>NC_063161.1:9263389-9894991 GCF_023159225.1 Perognathus longimembris pacificus | reverse complement strand
TGACTGTTAGAGTGGGGGGGGAGGGGGACAGTAGAGACCAGGTCTGCGAAACAAAAAATTTCTTGTCAAATGGTATTTCCACAGGTTCGGGTCAGCAGCCTTACATTATGTATCTAAAACCAAACACTCTTAGTGGATCACAGTAGCTCAACAGCTATGTATATATGATCATATAAGACAATGATAAGCAAACTCTATTGTTGACATTATATTTAAAGTTCTAGGTGAATTTCCTTTGGCGCATGCCACATGGCTACTGTATATGATTTTTTTTTTTTTTTTGGCCAGTCCTGGGCCTTGGACTCAGGGCCTAAGCACTGACCCTGGCTTCTTCCCACTCAAGGCTAGCACTCTGCCACTTGAGCCACAGCGCCGCTTCTGGCCGTTTTCTGTATATGTGGTACTGGGGAATCGAACCTAGGGCCTCGTGTATCCGAGGCAGGCACTCTTGCCACTAGGCTATATCCCCAGCCCCTGTATATGATTTTTGGTACACTGGGTACTGTATATATGCCTACCTGATCTAGGGAAGGGAAAGAAAAACGAAGGTGTAAGATATCACAAGAAATATACTCACTGCCCTATTATGTAACTGTACCCCTTTTGCATAACACCTTGTCAACAAAATTTAATTAATAAAAAAAGAACAAAAGGAAAGCAAATCATAAAAATGGTGGATAGGAGACATAAATGAACTTCATGTTTGTACTTGGGTCCCATTCCTGTATATGTAAAGATTCCAAAATGTCGGGGGGGGGGACCGTAAATCTGAAATACTTGAAGCATTTGAGTTATGAAACAATCAATATGGAAGTGAGACATTCACAGTAAGAATTTGGTGATGGCCCAGAGGGTTTGTCACAAAGCCTGCATACAGGGGCTTGAGCAAAAGGGCAGGGGTTGAAAGGTGTCCTGGAAGAATACTGAAATTGATTATTGATAGAGTTATTGATTAGGATGCTCCTACTTCACATTTGTTTTCCTCATATAACCATCAGTGGTACTCACTTCTCAAAGTGCCCTCATTTGATTGATCTGCCATGCTCATCAGTATGAAAAACGTCTGGGAGCTACGAATGTGTGTAAAGAGCGACAATTGGTAGTAACCAGCTCAAAGTGTTAGAAGGCAGAGCGTAAGGGAGTCTGGTAGGCCAGAATGATCTGACTGAAAATGTTTGTGCTAAATGAACCCTAGGCAGCTAGGAGGCTAAATGGAAAAGTGAATTCATTTGTTTGTAATGACTTCATACTTTAAGAAACCCATAGTTGGCAATATTCTCTGTGCTGTTCACTGTGTCTGTCTTTGTTCTTCCTTTCCTAATAGGGGAAGAGAGGACAAGCAGATGGGAGGTAGCAGGTCGCTGGTCAGTGAAGATCAGCAATCTGGCTTGGATAAGCATTCAGTGGCCACCTGCAGGTAAGGAGGCCTACAAAATAAAGGTAATTAGAAAATCCCTCCTAATGCATCACCCAGCTGGAAACTAATGAGTGATGGAGATGTAGTAGGAAAGAGAGAGCCTAATTAGACTAAGTGGGAATTCCTTCTAGGGCAGAAAAATGTCAAGAACCAGGCAAGGGAAAAAAAAATTCTTTTTCAGCAGTCTTTGAAACCAGATTAATTCCACTTATCATCTTAGGACAATTATATGATATCTTCCACAAAATGAAATTTTAATAATTTTCTTTGCAAAACAGAAATAATATGGTCTCAATCTTGACTCTGACATACACATCTCTCTCTCCTCCCACCTCTCTTTCTCTCTCTCTCTTTCTCTCTCTCTCTCTCACACACACACACACACACACACACACACACACACACACACACGGGAGTTTAGCCACATCCAAGGAATAAAAAATGAATACATGTGGACCCAACTGTCGTAAGTTTGCAGGTAAAATGCAGCGCCTGGTTATCCTCTCTGGGTGAATTGGTCTATGTTTCTTCTGACAGGCTTTCCCCACCTGCTCTCTAAAACCATGACGATCCACGAGTGCTAGCATGAGCAGAGTAGTTGGTAAGGAGGAAAGGGAGAATGTTATCAGCACGACATTTACATTTAAGTTGACTTTCATTGAATCCTTCTAGGATACACTAGATCTTCCTTTGAGCCACTTAGCTGAAGAACCGGAAGCTGGCATAAAGTCAGCACTTGCTTTGTATTCATACACCTGTTTGTTTACTCCTTTTACTCAGCAAAGATTTGCAGGGTGCCTGGCACATATTCAGAGGGCAGAAATTGGAGAGGATGAGGATGTGATTTCTATCTGCAAGAGAGAACCCACCTGCAAGAATAGAGAGATAAATGGATGATCGTAGAAAAATAAGCTCAATACAGCAGGCAGAAGTCTGCGGAATGGGGCAAGATGCAGGACTAGAGTTAGCCAGGTAGACAATGATGGATCAGCATTTCCAGATGAAGTCAGAGGGGCAAAGGAATAAAAGGATGACAGCCCACGGTGTAAGCCCAGTTCAGCTGTGCTGGCACCCGTAGCACATTAAGTGGAAGTTTGTAGCTGTGGGAAGAGGCCAGGTGTTGGGGTCAGCTGTGCCTTTAAGAGGCCACAGCTGGCCTTGGCCTGTCTCCTCCCCTCCCCTTCCGCCTTTAACAGGAAGAGAAGCCCCTGCTCCTGGGGCAAGCATGTGTGCAATGGCGGGGGTACCCCAGAAACCCAATCCTTAGGGGCCTGGGCCTCCACCCACAAAGGAAGTCCCTTGACATCGCCTGACGGACAGCTCTCGTGGCCAATCTGTTCTCCCTCCCCTGTGCCCACCTTTGGGGTATATCTTTGTGGCTTCTCATTTGAATAAAGAGAATCGTCCCAGAGACAGTCTCCGAGACCCCACGTGCTCATGTCTTCCTTGGGCTGGCGAGTATGGGGGTCTCACACCCACACGTGTCTGAACCCTACCGGCTGGGGGGGACGTGAGAGAGTGAGTATGGATCCCACACGGAAGAGATAGATAAGCCCAGGACCCCTCCCCACGTGGATTGGGAGGGGTAGAGCGAAGCCCAGCAATTTGAAGCCCAACAGCCAGGTCTCTTGGAATGTTTTCTGGACTTTGGATTTTATCTACATGTAAAAAAAGGAGTGATTAGGATTGGACTAGAAGCAATACAGTGATGTGTACATCTAGAAAAGATGGTTCCACATGTAGGATTGAGGATGGTACAGGTTATCAGATAAGAGGTAGAAAAAAGAGAGGCTGGCTGAAAGACCACGAAGACCATTTCCAAGGCAGCAGTAAGCAAAGGCAGAAAGATCCTCGACTATTGAGGACCTAAATATCCCATCCCAGAGCATGTCATTATATAGCTTTAGGAGAGCTGAGCCTAATGGAAGGCTACCAGGTCCCAGGCTACAGGATTCTGTTCCCAAAGATCACCATTCCCTGAACACAATAGGTTGGAATTCCTGCCTCAGATCTCTACTTGTCCCCAGATTCCAGCAACTCGAGGACACAAATCACTGAATTCCAGCTTTCAGGCATTTCTGAGCCCATGCTGTGATGATTTCATCCCTACAGGCTACGTTTCCCTATTTCTTACTGTGTGAGCAGGATGTAGGCAGTGGAAACCACAGTGCCTGGGTTCAAGTAAAGCAAAGGGTCCTGAATAATTTATAGATGTCCTAAATCTTTCCAGCTGTCTCCCTTTCTGCTAAAAGCAGCCAGTCCCCCGGCACTCGAATAGGTTCCTATTTCTAGTAGCTCTGGAACCACAAAGATCCCCTCTTTTAAATATCCTTTTTAATCTTATTTTCCCCTCCTATCCCATGATGGTAGGTGATAACCACAATTTTCGGAGGGAAAAAAAAAATGTGATGATGCATTGAAAAAAAAAATCTTACATTTTTGCCATGCCTGCATGGAATCGTAGAATATTAGAGCTGCAAATTGAGTCTGGAGGCAATACACTGTCGAGATGGAGACCACCTGGCACACCCGCTGTAATTCTCCTCACCCACATCCCCAGTAGGCATTGCCAGTCCATCATTGCACTCTTCCTCTGTGAGCCCAGGTGTAGCCTTAAATCCTTCTCAATACAGTGCTTCGCTGAGGACTGACTGATTAGAGCTGACATACAAGATGAAACTCATTCGTCATCTCTGACCCAGTGCCAGCCGTTGCACAGGAGGAAACAGAGAGGGGGGAAAAATAAACCCAATGCTGCCCTGGCAGTGGGTTTTGATGCCCACGCCTGCCTCTAAGTTCTTTACTCCAGTCAGCACAAGTCAGTCTCTTCTGTTCCTATTGGAATCTTTCTCTCTTGTGCTTTGTTGTGTCCGTACCACCACCCCCCCCACTTCCAAACCTGCCCATCTTTAGCTTTCTCCGAATCTTGGAGCCTAGCTTCGCTTTCTGATGTTTTTCTGAGCTACCAACTGTCAGTCTGATCACAGCTGTGTCTTGAGATGTCTCAGTCCATCTGCCCAATAGCCTTGGGGCCCTCTGCTGCCTCTTGACCATTCCGTGAGCAGGCGGGGAACCACAGTCCTTTTGTCTATCAGTAGTTGCTTACAGGGATGGGAAAGACAGGGCAGGAAAATGAAGGTTATGAAGAAAGGGTATTATGGAAGATGATAAGTAACAGCTTGATTTTTAAACATAGGGAAGAGCGAGTTTTCCTTCAGTAGAAACCGTGAGGCATGTTGTGTCCAATCTCTGATGAGCAGCAGGGGAAAGGCTGCTGTGGAGGAGAAAGGGGACCGAGAGGAGCGGAGGTGGAGGTGGAATTTCAGGTAGAAAGGCAGGTGGAAGTCTCTCCATGTCTGCCCTTTCTCTTGGATTTATTTAGTGGAGGAGGGGGCACTCTTTTCCTTCTGTGGTGTGTGCATAGATGGAAATACTGTAATGAAAGGCCCTCATATCACAAACACATGTTCATTCAAAATGGTAAAAATTAGAAGAAAGGAGTAACATGGAGTAACCTAACAAGAAAAGTACACGGATGAGCAATTTGTGGAGGAAAGGTGTATGTGGCCATGAACAAAGGGAAATGCAGCCTCGATATGGATCAAAACATTTCAACAAGGACCAGAATATAATTCTTTTATCCCAAATTGCCTGTGACTGACATTCTGGTGAAATATGTTCTCCTGTAGCATGCTATTAAGAATATACATTGATTTAGTTTTTCTAGAAAGCAGTTTGACAATATCAAGAGCCTCTAACAAGTTTTTTGTTGTTGTTAAACCGGTAATTCTTCTAACACTTAAGCAACTAAGTAGGATTGTTTATAGATGTTGGCCTCAATATTATTTATTTATAATACTGAGAAATGAAAATAATCTAATTACCCAAAACATATTCAGTACTTAAATAAGTTATGATGCATTTTCAAAACATTGTAATGTACCTCCAAAATTAAATTCATAAAGATTATCTACTGGCATAGGAAAATGCTCCTGACATGTGGAAAAGCAACAGAACAAACTTCATCTTTTTCCTATTGTCCATTTTATTTTAAAATATGTGACACGTTATCTATTGAGATGTATTTATCTTACTAGAAGCAATGCTCATTCAAATTGGCTCGAATAGTCAAGAAAGTTTATAGGCTTGTATAGTAGAAAATACCAAAAATTATGTCTGTTTCCAAAACTTCCTAAGCAGGTGAATATTTTCATTGAGGATCCAGTTTCATTTGAACCTCTCTGCTATCTTGCACTACCATGTCCAAAGTCAGTAATGCCTAGAGAAGCTTGGTTTATAGTGGAGGGCTAGGCCTGAATGTCTTTGCTACCCAGTTAGCTGGGAAGAGGGATAAAGGGACTCTGGCTGGCAATGAGTTGTGTTATAGGGATACACATTAGTCCTCAGAGACACACACTTTGCAATGGCTGTGACCACCTGGAGGATGTTTGAGGGGGACACAATCTTAGAAGAAGGTTTCTAGGCCATGTGCTCCATGCCAAGATCTTTTGACTGAAGTCAGCTTGGGTGCAGATTGTTTTCAGAGCTCATGGGAAAGAGACTCAGAGTCATGGAGTAAATCCTCGCAGATGTAGCTACTGAGGGCAGGCGCTTCTGGAGTTGGGCCGAAGTTGCACTGCCTTGGCTGGCTCTTCTCATCTCTCTTAAGATTTGTCCATCACTTGTCAGGGAATAAGGCTTATTGCGGTGCTGGGAGTTGGGCTGAGACTGTTTGAAGAGTATGAGAGAGTGGAGAAGAAGCAGGGATTTTTACGAGGTACATAAGCCTCCATTAAATTTCACCTAGTGAACTTGTGTCTGTGATGCCATGAGAGTAGAAGAATGTGTCTGCCAACTGCTCTCTTAATTCTTTATACTCAGGATTACATAGAATCCAAGAAATCCAAAGGAGGTGCCCTTCAATAAACAAATGTGTGAGTCCATTCTTGTATTTAATAAACTTTTCCATCACATAATAATGAGGATGATGATCGACAATGGTGTTAGCTCCCTAAAGTTCCTATAGCAAAGAATGATGCTTCAAACAACCGAAATGTACGCCTCATGGTTCTAGAACCTATGAGTCAAAATCAAGGTGTTGATAGGGCTAGCCCTAGTTTCCACGGGTTAGACAGATTAGTCCTACGCTTTCCTAGGTTCTGGTGATTTATAGCAATCCTTGGGAGTTTCCAGCTCCAGTCTCTCCCTCCATCTTCACACATGTTCTCTCTGTATCTTTACTTTGCCTTCCCTCTGAGCATTTATCTCTAAATTTCCTTTCTCAAGAGGACATTCACCATATTTGATCAAGACTGATTGATCTATTTTAATTTGACTACATCCACAAAGAAAAGTCATATTCACAGATGGCTGGGTTTAGATTCACAGATTTTTGGGAAAGGGAGAAGTAATTTCTTCAATACTAATAATATAATGTATCTCTACCATTCTAATTGCTTTGTATACATATACTGACACAATTATTACAGACCAAGAAACCAAAGCTTTAAAAAAATGTTTTTTAACCAGTCCAAGGTCACAGAGTTAATAAGTGGTATTTTTCTGGAGTTTAAACTCGGTTTCAGATCAGTGACTGTGACAATAACTTAACAACTACAACACACTGCCTCTTTATGTGCTATGCATGCCAGAAGGAAGGAATTGGGTGACACCCACACTAAAGCACCCATCACAATCCAGGTCATCAGTGCATGTGCAAGGAAAAGGCATTGAAGAGTGAATAATCTAGAAACTGTTTACTGGATAACTAGTAGACATTGGGGATACAGACAAGAGGTGCAACGATTTGGGGGAAAAAAACAAACTCTTCACCAAAAGTGGTCCTGTAAATTGAATAAAATAGAATGTGTTTTTGAAGACACTCTCCATCAGTCCAATTACTTGACAGATGGACTTTTTTTTGCTATAACTTCTGAGCCATCAAGCAGATGATGCAATGGATTAATATGGTGACACATTGTCTTCAGGCAAGTACTTTCCAGTAAAGAGGGGGGTATTGGTAAAAAAAATCTCCATAAATATGTATTAATAATACCCTATATTTACATAGCTTATGTCATCCTTGAATCCTCTAATAGTAAGGAAACCATCACTGTTCTCATATCACAAAAGGAAATTGAATCAGAGAAAGGAAGAGATATACTCAAAGGCATACAGCTGGTGCTTACAGAGTGCAGCCTGTGTGGCCATAAGTCTTTCCGCTTTATCATAAAGCAAAATGATGAATGTCATAAAAGAGATACAGAAACAGCCTCTCAGATGATGTGATTGTTTGATGTGAGGGAGAAGAGCTCTGAGCAGACAGGACATTGGCAGATACATTATGAAAATGGAGCAAGATAAATGTCTGGACCCTGGGCTCTGTCTGCAAAAGACATATATTTATTGGCAGCCACCTCATGGAGCTGGGTTAGCAATCCAAGACCATAAAAAGATAGATGCCATCTTGTTATAAGAAGGCAGATGAGAGTAAAGGATGGACGATTTACAATCAGTGTACCCATTAGCCCCAGCATTGTGCTCATTGCACTGCATCCGCGAACCTGTAATATCCTCACAGTCACCTGGTAGTCCAGGTTTATTTCTGTCTGATTGGTGAAGGGTCAGGCTGAGGTCCTGGAAGGTCACGTGTCTCACTCAATGTTGCAGCTACCTGCTAGCAATGTCAGCCACATTGTACTACGGATGGCTTGATGGGGTGTGTTGAGACTAGAGCACTGTTCTGTCCCACCACCATGAACCGATGAACAATGACAATGACAGTACTCAATTGAAGTGAGAATGCATTCTAATAGTGTTGAAAGAGGCTATAAATTTGGACTCTATTGCCTGGAGACCTAGGTAAGTCCATATTTTGACCACAGCCTATTATATAATCTTATAAGGGCAGTGATATTCCCAAAGAAAGGAAAGTTTTTTGTTTTTTGTTTTCGTTTTTGTTGCCAGTCCTGGGGCATGGACTCAGGGCCTAAGCACTGTCCCTGGCTTCTTTTTGCTCAAGGCTAGCACTCTACCTCTTGAGCCACAGCGCCACTTCTGGCTTTTTCTATATATGTGGTGCTAAGGAATCAAACCCAGGGCTTCATGTATACAAGTCGAGCACTTTACCACTAGGCCATATTCCCAGCCCCAAGAAAGAAAAGCTTTCTTTAGGATTTAATGAGATGTTTTTTGGTCCCCAAACCTCAAAGTTGAAGTCTGATAAGGTCAGCTACATCATGTAGGTGAAGGGTCAGAAAACATTTTTTACAGCATTGAGGATTGAAGATCAGTGTCTCATACTTCCATGACAGGTGCTCTACTGCTTGAACCATGGCCCTAGCCATGTTTGCATTGGTTATTTTCAAAGTAGCATGCACTTCTCCATGTTGCTAGAGATGTCAGGTGCATACCACCACACTCAGCCATTGTGCTCTTCCCCCACCCCGCACCCCCAGCTGCAATGATAGAAGTGTACTCCTGTGACCAGCCATTGGTTGAGATAGAGTCTTGTGAACTTCTTTGATGCAAACCTTTTCAGTAAAGGAAAAGTAACACATATATGAGATTTTGCAAAGCCATATGGGTTCTGCTGCACACTTTCCACCTTGTAGCTGGAGCATAAAAGCAGCCACAAACAATATGTAAATGAGTGGATGTGGCAGTGTGCCAATAAAACTTTATTAGCAAAATAAAAATGCATTGGCCTCTATCTGGCTCAAAAGCTGACTGTTAAATCATAAGCTTCTGCTTCTTTCTTGTAAAGACAGCTTAGCAACCAAACCAGAGTAACAAATGCTGTTATCGCCTAAGCTCAGACTAGAGCTTCACAACAGACTATGGCACTGGGATGTGGCTCTTCTCCAGCTCTGGGTGATATGGAGTTGGAAGAGAAAGAGAAGAAGAGAGAAGGACACAGAGAAGAGAATGAAGAAATCAGCTCTGAAGCCTGGGACTACAGGCACTAATAGTTCTTGATTTGGAACTATAGCCAAGAGGAGAGAAAGAAGGAAGAAGAATGAATAAGAGGAAGGAAGGAACAAAGGAAGGAAGGAAGGATGGAAGGGAGGGAGGAAGGATGAAAGGGGGAGAGACGAAGGAAGGAAAGAAGAGATTGGGCCTTCAAATTTGTAGGCTGTCCTGTCTCTCACCCTGAAAGTGAGCCCCTGTACCTTAGAACGTATAGTCTAATTTGAGCCATGGAATCTGATTCATCATCTTGAAACAACTCCTGCTGAGGGTGTATGCGAAGATATTTGTTCAAGATTCTGAGTCATTCTCAAAGAGCAGAAATGGGGGCAAAATGAGCATAGGAATTGAGTTAAGCATCCCCCAGAAGCCAATACATTCAGCATTCGTGGTTTATGTCATTCCTGGGAGGGGGTGTTTAATCATTCCCATTTTACTGTCTAGAATACAGAGACTCGTAAGAGGCTACCTTTCCCCCAGGTCATCTAACTAGCGAGGGTACAAATCTGGTGTGACAATCCATGTCTTCCAAGCATATGGCCCCTGGCCTGGCCCACAGTCTTCTGGATAAGCAATGGAGCAGCCTGCTTGCTGTGCAACGAACTGCTTCCCCCAGTAGGAGAGGATAACTAGCTTTGCCTTACTGTGTTCAAAGCCAGGCTGACTCTTCACAGATATGAGCCCCTGCGGTTTTCTTTTAGAGGACCTCAACTGCTAAGGGTGAAGCCAGTCCTAAAGCCAATAGCCTCTGACCCAGGAGGGCTCCGAGGTGCTAAAGAAAGAGAAGTAGGTCACCCTCTTACTGGGGACTCTCCAAGGGCTGCTTCAAAGAGAACTGTGCCTGTGGGTTGCCACACGTCTGCATTTGGTGCAGAGTTGTACTCAGTGGCTGGAGCTCAGATTTGGGACTGAGGATCCCTTAGGGTCTATGGACGCTTTAAGAATGCTGAGGTCCTACAAAGGAGGTGTAAGGGAAGGTGGAGATGGGAGGAAAGGAGGAGACTGGAGGGGAGAGAAGAGTTGGGAAATGTGGTACCGCATGCTGTGGAGTCTTCACATAATGGAGAATGGGAAGGATGGCACCGCTGATGCTGGCTGCCTTGGCCTATGCCCATGCATGCCATCTTCTCTGCTCTTGCCAGATCCCCTTGCTCCATTTCTGTGGGATGACCCCATGCTGCCTGGACCCAGCAGCGAGCATGTGAGTCAAGCTCGCCCAATTGCTATAGTGAGCATCCTTGGCCCAGGGATGGGATGGCCTTGAACATGTCACTTTAATTATCCATGGTGACCAGGATTCCAGAACTGGGGTCAGAAGAATTGGGGAGCCATAGCTTGCCCCTTCGCACAATAATCATCACTTAATTTAAGCCTGAAGATTCAAGAGTATCTATGTAAGAAGGCCTTAGTCATTTAATAGTAAAGCCAACTTAGTGAAAAACAAAGCCAAAAGATGGGATAGGAATAGGAAGGAAAAGGAGAAGGGAGGGAGAGGGGGGAAATTATTTAATATTTGCCGAACTCGACACTATGTGTACTATTGAAATCAGCTACAATCCTTTGTAGAAAGGTTAACCTAGTTAGGAAGTTCTCCTTAGATGGAGATTTCCTGAAAATTCCTACTGAAAAGGATCTGGGGGCTGGAAATGCGGCCTCATGGCAAGAGTGCTTGCCTTGTATACATGAAGCCCTGGGTTCGATTACTTAGTACCACATATACAGAAAAAACCAGAAGTGACGCTGTGGCTCAAGTGGTAGAGTGCTAGCTTTGAGCAAAAAGAAGCCAGGGACAGTGCTCAGGCCCTGAGTCCAAGGCCCAGGACTGGAAAAAAGAAAAAAGAAAGAAAACGATCTGGGTTTACATAACACACGGAGGGTATTGCAGCTGCTATAACAAAATGCCACAGGCGAAGTGGCTTATAAACATCCAAAACTAATTCTTCACTGTTGTAGAGGCTGTGCAGTCCAAGGTGGAAGGACGAGCACGTGGAGTGTCTGGGCAGAGCCTTCTTCTGGGTCCTTACACAGCCATCTTCTCATGGTCCCCCACATAGCGGAAGGGGCAAGGCTGCTCTGGGGGTCTTGTTGATGAAGGTGTTCAGCTCACTCATCACCTCCCATTGCCTTGGGGATTAGGTTTCAATGTCTGACTTTGGAGTAGGGGGCACAAGCCTTCAGGGTAGTGTTCTGTGCAGCTCTTGGTCAGGCGAGTGACAGTGTTAACCATCTGGTCACATGGAAGTGGGAGGTACGAGTTAAACTGGCATCACAGAGGAATCACGGTTAAGAAACAACCTAGTCACTTTAATTCCCTGGAGAAGCTGGTGCCTTTCCCCGCTTAGAAGGATGTCGGGCTCCCCTCTTCACCCTCACACGTTTCCTGCCCCATCCCGCCGGGCGGAAAAGCTGGAGTGCAGCCCAGTGTGCAAATCTTGAGGGTGCATAGTCAGGAGACACCCCTCCTCCCCTCGGTCCCTTAAAAAAAGACACAGGACGCGAGTGCGGGCATCTTGGGGTGAGCTTCTGGAACTCCCACCGGATTTACTGGAGGGGGGGGGTTATATAACAGTAATGGCAGCAGGAAGGGGAGGGATTAAGTGCATACTAGTGATAGGCTGACAAGCTGCTCATCATGATGATGTCACAGAACTTCCTCTATGGGCAGAGATCACGGGCCACAGAACTGCCCTCTTGGGCTGGCCTGGCGCCATTACGGCGGAAGGCGGGGCTGGTTTGCTATCTCTTCTGGTAGAACCCGGAAGAGGGTAGGAGGGGCTAGCAGCCAAGCAGCCCCAGGGCGGGAGAAGGGGCCGGTCTCTTAGGTATAGCCAGACCCCGACAGAAGGAGGCCCAGTCAAAGAAGCCCAGTGATTTAACAGAAGCAAGATGATTATTCTTCAAGTCCAATCAGGAAGTTAAGCTTTCCATTCCATCATTTCATTGACTAGTAGACTTTGGATATATTATTTCACCTTTTCTTGGACTTTGGTATCCTATTTAACAAAACGGGATTAGCAAAAATCTATGACTGCCATTGTGAACAAATTTGGCAATGAACACAGTGTACCATACTACAGTACCTAAAGGACCACGAGTTGAGGAAAGGGGACCAGGGAGCCAGTGTACTGTCTAGCTAAAGGATTCATGAAGTGAGCTCCGCAGGAAGAAGAGGGAGTCAAGACATGGTTGGGTAGTTTGGGTAGCCTCCTTCATCATCTGCTCTAATGCTTTTCTACCCTTGACCATTAAGGCATCTGAACACTGTTTTCTAAAAGGGCGTTACAGTTTGGGATCTAAATACTCTCCCAACCAGACACATGTGAGGCTTGGACTTTGAAGAGGAGTGGAAAGAGGTAGTGTAAACCAAGCATTTACTTTTTCTGTATTTGGACTGTAGCCCTAAAAGTCAACACTCTGATGGGAGCATCCTGATCCCTGAGTCACCCCTATGCTGAATTATTCCTGCATCTAACTTCTGTAGCATTGGGCTCCTGTGAATAGTGAATTGTCCTGAAGTGGGACCAATTGTTCGCTTTAAAGGGGAAGTAGAAGGGATAATTCAGAGAAGAAGTTGAAAATACCATCTTTTTTTTTGGGGGGGGGGGGCTTGGTAATGGACTATGAGATTTCCAGAAGACAGAGAACATTCTCTAGACATTTAGAAAGATAGGTCAGCGGTGAGTTGAATGGATTTTGTTTGCTCTGTGGGACCAGAGTCCAATGATCAGTGCTGATTTGCAGAGAATCTTACAGTTCTGACAGTGCCTGACAGGAGCAGAAGTTTAGCATGGTGCTGAGTGCAAGGCAGTTTATGTTGGTGAGGTTAGGGCATTTTCATCTATTTGTGGATTTTTTTTTCTGAGTAGTGGGGGCTGGTTGGTTGACTAATTGGTCTTTTCAAGACCGAGTAATGCTCTAGGGCTCTACCATAGTATGTAATTACAAAGATGGTTGAAATATATATTTTATCAGCACTTAAAATACCCTTAATGAAACAATCACCTCCATAAATGAGAGCTTGAATTAGACATGTAATAAGTCATGGGCGATAAATTAAAATAACAAAAGGATTTTAAATGTGAGTTGGCAGAACGCAGGAAAAAAAGACTGAGAATAAAGTGATGGTAAGTCATGAAGGGTTACTACCAGAAGAGGCATACAAATAAAGATGAGATATGCGTACACACATTCAGTGGCACAGGGGAAACAATTAGGGGGAAAAAATCTATCAATTGAAATGGCTAAAGTCACAGGATTAAAATGGATTGGAAACTGGGTCAGGTCCAGTGATTAATGCCTGTAACCCCATCTATTTGGAAGGAGAAGACAGAAGGACCATGGTTTGAGGCCATGTTAGTGAGACTTTCTTTCAAGAACAGGCCCGATATGGTGATACATACTTTTGGTCCCCAGTACTCCCAAAGTAGAAGAGGAGGATCATGGGAAAATATGTAATACTCTATCTATAAAATGAACTAAAAACCAAAGGGTTGGGCTCCTTGTCCCAATGATACAGCACTTTAGTCCTCAGAACTGGGGGGGGGGGGGGCGGAGGGAGGAGGAGGAGGAGGGATGAAAGATAAAGGAGGAAAATATGTACATAATAAATGTTTATATTTTTGTTAACATAAGAATATTATATATCTATTAACCTAGCAAAACAGAAGAATCTTCATATGTGATTCACTGAAAGTTTTTAGAAATTAACTGTCTATATTTATCTGTCATTTATCTATCTACATCTTGATCATCTATCTACCCATATCTATCTATGTATCTATCATCTATCTATCTATCTATCTATCTATCATCTATCTATGTTTCAGAAGGAATCGGCTTACAGATGAGAGTTTGGCCTAAGATGATCATTCCTATGGTTTTTATTAATTAGGTTTACTAAACTTCAAAGAGGAAAAAGAAATCACTCCTTTATATCACCACGAAAAGTATCACAGCACTTCTTAGAAATTTTCAGAGGTAGAAAGCAGTGAGTGGATCAATACTTACAAAATCTCTAAGAAGCAAAAAAAAACATCATGATAAAAGAATATTTTATACCTCTACATTATTTTCTGTGTGAAAAAGCAGAGGGCTGATATTCTTGGGCATGAAATAATTCAGGATGAATTTTCCAAGAGCCCAAAGAAGCAGTGGACAATGAACTTCAGGTTAAAAAAAGTGTACTTGAAACCCATCTGATGGAGGGCAATGACTACAAGAAGCTGGACTTTAGATTTCAGAACAAAACCCGATCCAATCTCTCCATGTAGAAATAATTCCATTATGAAAAGCTGCAAGGGACACAAATCTGGCAGAGTAGAAAACAGTGGTCTGTGGAATTTGGAATTTCTTCTTCATCTTTGAAAGCCAGAGTCCAACGAATATTATGTCAGGCAGATAAACCATGTAACAGAGATATATTTTGAAAGTCATAACAACAATTTAACTTGGATGATAAGATGTGAGGGGAAGGCAAAATATACTTCCTTTGTCATTGTTCATGGTGGAGAAAAGAAGAATAAATATTAATGACAGATAAAGCTAAAAAGACAACCACTGGTGGTGGGGTGCAGATGCAGCTCAAGTGGTAGAGTGACTGTCTAGTAGGTGCAAGGCTCTGAGTTCAAATCCCTAGTACTATAACAACAACAACAAAACAATTGAATAGCACCAAAAAAATTCAAGCCTTTCAAAATGTTAGTTTAAAAAATGTGTCCGCACAATGAAAACAAGCAACAATAGGAATTGGATTTTCGAGTGAGAGATCAGAAAACTGAAGTGGCTCGAAACAGAGATTAAAAGGCTGAGGGTATACCTCAGACCTAGAGCTGAACTGAGACCCCAGTACCCAAAATAAGACCACAAAAGCACAAAGCAAAACACAACAGCATAAAAGAGCCAGGAAATAATATTGAATATGACTGGGGAAGGGTATCATTTTATTTTGTTCTTTTTGATGCTGCTGAGATTTGAACATGGGACCTCATGATTGCTAGGCAAGCTCTGTATCACGTGAGCCACCCTTCCAGCCCCTTTTTTGGCATTAGTTTATTTTTCAAATCAAGTTACCAACTTTTGCTTAAGGGTGGTCTTAGATCATGATTTTCCTACCAGTATTTCCTGAGTAACTGAGGTGACAGAAATGTACCACCACAAATGGCTTATTACTATTAATTTGTTTTTTGAGATAAGGTTTTCTTAACTTTCCCCCTTGGGCTGTTCTTGCTCCTTTAGGAGCTGAGATTATAGTTCTGCAGCCCAGCCGGGCTTCTTCCTTTGTAGAAGGCACTTACTAAATTCTACCACTCCTTGCCCCTCAGCCTCCTCAAACACTAAGGAAGTGATTTATTTCTGGTAAATTTAAGAGAAGTAAAGGGATCAGGCTCAACTCAGCTCTTCCTGTTTCTCCAGGAGAGTAAGCTGCCCTTAGGGTAAATGAGTTCTGAGAGGTCTGGGAGTCAGGAAGTCTTCTGTCAGAGGTTGGAGGCAGGGTTGGAGCTCTGTCCTGACTGGGTAAGGAGTGTCTGTGAGGGAAAGCCTCTTAAATTGCACCTTATCAGCATCTGAGCCTTATTTGTCAACAAGTAGAACTCACATGGTTTCCTAGTCTTTATTAATAATAAAAGTGATACTTGCCCTGACCTGATACATACTTTTTCCCTCTTCCCTTCTCCCTCTATCTCTCTTTATCTCTCCCTTCCATTTTCTCCTTCTTCCCTCTCTGTCCTCCTTCCCTCTTTTCCTTCCTCCCATTTTATCCCTCCCTCTCTTTCTCTCTCTCCTCTCTTTCTCTCTCTCCTTCCTTCCTTCCTTCTTTCCTTTCTTTTTTCTTTCTTTCTCTTTCTGTCTTTTTTCTCTTTCTCCCCTCCCTCCCTCTCTCCCCCTCTCTTTCTTTCTTTCTTTCTTTCTTTCTTTCTTTCTTTCTTTCTTTCTTTCTTTCTTTCTTTCTTTCTTTCTTTCTTTCTTTCTTTCTCTTTCTGTCTTTCTCTTTCTCCCATCCCTCCCTCCCTCCCTCAATCCCTCCCTCCTTTCCTTCCCTCTTCCTTCTTTGGTAGTTCTAGATATTGAATTCAGGGATTTGTGATGACCAGGAAAGCACTCTACCACTTGAGTTATATACCCCAATCTTTGTACTTGGGAGTCATTTTTGAGATAGGTTCTTATATCTACAGAGCATTCTGGCTTCTTTTCCAGACTCAAAATTCTCCACTATCTGTAAATTTAGAAAGCATCTTCAAGCTTCTCTGGACTTCAACATCTCAAGCCTTAGTGAGGAAGCCATTGTAAGTGAGCTTTGGCATTCAGAAATGAGAGAGGGAGGGACTAACTTTGAACTGTGCTTGACTTATTCTGTGTCTTCCTTTCTCCACCCTGAGTCATTAGGATCACAAGCACATAACACCATGCCTGGTCAGATTTGACCCAATATTCTTCTCCTTCAAATGACTTAGTGTATTAGTGTGGGAAAGTTGTGTCACTTGATATACTTTACCATGCAACCTTTACAATAATGAGTTGGGGCTTTTGAGGGGCTTAATTCAGTAAGTGGAAATTTGGGTGGCCTTTGAAGAGGTTCTGGAATAGAATAGGCATCCTCTAAGTATGGTTAAATGACTATATGGGAGACTTTTAGAATGTCAAAGAAAGATGACATCTAGGCAGTTGATATGACTGATAGTGAGGGCTTGGAATGAAGGGGGGATGGTAGAATGACCCTCTCTACCTATGTACCAAGTAGAGACTTGTCCAGCAAGGAGAAAGAAACAGCCTACACAATACAGAGTTTGGAAGAGATGGGGGAATATTGATGGTGTGTGTGTGTGTGTGTGTGTGTGTGTGTGTGTGTGTGTGTGTGACAGAGGAGACTGAGTTTGGACCACTCATTTCATACTGGCTCTCCAGTCTGTGCTCCTAGACACTTGAGTGTCTCTGCAGTGTTCTCTTCCCTTGGGTCCTGTGAAATGCTCATGGATTCTCCCATCCCATCCCTCTCTCTCCCATTTCTGTATGCCTATGCTCATCTGTACTGGGTCCTTCCTACCTGTGGTCAATGGCTTCTCCACTAAGCCTTGAAATGTTGAAGTCCAGAGAAGCTTCAAGATGCTTTCTAAATTTACAGACAGTGGAGAATTCTGAGTCTGGGAAAGCAGCCAGAATGCTCTGTAGGTACAGCAAGAGTACTTTCATGGCAAGGAACCAACCATTGGGTGTTCTTCAGCTGCTGGTAGTGGATGAGTCTGAAAGCAAGCTATCCTGGGGACCGTCAGACTTGGAGAGAAGCCATGGGCAGCTAGGAAGACTTTAGAAAGTGCAAAGGCTAATATAAAATGGTTTAAATCCCCAACTTCTCACCTCATAAATCATCAGCAAAGTGTACAGTTCCTGAATGCTAACCAGCTGGGCACTACATAAATTCTTACACTTAATTCTCTAAATTCTACCGGGCTCACAGATGGAGTCCAACAGAAAATAACAACCTGCTCCATTCTTACTCAGGCTCTTGTTTGCCTCTACATTGCTTTTCTAAGAGCCCAGGGTGACTGATTGCAGGCCCCAGGTCTGCATAGGTTTAATAGATATGGCACATGCACATTCTTGGGCTGGAGGTAACCAGGGTGCCAGCAATGGGATGGGCGGAACAGTCAAGGCACAAGCTGGGACTGAGATGAGCTTCTGCCTCAGGTGGTAGAATAATTCCACTTAACAAACACATCCAAACTTTTGATGAATAAAGTGTGATTGTGGCCCCGAGCACCTACACCAATATCTGGTACCCAGCAGGGTACAAAAACATTGGTTGAATATTGAATGAAGTTTGCTTAACCTCTCTTGTTTGTTTTCGTGGTGCACCGCCCCCCCCCCCCCATAGCACTTAATGCAATTCTGCTTTCATATACTTGAGTTCTGATTGGATCCAGGCCTGTCTTTTCAATTAGAGAAGTTGCAAGAATAAAGGAACAGTGTAGTTCCCACTGTTTTGTTTTTGTTTTTTTTGAGGCTGATGTTTGGTGAGGGTTATCTCAGCTTCCAAGACAGTACCTTATTTCTGTGTTCTCTGGAGCCATGAAGACTGTGGTAGAAGAAGTGGGAGGGTGCAGCCTCTTCACAGGGTCTCTAATCTCATCTATGAAGATGGAACGAATGCAACAGCAATACTTACAAGACAGTATGTTGTAAACTAACTGTACAACTCAGGGGAGGGGGAGTTGGGGAGAAGAGAAGGTGGGAGAAAAATGAGGGAGGAGGTAACAATAAATGTATTCACTACCTTACGTGTATGACTGTAACTCCTCTGTATAGCACCTTAACAATAAAAAGGAAAAAAGACAGAACCCTCATGTCCTAGTCACCTTAAACACCTTCCTTTTTAACACTGCACGTGAATTTTGAAGAAGACAACAGGCATTCAAACCATAGCAGATCATGTTGACATTTGCAGACCAGTTTTCTCCAAGTGCCTAGCCCTGTGCCTGAATGTTATCCAATCTTAATATTTGCTGGATGAATAAGTGCTGTCTTGACTTATAGAGTGTATGCTTGACAAATAGTGGGCTCAGAAGGCCAAGTGTTTGCTCTGGATGGAGGTCAGTGTCCCTGCCATTTGAACAATCTTTTGGCAAGACCTTAAGTTTGCTCGGCTTCTCTTGCCCAGATGCTATGGGACTGGCTCCTTTGTATTTGGCCTATTATTTTTCTTCTGTCCAGAGTGAAAGGGTTGATCTTTATCAAAGCAGGATATGTCCAAACTAAAGGGAGTCATCTCCGTCCTCACTTCAACAAAGGAGATTTATTATGTAGGATCAAGGGGATGTGTTTTATAGCAGTAACTCTGCACAAGTTGCCCACAGTTAATGCCATTCTGGGTGCTCTTTCAGATCTGTGCATCTCCCTCTACTGACACTCAGCTGTGTCCCACCAGGTCTGCCCTTAAGCACTTGCTATGAAGCCAAAAAAAGGAAATGAAAAGCTAAGATCCTGCTGCTTTAACAGCCAGTGGCAACCACACCTAGCAGTAGGGCTCATTAGAGTTTCTGCTACAACACAATGGAGTTTGCCTATCTCTTTCTCCCCCTCCTCCCCCTCCTCTCCTTCCTCCTCCCCTTCCCCCTCCTTCACTCCCCTCCTCTCCTCCTCCTCCTCCTCCTCCTCCTCCTCCTCCTCCTCCTTCACTTTTTTTTTTGTTACTCTCATTCTTGGCTCTTAATCCAGAAGGGACCTTTTAGCCTGATGCAACCCTGAATTTATACTTTGAAAGCTTGTACAGCTGTAGAAGAAAGGCTTTGTGATTTATTGGCATTTGTTCTGAATTTTTTTTCTTCATGCATTTTTTGTTATTGTGAAGGTGATATACATAGGGGTTAAAATTATATGTCAGATAAAGTCTTCCTTCCTTCCTTCCTCCCTTCCTTCCTTCCTTCCTTCCTTCCTTCCTTCCTTCCTTCCTTCCTTCCTTCCTTCCTTCCTCCCTTCCTTCCTTCCTCCCTTTCCTCCTTTCTTTCTTTCCTTCTTTCTTTCTTTCTTTCTTTCTTTCTTTCTTTCTTTCTTTCTTTCTTTCTTTCTTTCTTTCACTTTCTTTCTTTTTCTTTGCCTGTTCTGGAGCTTAAACTCTGGGCCTGGGCACTATCTCTGGGCTCCTTTTGCTCAAGGCTAGTGCTCTACCACTTGAGCCACAGCTCCATTTCCAAGAGTACACGTCTTTTTTTTTTTTTTTTAACAATTTTACTCTTCCCTTGCTCTCTCCCAGTTTTTCTCTCCCATCCCACACACAAGTTGTAAAGTTCATTTTCCACATAGTGTCTAATGAGTACTACTGCCGCATTTGTTCACCCTTTGTCCCTCCATTTTTGTCCCCCCCCCCTTAACCCTCCCAAAGACAGATAAACTTACAAAAGACCAAAGGTAAAGAAAACAAAAATGGCAGCAAAGAAAAAACAAAACCTTGTTTCCATTTTCTGGAGCTGGTTTTGATAAATATTATTTTATATGATCAGATACACGTAAGTATTACATCTTTGTGTTTCTCTTCTAAGAATATCCTCCTTTGGTCTCACTGCATGTGAATGCCTAGAGTCCTGTATCATTTATCATGTCCCAGTGTATTTTTTTTTAAAGTTGTAGATTTACTTGTAGATTTATAGGCACATATACTTAAGAGTTCAAAAATTACCCCTTGCTAAAAAAAACCTTTAAAGAAACAACAACCCAATTAATAAGTGGGCTAAAGACTTAAAGAGAGACTTCCCAGAAGTAGAAGTAAGAATCACCAATAGACATATGAAAAAAAAAAAAGTTCAACATCTCTGGCCATAAAAGAAATGCAAATCAAAACAGCTTTGGGATTTGGCTTCACCCCAGTTAGAATGGCCATTATCAAGAAAGCTAATGATACCAAATGCTGGCATGATTGTTCTGAATCTTGATCAGACATGGGATGGTAATATAGAGGAAAGGCAGTGGTTAGGATGCATTCTTCTGGCCTGTCCATGAGGGACCACATCTGAATAGTTAGACAACCACTGAGGAAAGTGAGAGAAAAACTAGGGATGGATTTTTCACTTGACCGTGAAACAAGTATCAGCACTGGTTGGAAGGTGTCTTCTATTTGTCAAAAGCATTTCACTTACAAGTGGCTAAAACTTACCTCAGAAACATTTAGGAAAGGAAACGAGAGGGATCTAGTCACCTACATTACAAGAAAATTCTATAACAGAGGAAACATTTAGGGATGGCTGGATCTAGGTGTTGAATAAACATTCCAGGAACAGCCTTTTTGTCTCTTGACTGATTTCCTTGTTTCCTTCCTGGGTTAGGCAACAAGGCTGTTAGTAGTTTGAGCTAACACTATAGAGTTGTCCAATTTTAGTAAATAAAACATAGTAGAACCAATTAAACTGAAACAAAGTTTATTCCAACAAAAGAAGCCTCTAGTGGGTCCTTTGTTTGGGTCAGAGCAATGAGTCTCCTCTATGATTATGTACAAGTTTCTACATATGATGCAAATTAAGCGCATTCCAAGTAGTATTTGTAGCATGCCCCAAATACCACATGGGCCATACTTAGGCTAAACTGTGTATATAACTTCTTTCTCTTTCTCTGTATCTCTCTCTGTCTCTTTTCATGCACACACAAACACACACACAGTCTAAGGTTTATTTTGGCTTTTGGTTTTGGAGATTTCAGTCTGTGGTCAACTGGCTGTCTTGTTTATGGGCCTGAAAAACAAAACAACATGAAAGGTGGGAGGGACAAGGGGTGGATCAAATCACCCACTTTATGGAAAATGGGAAGCAGAAAAGGGTCAGAGGGGAGGCAGGATCCCAAATATCACTTTTAAGGGCACACTCTTGATTACCTAACTTTCCTCCTCTTAGCCATACCTCCTCAAGTTCCCACAGCCTACCAAGGGTGCCACAGGCTAGCAACTCTCATATGTGTCTTTGGTGAGGCTGGGGCGAGGGGGAGACACGAAGGGGGCTGGATACTCCATAACTAAACTCTAATCGTCTTCCACTCATCTCTGTGGTTAATGAGTTCTGCCCATGTAAATCAAGACCCCAGCACAAGAAGCAATTTAATCACATCTTGCTAAAGTGTTTTGTGAATCTGTTCTGGGTACTGGTGATCTAGCTGTGAGCAAGACAGAGAGGCAGCAGCGTTTCTCCTAGGGGGTGGAGCTGGGCAGACAATTAATATGTAACATTTATTCCTCTGCAGTGGAAAGTGCTATAGAGAAGATAAAGTAGAGTGATGTAGGAGGGGGTATGTGTTCAGTTGTGCCCCCCCCCCCAGAAGTTCTGATAATTCTGAGTGTGATTTTTACTTAGGAATAGTCTTCACAGATACAGCCCTGTCAAGGTGAGATCCCACTGCACTGAGGTGGTCCCTATTTAATGAATGATTTCCCAGAGGAGGGAAACCTAGACGTAGACACAGGGAGGCCAGTGATATGTGAAGGCACAAATGGAGGAGACCATGATGATGGAAACAAAGACTGAGCCATCTGGCTACAAGGCAAGTGTTGCAGCAACCCCTGAGACGTGTGTGTGTGTATGTGTGTGTGTGTGTGTATGTGTGTGTGTGTATGTGTGTGTGTGTGTGTGTGTGTTGTGGGGGGGAGGGGGGCATGGAATCCATTCTTCTGGAGCCACCAGAGAGATGTAGCCTTACAAACAGCTTGCCTCTGGATTTGGGGCCTCTAGAACTCTGAGAGAATAATAACCACCTGTTTATGCAGTCCTGGGAAATGGATACAGGGGCAGAAGAGTAGGCTGGGGAGGCAGGAGGAGACAGCATTTGAATTGAGGCTTCCCAGGTGAGGAGGGGGAACTGTGGGGAGTGACTCTGGGACGAATAGTTAAAGGAAAAGGAGCAGTGAGTGTAGAACTCTGGGCACAAACATGGCCCAATAGAAGTGAATCTTCCAGTATGAGGGTAGCTCTTTGCAGGATAAGCAGGCCCCTATGGGCAGGCAGCCATCCCCAGAGAGGCTTAGGTGTAGTCGATCTGGATTTGTATTCTATTCCTTTGCTTCCTCCGCTGTGAGATCTGATTTCTGAACGTCTTGGAATATGCATTCACATTTCTTCAATAACATAGTTTGGATTCATGAAGAGCTGGCTCCCGGGCCTTCTTAATTTGTTATTTCTGTGACTTAGGATTTCCTATGAAATTTGATTCCCAATCTAAACCCACTTGGCTTTTCACTGCCCTTTTAATCTTTTGCAATCTGCCATAGTCAGACGGCCTAGAATGTGTTTGCCTTGCTGATTGGTGTTCTGCCCATGTTTCTGTGGCCTGTAGCAATACCCTTGTCCATTTCTGGCTTTGCTGCCCCCTTCTGGGTGCTTGGCAGCTTGTGGCTCAGAGTCTGGCTTCATGAACGAGTTCCAATGCAGTTGTAATTTAGAGCTGTGAGTTAGCCTTGAGCAGGAAACAGATTTACACTGAGACATCTATCGTTCTCCTAGGACCCCAAAGCCTGCAACTGCCCAGAAGCTGGGGCTATTGCTTTCAGCATGTGGTGTGAAATATCACTGACCTGGAGATATGAAATTGGTCCCATGACCTTGTTTTCCTTAGGATTACACTGCAACCAACTGGCCTGGATTCATGGAACAAGGCCTTTGTCTGTTCATGAATAAGAACAGCTTTTCTTGGGTTCTCCAACTTGAGCAAGCACTGGCTCACCCAGGGAGCTTGTCACAGGTCATTGTTTCTCACTCTCAGGATGTCTGAGTCAGTAGGTCTGGGGTGGGAGCCTGAGAATCCATATCAGTAATGAGTTCCGAGGCTATGCTGAAGCTCCTGTACACAAAAAGAACATGCATAACAAAAAAAGCCTGGCCAAACCAATGAAAGTGAACAGAGGTTGGAATGAGAGTCTCCTGGGAGATGATTCTTTCTTGCTTCGCAGGAAGTCCTGCTTGAGAAACCTGCACACTCAAGTCCTTGAGAAGCTTGTGATTTAGAGGACAGAATGGAGGCAAGAACTAATGAAGGCTTTGTGGCACAGACAACGCATGGACCAAAGGTGCTGAGGTGAGGAGAGATGGGAAAACACACTTGAAGGCCTAAGAAGAGAGAGTGCAGATGTACAGAAAAGAAACACTCGTGGCTACTGAGGGGCCCTTCAGTGTTGGTCAGAACCATGAATCTCATGCATTGCCATGTGGTAGTTTCTATCTATAACACAGAGGCTCTTGTGTGTCAGAGGAAAGACTCTGGGCTTGGGTCACAGAGCATTCTAGAACCACTAACAATTCTCTTCAAACATGGCGGTGTGACCATGAGCCATTTGGGAAGTGCCGTGGATGCCCCTCAACCCTGGAGCTGTAGGGATAGGGAGGTCAAGAAATAAGACTCTGAGAGGCCATACTGGGAACCAAATTTCTGTTATCCCCGTTGCTCTCTACCAGAGGCCAGCATTTGAAGAACTGTATCTTGCTTGCTACCCCGACCAAGACATACTTAAGTGCAGGAAGCTAGCCTCCTCTGAAGATGCCAATTGAACAGGAAAAAAAAAAAAAAGCTTAGCAACCCGCCCCCCTCCCCCCAAAAAAAGAGTTCTCTTGAACCATTTCAGAGGTTTCATCTTATGTCCACTCCTCAGTAGGCCCTGGGAACACACAGCAGTTATTCAAATGAGATAAAATTCCTCAAAGGCTCAGGGAAAGTAATTGAAGTCTCTCTGGAGACTGAAGAATAATCTCTGGAGATTAAAGTGGTGGCATCTGTGACCAAACCATCACAAAGGATCTTCAGCTTGAATTCAAGTTGCTAATTAGATTCTTATTCATAGTGTTAGATTGATCTAGAGACTTCCTGGGGTGGGAGGGAGGAGAACATGAGGTAAACATATAAGAGGAGGTAATTAATCTTCTGGGAGGGTTCATCGCACCCTGGAAATTGAAATGGTGAGGTGAGTTTCAAGTTGGTCCTTTCAGGAGCCTGTGGTGCGGGAGAATATGGCTGACCCTGAATTTAGGCAGAAGAAACATTGTGTATTTGTCAAAGTGAGCTGTGCTGAATGTATTCTGCAGTGGATCTTATCAGATGCCCCAGTGTGTGTAAGATGGTGGTCTAGAAGTGGGTAGTGTTGGACCACAATCCATCCTGTTCCTGCAATACTCTGTCCAGGGAAGAAAACTCATGCTACTTCCCAGGTGTCTGCTTACCTGGCCTCTTCAGAGCACATGCTGGTGACCAGAGGTTGGACAAAATTATAAAGTCTCCAAGGATAACACTTTTATAATTAAGTAGATAAGCAGAATTTATACAACTGTAATCCAAAGAAAGAGTGTTCCAAGTAGCCTCTAAGAAGCTCCACCAGACTGAGAAAATACTCTCCCACTTATTCATTAATCCAACACATAAGAATTTAACATTTGTCATCACTACAGACACTGTTTTCAAGGCACTAGAGAAGCAAAATATAACTCCAGCATGTATGTCGCTTCTTGTCAAGAGGTGAGACTGACACTGTAAAAATAAGTATATGAAATAAAATATTTTAAAAAATCACAGATTTTGCTAAACACAATGAAGTATCACTTCTCTTAACATACTGTAGTGCTTTTTTTATTTTTCTGTGGCTTTTTTATAAAAGAAGAGGGCCCATGTTAATATATATTTCATAGAGATAACTAAATGTTGCTAACATCCATTTTGGATTAAAATATTTCTAAAAAGTTTATTAGTATATCAGAGGAAAAGGTTCCAGAAGGAGCTCCAGGATCCCTTACTCAAGCCAGACATGGTTATTCAGTAGCTGATGTCAGAACAAGATGAGAGCTGGATTTTCATTTTCCTCTTGTCCCATATTTTCTTTAACAAAAAATAAGGGCTTATTAGTACTTTGCCTTTTTAAATTGTTTCATTTTAAAGTAGTATAAAATAGATACAAGCTTTTGGGAATAATACAAAGAAATAATTTGCTGTCATAGTCATATCGTTTTCTAGTTGTTAATAGAATGTATCATTCCTTATCTGCACCTACATTTCTGTCGCAGTGTCTATATTTGCATATTAGCTCTATCTACTTTTTTCTGTCTTTTTCTGTGTGTTCTGGTACTAGGGCTTAAATTTGGGCCTGGCCACTGCCCCTGAGCTTTTAGGTTCAAGGCTAGTACTCAACCACTTGAGCCACAGCTCCATTCTCGGTTTTTTTGTTTGTTTATTGTTTTCTGGTGGAGGGGTGTTAATTGGAGATAAGACCGTTATGAACTTCCTTGCCCAGGTTGGCTTTGAACCACATGCCGCAGATTTCAGCCTCCCGAGTAGCTAGGATTACAGGTGTGGCCCACCAAGTGCTTGGTATGTTCCATGTCTTTTATTGTCTGTCTGTCTTTCTACCTATCTATCATCTATTTCTGAATTATTGGAGAACAAGTTATTGGTTTGACACCTTTTGATACCAGATAATTTTGTATGTACTTTCTTAAAGACATTTTCTTTATAACCAAACTACAGCGATCAAGATTGGTAAATTAGCATGCATTTAATGATGTTACCTAACCTGTAGACCTTGTCAAAATCTCATTAATCATCTTAATAATGTTCTTTACAGCCAAGAAGAAGAATTATTGTTGTTGTTAGTCTAGACCCTTTTAGAATGCTGTGACACTCTCCATTGTTGCTATATTTTTATTTCTTTTAACTTTCAGTGCTTGCTTACTCCTGGTTGTTCATGATCATGTGATAATTTTCAAATATGGGCCATTACTGTGTAGAATAGTGTTCGACTTGAGTTTGATATTGTCTCATGATGATATTCAAATAGTGCATTTTGAGTAAGAACACTACAGGAGTGATGCTCTTTCCTTCTCACAGAGTCATAATGTGAAGCAGATGATGTTAGGTTGTTCCATTACTGGGGAAGACATTTCTTAATGGCTCAATTCCATTTTGCTTTCCTTAGCAAAACATGCTACAATCACGGATGTACAAATGTGCAATGAGCAATTGCTAATAATTCCAAGATCACTTTGGCTTTCTTTTTACTTGCCAGTCCTGGGGCTTGGGATCAGGGTATGAGCACTGTCCCTGGCTTCTTTTTGCTCAGAGCCAGCAGTCTATCTCTTGAGCCACAGCACCACTTCTGGCCTTTTCTGTTTATGTGGTGCTGAGGTATTGAACCCAAGGCTTCATGCATGCTAGGCAAGCGCTCTTCTGCTAAGCCACATTCCCAGCCCCCACTTTGGTTTTCTTAAAACACAACTTCTTGTTCACAACTCAAATATAGCATGCCTTGAAGCTTGTTGTTTTCTTTACCTTCTGATGTGAAATAATCACAACAGAAGAACAATTTTATGACAATTTCGGCTCTCTTTTTGCTTACCTGATGAGAAGATATTGAGAATCAAAGGAGACAGTAAATGAAGTGGCTGTGCTGAGTGATAGAAAAACAAAAGTTCTGATTATGATGAAAGCAATTTTCTTTGATTTCATCAGATAAAGGGATTTCAGGTGGTATGATAGTTAATTTGGTATGTCAACATGACAAGACTAAGGGAATCCCAGATAGCTGGCTAACAGTCTCTCTGGTGTGTCTGTTCCTGGAAGATACTGGCATTTGATTTGGTAGAATTGGTAAAGAAGATTGTCAGTATTTATGAGCACCATCCAATCTGTCAAGGGCCTAAACAAAACAAAATAAAAAATAGAGAAAGAGAATTCTATCTCATTATCTGTCTGTCCCTCTCTCTATATCTGTCTATCACTATCTATCTATCTATCTATCTATCTATCTATCTATCTATCTATCTATCTATCTATCTCCTACCTATCTACCTAATCTATCTATCTGCTTAACCTGGGACACTGATTTGTACTTGGTATTCCTGGTCTTCAGGACTGGAGACTTAGACTATCATTCACACCATTGACAGAGTTGTCTCAGGCTTGATGACTACCTCTATATACCTTTGAGTGAGAAGGGGGAAGAGAATAAAATAATCCAAAGAATCCTCATTTCCTTTACTTTTATGTTTAAAATAAAAACATGCATACATTCTATTTTACACAAATACACACACACATACACACACACAACCACTCTGGGGAACCTTATCTCATATGAGTTAGGGTTTGCTAGGATTTGAGTTTAAAACAAGAACACAGACTTCACTCACTAGGAACTGTCCATGGTCCTACACTACTACAGAGCAAGAATTAATTTCTATTTTATTTTATTTATTTATTTTTTGCCAGTCCTGGAGTTTGGACTCTGAGCCTAAGCACTGTTCCTGGCTTCTTTTTGCTCAAGGCTAGCACTCTGCCACTTGAGCCACAGCACCACTTCTGGCCATTTTCTGTATATGTGGTGCTGGGGAATAGAACACAGGGCTTCATGTATATAAGGCAAGCACTCTAGCCACTAGGCCATATCCCCAGCCCACAAGAATTAATTTCTTTCACTTTCCCCAAATCCATTGTTTACTTTCCCTTCTATGAGGACGCTGACAGCACTTCCCCATCTTCTAGGAAGAATTCTGAACTTGTCCTTGCTTTATTTCCACCAATCCTAAGGACTTGGCTAAGTCAGCAAGTTTTTCAACCTTGCTATTTATACCATGTCCAGTTTGTTAATATATAGATAGTGTATATATATATATATATATTATATACCAAAGGCTGCTGGCCTCTCAGTGCCAAAGGGCATAAAAATATTAACTTCTGTTCATGCAGAGAATTTGCTATTAACTCCACTGCTTCAGTTTTTCTAGAAAAAAAAAACTACATTCACAGAAACCTGACATGATTTTTACAGCCTTTTCCACCTTATCAACTTAATTCAAATATCTCAGAGGTTATTTTAACTTTTCTCACCCTAAACTTTCAGGATTCTTTTAAACAGATTTTTCTTGCAGAGTTGAGCATCAAACTCAAGGCCTTGTGCACGCTAGGCAAGCTCTCTTCCACCCAGCTACACATCCACCATTTGAGTAGATTTTCCCCTTGTTAAAAGTAAATCATTCTCATGGAAGAATGTTTAGAAAGTATAAAGAACAAAAGCATTTCTTAAGTCTGGGCTCCATGAAACATTGACTCTCAACCATCTTAGAGATATGATTCGAATCTTTTTACCTCTGATATTTTCTTGAAGGTTGAGAAAGTTAACTATTTCTAAGTTAGATGGTTACTTGTTTCTTCTTCTGCCTCAGCACAAGGTCTCATACAATTCTGTATCTTTGAAATTACCTGCTGAAATCACTCACATCTATCGGAAATAAATAAGCACCAAACTTTCCCCAATCACAGATTCAACAGAAATTTATCTGGTACACTAGTGGATTTCTAAATGGAACAATTAATAAGAAAAAAAAGTCAGAGATTAGATACTGAGACGAGGCATATCTGCCTTAGAGTTTCCCTAACTCTACTTACTGATTTTTATACCATTTAAAAATTATTTTCAGGGCTGGGGATATGGCCTAGTGGCAAGAGAGCTTGCCTCGTATACATGAGGCCCTGGGTTCGATTCCCCAGCATCACATATACAGAAAACAGCCAGAAGTGGCGCTGTGGCTCAAGTGGCAAAGTGCTAGCCTTGAGCAAAAGGAAGCCAGGGACAGTGCTCAGGCCCTGAGTCCAAGGCCCAGGACTGGCCAAAAAACAAAAAAAAAAAAAACAAAGAAAAATATTTTCAGGGGCTGGGGATATGGCCTAGTGGCAAGAGTGCTTGTCTTGTATACATGAGGCCCTGGGTTCGATTCCCCAGCACCACATTTACAGAAAACGGCCAGAAGTGGTGCTGTGGCTCAAGTGGCAGTGTGCTAGCCTTGAGCAAAAAGAAGCCAGGGACAGTGCTCAGGCCCTGAGTTCAAGGCCCAGGACTGGCCAAAAAAAAAAAATTATTTTCAATAGTTGTACAAAGAAGTTTCAACACAACATATCCATCTATGTGTGCAATGCTTCTCAATCAATGCCACATCTCCCAGTTTATTGGCTTTTCAGCGCTGGATCAAACTTTCCTAAAAGTTCCAGGCCCCAGATTGCTCTATTCTAGAGCAGAGTTAATAGTATCTACCCCTGCAAGTGTTACGTAGGTTAAAAACTGAAATGCATAGAGCATCCCATGTGTTTGATTAATGGTAGCTCAATAACTTCTCACAGGCAGAAAACATGTTTTTCTGTCTAGCAGGAAATTGCTCATCCTCCCTCCCCCTCCCCTCCCCTCCCCTCTCCCCTTCCTTTTCCTTCCCTTTTTTCTCCTCTTCTTTTCTTTTTCCTTTTGCAGTTGTATTGGAGTTTGTAATTTGGGGCCTCACTTTTGCTAGGCCGACACTGTCTCTTGAGCCTTGCCTCCAGTCCTTTTTGGTTTAGCTATTTGTTGAATAGGACCTCGTGGTTGGTTGGTTGTTTTTTCTCCCCCAGGCTGGCCTGGACCATGGACAAGTCTCTTTAGGTCTCTTGCCTAGCTGAGATGATAGGTGTGTTCTACCACATCCAGTGTCTGAGATGAGGGTCTCAAGTATGTTTTCCTCAAGCTAGCTGGCTTCAAATTGTAATCTATAGAACTGAGCCACTCTGCCTGACCCCCGACTTTTCTTTATTACAGTGCTCTGACGTCCTTCTGAACAGCCACTACTTAGCAGATTCCATCTGAACATTTGCCATCATGTTTTTTTTAAAAATTCTTTAGAACCTAAATATGGATGTCAATATATTGATGTGCATATATAGACATTTCCTGAAAGTGCTCCTCTTCTTTCCACATCGATTAGCAACATCTCTTCTTCCTAATTCCCAGGACATAAGTTAGCAAAGGGAGAAATGAGTCATGCCCCAGGACAGCTGAGTCCATCACTGATTCCCAGAGTGTCCTGGGCATGGCAGATCCCTCCTGTGGGCTTTCTCCACGGCCACATGTGGGGTCCTCGGGGGGGGGGGCATCCTTACTCTGTGGGGATATGATGCAGCCCCTGACTTCAGCTCATGGCCTGCACCCCAATTTTCACACCCTTGCTAAGGATATCCTCCATTTCCAGGAACCAACTCTGCAATTGAAAGTAGCTACCTTCCTCGGGGTCCCCATGTGCCTCTTTGTTCTCCCCACAATTGTGGGGGCCGGGGTGCAGCCTTTCTCTGGGCTGCTGCATTCCTCTCAGTGTTCTTGTTCCTCTGCTCAAATAGGCACGGAATAGGGGCGGGTCAGAACGTGTGATGTGGAATCACCATTTCCTTGAAGATAGGAGTGCTGGATTCTAACCTTTGCATGAGAATACCCTTCAGGTCTGTTAGTGATGCCCTGGAGTCCTCCTTTCCTGGGCTGGAGTGGAGAATGATTGCTTTCTTTCCACTGCGGGGGGGGGGGGGGGGGAGGATGAAACATACATCCCCACACTCATGAGCACATCCTGCAGAATTCCTGGAATTCTGAGTCTTTCCCACAATCCATTTGCTTCTATCATATGGAATGGGGACCTAGGGTAGTGTCCCTCTTCCTCTTCCTTTTGTGTCACAAAGGGTGTGTGTGTGTGTGTGTGTGTGTGTGTGTGTGTGTGTGTGTGCCCCCTCCCAGGGTTTTTGATTCCGGCCATTTGTTTTGAGTCTCAGCAGTTATTTCTGGGTCAATGGTAAAAGTTCCATTGCAAAGCCAGCCTGTTACTCTGTTACTTTAACCTAATTAGATATTATATAAGTTAATAAAATGTGCATGTAAAAAGAAATAGAGCAGTGTTGTCATAAAAAATGGAGTTAAATTAGTTAGGGAAAAAAAAAACTCAGAAAGCCAAGTTATTTTAAAATGCTGTTCAGGGGTTGAAGATGTAACCCAGTGTTGAAGAGCTTTCCTAGCATAGACAGAGCCCCGGTTCTATCCCCAGCACCCTAACAAAATGCTGTTTCACGTTCTGCTTGATGACTGCGGTTGGAAAAAGTAGCAAGAATGGAGAAAGATTGCTTGCTGGGGTTGCTTCCTCCTCATCTCATTTTAGAAGATTTGGTTGTAGGGCTTGAGATCTGGAGTTTTACGGAGGAAATTGAGGCGATCCAATTCGTAGACTCAGACTGGAAGAGAAGTGTTGTCCCCCCCCCACGGCAATCACAAACAATACTTAGTAATAATGTTTTAAGTTGAAACAAAAACCTTTAAAGTTCACATATCTCATTTAAAAATGATTCCTCTTCAAAGGTCTTCCCCTCTCGTGGGTTCTAGTCAATCTAGATAACAGGACTTTCCCACTAGCTCATGATGCTGGCTGCCAGCTAGTAGGGATCTTGGCCTACCATCCATCCTTGTGCCAGAGAAGGATGCAGGCCAGCACTCATCTTTCTCACAGCCCCTTCTCCACCCTCTGCCCCTCCCTTCTCATGCTGCCATTCTTTCCTGGCATTTACCAGTTTCCAGCTTCCTGGAGCATCTACGGGTTGGGTTGCTGAATCTGCCTCTGTTGTTGAGCAGGGAACATCAGGAGGCCAGGATAGCAAAGTGTATTGGGGAAAGACTTTAGAATCGACCGTGGGGTTCTTCTTGACCTCTTTCTCCTCTACTACTCTCCAGTAGCCTGGAGTGGCTGGAAACTCCTCAAGATCTTGTCCCGACGAGTGTGGCAAGTCCTCCTCACCCAGGTAATGGATCCACTTCTGATTTTTCCACTAACAATTTCTTCATCTGATAAAAGTGCTTCTATCTCTTTTCTGCCCTATAAAGACCTTTCCTATTAGCTTTGAATGTGCCTTGCTTGGTTATGCTTTTTGAGTCATTAGGTTTTACCACCTAACCCAGGGGAATAGGGAGACAGATCTATGCCTCTCCATTCCCTTATCCAGCTTCCCAGCTCACTCCCCCTACCCTCTGTCTATCTGTCTGTCTGTCTAGCTCACTCTTCATCTACCTATCCATCTACTATAAAAGGTTATGCCTGGCATATCATCAGTGTTTGATACACGCATGTTCAATTTAGTGAATAATATTATAATCTCTGGTAGCCCATCGTCTGGTACCAGTCTGTAATTGGGGTTTTGTGGGTTTTGCTTAGCCAATGTTAACTTCTGATACCGTCCTGGCCCTTTAGTCTATAATATTTTTCTTATCCTAATCCCTAACTCCAGGTCTGCCTGACCTCTGGCATCATTTCCTGTTTCTTCTAGGCTTGGATTCTCCTACAGAGCTCTAGGTCTCTCATTTGCTCTTAATCTTTTCTGAGCAAAACAATAACAAATACGACAGCCCTTCTCACCTTTTTATTCCACTTATCTACTTTCTCACTCAACAAGAAGCCTTGGAGACAAACTCTGATTTTTCAAAGCTTCAAAAATAGCGTCCCTTTGTGACACATAGGAATCATGGTGTCCGCCTGGGTAGATATTGGACGTGCTTGGACATCCTGAGCCTGCTCATGGCAGTAGGAATTTGAAAGCAGCCTTTATCCCATCACGTTATTCCCCCCAAATGCAAAAACTTGCTTGGATAGCCTACTTTGTTCTAAACATCCACATCGAGGTAGCTAATTATCTTCCTTGTTGATCATAATGCCCATGCAACTGAAAACCACTGGTATCTGAGTTTCCATTGCATGTGTTAAGAGCACAATTAAAAAAAAAATCCATGCAGTAAGTGACTGAATGAATAAGATGCTATAATCAAACCACTATAGGCAAAGCTCATAGTGATCACTCAGACCAAATTAAATCCAACTTCGTGGTCAACCGACTACCCAGGAGAGAACTTTCTAAGCTACACAAAGTCACCTTTCTGCTTCAGCTCAGCTGTTCATCCCGAGACTCTTCTTTACAAGGATCACTCAGTCCTGCTAGTCAGGGAGAAGATGCTTTAGAAGTGACCGCTGCCTGGATTTAGCACTATAACAAGCAGAGAGGGAGAGGAGCAGACCTCATCACTACAAGGGTATTATGTTTCAAGACGGTGAATTTTAGGGAATTAAGAAATCTAATCAGCCTGGTGCATAAAGAGAGAATCTGTGAACTCCCAAGTGTGGAAGGAAGCTGAAGTATCCTGAGGGAGATCCTAATTAAAACAGCCGATTACAACTCCTCTGCAAAAGGAAAATGAAAGGACAAAAAAACCCACAAAACACATCTGCTGTGGATTCATGAAGGACTGCTCAAGGATGCAGAATGTTAGGGGGAAAAAAAAAATCCTTGACAGTGCAGAAGTAGAATAGAGTATGTTTGTTCTCTATTGAGTAAAGCTGGGGGTGGGGGATGGGACCTGGCAGTACCAAGGTAAGAGTCTAGAGTTGTGTTAGCCAACAGAAAAACAATAGGAAAGATATAGGTTTAGTGGACATAAAAGGGAACAGAGCAAGTCTTCCTAGGCAGGCAAGAAGTACCTGGAGCTTTATCCCAGTTGCCTAGAAACAGGTGAACTGAGCCTGAGGGTCTGGCTCCTAGTTGGTGAGGTCAAACCAGAAATCCACTTCCCAAGGCTTCCAGGAGCTGAGATCCCCAAGGCTCTCTTCATCTTGGTTCCCAAGTCCAAAATAATTCATTTCTCCTTGGAAATCCACTTGGACCCTTAAACATCACAGAAACAAGTGGGGCTCCTTCCCCCTTATCAGGAGCCCAGACCTATAAGTTGCCCAGCTGTGTTCAGATGCAAGCACACTTTGCCATGGGGTGCAGAAGTTACGGGAGCCCTGTGATCCTGTTGCCCTTCTACTTGTGTTCAAGAAACTTTCTGATATTTGCCCAGGTGTCACTCTTACTAAGTCTCAAAGAAGAAGTTCATATTTGAGCAGAGTATATATCCAGATATTTTAGAATTGTTGGCTTAGAGGAGAATTGAAATCATACATCCTAACACATCACAAATAGAGGATCATAAAAAAGTCTAACATCCCAGGTAAGACTTAAGCCATCTGGGACAACAGTAAGGTCCAAATTTCTTGAATGGTATAGGAAATACATGCTAGTGGTTTGCACAGAAGGAAGTATTGGCTACAGCCCAAGGGGATTCCAAAAACACCTTTGGAGGTAGCTGGGTTTGGTTTAGGTTCTTAAAATAGAATTACACAAGTGGATGTGAGAGAGTTCTTTGTGAAAGACACAGGCAGGGCCAAACTGTCCTAAGGACCACCTAGAGAGAGATAGAGATAGAGAGAAACCCTCCAAGGTAGTTGTACCTAGAGATCAGATAAAGCTCACCTCCACAGTGTGGTTATAGCTCCAAATACTTCGATAATTTTGTACTGAATGGCATGCTGCCCTCAAATACAGTCACCTAAAACAAACACCACGATGTCATTGGTCAGGAATTCAAACAAGGTTCAGCTAGCTAATTCTTCTTCCCCAAACTTCCTCAACTAGAGGCACTCAGAGTTCTCAGCTGATGGCTGGGCTAGGCTGCAGAACACAAGGTGACTTGATGAGGGGCCTCATATCCAGATAAAGATGCCTAGAAGGCAAGTCTCAGCCTAGTTACTCCCCTTTTCAGTCTCAGGGCCTCTTCAGTATGCTGTCTTATGGAACACTCCTTCTGTAGCTTCTCAGGGCTACCAGTCAGTGTACTAAGAGAAAGAAGAAGAAGCTGCAAGGTTATTAGTTATGCATTTATGTGTAACATCAGAGTCTGATGCATGTTAGACAAGCTATCTACCAGGTGAAGTATAGCCTCGGTCCTTTGGTTTGTTCATGCTTTGTTTTTGAGGAAAGGTCCTTGCTAACTTGGGTTGGTTGGCCTCAAGTTCATCATCCTCCTGGTTCTGCCTCTTGTGGAATCAGTATTACAGACTTTCAGCATCGTACTTGGCTTGTAAAAGTGTGTGTGTGTGTGTGTGTGTGTGTGTGTGTGTGTGTGTGTGTCCTTATTTCAGAAGTCCCCCAGTGGTCAAATTCTATTGACCAAGTCAAATCCTTAGATCACTGTATATTTAAGTGGACTCCCTACTCTTAAGTATTCATTGTTTACAACAAATACTTAAAGAGTTCCTATCCTGTGCCAAGCCTTAGTGTGCTACTACTGGAGTTGCTAAGTGGAAGAAAAAAACTGCTCTGGCTGTGGAGGCTGATGTGTACACTGACATTAAAACTAAAGGACAACAGTAATAGAGAAAACAGAGGCAACCTTAGATATTGGCAAACTAAAGCTAATGGCCAAATCCAGCATGCTACTGGTTTTTTGCAAATGAGGTTTTATTGGAAACCAGCCATGCTTTATTTATTTACATTTTGGTTTTGGCTGCTTTTGCAATATTATAGCAAGGTTGAAAAGTTTCAACAGAGACCATGGAAACTTCAGAGGCTAAAATCATTTACTTCTTAGTCTTCAACAGAAAACGCTTACTGCTTCTACAGGTATATCAATCTATGCAGCTGAATTCCAGTAACCATGACTCCAAACTTGAAGCAATTGTTCACAGTTTTCTTTTCAGTATGTTTGGATATTAACATCACCTCTGATGTATTTTGTGCTTTTCCTTCATTTTATCTTTATTTCATCTTCAGATATCTATATATCTATAGATATATCTATAGATATATACTTGTTTTGTGTATGCATGTTTTATATTACTTATATAGTATATAATTTCATTAATCTAAAACTTTCCATGTATAAATTTTCTATTAGATTTTCCTTATATAGGATTTATTGTTCAGTACCTGAAAAGCCAAGATAAAACAGCTCTGATACAAGAAAAAACACTAATCAAAATTGTGGAAGAGAAACAAGGTTAAGATAAATGATGTACTAGATTTCATGCAACTTCTACAGTAATTTTATGAAATAGATATTAAAGAACCATTTTATACATGCAAAACTAGTCTCAGAAATCAAGCAGTTTGTCCAACCAAGATTAATCAGTAAGTGTTGAAACTACATATTTACCATTTAATCTATGTCCTGGGGTTTTATTATATTCTAATCCTGTATTTTTATTTTTCACGGTTCATGCTTGGCCCTTTCTCAAATCAGTGAGTTTTTTTCATGTAAATATAATATTATTGACTCTCTTAGTTCTTTGAATATTTTACTCATACTGAAGTTGAAAGACTTATCACCAAAAAGTCCTAGGCTCCAAACCTGTCAGAATTCTAGGTCAAATGTAAGATATTGAAAACTAGAAAAGCAGCTAAATTTCATTGAACTTTGTTACCACCTCTACAGAATAGTGCTATTAAATTTTTTATTATTCATATTTCTTGGAGTGTGTCTAACATTTGGTATGTTTGACAGCCCTATATGATATTCATTCACCAGGTAATTTGTGAAGATTTTATTATCCGCTCACCTGCAGTGGGACTTGTTTTCCTTTGTACATTTTGTGAAGGGGACAGTTTACTGAGAAACAGCATCTGTGTGGACAGAAAACCTACAGAATTTACCTGTTCTCCATCAACTTTTATGCACATTTTCCCATGTGGGGATCCTCAACCACAGGGACAATGCTACTCTGGATTCCATCCCATCTGGTACAAAGTTAGCATACCAAATCAGCTCACTTGGTCCCAAATTTTCTTGCACCTTCTCCAAACAAAAGAGGTTAAGTTCACACAGTATTTTTGTTTGTTTTTAGATTCTGTCATTTCAAGTTTTTTCTTTTGAATATATGAGTTTTTTCATTATATACATATTCATATATGTACATATATCTATATAAACATATATATACACATATCTATATATACATATAAAACACTAGTTATATACAAGTGTTAAAATTCTAAGCATCAGTATTTCTATTTTGTTAGTGGTTGTCCTGGCATTTTAAACATGCAGTGTGACTTCAAACAAATCTTGTTTATTTTCTTGAACCACAAAGAGACCATAAAATGTTTTTCATGTGGCTGACTTGCAAATAAAGAAAACAGTTATCTATTTAAAATGCTTCCTTAAAATCTCATCCACATGACACAATTTTAATAATTTTTACAAGATTGTTTAGATTCACCTCCATTTACCTGTTTTACTTTTGCTTTGTCATTTTTCCTTTTATCTCATTTCTTTTATGAAATTTGTTTCTCTGTTTGAAGGACATACTTTATGGCAGTCTCTTGGTACTAAACACTATTTTAAAAAACTTGCTAGGAAATGCATTTATTTCACCCTGTTCTAGAAGGATGGTCTCTCTACACACATTACCTAGATTGGAATTGCTTTAATTACTTTAGAGATATCATTCCACCATCTTCCTGCTTCCATTTTTTTTTCAGATGGGAAGTCAACTGTCAGTCTGTATCCCTCTTTGACAGTAATGTGGTCTTTTGTTTTTAGGGATTCAGTGCATCTATGGAAAAGTTCCTTTCAGTGGCTTTGAAAATTTTTGACTAGAAAACCCCCTTGATCTTTCAAATTACAGCTTCTTTTTATTTGTACCTTTTTGGACCTGGATCAGTTGTTTCTTAGACCATTGTGTTAGTCGTGTTCATTAACCGATGCCCGAGAATACAATTTAAAAGGGGGACTATATATTTTGGGTCATGGTTGCAGAAGTTTCCATTCACAGAAGGTATGTGGGACATCATGGTGGAAGGGCCTGGGAACAGAACTCTTCACATCCTGCCATCCAGGAAAGAATGAGCATGACAGAGAGGAAAGGGGAAGGGACAAGATATATCACTGAAAGACCCTGTGACCTATGTCCTCCAGGTAGACCCACCTCCTAATATGTCCAGTACTTTCTCAATAATGACATCACATTTTGAATCTATCAATGAATCAATCCATTAAAGACAACAGAGTCTTCATATTCCAATAACTTCCCCAGAGCTCCATCTCTAAACACTGATTGCTTTGGGCTCAAGGAACCAGGACTTTAATACATGAGCCTTTAAGGCTTCTATCCAAACCATAGTATCTCTTCTTGTTCTAGTTTCCATGGCTACTGAAATTTTTTTTCTTTTTTTCCTTTTTTGGTCTCTTGTCTTTATTGAGTATCACTTCACCAAGGCTCTTGTATTTCTTTATAACCTGCCATTATTTTGTTCACTGAGTTTCTAATTTATTCATTTATTATTTCTAAAATTTCCATTTGATTCTTTACCAAATGGTCTTCACCAATTTTCATATTTTGGGGAAGACGGTGTAGTGGAGGATTTTGGGGTATCCTTTTGGTACCTATTTTATTTCTTTAAATAGGTGACTTATGCATACTTTTGATTTTGTCTGTATTAATTTCAACATCAACCATTTCTTAAAGTCCCATTTGGGGACTGTGTATAAAGCTCAGTGGTAGAGTACTTGCTTAGAATGCCTGAAGCCCTGGATAAAAAAGAGTCTAGGTTTGCATTTCTGACTTGTGTTGTTTTCTTGTTTTTCATCTTAACCACAGTGGCTTGATTCTGCACATTATGAAGTTTGTTATTGGTAGCAGGAATACTCTTGGACTATTCCTTTTACTAGCTACTCAGGAGGATGAGATCTGAGGATCCTGGTTCAAAGGCAGCCTTGGCAGGAAAAGTCCATGAGACTCTAATCCCCAATGAACCACCAGAAAACAGAAAGTGGTACTGTGGCTTAAAGTATTAGAGTGCTAGCCTTGAGCAACAAAGCTTAGGGACAGCGCCTAGGCCCAGAGTTCAAGCCCCACAACTGACAAAAAAAAAAAAGGACATTCCACAAAAGAGGATTTTATTTATGTTTTGCACTACTACACTCCTAAAATACTTTCAACTACATTTTTTAATTTGCAATAGTTTTTGGATTAGATATCACATGTGAATTCTGGATCAAAACTCATGTGCAGATGGATTTATGAGTAAAGATTCGTGAGGAGGCTTCCATCTGCCTTGCCCAGAGATAAGAAAACATTCCAACTTTGCTTCTTGGAGACAGGATCATTGTTTTATTTTTCCTAAGCCACTTATTACAATCTTGTCTTTCCTTATAGACTCCTGATTCTCTATAATTCTGAGAACAATCTTAGATTTAGTCTACTGTTCTCTGGGTGTATTACCTGCTACAAACCTAAATTTTAGACCACCAGAAAATGGTAGCTTGTCCTAAGGAAAAGAATAATTTTCCTTCTAGGCTATATTACCCATCACATATAGCCTCTATGGATTTTGTCCTTTTTTGTACTTTATTCAGAGTTTATATGAACTCTATTCCTAGAATTTTTCTCTAGTAATCAATTTCATCTGGAAATAGAATTCATGGGTTCTTTTTCTAACCCTTGTGTCAGAGAAGGGAGAGCAATTCTGGACCTGTGCTTTATGTAGAGAGAACAGCTACAGGGTCCTGTCTTCACAGGCTGAAACCTCTGTTCTTTTCACTAGGTGTGTATTAAAAACCCAGACCCAATTTCTAAGACTCATGCTCTGTCCTAATACCAATTAAGACATTCATCTTCATCCCATAGTTAAATTCACTCTTGGGAGGAATTTGGAATTATACCTTATTGCTTTCAGAAGCAAACACATTTTGTTTTTGTTGTCATAACCTGTATTCAACAATTCCATGTGGAGATCGTGAAACATAATATTTAAGAGAACAGTTTCTCAAGCTATGCTGCTGCCTTTTCTGGGTCTTAGATATCTCCACCAATAAAGCTGGCATAATTATTATGCCTAGGTCTTGGAATTTCTGTGAGGACACAATCAATTCATACACAGCTCTCAAAGCAGTCCCCAGAACATATTCACTATACGTGAATGCTGAAACAAAGAGTTTTCCTGCTTTAGTACGACTTCTCCAGTATACCCACCATCCTCCAAACCCACATTTTTTTCCTTCAATCATGACACCTACTCCAGTGTAAGGGAGGGTCTAAGTCAGAAACGGTAACCCTTATAGGATAAGACAGAGGTCTGTTACCTAACAGAGATATGACGTAGAAGTCTGATCATAGAATAACATCATTCTCCTCCTATCTCCTAAACCCATTTATCCCTTTAAGTTACCTAGTTCCATTTTCACACATGTACACTGAACATTATGATTGTATTTGCCCACCCCTAATTTCTCCATTTGTCTGCATCCCCCAATCTTCTGCCCTCCCACTGACACGTTTCAACTCTGTGATATTCATTTTGTTAAACTATGAGTTATTCAAAGGCATATCATATTCTTAAGATTAACTAGAGCACAGGCACAGTTACATAAAACATACCGTGAAAACTCACTTAGGTACAAGAAAGAACTCTTCTACTCAATTTCCTCAATATCTACCATTTAAGAAATCTAAATGAAGGTATAAGGTATCCAGTCAGATGATAATGTCTTATTGAGTGATATTAGGGAAGTGTTAGACAACTATTTCAGACTTTAACTAATGACCTGGAAATGGGATTCAGAATTACTCTAGAAAGACTTGCCAGGTGTGTTATACCATGAGGGACAGCAAGTGCCTCAGATGAGAAGGAATAAAACAAAAGCGGTGAGACCATGGGAGGGACCAACAGCAAGCTGGAGATGGGAAGTGAGGCAGCTGCTTTCTACCAGCTGTGGTCAGCAGGTGGTGTTTAGTGGGGGAGCACTCAGTGAGGTGGAGTCTTGTTTTTCAAAGACATCTTGTCAACCATCTGGTCCGTGTCTTTGAACAGACTCCACAGGAGGCTCTTATCCTGTTTCCATAGCAACTGCCCCACTTGTACTCAAAGCAGAATCACCCAGTGTTGGAGGGTAAGTTACCCAGAGTCAGATAAATTGGCTTTAAATCAGAGCTCCATCAGTTTTCACAAATATAACTTTGGGTAAGCTATGTCTTCTCTGATCTTCTCATCTATACTGATGATAAGAACCATTTGAGGCCAAGAGTAGTTAGAAGTGCTGGATGAAAATACAAATGGGCACTCACTCCAGGTTGGTCAGAGCAAGCAGCCTGCTGGCACATCTATAGGAATGCATGCTTCTTAAACTCATCCCTAGACATCTGACTTGCTTCACTTTGTTGCTACAACCAGACTATGGCTAAAAACATCCCTGTGTCATATTGCTGAGATAAGAATGAAATGAAACCAAGCAGGGAAAGTAATTCACGGAATTCCTGATGCATAGGAGCTGTGAGTGTTCACCTACCTTCCCTTTGTACCTCTCCCATCCCATACCCAACACATGCTCATCTCACCAGGCCATGAGGTGATGAGCTGGAGAGAGTATGTCAGAAATCTCAACTCTTTAGAACCAAAAGAAGCATCTTATGAGGGAGAATAGACTCCTGTGTTTCTGACAGGAGATGAAAACAGATTTTCTCTGTGTATACTCCAACCTTTGTAAACAATAATATACATTGCAGTAATAGAAGTGAGAACCTTTATTGTATACTTTTAAATGGTTGCAATTCATTGTATTAGACGCTGATGGCTATGACTCAGTATCCATCCCTTTCTTTCTAATCCATTTGGCAAGCTCTTCTTTGACTCCTTTGCAGCTATGGCAAGACATGGCACTCATCTATGTGCATAGAAAGTGCACTATGAGTACCTGCTCCTCTCTAGATTGGCACAGGGACAACTCTGGGCTGAGCAGTGGCCATGTAGAAGATAGGAAATGTATGTGCCAGAAGCTCGAAAGCAGGAACAGCAAACTTTGGCTTTGGGACAGAACATCCCGATTGAACTGTCAAATCCTCTCCATTGGGGAGATGTCACAAGGAGAAGGTGAGAGTAGGAGAGCTGGTAGAAGCAAAAGGCACTCACACTTGCTATGAGGACCAGAGAGAATCTGTGCAGGAAGAGGCTGGAAGCTCAGCCAGTAAGTAACTACAGTGCAGTCCCAGGAAGGCCTGAGGCTCCTAAAAAAGAGAGGACAAAAAGGAGTAGAAGGCTTTCAGGCACTTGCTGGGGTCACCTCTGTTGAGTTTGGCCATGGAACTCTCTTGGCTTTGAATCAAAACCAAGTGGGAACAATGACCTTTGCGCATGTCTGCAACTATTCCTGTCCCCCAGCCCCAAGTGAATTGTCACCTGCTAATGGGATATTCTTGAGGGCAGATAAAGATCATTAAAAAGCAGTTTTTCCAAACCAAATATTAGTTTTCAAGCTGCAAACAGAGGTGAGCCTTCCCTGTTGGGTGTTAACCAGTCCAGTGGTGAGCTGCCACTCAGCACCCAGAGGGAGGCATGACAATCCCACGTCCTAAGAGCAGCTTGTGGAGGGGGGAGGGGCTTCTTATTCAATTCCAACCACATATGTCCATTTGAGACATAAGCTGTTGTTCATGCTTCTGTCATTGCTAAGTTTATGTTAATCATTAGACAACAAAACTAACAGACTAATCATAAGAATAATAATCATGCTAGGAATGTATTGGTCATGTATCTGTACTTTAGGTGCTGATAAGAATTCTATATAAACATCCTCTCTGATTCAACCACTTAGCTATAGAGTATCAGTAACCCACTTTTCCATGTGAAGATTTTGAGATGCTGAAAAGAAAACCTATATCCTCAGAACTCACCGTGCCATGGGTCCAAAGCTTAAACAAAGGAATGTGCTAACCTGGAAATGTGCAGTAATGATAGCTAACCTTTATTCAAGGTGCCATTGTTCTCTCTTTTCTTCCCAGGTAACAGCTCACTTTCCTCCCTCCCCCCAAGAAACATCATGAATTAGCTTCTATAATGTCTTCAAGATAGGGAAATTGAGGCAAAGAGCAATTATAAAAAATTTGCTAGACTGTGTGTGAGAAGAAAAGCAGGATGGAAACTCAGATATCTAGTTATTTAATTCAACCAGTGCTGATTGTGTTCATCTATATAACAAAAACTGTTTATATGAGAGACATGATACAAGGATTCAGCAATCTGGTACACATAACATTCAGCAGACTGTCTGGCATACTTCACATACGCCATTATGGCCTTACCTCAGTCTGTTGTGTTCATTCCTGTGTAACTCAGACACTCAAACATTGGCCAGCCCCAAAATAGGCCACCAATAAACATTTGTCATGTGCATCTTAAAAATGGCAGCTACTATTATTTTTAATGGAAAAGAGATAAAGGATTATCTCCTATCAAAACTCTTGAAAGGTTATGGGGTGGTTCATGGCTATATTCCCAGCCGTGGGGCAGAAGGACCGTCTCAAAATAAAGTCAGGAGACTGTCTCAAAACAAAGAAACAGAGAGACAGAGAAAAAGTCTGAAAGAATCGGGATAGCCACAAAGTATAGTATGCTGGAGTTGAGTAAAAGAAATCTGGGACTCTATGGGTTTATAGAATCATCAGATACAGAGACATTGCACCTGCAAACCTGTGTCCCAAGCCTGGGAAAGTTCTTGTGAAATATGTAGGGAAAGAAATGTGTGTGTAGCCAGGCACCAGTGACTCATGCCTGTCATCCTAGCTACTCAGGAGGCTGAGATCTGAGGATTGTGGTTCGAAGCCAGCCCAGGCAGAAAAATCTGTGTGACTCTTACCTCCAATAAACCACTTAGAAAACTGGAAATGGTGCTGTGGCTCAACTGGCAGAGTGCCAGCTTTGAGCTGAAGAGCTCAGGGACAGCGCCCAGGCCCAGAGTTTAAGCCCCACGACTGACCAAAAAAAAAAAAAAAAAAAAAAAGGAAAAAGAAAAAGAAAAGAAAAGAAAAGAAAAGTGTGTGTAGCAGACATGGCTCCTGAAGAGGCCAATACATCCCTCAGCTCTAGAGGTGGGAACGTGGGGTCAAAGGACACTCACTGTACTGAGAGCCAAGGTGGAATTTCTTCTATGACCTCAAGGGAAGTCGAAAGGAAGGATGTCTCAGGAAATGGGGAGGGGGATTCAGATTCAAGTGCAGAGTTTCAAAAAGGAGGTCCCCAGCAACATCAGGCACTGCGGAGATCTATTTCAGGGTGCAGCTGCACACAGGGTAGCATGATAACGCTGGCACGCATTTAACTGTGTGTGAACTTGCGGAAGGTCACGATGTTAGGTCAGAGGCCCAGGGTTTGGGCCCCATTGTCCTACTCCTCAAGGCTGTGCTTCTAACCATTGTGCTGTTCTATCCTAATCTCCCCAAGCTCTCCTTTGTCCTCTAAACTCTCCCGCACACACCACTGGTGCATATCTATGTCCATGTCCTTCATCCTTCCTTGGAGTCTCATCTTTCTCTGCCTTAGGCTAAACCAGGTCTTTTCTTTTCTTTCACTCTTTCGGTTTTTTTTTTTTTTTTAAAGAACCAAGCACACATCTATGGTGAAGGCAAAGCTGTCTCATCTCACCTATAAGTCATTATATGGTTTTTCTTCATTTCTCATTTATAATTCTCCTTTAAGACTGATCTTATTCTGCCTTTATTGCACAACTAATTGTCTATTGCTTTGGGGTCCACTTGGGGCTCTTTAGGGCAGGATGGTTCACTTTATCTTGCTGTCCCCTTGACATGTAGCATACTGCTTCCCATATCACATGGGATCAATAACACTTGTTAAGTTGAAATAAGACACAAACAGGGTGTATTTCTCTCCATCTGTTACCTCCAAACTGGTCATTAGAGATTTCTGTTGTCGATAGACACAACGTTTACATAAAATTTAAAGGGAAAATCTAAAAATACACTTTGGTTAAAAAAAAAGAGAGAGAGAAAGAAAAATGCATGGAAGTGTGGGAAAACCTAAATGTAGATCAACAGAACACTAGTTATATAAATGAGCTGCATATATTCACAGATATAGCAGGATATCATGTTTTATAAAATGATATTCAGATAATATCCTAGACTAAAACTAGTATGTTAAAGAAAGCAGAGAAAAGCATGTATAAAGGAAATGATTATGAAGATACAAAGTATGCAATGTGTACTATATATATGTATATAATATATAATACATAGATTTATATGTGTGACTGTAGGCATATGCATAGAGACATGTATTTGTATGAGTTTGCTGGGAAGATAGACCAAAAGCACAAGCAAGGAAACAGTTATAATACCTGTAAGATCAGTGAGGAAGCAAGATGAGAAAGTTAAATATATCTGAAAATACCTGGCTGTCTATCAGCTTTGGATCCAGAAAGATATTTTACATAATTACAAGGCAAAATCAAATTTGCATTATAGCAATTTCTAAAAGTTGAAATCTGTGAAACAGATATGGAATTCATTGTGTGGGTTTAAATGATGGCACAACCAAATACAGAATTATTTCAAGTGATTTCAAAGTATAGTAATTGGGTTACATATACAGTAGGATACACTCAATGGGTAAAAGTATCTGTGAACTAAATTTCAACACCTGCATCAATCAACCCATGCCAGTGTAGTGTTGACTTTCTGTGATGATTTAGAGAGTTTGGTGTCTCCACTGTGAGATAAATTAAATGAATACTTGTATCATTGAGAATAAGAAATATATTGAAGAAAGAAGATAGAGGTGCTAGGTTGAAGAAATTAAAGCAACAGCCTGTAGTCCTGAATTGGGCTTAAGACTTATTCCAAAGTAAATTTTAAATAAGCTTCTTTTAAAAAAAAAATTTCAACTATAAGGAAACATCCTATTTCTGAGCCTGGCTCACTGACAAAGCCTGTACACAATGAGTAACCATGCAGCAATGAGCTCCCGCATAGCCACAGGGTGGTCTCTATAAATATTATCCACGTCCCGATAGACACAGCCAGGGTCTCTGGAGAAATGTCTGATGGCAGAGACAAGGTAGAAAGATGGATCTGAAGTTGGATAAGAAATGTACGCACGGCCCTACATATGAAACTGTAACCCCTCTGCAGATTACTTTGACAATAAAGAAATGAATTTTAAAAGAAAAAAAGAAAGAAAAGAAGGAAGGAAGGAAGGGAGGAAGGAAGGAAGGAAGAGAGAGAGAGAGAAGAAAGAAAGAAAGAAAGAAAGAAAGAAAGAAAGAAAGAAAGAAAAAAAGAAAGAAAGAAAAGAAAGATGGATCTGGAACCATCTTCCCAGAACCCAGGAAGCCACTTTAACTACATGACAGTATGTCAAAAAGTCATGACAGCCAGAGAGGTGAGACATCCATTGACAAAAAGAATAATAATTGAAATCTGGGGCGGAGGGTGCGGCAAGGGTTGTTGTAAGTATTATTATTATTAATTTTTGTGCTTGTCTTTGAACTTGAACTTAGTGTCTGAGCACTGTTCCTGACTCTTTCTCCTTCCTCCCTCCCTCCCTCCCTCCCTCCCCCTCTCTTCCTTCCTTCCTTCCTTCCTTCCTTGCTTTCTTCCTTCCTTCCTTCCTTCCTTCCTTCCTTCCTTCCTTCCTTCCTTTCTTTTCTTTCTTTCTTTCTTTCTTTCTTTCTTTCTTTCTTTCTTTCTTTCTTTCTTTCTTTCTTTCTTTCTTTCTTTTTCTTTCTTTCTTTGGCTAGTGCTCTGGCACTTGAGCCACAGCTCCACTTCTGGCTTTTTGGTGCTTAACTGGAGATAAGGATATAACAGATTTTCTCTACCCAAGATAACTTTGAACTGTGACCCTCAGATCTCAGCCTCTTGTAGCTAGCTAGGATTACAGGCATAAGCCACGAGCACCTGGTTGAAATTTGCTTTTATAATAACTCAAACATGTTTTCATTTTTCAATGTATTGGAATAACCCAAGACTGAACTAAGAAGACAGAACAAAAACCCAGTTCCCAGACAATAGACAAGGTGTCATGACAATTCCCAATTCTTAAAATAATCTGAACCCCAACATTATCCTGGATTTCATTGTGGCTGCCTTCTTTAGACTCTGATTCAGTAAGTGAGTTATCAGGCAAAGCCTGGAAATCTTGCTTAGTTCAAAGACTAGGGCTTAAGGTGTTGAAGTGGTTGCAATTTATAAGTCAGAGAACTTGAGAGGAGAGAGGTATTAATAGATAGGGATCCAGCAATTTGCACAAGGGGTTCCTTGAGCTGTTGATAATATTGTGGCTATTACACACATAAATGCATACTGTGTAATGAGCTTGGGCAGAAAACAACCAGGGAGCTGAAAGTTAAATAATTCCTAGATCCTCCCTAGAGCTGGAAGCATGTCCTGCTGAGGCAGAACAAGAGAGTCCTTGTTGAACAGTGGGCATTCCATAGAGACCCTAAAAGGGCCATGCTTTCATAGTAAGGATAAACTAGCCCAGATCAAGGGCTACTATAAATCCAAGCTAGCAAAGCTTCCAGACAAATCCCAAGAAGATCAAGTAGTAGTCCAGCAACTTAAATGCTTGCTAGAACAAAGGCCATCACTCTTTGAAGGAAAACACTTTGATGAAAGATTGTGGTTGGTTTCATAGATTTTCAATTGTCAAAATTTCTCAAGCTAAATGCTTCTTGATGAACCAAGCATTGTATTTTTAGTACCTCTGTCACTAGGGAAGAATAGGCAGCAAGCATTCCCAAGAAGAGAGATCCTCATCTTTGACTCCATTTCTCAATTACCCCATCTGATCCAAGACTCTTGAATGAAGTGACTGAAAAAGACTTTGAAGAGATTCACAGGTAAGACTCACAAGGTAAGAGGCCAGCAGAGACTTGTTAGTGAAGAAGAGTAAAACAGGGAGAAACAATAAAAAGGCAAGAAGATCACCCTTTGCCATGCACAGAGTGGCAATCAAGTGCTCAGTAGGTGTTGACATCTCAGTTTATTTATACCATCTAGATGAAGCTGGGGTGTTTGGTCTAAATTTTTACCTAGATACATGCTCACCTGGAACCTTTCAAATTATCTTGTTATTGTAGTATTTTGATGTTATCATCTAAGTGTAGAGACACTGAGTCTAGGATGGTTTGATAATTCAAGGGTTTGGTAACATGGGTGTTTGCTAGGGTATTGTTCCTTAGTCAAATAATTATTCATTCAAGCCTCTTGTCTTCGGGGACTAACTTATCTAAGGAAACTATAACTCACTTAACATCTAAAGGAAAGAAGACTGTGAAGGAAGAAACAATGCTTGCCTGTGTTTCCTTAAAATATTGATTTATTCTTTCTGCTGTAGTGATTCTCAGTCTTAGTTCCTGACTCTCACTTTTTTCCCCTGATGTTTTTGGATTTCCATCGTATACCTAATCCTAGTTACCTTGTCTCCCTTTTTTTTTTTTTTAAAAGTAAAGATCGGTCAAGGATTTGTTCAGACATCCCTCAAAGGAAAGTGAATGAATGATCAATAAACACTGAAAAATTGCTTAATATTGTTAGTGATGCAGAGAAGAAAAATTAAAACCAAGTGAGATATATTACAGACCTGGTATAATGTCCAAAGCCCAAAAGGCAGACAAAGTGTGTGTTTATGGGGATGTAAATCACCTGGAATCTATGCACTGCTGGTGCTGGGAGAACATTTAATGGTGCAATATTTTTAGGCATTTGTTTGATAGATTCTTTAAAAAGTAAGCCTATATCTACTGTATCACCCTGCCATTCTGCTTCTGGACGTATTTCCCTGATAGACATGAAAACATATGTCCCCAATAATGCTTGTAAATGATATTCCTGAAAGCTTACCCATAATAGTACAAAACTATAAATAACTGACTATCCATCAGTTTTTGTCTTTATGTCCTTTGTCTACCTCGTAGCACTTACACAGCTACTGGTATACACGGCAAGACAAGGAATCTCATAGCACAACGCTGAAAGAAAAATGACACATACAAAAGTGGCACAAAAAGTTGCTAAAGAAAAAGAGAAAGAGATCAGTGGTACCTTGTGTAGAGATGAATGGGTGTTGAGCATACTTTTTCGTAATTTTCCTGCTATATCCAGGACCAGATGGCCATTATCTTCCTTCAGGATTTTTTTTTTTTTGCTTAATTTCCTATCTGATTTCCCTGTTTCCATCCTGACCTTGTTCTATCTTATTCTCATCAAAGAAGATAGAGTGATCCTATTAAAATGCAAGTCAGATAAATCATCCCTCGCTTCAAAACTGCAGGGGCTGCCCTTCTCACAGTAAAAGCCACATTTCTTATAAAGTCAAATTATTTTATCAAGCTCCAAGCTCCAACATGGCCTGTCCCATTCATTCTCTGAACTCAACTTCTAATGGACCTTTCTCTCACTGTTTCATCTGCCCCAGCGTCCTTGTTCATCACTGAACATAGCCAGCATGCTCCCATTTCAGAGCCTTTGCCCTGGCTCCCTGCCCTGGAGCCTCTCTCTCACCCCTAGAAATATTCCAGTGTGACTGAACTCAGTTCAGTCTGCCATAATGGTCTGCCATAACTCAGTTCAGGCTGCCATAACAAAAAATCACTAAGTGGGTGGCCAGAAACAATAGGAATTTGTTCCAGAGTCTAGGGATAAGAAATGAAGTTGGGAAGTCTAGGCTGTGTCTGAAGTCTCTCTGAGTAGAACCTTCCTAGCTTCTTAGCCATCCTTGTTCCTCCTCTGCCTGTAGTCCTACAGCTCCAGTCTCTGCTTCTGCAGTCATGTGACATGCTGGGTATCTCTCCGGGTCTTTACGTGGCAAATTGATGTTGCAGCCTGTGGCTCTGCCTTCAAATATTTTGTGCAGCTTGGTTGTCCAGGGTTATCCAGAGATTTGACTAAACTCTTGTGAAAAGCAGCACTCCCAGGCCACAGATTCTGCCAGGAAAATGAGGGGGATGGTGGCAAAGCTGCTCTTGCCATTCTAGTCTGGTCTCTGAGAGGGTGCATTGTGTATTTCTTTGTTGTTTATCTGTGCAAAGGAGGTTCTAACAACACATAGAAGCACCAGTGTCAGGGAAAGTCATCTAGTTAGTATTAGGAGTTGAAAATTTCAGGGCAGGGAGCAGGGTTGATTTGCATAATGGCTGAAAAATACTTCCAGATCTTCAATAGGAAAGCCTTATAAAATGTTTGTACTGGTGGTCACTTTATCAATATATTACATGCATTTCATTGCTTCCCTGTCTAATTACTGCCCTGGAATTCCCCCACATTTTTATTAATGACTACTTATTTACTGAGTTATTATGCAAAGCATAGGTAGTGAAGAGCATCCAGTAGTAGACTAGGATTCACCTTTTACATCAAATAATAGAAGCGTATATCTATCACTCACTCCTCATATGGGTATGTCAGATCTGACTGTAAGTGATATATAATGCTGACTGTGTGATTCTCCCCTACAAATGAGTTGCAGTCATATTTTATCTCTATTTTAAGAGATTGAGCACTGCGAGCTAAGTAACTTACTCAGAGTCTCAGCACAGAGTCCCTGGTAGTCCCACTGTGCCTTCTATGCCACTACCCACTGGGCCAGTTTTTTCTCCAAAGAGTTCACAGTCTTGTTAGGGAAGAGGGCAGCTTTTTTCCTGAGTCAATAATGAAACAAATTCTTTTGCAGCAGAGGAGGGAAATGATAGATTCATAGCATGCATGGTGTCTGAAAGTAATCAATCTTAAGGTTACCATATAGAATGTACACGACTCATTCCTGTGCTTTTATGGTACTCTGATGAAAAAGGTGGTTAGCAACAGACTGTAGGTATTTAGAAGTGCATCTGAGTTTCTGGACTGTGATCTGGCTAGACTTAGAGTGTTGGGATCTCTGGGACCCCTTTTTCCCACTGTCTCCCAGGGAAAATGCCTGAACCCCAAATTATGAAAGAGCACTCAGCTTTGTCTCCTGCCCACAGAAGGCAAAACGTGCTCTTGTGGATCGCGTTTAGCCGAGAAGAGAGTTGCCGAAAACCTTCCCCCCTGTCCCCTCTCACGTGTCAGAGGTCAGCGCAGAAAGGAGGCTCCGGGGAGACAGTCTGAGGATTGAACAAGTCTCCCCGCCCAGAGGGCGGGCAGAAGGATTTATTACAGTGACAAAGGCGGGAAGGGGAAGGACTTGGGGTAATTGGCTGATTGGCTAAGCCAGGCTGTTTCGGCAAGAGTGGCACCTTGGGACTCCCCCACAGGCTGACATCATGCCCCAATAGAAACGCCCCTGGGCTCCGGCGGTGCCATCTTTGGAGGCATCCACGTGGACCCGAGATGGAGGCGGGAGGCAGGCCGAGCCAGAACTACTTCCGGTTCTGGACCCGGAAGGCGTAGGAGTGGCTTCCGGCCATGAGGCCCCAGGGCGGGAAGAGGGGAGGGTCAGTCTTGGACTGCCCTCTACGCATACAGCCAGCATCCCCACATTAGAGAACCACAGCTGGGTTTGCTCAGCTAGCAAATGGATGCTAGTTTTCAATTGTAAGGTTGTTTGGCACTGGTATGTATGTCTGGTAATTTTCCGGGTAGGAGCCATAGAGGTGACCATGTCAAAAGTCTGTCATCATCTAGGAGGACAGCTCAGCCCTCTTTGAGTGGTAGCTGGCTCGGGCTTATTTAAATGATGGCAAGTTTCAAAGAGGCCAAAGAGCACAAGCCTTGGTGTGCGAGATTGTTAAAGGGGGCTCCTTTGGAAAACTGATTACATTCCACCTACATGCAAATTGCCATTCTCTTCCCATTTCAAGGTCTGAGTAAAACATCAGGATTCACATCTAGGGTTTCCTCAGCTATGCAAGGTTGAGGTATGAAAGAGGCTGGCTGCTCAGCTGGGGTACTTTGAGCATAGGAATTGTTGATGTGAAAAGTTGGAAGTTAAAAAGTTATCCTACCCATGCACGCCCAATAAACCATATCCAAGAGAGTTCAAGTCTACTGTGTTCAATGGTCCATTATCATCTTATTTTTTTTTTTTTGTCAGTCATGGGGCTTGAACTCAGGGTCTAGGCACTACTCCTGAGCTCTTTTGCTCAGGGCTGGTGCTCTACCATTTTGAGCCACAGCGCCACTTCCAGTTTTCTGGTGGTTCATTGGAGATAAAAGTCTCATTGGCTTTCCTGCCCAGCCTGGCTTTGAGCTGTAATCCTCAGATCTCAGTCTCCTGAGTAGCTAGGATTACAGGTGAGAGCCTGCAACTACTTGAGGACATCTTTTCTTTCTCTCATAAAAAACGACACTCGTACTAGAAGCTGAGTAGCTTCTCCATGATGCCTATGCAAAGTTAGAGGCCCTCATGTCTTTGTAGTCTGAATAAGTATCAGCCCCATCCAGTTAAACCACATCTTACTGGTACACATCCCTGGATCCTTTGTGGTTCCTCTGTGTACCCAATTTTAAGTCCTCTTCATTTCTCTAGAACTTGTTTCTTCTCTTGGATAATTGCCCTGTGCTTAAAAAAATATTACCGGTTTTCTACCTCTTTCAGAGCTCTTTTACAAAGTACTTGGTTTAGCATACTAGGATTTGAACTTAGGGCTTCCTACTTACTAGGCAGGGGCTCTATTGCTTGAACCATGCCCTTTCTTGCTTTAGATTTCTGTTAAAGCAGCACTCCATTTTCATGTGTATCAATTTCCGTTGCCAATAGATTTTGCCGGGCAATATAATGCACTTCAGAATCAACTGGTTTAAAACAAGCATGATTTGTTTCTCTTCTGATGCTGTGATCACCTGACTCTTTGGGCTGGTCTCTGCTGAGTTTGCTCATGAGTCTGTTGTCAGCTGTCAAACTGGCTGGGAGGAAATGGGGTGAGAAATCTGGGATATCCTACATACATCTCGATACTGGCAGAGAGTCGGCTGGGGCAGCAGGATCAACTGAGTGATAGCTGTCCCTCATTATTTAGCAAGCTAGACTATGCTTCCTTATGTGAAAAGCAGAGTTCAGAGGATGCACAGAGCAAACCCCGATTCACAAGCATCTTGCAAGCCTATTGCCCCATTGGTCAGTCGTCCATGGCCAAGCGTAGAGTCTCTGAGGCACAGGGCCTGCCAAGGATGCCATTTCAGGGAGGGCAACTTTGGGAGCTGGTTTTACAATCTATTACAGACCTTTGAATGGAAAGGAGGAAAGACTGAACAGTTTATCCAAAATTCTATCTGAAGGGCATGGACATTGGCAAACATTTTAGCTTATCCCCTTAATGGGGGCAAAGAGCTTGAAGAGAACGCATACTTGGAAATCTTGTTCCACTGGCTAAACACACGGTGCCACTTACTCTTGGGAGACAAGATGTACAGAATGATGGAACCCTATAATTTAACCTGAAATGAATCGCCAGCTTTGGCCACAAAGTACTAAGTCAGAGCTCCATTCAGGATACCCAGAGAAATGACAGATCTAAACAACACCACTTGCCCTTATGTCAAATAGTTTCCGTTTGTGCAGAAATGACTGCAGTATCTCATATCTGCACTTGGGAAAGGCTGTAATTGGCCAGGAGAGTGGCAAAAGAGGGCACGTGTTTGCAGAGGAAGGCAGCAATCCAACCTGGTAACCTCTCAGATCTCCTTTTGGGATTGCATTTTCTCATGGGTGCAATCTTACAATGGGTGGCAGAGAGTAAATGAAAAAGTAAGCAACAGTGTAGTTCAAATGGAATGGAAATAGAGTCGCGGTGGAAGCTGGGTAAAGGCACCACTCTGGAATTCTATGAGTGGTTACAAACATAATATCTTTAGATAAATACATTCTCTGTTCCAACAGATAAATGCATGCCTCAGAAACTGTCAGGCAGAATAGGTTCCTAAACTGGTGAAAGTCTGACCTTAAATGTTCTTCTCTATTCTAAGGAATGGAGCATTAAATGGTTCCTTTCCTAAACAATGTGATGCCTAATTATTTCTCTCCCAAATAGTTTCATGCCCAATTGTTCCTCTCTCCCATGATGGACCATTCAATCAGTCCTCTCCAAAACAATGCCATGTACTGAATTGTTCCTCTCCCAACCAACCGTTGAATGCTCCATTGTTCCATTCCCAAGCAATGAACCACTCCATTATTCAGGTGAAAACAGCTGAAAAAATTTCCATTTCTAGTTCTGCAGAGCAAAGCGGTGACCCTGGCAATATTTTAGGTCCAGTTTGCTAAGCTGAAGTTAGGCAAATTTGTGATTACTATAATGAGCCTTGGGGGTGATTTTGAAACTTTCCGAGTCAGAAGTTTGGTTGTATTCCCCTCCGTCCCCACCACAATCTATAAGTTCTCCTCTTATCATCTGTGCAGTGGAAGTAGAAATGACTTCTCTATTTGGCACACAAGCTCATAGGTTGTGCAGGGAATGTATCACAGTCAAGCTGAAACTAAACAAAATTCTTCTATAAGGGTGGCTCTGCTATTGAGAGCCATGCTGCAGAGCTGAATACTACCCAGGCCCTCAGAAAGCTCATCTTGTGTTTTCTGCAGGAAGAAGACATCCAGAGAGAATCAATTACATGGCTGTCAACAATTCTAGAAACTCAGAGGATGGGACTCAGGGGGTGCAGTTTATGTGGAGGACTGGGAAAGGTGCAAGGACCAGAAATAATCTTTGGTCTTGAAAGATGAGGTGTTTTGACCAAGGCAGAATAGAGATAGAGAACTCAGCATAAACTTTCTGTGAAACCTCATAGGATACAGACAGTAAATAGCCTGTTTTTGCTTGTCTGGGTTTTTTTTTTTTGGCGGGGGGGGGGGGGGGGCCGGGGTATAGGACACATGGAGCTGGTGGTAGAGCTGCATTTTAGAGGACCAGCAGTGACATTCTCCAAAGTTTTGCGTCTCTCCCCCGGCCCGGCCCTCCAATTTCACACAGCTTATCATCCCAGAGAGGGGGTGATCGGAAGTAGATTAGTAAAGTCTGACCTGATCTTGTGGGATGCGGTAGTATTCCTGGGTGGGGTTCATGGAGTATGCTCACAGGAGCCAGGTTTGCCTGCGTTTGTCAGGAGCTGACTCTCCTGCCTGCTTCTTGATTCCTTCAATTGCCAGCTACCGTATCACTGGTGCTCCTCAAAATTGTCCTTAAATGCAAGACGTGAAAGAAGTGTTTTGAAGACTACTCTTACTCGAGGGGCCCCTGAGAGGTGTCTGAAGAGTGTGAGCAGTACTTGGAGATGGCACATGGTTGGTTTCTTCTTTTTGAAAGAGAAATGAATCTCCTGTCCACACAAAAAGGTCAACAGGATATCGGGCCTCTACAATCATCATTAGCTCTGCTGCTTACAAAAAGAGCACACAATCTTTGTCAAATCGCAGTTTAAAAACACCCCTGAAGCATCTCAAGACGAACCAGCGTCACTTAACAATCTCAATACCCAGAACGAATCAGGTCAACATTTTATTATGCATGATTTCATTCTTTCTTCCTTATGTGTAGGTATACATAAAGGAATATTAAAATTGTTCTAATCAATAGGCCAGGTATGGTCATTCACACTTATAATCCAGCTATGTGGGGAGTAGAGATGGGAAGATTATGGATCAAGGCCCACCCATGGGAAATAAAACTAATGAGACCCTTTAAAAAAACAACAAACAAGCTTAGCATGGTGGTACAAACCTGTAGTCACAACTACACAGGAGGTGGAAATAGGAGGATTGTGCTCTGAGGTTGGTTGGTCAGGGAAAAGTGAGACTTACCTGAAAAATAAATTTAAAAAAAAAGGGAGGGGATGTGGGAGTGCGTGTCTTAAGTCATAGAGACCTCCCAGTTTCAACCCCAGTACCATTTTTGTAATAAAACCATTTTTCCTAAAATTAGGATTTTACTGGTACACATGTTTGTGTAATGTGCTCCTTATCTTTCAGTGGGTATATTAGGTGTTACTGTTCTTTAAAAATATTTGTTTATATATATAGTTATCAAACTGAATTACAGAGAGGTTACAGTTTCATACATTAGGCATTGGATACATTTCTTGTACTGTTTGTTAGCTCGTCCCTCATTCCCTCCTTCCCCCTCCCCCTTTCCCTTCCCCCCCCCCCATGAGTTGTTCAGTTCATTTACACCAAACAGTTTTGCAAGTTTTGCTTTTGTAGTTGTTTGTCTTTTTTTACCCTGTGTCTCTCAATTTTGGTATTCCCTTCCAATTTCCTAGTTCTAATACCAGTATACCCGGTTTCCAATATACTCAGATAAGATACAGAGAAAGTGTAGATACAACCACAGGAAGGTGATACAAGAAGATCATCAATAATAGAGGCTACAATTACATATGGCACGTTGAAAGTAGTTACAACAATCGTTTCCATAACATGGAGTTCATTTTACTTAGTATTATCTTATGTGTTCATAAGGGTATAGCTATTGGGCTCCTGTGATCCTCTGCTGTGACTTGCCTAAACCTGTGCTAATTATTCCCTATGAGGGAGACCATAGAGTCCATGTTTCTTTGGGTCTGGCTCACTTCACTTAATATAACTTTTTCCAGGTCCTTCCATTTCCTTACAAATGGGCCAATGTCATTCTTTCTGATAGAGGCATAAAATTCCATTGTGTATATGTACCACATTTTCTTGATCCATTCATCTACTGAGGGGCATCTGGGTTGGTTCCAGATTCTATCTATGACAAATTGTGCTGCGATGAACGTTGTTGTGCTGGTGGCTTTACTGTGATTTTGTTTGTGGTCTTTTGGATAGATACCCAAAAGTGGGGCTGACTGGTAACACACATGTTTGTGTAATGTGCTCCTTATCTTTCAGTGGGTATATTAGGTGTTACTGTTCTTTGAAAACATTTGACATTTGTATTCATGAAACAAATGTTACTTTCACAATGCTTACTGTGTGGCAGGGCACCCTTCTGTGTTCCATATGACTTACTTCTTGTAGAGACGATATGTGATAGACATCATCATTTCCGTGTTTACCATGGAAACAAGTACATCTCACATAAAATGTACCATTGCAGCCATTTCCCCTGTGCAGTTCAGTAGTAGAAAGTACCTTCATGTGGTTATGCAGCAACTACCACCATTCATCTCCTGAAGGTTTTCATGTTCTCTGACTTCAACTTGGTGCAGCAAATGACAACTTTCCCATCCCAACTCCTGGTAGCTCCTGGCATCCACCATTCTATTCTTCATCTCTGTGAACATGGCTGCTCTTGGCACCTCCCATAAATGGAATTATGTAACACTCGTCCTTTGTTCCTGGCTCATTTTGTTTAGCATAGTAGACTGGAAGTTCATCTATGTTATAGTGTGTGTCAAATCTTCTTACTTTCAAAAGCTGAATGATATCCAATTGTGCAGATGGGCCACATTTTGATGATTCATTCAGCCATGCACAGATATTTAACTTGTTTCTCCTTGAGGGCTATTGTAAACAATCCTTGTAGGACATGGACTTTTGAGGATCTATGTCAGTCTTTGCTCTCAGAAATGGAAAAGCTGAGTCATAGAGTCATTTTATTTTTAATATTTTTAGGAACTAACATACTGTTATAAAGTATGTTGATTTTCCATTTTACAAAGCAGAGGGAGAATAAGTGATTAGTCCACAGTTGTGGTGCCAAGAAACTGACAAAGCTAGAATTTGAACTCATCAAGGCTGCGCCACACTAATCAGTAAACTTGGCCTCTGTGCCACATTGAATGATATAGGTTATGATACAGGTAGACTCGTCCCCTCCTGTGTTGAACATTTATGTAACATTGTCTCTGCCACATTAAAAATAGTACTATTTCTGTTGAGAATTCAATGTATAGACTACAGAATAAGAAAAGTTAAGGGAAGGGTTTGGTGGGAGGGAGGGGGTGGGTGAGAATGTTGAAAGGGGTGAGCTTGATCAAGAGACGTTATATTCATAAACTGCTTTGTTCATGACAGCTCCTTTGTACAACTACTTAAAGATAATTCAACAAAAGCAGTACTACTTTTAACCAGCACTGGTGGTGCATGTGCACTTCTGCATATTTTATTAGGATAAAAATTTGAAAATAGATTAGAGGGAGAAAAGACAAGAGCTTTTGTGAGTGGATCCTGGCTCTATTACCTTCCAAAAAGGCTTCCCTGAATAGTCTCCCATTGCTGCGAACGGGCCACAGTTCTTGGTATGGCCTCATCGATGCTCAATACTTGATACACAAACATAGGATTGACAATCTGATCTGTTCAGATGATTTTCATATTCATCCTCGAAATTATTGGTGCATTGGAGCATTTTGTTCCCAGTTATTGGACCAAGTACTGCTTCTGAGCACAGATGACCTAATTTCTCCCTTTCTAAATGGTTCCTGGGCTTCAGGCAGGACCCTGCACAAGGACACCTTCGACAGTAGGTGACAAAGGAGTGACCCAGGAGGCCACGAGCCTCCTTGGTGTGACTGGAACCCTGATGTGGGTGTCCTGTCACTCACTGGACAATGGCACATGAAAGACGAGCGTGCTACGTGTGTAAGACTGTGGTGTGCTAGTTTCTGGATTAGCGATACTTGAGGCAGGCCCGTGGTGGCAGCAGCAGCAGTTGTGGCTCCGTGGGAACGCTGTTATGTCAGTACAAAAGGAATCTCCTCAGGGGAGCCCAAGAGTAGGTCTGAGTTTTCCCCAACTCTCCACTACTGTACCAAAGACTAAATGCATTCTTATGCTCAGCAAGAGAAGCCAGACCTAAGAAACCAGGTATCCTCGAATTCCATTCCTGTGCATCATACAGAATGGGCAAACTGACAATGGCCAGAAAGTCCATCAGTGGCTGCCTGGGGCTGGGTGTGGGCACAGGCCTTCACTATGACTGGCAGGCGGGATTTTACTGGGTGTGATCATGTTCTAAAACTGCCTTATGGCGCCACTGCAGCAATGTTACCACTTAGCATTGAGCTGTGCACTTGAAACAGGCAAATTTTATGATATGTAAAAGATAGCTCAGTACGTCTGTGCAAGAAAAGAAAAGAAAGAAAAGAGAAAGGCAAGCTCTTGAGAGATACTCATGATCTTTGATCCGACTCAGTCAACAAGGATTCCTGCATCCCAGCCCGCATCAGGATTTCCCTTTGGATGGGCACAGTGATCCTTGGTAAGACCAAAGAGCTCCCCATCTTTACCCAAGTTTGGAATTGAAGTCTTACTCTTAGGCAGTCTGTTGAGTGCAATTGACATTGTAGTTCTCCTGAGCTCTTCCTAGTGAGTAGCTAGCATTATAGGTCTGAGCCATGGGTACCCAGCTTAAAATTTTATTTTTAATGTTTGGGATAGAGGAATACCTTTGATTTTCCTATACTGATCTTATTAAATTTGCTTATTGATTCTTTAATTCCTTCTAGTGCAATGTACTGGAAGTATTGTACTAGATGTATTTCTTAAAATTTTATATTTTATTTTTAATGTTTTGGAATAGAAAAATACCCTAGATTTTCCTGCATTGATCTTACTTTGCTTATTGAGTCTTTAATTCCTTCTGGTACAATGTTCTAGAAACTTTGGTCTGGTTTCTGACTGTCCCACTGAAGGCATTGCTAGAGGTAGCTATTGAAGATATTCCTCAATTCCTAGTCTACTGAATTTATTTCTTCAACTTTTATTTCTGTCAAGGAAGGCTAGGGCTAGAACTCAGAATCTGGATCCTGTCCCTGAGCCTCTTTGTCTCAGGCTAACACTCTATCACTTGAGCCACAGCACCACTTAGTTTAATGGAGATAATAGTCTCACTGGGACTTCAGTTTTGTGTGTGTGTTGCTTTTCTTTTTTAAACAATAAGTACATGTTAAGTTTTCCCAAATTCTGTTCCTTATCTTTTAGAATAACCGTATAATTATTTTTATTATTCTGTTTATGATAAGTTGCAGAACTGATTTTTAACTTTAAATTATCTTTACCATCCTGACATAAAACACACCACACACTTTGTTTTATAACACTTCTTTGTAAGCTTTATACAAAATATTATTTTATTTGTATTATAGGTATTTAGTTTTTACTTCTGTATTTACAAGAGAGATTGGGATGTAATTTTTTACAATGTTTCTTGAAATGTTTATTTCTTCTTCCTATTCCTGGAGTCAATAAAATAGCCACTGAATAGCTAATGTTTTGTTTTGAATAGTTGCTTCTACATTCATGAAGGATATTGAAATAAATATATGTACATATACATATATGTGTATATAAATTTGTTTTTGTCAGAGTTTTTAAGGTTATGGGGAGCTCATACTGGGTCCAAGGAAGCGTTCTCCAGATTTCACAAGAGATTGAAAATATTTCTTTTTCTGATCCTAGGGCTTGCAATCAGGGCTTAGGCACTGTTCCTGAGTTTTGTTGCTCAAAGTTAGCATCCTACCACTTGAGCCAGACTTCCACTTCTGACTTTTTGGTGTTTAATTAGGGATAAGACTCTTTTGGACTTTCCTGCCCAACCTGGCTTTGAACTACAGTCCTCAGAACTCAGCCTCCTGAGTAGCTAAGGATTACAGGTGTGAGCTATCAGTGCCCTGCTAAGATTTGTATTCTTTCCTTTCTTTCTTTTTTTTTGTCAGTCATGAGGCTTGAACTTGGGACCTGAGTGCTGTCCATGAGCTCTTTTGCTTAAGGCTAGTGACCACTTTGAGAGCCACAGTTCCATTTCCAGTTTTCTGGTTTTCTAATGGTTAGTTGGAGATAAGAGTCTGACAGACCTTCCCTGCCCAGGCTGACTTTGAACTGTGATCCTTAGATCTCAGCTTCCTAAGTAGCTAGGATTACAGGCGTGAACCACCTGCTTCCAGCTCAGATTTGTATTCTTTATTCCTCAAATATCTAAGGGAATGTGCCAGTAAAGTTCTTAGAGGATTATTCATGTTTTCTGTTTCTTCTGTTTTGGTAAATTGTTTTCTTTCCAAGGAATTTGTTTGTTTCATCCATTTAAAACTATAATGGCCTAAGATTGTTAAAAAAATACTCTTTTCCTTTAAATGTCAGAAATTTCTACAATAATGTCCCTTTTGTTCCTGACACTGATTAATATTTGCTCTTTCATTTGTCTATTAGTCTTGGCGAATTTCATTTATTTTATTAATATTTTCTAAGAATCAACTTTTGACCATGTTGAATTTCTCTATTATATTTCATTTTCTCTTGTAATTTTTTTCTGTTTTTTTTTTTGTCTTTAACTTTCTTTAAACTTAATTTGATGGGATTTTTTTCCAAGATTTTTATGTTGGAATCTTGTGTAATTTCAACCTTTCTTTGTCAAATGCATGCACATCAATGCTTATTTTCCCTTGAGTCCTGTTCATCTTCATTTCACATATGTGGTTTATTTAATTCTTTTATTGTTTGGGATTCACCTACAAATACTCCCTAAATTCTATTTTGATTTTGACCTACTGGTTATTTAGTGACATGTTTTTCAGTTTTCAATCTTTGGAAGCCTTTGATGCTATCGGTTTTTGAGTTCTACTTCAATTCTACAGTTACCAGAACGTGTGTATTTGTTAAATATTAATAATTTTCCTCCTTGGAAACTTTTAGAGACTTGATTTATAGGTCTCTGCTATTTTCTAGTTCCTCTTGCAGACAGGAATTCTCCAGTGCCCTGTCTCTTGGGAACCAAGAGGCCTCTGAAGTAGCTTATCATTCTCTATATGTCTGTGCAGTCTTATTTCTATCTTCCATCTATCATCCATCTATATTCATCTATATCTATCTATCATCTATCTACTCATGTATCTGCACATCTGTTTATATGTATATATGGATTTTATACAACTCTATGCCTTTCCATCTTTGTCTTACTCTGCCTTTTGTGTTACACATGTGGGAGTTCAGAATCTTTCTTGTTTTGTCCGCCTCCTCTCTCGCTCTCTCTCTTTTAAAAAAATATTACAGGGGCTCAACATGTGGCCCAGGCTGAATTTAGACTCTCTATCTACAGCTTCAGTATACTGAGTGCTGTGAACTGTGTGCTACGAACCTGCTTGTAGTTCAGTTTATAGGCAGTGAATTCTACCTAAATGAGGCTGGCGAGGGACAGCTAATAACTCTAATGAGAATTTTAAGGAATCTGGTTTCCCTTCCTACTATAGGTTTTAGAGGTTAATTTTTCAACTATTCTCCTGTTGCTCTGAACATTCATTAAGAAAATATTTCTCTTGGTTTGGAACTGTCCTCTGTGGAGCTTGAGTCTCAGCTTTCTTTCCTTCATAAAGCTGGCTCCATTTGGTGGAACTGTGTTCTCATTCTTCCACAGTTCTTCTTTCAGTGTCTTTGTCTTCTTTATATAATTTTAACTCTTTTACTAGCATGATGGTAAGGTTCAGGCAGGCTATAGAAATAAGCTATATTTAAACTGAAGCCTACTTTAAAGTTTTAATTGAATGACTATATTTTGAGTATCTCAAGCCCATATTTCATTCTTTTTTTGAAAATATTTTCTTAGTTTCTCCTTCTGTCATTTTCTATGGTATTTGTTTTAGTTTTATCTTTTCACTCATTTTAAACATTACCATTTTGGGACTTCAAAATGGCTTGCTCTCTTATCTCAGGTTCCTGTGGTTTCCAAGCCTCTTGTTTCTTTGTATGTCTGCTGAGTGCTCCGATAGTCTATCATAACTTGAATGATTTATGGCTATGTTTTGGTGAACTCATCATATTTGAGGATTGTTGTCATTATTATTATTTGCCTAGATAAACTAATGACACCTGAGTGATCACATTTTCCTCTTAAACTGGTTTTGTATTAGTTTTTTCCCCCGTGCTCTTCAATAGTTTTGATCAGTATAGCACAAATTGCAGATCCGTTTCTAGATCTGATGATTTTCATGCCACAAGAGGACCTATAATGACACTATTCATGTTGCTTAGATATGGAATTTTAGGTTCTTACATAGGGAATATTGTCTTCTGTCCAACACTATAACAGAAATAAGATGACAATTTCCTTATTTCAATTGTGTTTTTGTTATTGTTGTTGTTGTTGCTTTGCTGGTCCTGTGGCTTGAACTCAAGGTCTGGGAGCTGTCCCTTAGTCTCTTTGTGCTCACGGCTAGCACTCTACCCTTGAGCCACAGCACCACTTCTGGCTTTTTCTGAGTAATTTACTGGAGATAAGAATCTCCTGGACTTTTCTGCCTGGGCTGGCTTTGAATTGTGATCTTAGATCTCAGATCTCAGCCTCCTGGGTAACTGGAATTGCAGATCGTGAGCCACCAGTGCCCAGATCAATTGGTGAAAATTTTAAGTTTCTCATTCTCAGAGGTCAGCTCTTCACAAAATGAGACTGGCTTTCCATTCTAGCTGAACCCCTGTATAGCCATGGAAAATGAAGCCTTTTGTATTGAGTCCCAGTTCATCTTGGCCTCTCCTTGTCCTCATGACACCTGATTCTCAGACTTCACATTTCTTCTTTAGATGTTTGCAACTTGGTGCTCTCTCTCTCTCTCTCGCTCTCTCTTTCTCTCTCTCTCTCTCGCTCTCTTTCTGCTTTGAATGTAACAATCAATTGGTAGTTGGGAGAATCTGAAGAGAAAGTTATAGTTTATAAAAACTTGAATGGCTGGAGTATGGTAGGGATGAGATGACTGTCGAGCCAGTACTTGAAATCTTACCTGCTCCTACATATTTTATAGTTTTTCCCTCCAAATCTACACATTGGAGCATTTTCTCAATTGCACATTGTCACTCTTTGACTATCTCTACAATGTCCCATTACATATAGTTGATCACAGACATACTGCTAAGGACCTAACCCTTGCCTTATTTGGTTAACCATGATGTTTTGCTATTACAAGCAAGACTGCAATAAAGATCATTTGATATATCCCCTTGTCTATGACAGGATAGAATTTCTGGGCCAAAGAATGTGCTTATTGTAGTCACACCACACACACACACACACAGACAGACAGACACACACACACACACACACACACACACACACACACACACAACTAGAGCTTTAATATCCTTTGTCCCTGGGAGGAAGTATAACCTCTCTGTGTGCCCTTCTTGAGATGCATTCTGTGGAGTCCTGGCTTGTGTCCTCAGTCAGGTGACTGAGGAAGAGAGCAGCAGGCTCTGGAGAAGTTGACTAATCTATTTGTAGTAGAAAGTAATTGTTTCATAACCAGAGGGGGCCTAGATGCCTATATTCAATGTCCCCTCTCACTGCTCTTCTCTAGTTAGCTTTTACTCAGCATTCCCACAGCAAGTTGCAGCATCCTCTAGCCCCCCACGGGGAAGGCACAGTGGGCTTCTCAGAGGGAGGCAGAGAATTGTCCCTACTCACAGCTCAGGAGATCCTCAGCCTATTTGATTCCTTGCCTTTTGGAAATGCAGATGAATCCTACAGTAGGTACAGCTGAAACTTCTGTGGATAGAGAACTCCCCTTATAGAAATGAGGGGAACCATGTGGTCAGGACCCATGCCCAGGACGAGTCCCCTGTTATCATCTGTGTATTAACATGTTTGGAAAATGTATTTTTGGCCATCTTGAGCACTTCTGTGCTTCATGGTGGGAGAGGAAGAAGGGAGAGGAAGAAGGGAGAAGTGGGGTCTGTTTGTTTATCTGAGCTGTGTTCCCACCTGCTCCAGGTTAACACCCTCCATGTCCTTGTTGGTTGTGGAGGTTATTGCAGCTCATTTCAGGCTGTGCAAATGTACTCCACTCATTGTGGAGTTGACGACCCCAGAATGACCACAGTGCAGCTCAGTCTCCTGGTTAGTAATTGTGCGACCTTGGTTTGGATTTCTCACCATTTCTAGCCCGTTGTTTCCTCACCTGCAACTGGAGATCATAGTAGTACTTCCTTGTAGGGTGGTTGCAAACACTAAATGAGACAATACTTGCAAGTTGCTTAATACAGTGTGGATTGTAGTTTCCTATGTGTTATCTCTTCCCAATGCTAGCCAACAGAGGGGCACACAGAAAATGGAGAAATAAAGAGCCTTTTATTTAAAAAAAAAAAAGCGAATACATTTTAAAAAGTAGGATTTACCCTAGAGGATAGTAATGATATTTTTAAAACATGTGAAAACAATGGTACAAAATGCAAATAAACAGATACCAAACACTTTATCTGCCTTTCATCTGGAAAGTGGAATAATAAATACTTTCTTTTAAACTTTAATGAGACAATGATGCATTTTAATCTCTTTTGTGACCATTAATGTAAATAGTTAAAGAATGTCCAATTGCAAACAAATAGAGGAAAAAAGTGGCATAATTCTTTGAACATCTAAATGAAGGCAAGAAATAAAAGAAGAAAAAGTAAAAGGGGAAAAATTACAAAAGGAAAGATACTAGTTCTAACCCCAAACAAGGCAGCAATTACTTTAAATACAAATAGATTAAAATTCCCAACAAAACTAGACTCATATAATTGGGTCTAAAGCAACAACTGCTTTTTAAAATATATTTATTAATGAAATGTTTTAGGAATAATGAAAACTGTTAAGACCAAAGAATGAAAACTATTAAGCCATGTTAAGACCAAAGAGTGTTGAATTTGTGATAAAACATTATTAGAGATGGAGAACACTACACAATAAATATCAACTGCTTGTGCACCCAAAATGCTAATTCAAAATATAGAAAGAAAGAGTCACACAGTGAGAGGAATTCATGTACCTAGTGGGAAAATTTAACATTGTTTCCTGTGATTGATGGAAGGCCCAGAGAGAGGAAAGCAAACCAACCAGTATAATTGCACATATAAATAATCCAAAAGAACTGAAACATAAACTAAGATTTAAGGAGGAAATCTAGAAGATTGATTAAGTCAAAGTTAATGTACCAAAATCGAATTGGTAAAGCAAGTACAAAGCAAAAATTCAAGTAACATTTACAGTAACATCACTGAGCCAAATATGAAGTGATAAATTTTACAAGTACAGAATATCATATCTTCATATCATATAGAGCATCAGAAATAAGGAAGTAAGTGGAATATTATACCAGTGTATGGGTTGAAAAGACTATTATATTTAAGATGTCAATTCACTTGAATTTCATATGGAGATTCAGTGTAATCCTAATCATTATTACTATATTTTGTGAAAACTAGAAAACTGATTCTAAAATTCATGTGCTATTTCAAAAGATCAAGAAGCCCAATAGAGATATGATAAGGAAGCACACACAAAAGTAAAGTTTTGTATTTATCAGGTGCTATGGGGAAAAATTACAATCACCAAAATTCCTTTGGTGAAGCCATAACCTCTAATGTGACTATATATTTGGAGGCAGAATCTACGAAGAGGTAATTGAGGTTAACTAAGATCATAGGATAGGGCCTTAACACGGTGAGATTAGTGTCCTTATCAGAAGACACAACATGTAGTGAGTGTTTCTTCATATGGATGTAGCTCTTTTTATGATAACATAAGGAAGTGTCTGTTTACAATCCAGGAAAAGAACAATCTGGTACCTTGGTTTTAGACTTCCTAGTAACCAGACTGAGAACCTGTTGTCTGTTGCTTAAGTTACTAGGGCTATAGAGTTTCATGATGGCAGTCCTACAAAAACTAATACTAAAACATCAGAATTCTTTGAGAAGTCTTTCCTCTAATTCCTCCAGTCTGGGCTATGGGGCCGATTGATGGGAGCAGTTTGTTTTTAACAGTTGGGAGGAATGGGGCTGAAGAGATTAAGTTTACGTTTTGGTGGGACAGGAATTGGCAAGGGAGAAGCTAGAAAGTAGGTGATGTTGAAGTGTTAACCGCATGACTGGGTCTCTGTAAGTGTGGTATTAGAAAAGCTGACCCTGAAATAAAGTCAGGAAAACACTGCTCAATAACTAGCCCAAAGCCAATTGGATACACAAACCAGTGAAGTTAGTAAGGATATACATGATGCATTGTTATCAATGACAGAATTTTAGATTAGAACTTGAAAGACAGACAAAAACATTAGGATACAAAAAGTACCCAAATCTCATGAAATGGGATTACATTGAATTGAGAACTTTCGGCTTGTTTAGAGAAACAAGTATAGAAACAATTATGATGATCTAGGAATATGGCTTAGCAGTAGAGTGCTTGCCTTGCATGCATGAAATCCTGGGTTCGATTCCTCAGCACCATATAAACAGAAAAAGCCGGATGTGGTGCTGTGGCTCACGTGGTAGAGTGTTAGCCTGGAGCAAAAAGAAGCCAAGGACAGTGCTCAGGCTCTGAGTCTCAGTTCCAGGACTGGCAGAAATTTTTTTTTTTTTTTTTTTTGGCCAGTCCTGGGGCTTGGACTCAGGGCCTGAGCACTGTCCCTGGCTTCCTTTTTGCTCACGGCTAGCACTCTGCCACTTAAGCCACAGCGCCTCTTCTGGCTGTTTTCTATATATGTGGTGCTGGAGAATCGAACCCAGGGCTTCATGCATACGAGGCGAGCTCTCTTGCCACTAGGCCATATTCCCAGCCCCAGAAAATTTATGATATAGAACAAAAGTTCATTCAAAATATACAATAAAGATTTATATTTAATCTATGTGCATATGCATAAGCACCCTGGGGTGCTTATCTATAATAAGAAAAATACAACCAATAGACGAAATGAGCAAAAACCTTGAACAGACTTCAAAAGACAAGCAAAAATGAAAGATATGCAATAATTTCCAACCAACATAAGGAATCTTAGGCTTGTTATTCATAAGGAAATGCAAATTGAATTAAATAATGGAAGAAATGAGATGACTATACACAGCCACCCGAATGGCTTAATTAAAGAGACCAGCATTTCAATTTTTTGCATATTACTAGAGGCATTGGTACCAGCATACACTGATGGTGAGCGCTTAGCAGGGTACAGCCAATTTGGAGAGCTGTGTAAGTGTCTACTAACACAGAATATGTACAAACTCTTTGGCCTAGAATTTCCACTACTAGACATATATCCTACATATCATATGAGCACACACTAATATGTGGATGTACTTTGTAGCATTGTTTCTAATAGGTTCAAACTGGAAACCTCAAATGTCCACCAACGGAAGAATGATTCTATCCATTATGCAATATTTATAAGGATATCATGAGGCCAGGAAAATGAACACATTATTGCTACACCTAAGAATGAGGGTGGCATTGTGTAATGTTGGGTAAGGTGTGCCAGACTTGAAAGAATGCATGCACTACCAGACCATTCTAGCAAAATTCAACATGCGGGAAGTTTCCTGGGTCAGAAGTCAGGATGACTTGGGGAAGAGCTTGGGGACTCAAAAAGAGCACCTGTGTTTTTAGATAATGCTCCTTTTCTTTCTTGATGGGTGTGGTGTTTACAAGTGATCATCTTCTGAGCTAAACCCTTCTGGTTTGTGCATCCTACTATAGTTAAGCACATTTTTTTCAATACATTTTATTAAACTATATGAAACAGTTGAAGGAGAGTTACTGGAAAATACAATCCTTTTCATCACCTCTCAATGACTTACAAATTCTCTACGTCTCATTTAAACCATTGTTGTTACTGTTGTTATTATTGTCCTTATTAGTGGTAGAAACATTGTTAGCAATCTGTGCTTGGTACAGAAGTAAGCCAAATCAAGGAAGGAAGACATCAATGAAATTTTATCCTACAGATCCATCGTCTTAATGTCAATCTGATCATGCCAGCCAGGAGAAAGCAGAAACAAGGGCACAGGCAATCCCAAGCAGGATGACACTTGTGATTTTAGACTGCAGCATCCAATTTTGAATGCTGGAGCTGCTAGGATATTGTATGGGTTAGCTTTCTATTACTGTGACAAGTTGTCTTAGATGCTCAGCTTATAAAAAAAAGGAAAGATTTATTTTGGCTCACAGCTTTTGAGGGCTTGGGGGGAACACACAGATGCTTTTTCTTCTTCTCTTTGGAAAAAAATGGAATTAGCACCTTCATTTAATAGCTGTATATCAGGATGTCTCAAAGGAGTGGTGGACTTAACTACAGAAACTTCTGGAGAATCTAACTCTACTTAGGACACACATGACTAACCACACCAAACCCCAGATGCTTCCTAAAACACTTCTAATGAGTTTGACAATTCAGTTTTCATATATATATATATATATATATATATATGTATATATATGCATATATGCATATGCATATATGCATATATGCATATATATGCATATAATGTACTTTGACCTTTTGAGGGATTTTTAAAATCATGAATGTATGTTGAAATTTTGTCAAATATTTTTTCTACCTATATTGAGATGATCATGTTTTTTTTCTCTTATGTGATGAAGGAAGTGTACACTGTTATTAATTTGCATAAACCGAGCAATCTTTCTATCTTAGGTCATTACCTCAATTTGGTCATGTTCTTGGCTTGGTTTGCTAGCATTTTTTAGGAGAATTTTTAAATGCATGGTTATCAGTGATATTGCTCTGTAGTTTTCTTATATTATTCTTTTGTTTTACTTTTTGTTTATTTATTTATTTTCAAAGTGATGTACAGAGGAGTTACAGTTTCATACATAAGGCAGTGAATACATTTCTTATCAAACTTGTTACCACCTCCCTCAAAATTAACCTTTTTTTTCTGTATTGACAAAGTGAAGTACAGAGGGGTTATAGTTTAATATATAAGGCAGTGAGTACATTTCTTATCCAACTTGTTACCTCCTCCCTCATTTTTCCTCTGTCTCCCCCATCCCCATTTCCCTCAATTGTACAGTTGGTTTACACCATATGGTTTTGTAAGTATTGCTGTTGTGTTCATTTGTCTTTTTATACTTTGTCTCTTGATTTTGATATTTCCTTTCCCTTCCCTAGTTCCAATACCCATATATACAATATCAAGGGTACTAAAATAAGCTACAGTGACATCAGGGGTAAAACCATAGGAAGGAAATGCAAAAAAAAATAAATAAAATAGAAGGGCATGGTTTCACATGGCATGTTGAAAATAACTACAACAGCGATATATCCTTTGTTTCTATAACTTGAAGTTCATTTTTCTTAGTATCACCTTATGTGTTCATATGCGCATAGCTCTTGAACTATTGTGCTCTTCTGCTAGGTCTATCCTAGACATGTACTAATTGTTCCCTATGAGGGAAACCATAGACTCCATATTTCTTTGGGTCTGGTTCACTTCTCTTAGTATGATTTTTTCCAAGTCCTTCCATTTCCTTACAAATGGGGCAGTGTCATTCTTTCTGATAGAGGCATATAATTCCAGACAAAGGCCTCATACCTAAAATATACATAGAACTCAAAAAATTAAATTCCTCTAAAACAAATCTTCAAAGAACCAATGGTCCTCTCAACAAATGGGCTAAAGACCTAAAAAGAGACTCCTCTGAAGAGGAAATGAGAACAACCAAAGGACACAGGGAGAAGTGCTCTACATTACTGACCATAAAAGAAATGTAAAGCAAATCAATGTTGAAATTCTACCTCACCCCAGTAAGAAGGTCCATTATCAGGAAAATTAATAATAACAAATGCTGGAAGGGATATGGCCAAAATGGAACCCTACTACATTGTTGGAGGGAGTGTAAACTTGTTCAACCACTCTGGAAAGCAGTATGGACGTTCCTCAGAAGGCTAAACATAGCGCTTCCCTATGACCCAACAGCCCTACTTTTGGGTATCTACCCAAAAGATTACAAGCAAGACCACACTAAAGCCACCAGCACAACTATGTTCACTGTAGTACAATTTGTCATTGCTAAAATATGTAACCAACCCATATGCCCCTCAGTAGATTAGCAGATCAAGAAAATGTGGTGCATATACACAATAGAATTCTTGTATTATTCTTAATTGTCTTTGGTATCTGAGTAAAATTCATCTTTCGAAAATGAGTGTGGATCTCTTGGTATTGGCCATTCTAACTGGGTGATGTGGAATCTCAATGTTGTTTTAATTTGCATTTTCTCTTTTTTAATTCAATAATGTTTTTTAAATTAAATTTTATTGACAAGGTGATGTGCAGAGGGGGTACAGTTACATAATAAGGTAGTGATTACATTTCTTGTCATATTTTTACACTTTCCTTCATTTTTCTTTCCTTTCCCCAGTCCAGATAAGCATATATACAATATCCAGTGTACCAAAATCATATACAGGGACCACAGGGGGTACGCCACAGGAAATTCACCTAGTACATTAAACACAATGACAACAATAAAATCCTCCTGTTTCCATCCCTTGGAGTTCATTTTGCTTAGCCTCATGTTATGTAATCATAGGTATGTAGCTATTGAGCTCTTGTGATCCTCTGATAGGTCTTTTACTTGCATTTTCTTTATGGCCAGATATGTTGAACATTATTCATATATCTATCAGCCATTCTTATTTCTTCTGAGAAGTATCTCTTTAATGCATTAGCCCACTTAGTGATTGGGTTGCTTGAGGGTTTGTTTTTGGAGGGTTTAATTTTTGAGCTCTAAATATATTTTGGGTATTAAGCTAGGCTTGTGTCTGATGTGTAGCTGGTAAAAATTCTCTCCCATTTGCCATAAAAAAAACTCTTCAGTTTGATACAATCCCACTTACCAAGATTTTCTTTAATTTGTTGTGATTCTGGAATAACAAGTGCTGGTGAGGATATGGCCAAAAGGAAACTATTACACTGTTGGTTGGGAATGTAAACTTGTTCAGCCACTGTAGAAAACAGTATGAAGGGTCCTCAAAAAACTAAACATAGATTTCCCCTATGGCCCACCAATTCCACTCCTGGGCATTTTCCCAATAGAGCGCAAACAAGGCCACACTAAAGGTACCAGAACAACCATGTTCATTGCAGCATTGTTAAGATATGCAATCAGCCCAGATGTCCCTCAACAGACAACTGGATCTAGAAAATGTGGTATATATACACAATGGAATTCTACTCATCCATCAGAAAGAATGATATTATACCATTTGTTAGCAAATGGAAAGACTTGGAAAAATATATTTGGTGAAATAAGCCAGACCCAGAGAAACAGAGGTTAAATGTTTTCACTCATTTGTGGTAGCTAGAATAGTGCCTAAAAATCACTAAGTAAACATACTGGGTGGTAAGTAAGGGGTTACAAATAAATTAACTGAAGTGCAATAGACTCCAGGGAGAATGCAAATGGTGTAATTCTTTAAAAAAACTAAGTTAAAGTCCAACAAAGTAAACACCAGGAAATGGGTACTTGCAAGAGGGGAGATTAGAGACAAGGGGAGAGGGATAGAAAAATGAAGGGGAAAGGGAGTAGAATGCAGGCAAGAATTTATTGTATACACCACAGAATTGAGAAAAATAGAGAAAGGAATGGGTTGAAGGGGAGTGAAGGTGTTGGATGACATAGATCAAGATGCATTGTCTACATAAACTGCTTTGTTAAATGGAAAAAAAACCCTCCAATATAAAAATTAAGAAGAGTAAGGGAAGGCATGAGAATAGGTGAGAATGTTGAAAAAGGAGACATTGATGTACTGTATTCACACATTGCTTTGTTGAATGGCAACTCTTTTGTACAACTACTTAAAGATAATAAAAACAACCCCACCCTCAAGAAAAAAAATGAATGTGGAAGTAAGTCCTTCCATTTCTTTTTGGAAGAGTTGGTTAATAGTTCATTATATAGCACAACTCACTGGTGAAGCTATCAGATTCTGAATCTTAATAGGAGACTTATGCTATTGATATTGTTTTACTCATTATTGACTTGTTCAAATTTTCTGTTTCTTTGAAATTCAGTCATGGCAGGTTGCAAGTGCTGGACATAAATTCTTATTTTTTTTCTGTTATCCAGTTGATTGATTAGTTTAGAATTCTTCACAGTAGTCTCATTAGCCTGTGGGATTCATTATCATGTTTTCTTTCATTTCTGATTTTGTGTGGCCCTTCTTGATCTATCTTTCCTAAAATTTATTTATGGATTTTGTGATTTTAGTTAACAACAACAACCAAAAATCCCAAGCCTTTTCTTCTTGTTAATTTTTTTCTGTCTCTATTTTTTTGTTTCTGTTCTCAGTTTTATTGTTTCCTATTATTTTATACATTCTGATTCTGCTGTGTTTCCTTTATCTTGAGATATTTTCAAAACTTCCCCTTTGATTTCTTGTTTGTTCTATTGGTTATCTGGAGACATGATTCCTATGTTTGCAAAATCTTCAGCTTTCTTTCTCTTGCTGACCTCTTCTTTTATAACATTGTGGATAGAAAATCTGCCTCACATTATTTCAGTCTTGTTAAATTTGTTGCAGCTTGTTTTATATCCAAAGATATGATCTGTCCCACAGAATATCCCATCGATGCTTGCAGAGAATGCATTCTGGGGCTGTTGTTCTGTGTGTGTCTGCTTGGCCCATTAGGTCTAAAGCACAATTCAAGTCCAATGTTTCCTTATTGATTTTCTGTCTGGATCATCTGCTCATTGTTGGTCGTGGTATATTGAACTCCCAAATTATTGTTGTAGGGCTGTTTATCTCTGTCTTTGCATCTATTAATATTTGCTTTATATATTTAGCTGTGCCTATGTTGGTTGCATATGTATTTGCAATAGTTATATCCTCCTGACAAATTAACTATCTTATCATTCTCCAGTGAAATTCTTTATCTTTTTATTATAGTCAGAAAGACTTACTCATTTTGTCTGTTATAAATATTGCTACTCTTGGTCTCTTTTGGTTTCTGTTTGCATGGAAAATAATTTTCCTATCCATTCATGTTCAGCTTATGTTTGACCTAAAGTTCATATGAATCTCTATAGGCAGCCTATTCTTGGATTTTCTTTAAAAAATCCATTTAGTCACTCTGTATATTTGACTAGACAATTTAACCATTTACATTCAAGGTAAGTATTTACAAATGATTTTTAAAAAATATTTTATTTTGTAAATCTTTTGCTTCTTTCTTTCTGTCTTTTTTATGCACTAGTGGTTTTCTATGTCCAGGCTTTAAGTCCTCTCTCTTTTGTCAGTCAAAAACCACAGGTTGTGACTTAATAGCTACAACAAGACCTAAATAGAACATCCCATAGTGATAACAGGTTATTTTAAGCAACTAACTTAAGTTTCACCTCTACATACAAGGTTCCAATTTTGTTAAATGTGTATTGTACATCCCTAACAGATCCTTGCAGCTACAGTTATTCTTAATTCTAACTTTTTTATTTGGTGTTTCATCATGACATTTCCATACATGGATAAAACGTATCCTGGTGGAACTCACCCTCTCTTGTTCTCCCTCCCCTCTCCTCTGTAACTCAGTCTCAACAGGTTTCATTGCTCTGTTTTGATACATGCACAAAAAGTACTTCAACAATATTTGCCTTTGCCACTTGAGCTCATGCTTTTAGCCCTTTTAATTTTTATTTATTTATTGAGGTAGAGTATCACTAACTTTTGCCTAGGCTGGCCTTGAACTCAAGATTACCTTGCCCCCTCCCTTCTGAGAAGCTATGAGTATAGGCATACACAGTTATTTAAATCATATAAAAGAATACATAATGACACACTACCATAAGACTATTAGAATGTTCCAAATGAAAACTGCTTATTGGTTTTTGTTTTTGTTTTTGTTTTTTTGCCAGTCCTGGGGCTTTTTCCCTCAAGCCTAGCACTCTGCCACTTGAGCCACAGCACCACTTCTGGCCATTTTCTGTATATGTGGTGCTGGAGAATTGAACCCAGGGCCTCATGTATACGAGGCAAGCACTCTTGCCACTAGGCCATATACCCAGCCCTTGCTTATTGGTTTTAACAGTGAGTTATATACTTTCCCATGTTTTGATGTCATTCATTAGGATCCTTCATTTCAGCTTGACTAACCCTCTTAAATATATGTTTAGGCAGCTCCAGTGGTGGTGAACTTTTGTTTCCTTGGAGAAGTACCTATATCTCCCTTGTTCCTGACAGACAATTCTTTGGGATAAGATATTCTTCATCAGAAGGTGTTTTATTCTTTGAGCGCTTCATGTGGATCCGCATGCTCTCTCCTGGCCTGCACAATCTCTGCTTTCATATCACTTTTATGTTAATGGCATTTTATTGGGCTGGAGACTAGCTCCTACACTCTCTAGCTATGTGAGCCGTATCTTTTTAAGCTGTCATTTGGTCACCTGATAGAGTGGTTCCATGAAAATTAAATGAGAAAATTGTGCATGCAAAACATCTAACTCATAATAAGTGCTTGATGGGTATTCACTGTTAATAGTATTATTTTTATGGCAAGTGATTTTCTTATTGGCTTTCTTATATTCATCATGGAAGGTTTCCTGTGAGGTGATGAGGAAGACCTTGTACTGAGGAGCCAAGAATGAAGGGAGTTGTAGTTCCCATCTCAGTGCACCCACAACCATTTTTTTCTCCTCTGAGTGGTGAGTGTTTCTCCTCCTGAACAAGGGGATGAAACAGATGGATGGTCTCGCACAGTCTTTGCAGTTCTAAGATCTGAGGGTCTCTGACCACAGGATGAAGAAGGAGCACTTGAACAGAGAGCCCGGTTATGTAGGTTGAACCCTGACCTTATGCTTTAATTCCATCTATGGCTTTGAGTGATTCAGTTCCTTGTCTAAACCCCAAGTCTTGTGCTTGCAATAATAGAAAAGTAGAATTTGCTAGCCAGTGCCTCTGTCTCTAACCAGAAGTGGTACTTCCGTACCACTTGACCAGTAATAAGGGGCTCTTGTCCTGGTGCTTAATTGCGGGAGAATGATGATGATGATGATGATAACTTCTCATTAAAAATTGATTATACTCTACCCTGTGTGTCATTTACTCCATTTTCTTAACCCTCAAGAAATAGTTTTGTAATTTCCTGTTTTGAAAATGAGGCAACAGTCATAGGGACACTAAATAACTGTCCTCAGACCACGGGCCAAGGTAAAGGTCAATTAGAAACTAGAACCCAGGAAGCCTGAGGCCAGGCACCCCCTGCCCTTCCTGTTGTCTCTCATGCTTGATAAGAGAATCATTAGAATGGATCAATGTGGATAGTGCTTTAAAATTTATAGACTTTTAATAGACATTATTTCAAATGATGTTTCCAATTCAGAGTTCAGGGATTTCTCTGCAATATAGCAACTAATTATGTGAAAGAAAAGAAAAGAAATAATCAACCTTCCCTAGGATGGCCTGTTTCACATGTGAGATGTGAGAATGCTTCGGAAAAGGAAAACGTGTGAAACATCCTGCAAATAAGTGTCCTTATATCTTCGAGTTCAAAAGAAGGTCTTCGTGCTCCTATCACATAGGTCTCTGCTAAGACCCCTTGGGCCACTCTTAATGAGCTCACCATGGTGCCACCCGTGGGAAATGGTGCAGACAGGCCACCTTCTCTCCCTCGTGCATTTCAGATGCTTGAAGCACTGACACCCCACAGGTCCCCAAGGCAGGGAAAATATGACAAGTTAATTCTGCAGCCAGCCAGGCTGGAGCAAGCCTGGCAGTTTAATGAGAGAGTCTCTGATTGCTCTGGCAGGAAGGGGAAAGTCCGACATGACAATCGCATTATCCGAGATAAACTATCTTACATCGTAGGAAGGAAAGGGATAGCTTGCGGTTTTCTCTGGAGAATTGTTCTGGCCACCTGGCACGGCTCACCGAAGAGGCACCAGGCAGGCTGGTGGCTGCTTTGTTAATGGGGAGAACCCATGATTGCAGTGGGGATGGATGATTGTACAAAATATCCATTAGAGAGAGTTGCCTGTGGATTTTTAGGAGCTATAGAATCACCCGGCCCAGGGTGAGGGGGGTCACAACAACTGATTGCCTGGTCTGGCCTGGTCCTGAGGCTTTAAGCCAATCCTCAGCCTTGTTTCGCTCTCCACAACCAGCAGGTAAGGAGGGCCTGGCAGCCTTGAATTTTGTAGAGAACAACAATGTCCACAGGACTCAGGTCCCATCACCAGGGCTCACATGCCAGAGCAACTAGCACCCTTAGGACCTTTCTTTGTCCCCTGTCTTGCTCTATTCCTGTTTCAATATGGGCTCTGATTTCTTTTTGTACCAGTACTGGCTCATGAACTCAGGACTTCATAGCCTCACTGTGTCTTTCTTTCACAGCGGGCATTGTACCACTTGAGCCAGGCCTCCACTTCTGGTGCCTTATTGGCTAACTGGAAATAAGTGTCAAGAAATAGAAAGTCCCCTACGCCTGCTGGGGTTTGAACCCAGGGCCTCGTGCATGCTAGGCAAGCACTATACCAAAACACCAAAGCCAGCCCTAATTTTGACCTTGTTCCTCATGTGTAGATTTGTCAGTTGACTTTGGTGTCCATGGGTTGATAACAGTGTAGCTAACATGGATGCAGTCTTCCAAGCTTTCTTTGGATTTGCCTGTAGGGCGTTGTTTTGGATTTGCCCATTTGGCTCTTTTTCTCTGCCAGCTCTTCTGACAAAGATAACTGTTTCTGGCTGTCATCCCTCGTCATGCAGACCACACCAGGACTGTTGTTTGACTGACACTTGGTGAGATATCTTCTCGCAGGTCCCTAGGAGACCCTGTGTTCGTCCTTAGATTTGTGGGAAAACTGTTGAGAAGTTAACAGATCATATAGCAGTAACACTCCAGGCCCCAGAGCACAGGAAACAATGGCTGAGTGTTGGATGAGGAAGGAGCATTAGTTAGCTCTCTTGTCACTGTCATCATAACTTCAGAACGTCCATTCCATGGTACCCTGGCTAGATTATCTTGAGCCTGAAGGGAGCCTGGGCATCACAATGACAGAATGTATGGGAGACGTTATTTGCCGCTCGGAGTGCAGGAACAGAGAGGAAGGAGCTGGGGATAAAATAGCCCCCCCCCCCAAGACCTTCTCTCTAACAGCCCACTTCCCCCACCTAGTTTCCAGAACCTCCCAAAACAGCACTGGGAACACAGGAGCCTGTGGGAGAGCCTTCCTATTTGAACCATCACAGGGCGGGGGTGTGGTGGGGCAGCAGAGTAGATTGGGAGGAACTTTTTCAGAATTCATATTGGAGTAACATTGCATTAATCAGAGTTCTCCGGGGAAACAGAACCCGTGGGACCCAGAGTCCTTCCTCATATCCATGGGCGCGGATTCTAGGACCCTGCAGACATTAAACTCCCAGGATGCTCATGACTCCAGCCAAATGGCAAAGGTCATCTGCCCAGGACCCAAGACATTCTCTCATTTATTCTAAACCAGCTCTGGAGTATTTGTAATCCCAGATCCCATGCCAATCCTGTATACATAGTTGCTGAGCTATACAATTTGGCAAATAGCTACAAGAAAAAGCTACAGAGCATGCTCCCTCTCCCATGGTTTCTGCTTCATGGTTGGCTGAAGTCATGGATGTGGAACCCCCAGATACAGAGCTGGACTAATGGTGCCGGGGTTGGGGTGGATCGTGAGGACTGGTGGCCTGATTGGGGACGCTGGGAAGTCCGACGGTGTCCTCCCTGCAGACTCCAGGTCCCAGGGAGGCAGTGGTGTAACTCAGTCCGAATCAAAGGCCAGAGGACCAGGGGACAGGAGGCTGGAAATATCTGCCTGAGAAGATGTCAGGAGAAAAGGAGATGGGGTGTGTCTGCTCAGGCAGAATGAGAAAGGAACAGTTCATCCTCCCTCCTCCCTTTGGTTGATTTTGGCCCCCCAGGGGTGATATTCTGCCCACCTACATGGAGAAGGGCCACCATTCAGACTGACCTCAAAGATGTGCTGGTTTCATCTGAGCAGGATTTTACATAACATTACCGATTCGAATTCCAATACCACTCCTACGAATTAACACTCCTTACAAGGACAATCCGTCACCACCACAAATGTCCACGGAGGGCAGGGGCCACGCTGGGCTAAATGCATTCTAAGAACTGGGTCTGTGACCCTCCCTCCTCTCTGATAAAGAACTGAATACACCAAGAGGTCGAGTGGATTTTTCAAGGCCAATGGCAGCCAGCCTTCCCAACAGCACACAGAGAGGATTTGACCCCCAAGTGGGAAGAGAACAGTAGGATTTCTTAGTAAATGAGGAGGCAGCTCTGATGCGTCGTGTTGGAATTTCAGGCTCATATTAGTTGAGTGGTACACTGGCTGGTGAGACCAGAAATATGGCATGTTTCAGAGTTTATTTAATTTAACAGTTTATAGTGCATTTGGGGCTACAGACTCCCTCCTCCCAATTCCCCCCCCCGTCCCCCCCCTGCCCCCCGGTCTCTTGGTTCTATCCTCTTTTGTAGTTTCCCTTGATCTTAGACTGACTTCTTAGTCACACAGTCTTAGACAGCTCCTGGGGCTACTTGCTTTCTCCCTGGCAGAGAGCTGATTTCCCATCCTCCTCAAGAATAAAAGCCATGAACTTCATCTTCTCTGGGTAATGTGGGACCTGTGCCTAGCAGAGGCTGCCGCATGCTGGCTGGTGGAGGCCCCATGGCGGGCACCCCTCTGACCCCAGAACAATGGAACACAGGACTGAGGTGACAGCAAAAATTGGAGGTTTCCAGCCCTGAAACCAATGATCCCCTTTTCAGCTCTGGCAGGGTCCATATCTACCCAAAGGGGGAGTTGTGCCAGGTATACCTACTTCCCAGCCAAGTTGTCATCTCTTCATCTGTCTTTTCGAGGAGGTGACTGTAATCCATCTCCCCCCTGCTGTGGGAGGTGGGAAGAGGAACTGACTATTAGCAGGAGGGAGGAAATGGGCTGGAAGCCACCATTGCTTTAGTCACTGAGCCAGTCTTTGAAAGGTACTGTGTGGGGCCAGGGAAAGGGAGAGGGAGAAGGAGAGAGGGGTGCAGCTGTGGTTCTCTCCTGCTCAGTGTGGTAGGGAGTGAGGGAAAGAGTGGAGGGGAAAGCAGCTATGATGCTCACAGACTGCCCTGAGTCACCAGTCGGCAGGCAGTAAGGGCTCTGCACGAATGGTTCTGACTGAACTCTTCAGCATACCAGGAAACACGTCGGAATCCCCACTATGTGCCAGCCGCCTACTCTTTCTGGCCACTGAGCCAGCCAGTCGCAGGTCACAAGGAAAATGAGCTCAAAAGTAGATCTCTAGCTAAAAAGAAAAATCCAAGGGGCCAAATGCTCAGACAGAAAATCCCAGGATTACATCTTTATTGTTGTTGAGTTAGCATATATTAATACCATGAGGGGGTGGCATTGCGATAATTCCAGAGATGTGTGCTCACTGAGCAAGCGCAGCTCCTCCATTACATTCCTGTATCCTCTCTTTTCTAACAATGGCAGGATCACTTAACCCATGTTCACTTTTCTCTCTCTCTCTTACACACTGGTATCATTCTTCAATCTTCATTCTTTAGTATCCTTGGCTTTTCCTCTTCCCCCCTTCTCATTCTCCCCTATCAGATAGTCTTCCCTCTACGCTCATATCCATCCCCACCTCCATTAACACCATCTATCGTAATCATCATCAACACCATCACTATTACCATCATCGCCATTATCATGATCATCACCATAATCACCATTATTAACACCAAGATCACCAACACCATCATGATGATCACCACCACCACCACCACCACCACCATCATTGTTATCATCATTGTCCTCCTCCTCATCATCATCATTTCAGGACTACATCAATGAAATTGTGGAATCAGCTAAGGTGCCAAACATTTGACAGATGGAGAAAGAAAATATGGTGTGCATACACACACACACACACACACACACACACACACACACACACACACACACCCCACAGAGTGTAAATTCAGCCATAAAATGAAATATATCATTTGCAGGAAAACTGATGGGGCTGGAGAGATTATTATGTTGAGTGAGATAAGCACAGTTCCAAAAGACAAGTATCATGTGTTTATGTTTATTTGGGGAGGCTAGACCTAAAATGTCTAGCATCTTTCAAAGTTTATGGCCTCGTATGTACTCTTTGTTCTGTCCTGTTTATTATAGACCTCATTTGTCTAGACAGTTGTTGGATTTGAAACCATTTCCTGGCTGTGATGCTTTTGCCCTTTTGCCCTTTAGTCCACTTGAGTAGTTAGGTGCTTTCTTGATTTCTGGGTTCTGTTGCTTAGATGTTTCTGTTATTTATTGTTTTGTTTTGCCAGTCCTGGGGCTTGAACTCAGGGCCTGAGTACTGTACCTGGCTTCTTTTTTTGCTCAAGGCTAGCACTAGCACCACTTCCGGGTTTTTCTATATATGTGGTGCTGAGGAATTGAACCCAGGGCTTCACGTATACGAGGTGAGCACTTTACCACTAGGCCATATTCCCAGCCCCTGTTTTTGTTATTTATGTATACCCATGGGGCAACAATGACAGTGGACATCATCTCCTGAGTGCCTATGTACAGAGAGGTTACAGTTTCATACGTTAGGCCTTAGGTACATTTCTTGTACTGTTACCTCCTCCCTCATTCCCCCTCCACCGTCCCTTTCCCTCTCCCCTCATGAGTTGTTCAGTTGGTTTACACCAAATGGTTTTGCAAGTATTGCTTTTGGAGTTGTTTGTCTTTTTATCCCTTGTCTCTCAATTTTGATATTCCCTTTCACTTCCCTGGTTCTAATACCAGTATATACAGTATCCAGTGTACTCAGGTGAGATACAGTGATAGTGTGGGTACAACCACATGAAGTGGATACAAGATGATCATCAACAATAGAAGCTATGGTTTCACATGGCTTGTTGAAAGTAGTTACAACAGTGATATAACAGTCATTTCCATAACATGGAGTTCATTTCACTTAGCATCATCTTATGCGTTCATAAGGGCATAGTTATTAGGCTCCTGTGATCCTCTGCTGTGACTAGTCTAAACCTGTGCTAAGTATTCCCTATGAGGGAGACTATAGAGTCCATGTTTCTTTGGGTCTGGCTCACTTCACTTAGTATAATTTTTTCCAAGTCCTTCCATTTCCTTATGAATGGGGCAACGTCATTCTTTCTGATAGAGGCATAAAATTCCATTGTGTATATGTACCACATTTTCCTGATCCATTCATCTACTGAGGGGCATCTGGGTTGGTTCCATATTTTAGCTATGACAAATTGGTATGCACTGAATTTTACGAGCATTATTTCCAATGACACTGCATGTCTGTCTATTATTATTTCCATTTGTCCTATGAGTAAACAGAGGTTCAGAGCAGGTAACTTCCCCAATGTCTATGAATTTATTAAAAGGATAGTTGTTAGGGTTCAAGTGAACTTTACTTGATTCCAACACCCATTTCCTACCATAGCACTCCATCACATCCCCAATTAAGGCAGAGTAAGTGAGTGCAGAGAAACAGGCCGAAAGACATCTTCATGTGGGAAACGGCACTTGTTCAAGTATTCCCTGAGGCTTACTCCCCATTTGGGGGTCTTTCCAGCTGCTTCCTCCTGTGTTAGCCTTTCTCCATTACTGGAACATGTATCTGAATCAAATCAAAGAGGAAAAGTTTATTTTGAGTGACAGTTTTAGAAGTTTCAGTCCTTGATTGATTTGCCTTGTTGCTTTGGGATGGAGTGGCCATAAGGCCAAACAAAGCATGCGACAGAGCAAAACTATTCAGAAGATGGCTGGGTTGTGAAAGAGCGAAAGATCAAGACTGGTGAGCCTTAACCATCCCCAAGGACACACTCCCAATGACCTAAAATCCTCCCACTGTGCCCCAGCTCTCAAAGTTTAGAATACTCCTCCATAGTTCCATGGTGTGGAAAAACAAACCATTAACCCATGAGCCTCTGGGAAATTCTTATCTAAACTGCAGCACATCCTGAGACTCTGGCCAAGCCTTCAAAGGCCATAGCTTTTCTTTTAACTGTAGTGCCAGAGCTTGCCAAAGCTCCCTTCACGGCTATCCTTTTCACACAACTGAGATAGGCTTGTACTTTCAGAAAGACTTTTTACTCAATACTGAAGGAAACTGAATAGCAATAAAGGCAGAAAATACAGGGTGTCTGAAAAGAGCCAAACTTGAAAAATGTACGCATCTGACTCCAGGAATCACAGAGGAAAACCGCAGAAAGCTTTTCTGCTGCCCAATCCTAATGCAAAGAAGACCTTGTCCAGGCTTGTGATTTCTGGCTGAGGATGGAGAAGCTGGACTGCAGAGGTGGAATGAGCTGAGCAGGGCAGGGCTGCAGGCTCTAGTCTCCCTGTGCAATCTATTTTGTCCCGTGGCTTTGCCCCACCCCCACCCCCAGATGCTTATACAGCTCTGGTCCTAATCTCTAGTCTAGGCTTCTCTCCTGACTCCTGCTGGACACCTCTACTTGGAGGTCCTGTGGACAACTCAGTGTCTCTAGATTTGGACCCATCGTCTGTCTGCCTTCTGAATGCTTTTCTGCTCGTCCAGCAAACGGTACCCAATCTCCACTCAGAAAACAGATGCCAGGAAGAAAGTCATTCCTGACTCGTCCTTGTATCATTTCATGGGCTATTAAGTCCTGAAAAGTTTGTTTTATCCAAAAACCTCTTGACATTTTCTCATGACCTTCAACTATCTCAGGTCTCCTCCATCTCTCACCTGGACTACTGTCTCAGCCACCAAATGACTTTTGTTTCCCTTAATTTGTTCTATAGGCTATGGGTAAAACTTTCCAAATACAAATATGATCATTTCATTTGTTTCTCTTTTTAAATCTTATAAGATATCTCTGTTAGTCTCAAAATGAAGACCCAACCACAAAAATAACCCTGCTCACTTTCCCCAAACCTGTCGTGAGATACTCTGGACTTCTGTCTGGTAGCTTGCACCTGGTTCCTGCTCTTGTCATCCTGAGATATTTCTGAGCATTTTTTTCTCATGTTCTAGGCCATCTGGGACTTGGCCCAAGCCCATCTCTTTAAATAAAATACCCATGTATCAAGCCCCCTTTGTCTGGCTTCATCTAGTTCTAATTTACTCTTTAAAAAACTTTCTAGGGCTGGGGATATGGCCTAGTGGCAAGAGTGCCTGCCTCATATACATGAGGCCCTGGGTTCGATTCCCCAGCACCACATATACAGAAAATGGCCAGAAGTCGCGCTGTGGCTCAAGCGGCAGAGTGCTAGCCTTGAGCAAAAAGAAGCCAGGGATGAGTCCAAGCCCCAGGACTGGCCAAAAAAAAAACTTTCTAGATCTCATAAAAGTAGGATACAGTGCCCATCTAGGATTTAGCTTATTAGTTGCTTCTCATAATACTTTCTAGACTTTATACATTTCTACCCAATATCGGGGTGTCCTTGAACAAAGATACCCTAAAAGCTAACTGACTACAATAACTCCATTTGTTATCACAGTACCCAAAACAGCATAGGCAACACTCAATAAATATTTGAAGACTGGATGAATAGATAGATGAATGAAGAAACATGGAGTCAACAGAGTTTTGGAGGGTGTGACTTAATTAAACATGGGTGTTGAAAATAAAAGACGGATTTCAAATTTAACAAGCATTTCCAGAGCTCAAGAGTGTGGCTTCTGTGATCATCGGGTTGCTGGACAATATGGACCTGAGAGATAAGGGCTGGATTTCTTCTTCACTAGCAGGACCCCAACCTCGGACCATTTGGTTCACCTCACCTTTTAGCAGCACTAATTATGCACTTGAAGCAAGAGCAAGCAGACCCAGGGGACCTTGCTGGCCCAGTTTATAAGTGTATTTTAAGAAGTACATTTTAAGAGAAAAACTCTTTCTCCTTTCCCCACATTCCTCTCATTTTCCTTCTTCTTCTTCTCTCTCTCTCTCTCTCTCTCTCTCTCTCTCTCTCTCTCTCTCTGTCTCCATCAGATGGAACTTCATGCTGTTTTGTGTCCCCTCAACTCTGTCTTCCTCTTTGCATTCACTTGTGGAGTATTGGACTTCAAGTTCATTGTGGTCTCTTTGAGGATGTGGTGGCAGGACCAGGGCTATGGCATTGCTGATGGTGGGGTGTCAGCATCGTTATGGGTTACCCAGGGTTCTCTGTGACTCACACACCCCACCTAGAGCATCCAGCAGAGGAGGCAGTGGGGGAGGGAAGTCACTGGAGAATGGAAAAGGATTAGTGTTAATTCCTCCCAGATACCTCCTTGTGGTGTTTCTCAGTCAATAAGAGATTAGACCAGGGAGAAGGTTTAAACAGAGTCATGCCTCTTCTCATTCCTGCTAATCCCCTCTTCTCCCATTCCCACACTAGGCCCTGGGTATGTATGCAGCTGCAGATGCACATGGGACCCTGCAGGGACCTCTGTCTGCCCTTAGGTGCCTCAGGAAATCCCGGAGGAACCACTGCTGCTGTTATTTGCAAGCAAATGGAACCCTAGGGGAAGTGAATTAGAGCTGCCTTCTGTTCTATGGGCTTGGTGGGTGGAAGGTAAGAAAAGACTGGGTGTGTAGTTGAGAGAGAGAGAGAGAGAGAGAGAGAGAGAGAGAGAGAGAGAGAGAGAGAGAATGAGAATGAGAAAGCAAGGGAGGCCCCATTCCAGGATCTTATCACTGCTTTGTTCTGCAAGCCCAGAAGTGGTGGCAGTGGCAGAGACCCCAGGGGCTGCTGTTCACAAGATTCTCACCTGTACAACCCCCACCCTCACCCCTTCAGTGTGGATGGCGCCTGTCACTTACTTCTAACTAGTAGAGATGTCACAGATCAATGTAGCATCACTCTTGTGATTGTTATGCCTGATTTTGCTGGTGTCTTCACTGACCCTAGCTGTCTCGGTGGGCAGCTTTGAAGAAGCAAGCCACCACAAATCCTACAAATGCAACACAACTCAATCCAATGGACAAGCACATGAGATTGAAAGGGAACCTTAATCCTCAAGTGAGAAACTTGCTCTGGTCAGCACCTTGACTGCAGACTTGTGACAGCCTGGCAGAGAATCTCAAGCCATGGAGGACTCTCGATGCCCAGAAACCAAGAGACAGCACAGTGTATGTTGCCTTTACTAACAACAGCCTGGATTCCTTTCTCTTGTCCTATCATTAAAATGACATCTTGGAATGGACATGAACATCACTCAAACATGCACTAACATGGACTTGATCTCCACAGTGCAGGGACTGATTTACAGCTATATTCATAAAGAAAATGATGGCCCAGAAACACAAAAGGTGAACTAATTCAGCAGTGTTACTCAGTAGACATGGTGTTGGAAATAAACTATACAACTGGGATGGGGGTGGGGTTCGGGAGGGAAAAAACCTGGTAGAGAATGAGGGAGAGGTGACACTGCTCAAGAAGAAATGTACTCATTACCTGACTCACGTAACTGTAACTCCTCTGCATATCAACTTTACAATAAAATTTAATTAAAAATAAATAAAATTTGAATAAAAAGAACATTATGGATCTCTCTGACTGGTCAGTTTAGTTTATTATTTCTTGAAACAGTCCCTTCTTCCTTCCCTCCCTCCCTCCCTTCTTCCCATCCTTCTTTCCTTCCTTCCCTTTCTGTCTTCTTCCTTTTTCCTTCTTTAAAAAAAAACAAAAAACAACAAACTTAACTTGACTGTCTTTTAAGGTCTGCTATTTAGGTTCCATGATGGTGGGAGTTTATTTCCATTGTCAGCTTCAAAACCATTTCTCAAAGCACAGCCCCATCAGGCCTATGAGGCCTGCCCAGGCTAAGGGAGCCTGACTTAGTCAGAACATTCGTCTTTAAAGGGCAACAGTGGGAACACAGAGTCTCCTGGAAGACAGAAGCGGGGTGACTATGAACACTGGTTTTGAATACAGCTTTTCTTCACAACTAAGGAAGAATGTGGACTTCAGACAGAATCAGGACTGGTCTGTGAGAAAGTTACTGGCAGTGAGCAAGCTGTTTAACTTCTGCTCCATTTCCCCATTTTCCTCTTTAATATAGGACAATTGTAAAAATCAGAAACTAGTCATTTTTACAATAGTCAGGGCCTCAGTTCCCTTTGGCTGCTGTCTTATCCGTATGCATTTTCCCCTTGGTGTGCAGAAAAAAGGATCTGAGTGAGAAGAAGGACAAAAATGAAGTTTTTCAGAAAGAAATTGCTAGATCACCCAGCTGCCTGAATACAAGGAAAGTGCTTAGAATGGTGCCTGGCTGTGAAAGGTAGTTGTTCTGCTGTTGCTTTTATTTTTGTTGCAGTAGACGTCATCATTGTCATTGTTTGTCTATAATATCATCATCAATCAACACCATTATTTATCATCTCCATCACCATCATCATCACCTCTTTCTTCCCAGTGCATTTTCCTTTCCCTAGTACAGGTGATCCACCTGTACCTTTTCCTGCAAAGTCAAAGATGCAAATTACATTTGTTGGGCTTCCCTGCCACTCTTACGGTTTGGTTTCACCAATGAAGTGACACTGTAGGAAGGAGGAGGCTTAGGTGAGCCTCTCCTCTCTCTGTTCCTCGCAGTGTCTCTATGATCTTTGTGGTCTCAGCTCTGAGTAGCAGCTGATCCCTTCTTAGAGATCAGAGGTTCAGCAGGGTTCCTCTCCTCAGGACCCTCAGCAGGACCTCCTCCTGGGTTCCAGCCCTCACTGGGGCCACCAGCCCAGAAGCCTGCTGAAAGGACTTTCTGGGTTCTGCCCTGTGAACATCATCTCTTCTTGTTGTTCCTCGGGCCCCACAGGTGGTGGATTCCTTCTGCAGTGACTCATCTCTATTTTATCACACACACACACACACACACACACACACACACACACACACACACACAGTTTTTTATTGCTTTTTCAATGTTGGCAACATTTTCCTAGCTAGTTCTTCTTGTATCACATCTTTTCCTTTTGGAATATTCAGTATGATCTCTGTTTGCCTTCACAGAAGCTCACTCTTGAAGGCAGTGACTTGCCTCATAGAGAGAAGGATTAAACACAGGTTAGAACCAGAGCCTTTTGGGTTAACTGCCTCCCACTGGGACCCCAGGTCAGAACAGAAGTACGGAAAGGAAGCCACTTCAAACTCACTTTCTCAAGGCCACAGAAAGTAGAATTAATGCATCTCTCCCCCCCTTTTTTTTCTAAATGGCTTCTGGATGTCCCTGCTGTATCCTGTAGATGATTGCTTCATCAGCCTTTGTACTTTTCATTCCCCTTCTCTACCTTAGCATCGACTCCCTCTTCTCCTATAATGGTCAAAAGAATATTTGAAGGAAGGCCCTTCAATACCCAATAAACTAGCTCCAAGAATGATATCTGAAAAGCTAACATTTACTCAATATTCTCCTTTCTATTATAGGTCGTGCATTTCATCATCTGTCCATGATTGCCAAGGTAGTCAGAGGTGGTGCTGGGATTCTAAACTTATTCTGCAGATTTCAAAACTCAGGGACTTAATAACGATATTATTCTACCGCCCATCTAGCCATCCATCCAACCAACAAATAAAGGAAGTTTAGTACCGTGACAGCCAAAATAACTGATAGCTAGAAGTGCTGTTCTCTAAAATACTCTGGAGACAGTTCCATCCAGTGAGCCCTGGAAGGCCGGGGATTAGGTGATAAATGAGGGGAAGTGAAGGATTAGGGGATGACAGATGAGGGGAGACCTAGAGGGCAGTGAGATGAGGACTTCAGAGATGTTGCAAGGCTTCTGCTCTCCATGGTCAGCAGCCCTCCTTCCCCCTTCCCCATGTTCTCGGGAGCCTGGAACTCTGGACATGAGCTCTTTGCTGTGGGATCAAAGCAACTTGGTTCCTCACAGCCTTAAGTTCATATTCATTTCCACCCAGGGGAATTGGCTGCTCATTGCTTAGGGAGGTCAAACATCTTAGAAGACAATACATGGGGGGGGGGGGATCTCTGTAGCTGTGTGTTGGTGCAAAGGAGTCTACCTTGTGGGTATTTAGAATATCAGAACAAAGAGAGAAACAGTAAAAACACAGAAGTAAAATGGCCTCAAAGAAACCTCTGCATGTGGTGGAAATCTATAGTAGTAGCCGACCCAAGTAGCTCAATGAATCATGAGAAAACACGAACTAGAAATCACAAAAACTCACACCAATCTGACGAAGAGAAGATGAAAATGGTAGAAAGGGCCAGGAAGCATCCTATACAGCAAAACAAGCCCAAACAATAAAGGGAGACTGCTTGTCACAATTTGTGAGCCCTAGAAAACATTGACATATTTAAAGTATAGAACAGGGAAATAATCCATCCAATGAAAATATTGGTCAGATGAAAAGAAAACTTTTGGGAAAGCAAAAACAGAGATCATTTAGCAAAGAAAACCTGGGATTAGTAGAAACTGTAACTTCTTTAAACATGAGAACAATATTAGGAAAAAAAATTCAATCCACATGTGGGTACTAGTGGCTAACACCTGTAATCCTAGCCACTCAGTAGGCTGAGATCAGATGAGTCTCAGTTCAAGGCAAGACTTGGCCAAAAAAAAAGTGCTCAAGGCAAGTCTTGTCTCATGTGATAGAGCACCAGCCTGATAAGAAGCAAGGTCCTGTGTCAAACCCCAAATCACAAGTACAACCAAAAAGAAAAAATAATCAGCCTACAGCAAAGAACAGATACCACCAGAAGCAGTAAATGTTGGGATCATTATGAGTGCACTCTTTCCCATGATTTGTAATCTCTTCAAAAGTGAATTGAAAGCTGGGCACCAATGGCTCATGCCTATAATCCTAGCTAGGAAGGAAGCTGCTATCTGAGGATCACAGTTCGAAGCCAACCCAGGAAGGAGTCTGTGAGACACTTATCTCCAATTAACTTGTAAAAAGCTAGAAGTATAGTTGTGGCTCAAGTGGTAAAGCACTAGCTTTGACCATAAAAGCTCTCAAGGAGAGCACCTAGGCCCTGAGTTCAAGCTTCAGGACTGGCATGCACATATACAGTATTTAAAGCAAAAATATAAACAATGCACTATTATACACAAGTAGGATGAAATCATTAGATGGTACTAGCACAAGAGATGAAAAGGGACAAAGAGATACATTGCTATACAGCCCTTATGGTTTCCATGAAGTGATATATTGCTTAAAGGTAAATTGATTAATTAAACTTCTATACTGTAAAATTGAGAAGAGCCAATTAAAAAAAACAAACTATAATGAATAAGCCAACAGTGGAGACAAAATAAAATGTAAAAAGTACATAGTTAATTTGTAGAAACCAGGAAAAGAAGAAAAAAGAACATATGGAATACAAAGAAACCAAATGTCCCATATGGCAGTTTAAATCCCAGTTATCTTGATAATCACATGAAAAATGGTATGAAATTTAAGAGATGGTTGTGTTGGATTAAAAAGCAAGACCTGACTATATGTTGTTTCTGAAAAACTATGTAGGCCAGGTGCATGCCTGTAATCCCAGCTATTTGAGAGGAAGAGATCAATCAACAAGAACAAGACTCTATCTCAATCAGTAAGCCAGGCATGGGGTGTGCGGTTCCAGTTATTCAGAAACCCACGGGTAGGGTTGTAGTCTAAGAATGGCCTGGGGGTGGGGTGAGGGGAGCCAAAGCATTACCTGCAAAATAATTAAAGCAAACAAAAAAGCTGTGGGTGTATGGTTCCAGTGGTAGAGTCCTTTCCTACAAAAAGGTGAGAATATGAGTTTAAACCCCAGAACCACTCCCCGAAAGAAACAAAAAGAAAAAGAAATGACTTAGATATAAAAAGACACAACATCTTAAAGAAGGGAAACATACCCTGTGAATTCCAGAACACCAGGGCATTCTCAGTGTTTTGTTTACATGCATTACATCAATGAGTGTTAAAAGCAGCACAATATACTTGTAATCATTGTAAAGATGAAGAAAATCCAGAGTCCATCCTCATCACTTCTAAAAGATCAAAGACTCCCGAAAGGCAGAATCCTATTCATTTGTTTACTTATTTTGCCAATCCTGGGGCTCGAACCTAGGGTGTAGGTGCGCAAGTCTAGTGCTTTTGAGCCACAGCTCTACTTCTGGCTTTTTTTTTTTTTTAATGGTACTTAATTGGAGATAAGAGTCTCTTGAACTTTCTTGCCTGGGCTGGTAATCATCAGATCTCAGCTTCTTGGGTAGCCAGGATTACAGGCATGATCCTGGTTTTACTTATTTTTATATCTACATTGTCTGCCTATCTACACCAGATCTGACCCATGTCAGCTGAGTGGTAACTTTGCTTTATCACAGAGTATAAGGTGATTATTTACTACATGTATATTACTTTTGTGTAATGATCAAATCATGGTAATCAGAATATTTTATATCTTTTACATTCCCTACTTTTTGTAGTGAGAGCATTATAAAACCTCTCTTCTAATCACTTGAGAATATATTATTGTTTATTAAATAAACAGACGTTTGAATAGATGGCTGAATGGATGGAAAGATGAACAGAAGGATGGGTGGATGAAGGGATGTAGTGAGGATCATAGATGGAGGGCTGGATAGAAAGATGGATGAACAGAGGGTGGATGGACGGAGGGAGGGATGGGTGGATGGATGGCTGGATGAGGGAAGGGCATTTATACCTCACTCACAGAGTACCCATTGAGTAGGCCTCAGCTGAAACAGGAACAAGCATTTCTAGCAGCAGATAATCTCCTATATCAAAAACCAAAGTGGGAATTCAAATTCTTTGGTGCAGAAGGTAGGACAGCAGTTTACTAGAACTAAACAGAGAGCCCTTCCAAGGCCTAGGGATGGCACTGAGCCAGAGAACTAATGAAGCCTGGCAGAGCCACAGCAGAAAGCTTCCTCCATCCGGGTGTCTCCTCCCTGGCTCTGAGCATCAGCAAGCAGCCCTTCTCCTACAGTCCCCTATAAAACATCCTGTCTAAAGTAGTGTCTTGTTGTTGTTCCTGTCTAAAATATCCTGTCTAAAGTAGTGTCCGCTTTTTTTTTTGAGAAAGATATCTTTGTGAGCTATTGTAGGTTTAAATACTGCCAAAGAAACCTGTAATTACATTTGTGTCTCAATTTTAGAGCATCAGGATAATGTGCATAAGATGATCAGACTCATCAAAATTGGTACGTTCAGTAAAATGATATCATTGTACGTATCATTGTGAATTGTTTGTGCTTGTTTAAAATCTCCATTTTATGACTCATTTGAGGGAAGTTATGCACATCCACTGGAGATGCAAAAGAAACAAGCAGACAATACAAGGGTTGGGGGACTGTATTATAGAAGTACATAATGCTGATACATAATGCCAGTGGCTCACACCTGTGATCCTATCGACTCGGGAGGCTGAGATCAGAGGATCGGAGTTTGAAGGCAGCCTGGGCAGTCCGAGAAACTCTTATCACCAATTAGCTACCATAAATCCAGAAGTGGAGCTGTGGTTCAAGTAGTAGAGCACAAGACTTGAGAAAAATGTTGAGGGACAGTGCCCAGGCTCTGAGCTCATGATCCAAAACCAGCACACAAATACACATGCATGTGCACACCCATGCACACTCATGACATAAATGTCTCAGGTTGGCTACCTAAAAGGAAGAAAGCATCTGGTTCTAGGGAAGAATTGGACTCAGGATCTGGAAAGTACTAAGGACAATCTTTTTTTTTTTTTTTTTTTTTTGCCAGTTTTGGGGCTTGGACTCAGGGCCTGAGCACTGTCCCTGGCTTCTTCTTGCTCAAGGCTAGCACTCTGCCACTTGAGCCACAGCGCCCCTTCTGGCCGTTTTCTGTATATGTGGTGCTGGGGAATCGAACCTAGGGCTTCATGTATGGGAGGCAAGCTCTCTTGCCACTAGGCCATATCCCCAACCCCACTAAAGGCAATCTTGTTAGCTCATCTGCTTTGTTCTTTGAACAACTAATTCAAGACTGTGTTTGCTTGTCCTTCATTACACATGGTAAGCTATCAATGTCTATCCAACAGAGACATGAGTTTGTATCTCCTGTGTATAGAGATTAGACTTAATTAGAATATCTCTACCCACATCTTCTCTCTTGGAAATATTCAAACCATCTTGATTTGGTATAGAATTGCTTACAGGAGCCCTAAGTGTCACACTATTGGGCGAGAGAAGAAAGAATACACATTTTGTTTAAAAAGTTCTGGATAAATATCCCAAAGACTAGAAACTTCTGGAGGCCAGACATTCACCTTCAAGGATATTGGTGCACTGCCTGAAACATAGAAAGTAACCGGTAGGGGTTTTTACTCAAGTATATGTGATGCCAAAGCCACTAAATGCCAAAGCCACTAAATACCTCCCACCTGAATTACTCTTTCCTATATCTGTGTTTGTTCCTCTTTGTCCCAGGCAGTATATAATAAGCCATTCTCAATAGCAGCTGGGCTCTCAGATCTTAGTAGCTCAGAACAGTCATTCCTAAATGTGACTCCCAGGACTAGCAGCAGAAAATCACCCGGGGACTTGTCAGCAATGCAGATTCTTGTCCCAGTGCCGTGATGCACATCCAGAATCCCAGATACTAGGGAAGTAGAGGAAAAGAAGGGTCATTTTTGAGGCCAACCAAGGCCAAAAGCTAGTGTCACCCAATCTCAACAAGACAGACAGGGCATGTGGGGCTGTGCCTGTGATCCCAGCTGTACAAGAGGCAAAAGTAGGAGGGTCACAGGCAGAAGCCTATCCCAGGCCAAAAATAAAAGAGTGTATTTTTCCTGCCTGAAAAGAACTACAACAAAAATCAGGCGGGGGAGGGGGGGCACTGCTTCAAGTAGTGGAATTAGAATGGTACAAGTTTGTGTCTCATTCACCTTACAAGAGCCCTGTGCTACCAACTTCCATGCCAGCTTTCCTTTGCCAGCCTATGACCCCTGTGGAGATAGAAATGAAATACTTGGGCTATGCTAGGGTTTGCTCTTAGACTTGGCCTCAAAGTCACCCCGGTCACTTCTAGTCACATTCCACTGTTGTCATCAAATTGAATGGGACAGAAACATACAGTCTTGTCACAAATCATGGGTGCACAGGGAGGGAAATGGTACTATTGTATTTGTTATATATATCTATATCTATATATCTATATATATAGAGAGAGAGAAAGAGAGAGAGAGAGAGTTGTGTTTTGACAGACTTTGTAAAGGTCACGGAACAATCATCATTGCCCCCCATTATCCAGATTGCTTTGTCCGGCTCCCGTGGTCATTTTGAAGGGCCTGCAGCCCTGGGTGCCAGGACTGCCTGTATTTGAAGCACGGTCATGCAACCTGTCCCTTACAGTTTCCCATTTCTGTTCCAATGTGCTGTCCTGTCAAGGGTTTTCCCACAACAGCCTTAGTTAACACCCTGTCCCTGCGCCTCTGTCACCCTTTCACATCGCCCTTTTAATTTCCTTTACTGCACTTACACGCAGCTACAGTTCCTTTACGGCTTTAATTGTCCTAATGTGTATTGCCACCTAAGCGTCCTGATGACGAGCACTCGGTCTATCTTTTTTCTCAGGGCTCTATCTCCAGAACTTAGGAGTGCTGCGCGCGAAGACATTCATTAAACGTTGCGTGATGGGAATTTGTTGATATCCCCTGAGGTGGACCAACGAAACCCTCGCTGCTGTTTAAAATGAAGTTGAAGCCTGTGCGTGAGCATGTGCCAGGATCTGGGGAAGGCAGATAAGGAGGCTCCCACTTGGTGCCCACACACAAGGCCCAATATGGACTTGTTTGTGCTAGGTGAGGAATTCAGATTATTTAGGGAAGCAGTGAGCTTCCAGCTCATGATTCCACCACGGGGTCTAGCTTCTTCCTCTCCAACTTGGAGTGTACCCAGCATTTGGAAGGAGGCTTCTCCCACTTCTTCTAATGGGCAAGATGAAATCTCCTGAGGGCAAGCCTTGTTTCGATTTGTACAAAGGATAGATAACATTGGTGAAATTTGACTCTGTGACAGAGAAGTTAATAGAGAAGTTGTTGTTGTTTGTAAAGAATGAGGAGCGAACTAACTCCTTTTCTCTTCCAAAGAGTTATCATGGCCATCGTTACCTTAACTTTCCTATTTTACCCCATACTTACATGTTTTCCATTTAATAATCTAAATAATATCATGACATAGGGAAACAGGCACAAAGTGCCTAGAAAGCAGCAGTCAGGTTCAGAGAATCTGTGTGATCTACCAAAAGCCATCTAGCTAAGGTTGGAGTTCAAACTCGAGTGTCTCGTCTCCTAGTGCAGGACTTTCACATGTTCCTGTAGTTTATGGATGTTCCAGAGGAACAAATGGTCCAAAGGAAATGGCAATTTCTCCCCTCAAAGAATGAAAAATCCCTGCCTGATGCAATTCTGTGTTCATCACGGAGTGGTTCTAGAATTTACGATCACATCTTAATCCTCTTGGTTACGAAGTCCTCCCATGACTCTGAATCTCTAAAAGTATCTTTCACAGGTGGAGGGAAGCTGGAAGTCATGGACACACCCTGATGATTAAAGTTCAAGGATGAGAAAGTAGAACTTGGAGCAGAATATGCTGAGTCCCCATTACAGCTTGCTCACTTCCTGTCTCTGCAGCACTGAACAATGCCCTCAGCCTTCCTGAGCTGTTCCTCCTTCCATACTGCCTGTTCCCAGGAAGAGAGGTCACATGTCTCCCTGCGGAATAGCTCTGAAAGTGAAGAGACATTTGTGATGGAAGCTATCTCCCTGGTACCCACACTTGTGGGTACCCAGTTTTGTGCAGATGCCAGGTAGAAAGTTCTTCGGTCATCCCTCAGAGCCCAAAGAGGCAACTGAATTCCTGCTGGATCGGCCCTGCTCTCAGGTGGTCCAGTGAACCCATTTCTGAACAATGAATGAGACCAAAGAGGAAATTTGCTGGAAACCTCCCTGGTGGAAGATAATAACATAGAATGGGTCCAACTGCCCCTGGGGCTTTCCTGCTCAGATGGCACAATTGTTCACTTGATAAATATTTATTGAGCTCCCATCATGCACCAGGAACCATAGAAACAGTAGTGGATGAGGTGCACCAAGAAAAGCAGTGAGGTGGTTTTCAAATGAACTATGGTGCATCAACTGGAGAGAAGGGATATGAAGAAAAATGAAGCTGGTAGGGGGATAGGAATGAAGGTACTAGCATCAGAGAGGTAGAAGAGGCAGTACATGCCTGATAAAGAGGAATCTAAAAGGACTTTTGAGGTGGATTGGGTGTAAGAAATGAAAGGAAGGTAAAGCCAATGATAAACCCAATGCTTTGAATCTGAGCAGCTGAAGGAGCAGAGTTATCATTTATTGAGAATATTTAGACTGAGGAAAAATTAGATTTAGGGAAGGGAGCAAGCTCAAAATTTCAACAGGATCAAAACCTTAGATTAGAAAACTTGAGAGACATCTAAATTCAGATGTCAAGAAAGGTCAATTGAACACTGAGGTCTGGAGGTCCGTGCTTAAGAGGTACATTTTGAGGTATAAGTTTTTCAGCCATGTCATAAGCCCTACCGGGCAATATTACCTAGTGGTTGTGTAGCAAATTCAAAGCAAGAAAGTCTAATTTGTGTGCCCTGGAGCTCATAAAATTTGGGGATGGAGGTAGACTAACTCAAAGGTGAAATAGGGGACCAAGAAGTACCCAGAAGTACCAAGAATCAAAGAAAGCATTTTGCTGAGCTTATCCTGTGGGTTGCACCTGGCAGGATAGAGATGTCACTGGTAATGTTCAAAGGAGCAGGCTGGTGAGGTACTAGAGAAAATGGCCTGAGGGATGGGAGTCTAGTGAATGGTAGGGATGGAAGACAGACACACAACAGAGAGAGGGAATGGAAACTCATTTTGAAGAAGCTGGCACTAAAGGGGAATAGAGAAATAAGATGGTAGCTGCTATAGGTAAGAATATAATTCTTGCCAGTATCTTTCAACAATGAAGGAAAGCAAACTTCAGAGACTTTGCCCAAAGATCCTACGTTCTTGGACTTTTTCTTTTCTTTTAGAAAAATTGCTTAACTGTTTATAGCATGATTAAAGTACCAACATCAAATTTTAGGTTGTTATCATTATGATGAGTGTATAGTCACATGACTATTACACTGATGAGCAAAAAAAAATAGCATATAAGATTATGGAGTGACAAAGAGTGAGCAAATGCAGCAGTGGTACTCACTGGACACCATGTTAAAAATGAACTATCCAACTTGTGGGTGGGGAGAGGAGGAAAAGAACTGGGAGTGAGGGAAGGGGTGATATTGTCCCAAAGGAAATTCACTGATTACCTGACTTATATAACTGTAACCCCTCTGCACATCACCTCTATATAATATGAATAAAAAATAAAAATTAAAAAAAGATCATGGGCACCAAGATGGTCAAAAACTGGAAACAGTGGTTTAGCATGATAATTGTAAATGATTAATTATTACTTTAAAGTAATTCATTATTACTACATTCTTTTGGGGGTTTCTTATTTAATCTTATGCTTTACGATTAGTCAAGCCATCTATTTTTACTTGCAGCTCCAGGCATCCTGACAGAAAGGGCACTAAATCTTATGTGTGCATCAGATTTGTAGGTGGCTGGCAGTATCATAGTGAGGTTTGAAATGTAGGCCCTGGTGTGAGTTTTTGATTGGCCACTTGGTAGCTGTGCAAATTATTTAACATATAAGCACCTCAATTTCTTTGCCTAAACAATGGTATTTTAACTCTTCTGAATTCTTAGGTACTGTGGTTTGAATTTGTCTACCAAAATTTGTACATTAGAAACAAATCCCAAAGAAGCAGTGTTGGGAAGCAGCGCCTTTGGGTGAATGGATGGATCAGGCTCATTCTTTTGTCTCTCAGCATCCCACCGCTGGAAGATGCAGGAACAGGACTCACATCAAGGTTAACATCTTGATCTTAGTCCTCCCATCTTTAAAATTACATTTCCATTCTTTATACATTGTGCAATCTTGGGTCATTCTGTGACAGCAGCACAAAACAGAGTCGAAGAGTGGGTCACTTAGAGGAATAGATGAGCTCCTCCATTAATACAGTGATTTGAACACCATCAGTGTCCACAAAAATGGGTTGTTCCCTGGCTTTGTGTCTTTGGATCGTCTTTTAACACATCTGGGAAGTTCCTCTTTTAGTCCCTCAGCAACCTACAGAAACTATTCTTTATCCTGCCCAATAGAACAGCGGCCTCAGCACAAAAGTGACCTGGAATAAACTTCTAGAACAGGGATCAGGGCCCAGAAGAGGAACTGCTGAGCTCTGAGTGCTGGGCATTTTCCTGCCGGAACAATAGGGCAGCATGATTTCCCTCACAGCTGTCTCCCCCCCACCCCCTTTGATAGAGTTATTCAGTTGTTCCACACACCACAGTGGCTACAGGAATATCTCAGTTCCCTGCGAGTCTACTAAGTGTGTTCACTGCTGAGCAATGCTGCCATAGAACAATTATATCAAATGACAATTGTCAAAAGTGTTGGCAGTTCTTTGGCCTGTGATTTCCAGCCTCTACTTTCTTTGTAGGTTAGCACCCGGAGTCCATAATAACCTGCCTGGCTCCCTGCCCCATAGTGTTCTGTCCTCCAGAAAAGGCCATTCTGTCCCCCAAAGCAAGCCTGGCTTGTCTTAGGCTCTGGAACTAACCAACTTCTTAATCAGAGAGTGAAAATGAAATATCCTTCCTATACAGCCTGGTTGAGGAGCTTCTGAGCTATACTCTCAGCTCCATGTTGAGCCAGGGTCTCCTGTGCTCAGTCAAGAACTCCTTGTGTTGTTTCAGTTCTCCTCTGTCTTTGCAGCCTGCTCCAGAGTTCCTTCGCAGACTTGACCCTCCTTCTTTCTTCAGCTGGGATCACCTGACATTTTACCTTCATTTCAGACACTCCCCCTCCCCTCCCTCCATTTTATTTTGACCTGAACGTGGAAAGACACCACATCTATTGTGACGGAGCATTGTTTTAGAGACTTTCTGTACTTTGTTGCGCTTGCTTCCCGTGGCAATCATCTGAGAGCTGTCAAGGCAGAGTTTTCCAAGGACACACCCAGAGTGAGAAGGTGGGCTGTGTTTTGAGCCCTGATGTGGTTGGGGGAGGGGGAGACTCCTAAGAAACACCCAGATCATTTCACTCTTCCTTCTTTTCCTTCCTGCCTCTTCTTCTCTTAGGAATTTCTCACTTGATGGGTGGATTCTGAAGATCAGATTAGGTTTGGTGTGTCAGGGGGAAGGTGACATACCTGTAAATGCAGCCATGGGGGCTGGGAATAAGGCCTAGTGGTAGAGTGCTTGCCTCGTATACATGAAGCCCTGGGTTTGATTCCTTAGCACCACATATATAGAAAAAGCCAGAAGTGGCGCTGTGGCTCAAGTGGTAGCGTGCTAGCATTGAGCAAAAAGAAGCCAGAGACAGTGCTCAGGTCCTGAGTTCAAGCCCCAGGACTGGCAAAAAACAAAACAAAACAAAAATGCAGCCGTGGATAATTTCTTCTCTTTCTTTCTCTCCCTCTTTTTCCCTAGCTCTCTTTTATTTTCTGTTCCTCAGGGGTTTTTTTTTTTTTTGTTGTTGTTGTTGTTGTTTCTTTTCAGACTTACGCTATTTTTTGTCATCTATGGGGCTTGAACTCAGGATGTAGGTGCTATCCCTGAGCAATTTTGTTCAAGGCTAGTGCTCTACTATTTTCACTTCTGGTTTATGGGCACTTAACAGGAGATAAGAGTCTCATGGCCTTTCTTGCCTGGGCTGGCTGTGAACCCTGACCCTCAGACCTCAGCTTTCTGAGTAGCTAGGAGCAGAGGCGTGAGCCACTAGTGCCCAGCAAGGCTGCCATCTTTCTATCACAAGTAGCCATCTGGTGGTGAATTCAGGGTTTTAGCTTATGAGGTTAGAGTACATCTTCTCTCTCAGACTTTAGGTAAATACCATTTCATTCTCTGTTTAAATTTACTATGTAGTTTTGGGCGTAAGTCCAACTAGTAATTGTATTGCAGTGCGTTTTCTCATTTGTCATTGTCCCTTGTGAGTGTCTCTTCTTGGGAAAAAAGCCAGCATGGCTAGATCTAAATATTCCTTGGGTTCCAAAGACAAAATCTTTGCTAATTCCTGAACATCATTTCTGTTACATTTCAAACTCAGTGCTCTCCATATACAAAACTAAATATAACAGCATGAAATGCAGCCATAAAGGGCCTTTCCTACCACCCGATAGAGCCCAGGTCTAATGGGATCTCTTAGCTAAAGTAAAATGCTAAGCGTTTCCCCAAACATGCCTTTCATCTCCGGCAGAAAATTCCATCTGCAAACTTCCTCTGGAAATTCAACAGTGGCTTTGAGTTTCTTATGTTTGGCTGAATAAAATGCCATCCCTTCAATAAAAGGGAATGCAAAGGCTTTTCAAAGGAATGTGTTATACAAGAATTGTTCCTTTTATTTTATTTGACTTCTAATATCTTATGTTTGAATTTGTAGTTAGGGATTGCTTTACATTAGGTGCATATACTTCTGTAGCCAGAGAAAGAAGAGGGAGCTTAGGTTTATTAAAAGAATGATAAAACACCTTTGAGAAGTTGGTTGTTCTGGCTTGCCTTGGCTGTATGGAGAGAGGGGAAATGGTAAATCTGAATGAGATTATTGTGAACCTCAAAGATATTTCCCCTTTGTGAGTCAGAGGAGTTGCGTATCCATGTTGAAATTTCTCCAGATTTAGTCCCCAGCTGACAATTAGCAATGTTCATACTGACACAGCCCATCCAATATTCCTGTGTAACTCTGTGACCCTCTTAGTACTAGCTTTCCTGCACCCCATTCATCAAGCTCAATTTCCTGAGACATTTAGGATCAGCTCTATCCAGCCAGATGTTCATCTTAATTCTAGGATAAAGTTTTTGGACTGAGTCCAGAGACCCTGTTGTATTTTGTATTCCAGAAAAGGAGATGCCAGAGGGAAGAATTTGGGGTTTGTAGGAAGACATTCATTGTACCTGAGCCCTCTTACTTTGTAACTTTGAGTAGGATATTATTTGGAGTGCTATCATATATTCTGGTAAACCCCCAAGTCTGAATGGACTGATGATTTAATCCATGTTGGTTTCTTGTTCATAAGACAGTTGGACATTTGTAATTCCTGTTATGGGGTAGCCTTTTATGTGGTGAATGAAAGATTGAAATGATTCAGAACATACAAAGCATCCCATCCCTCACGATGTTGACGTGAGGCAGGCACAGAAATTAGGACAAGCTACCACCTTCTGTCCAATCCATACTGCCAATTTGGTTTAGCTTGGCGATTGTATATATTCTATTTTCAACAGCATTGGATGGTGATCTCCATATGGTGAAGGGCTGGGTGATCTCCATTAGGTAAAGGGCTGGGCTTATCTGGGTTCTGGTATGTGTGTGTGGAAGGGGTACTGAACAATAGTGGGGAGTGACTAACAGAATTGGCCTCATTCCCCATCTAAGTTCTCTTTTTATTTGTTTTGTATTCTCTACAGGGCTTTGTTAGAACCAGGCAAGAAAATATGTTCAGTGAAAATTGTTTGGATTGAATTTTTATGAGAATGACTGAGAATAGAAGGAGGTCTTTTGGTACAGAAAGAGAAAAACTGGAGATGAATTCATTGTGAGTCTTTTAATTGTGGAGGACTACTCGTTCTCAGAATCAGAGCGCTTCATTATCCTTTTAACTCGTACATATATATAGATTCATGAGAGTCTGTTTCAAGGAATGCATTTCAGGATCATTGACTCCAAAGAAATTGTGAAGCACAAACCATTTACTCTGTCGAAGGACAGATTAAAAGGTCAGTACTTTTAAAGCCAGTAAACGAATGCTTTTACTTGCTTAAAAAAAAAAAAAGAAAGAAGGAAAGAAAATCACTGGAAGGGAATTGGCTAGAATTCTGAGTATTACAACATGAACTAATCCCAAATTCTGGGGCTTGGGGCTCGGACTGACTCCTGTGGAGCCTCTGGCTGCTGTCCATCAAGTCCGTGCCACTGGCCACACTGAATCATGGAAACTATGAAAGCCACGAATTCAGGATGGGGCTGGTGGGGGTGGGTGGGACTTCCTCACAGTTGGCCAGGCAGATCTAGGGGATAGTGAAAATTCCTAAGTTCATGCACAATAGGATTTATCTCATCAGCACTTTCCCACTGTTAAAATAATACTGCTCTGGTAACTCCCAGGGAGATCTTTGCAGTGTGCAAACATGGTGTCAAGCACTTAGAAATCTCCTTCTTTTCATCCTCCTCATTACTCACTGAATTAGGTGCCTCAGCTATTTAGCATTTGGTTTCGTGGTTGAGGAGCTGAGGTTCAGAGAGGTTAAAGTAACATGTGCACTAGCACACAACTCAGGAGGAAAACCTTAAAAACGAACGGCTAATGCATGGTGGGCCCTAAGAAAAGGAAAGGGCATCTCAGAGGCCCGATACAAATCGTTCCACATCTCACACTAGGGTCAAAGTGTGAGACACAAAAATCCCTCCATTGGAGCATGGCCCACATGGGGGGTTGGTCAATAATTTGCCTCTTTCACTTTCTTATTGACCACAAAGTTGTTTCAAGAGAGGAAAGTGGAGAGAGGGGGAAAGAATGCAGTCGTAACATTCAAGAAAGGCCTTGTGAAACTAGATCCTATGAATGCAGTTAGAATACTCAATATAGTTCTTAGGAAATTTGAGGGGAGGAGGTGGGTTGGGAGGGATGGGGAAGAATGGTGAAAGGGGTGATATTGACTAAGATGCCTTGTATTTATAAACTGACATATTGAATGGTAACCCCTTTGTACAACTACTTTAAGATAATAAAAATGTATTCACAAATGTAAAGGATGGCATCAGAACCGATAGGGAGTCATGGGGCCTTGTCCTCAGCTTCTGTTTTTTTGTTTTTTGTTTTTTGTTTTCCTGGAAGATGTGGCAGACAACACTTCATCCATAGAGGAATTGCCAGAGTCAAACAATAGGATGCAGGTGAAGAGGCTGTGATAAACTACAAATGTGTGTACATGTGTTCTAGTTAGTGCACATGTTCTGATGCATGGAAGGTGCTTGGCGAGTAGCCACGGGGGCATTTAAACTTCAGAATATAAGGGGTCTATTTCTGAAATTTGTAAATGCCAGTAATATTGTGCCCTTATTAAATGTATGCAGCAAATTGTGTTCAGTCATAGAAGAGAAACACGTATACAGAAATAGAGTGTTACACCCAGCTTGGGGTGAATGTGTGTGTGTGTGTGTGTGTGTATGGAGAGAGGGAGAGGAAGAAGAAGAGGGATAGGGAGAAAAATGGCAGAGAGAGAGAGAGAGAGAGAGAGAGAGATTTGATTTACAGAGAAGGGTGCATTTAGGCTGTGCCAGGAATTAGAGCTGACATTTGGTCAGGACAGACAGATGCCACAAAAACCTTAGGTAAACTACTGTACTTCTCTAACCCTGAGATTCCTCAAATTTACAAATGTAACAGAGGAATAATATCCACTACATGATGAAAATGAATAATCATAGCAAGTGTTGCTATAGCAGTCTCTCCATACCCACAGCCGATCCATTCCCAGGTGCCCAGTGGTTCATAGCTTTTAGTCTAATGTGGACTGGTAGCAAAACTAGCATGAATTTCTTTATCCCTTTTCACAATTTCATGTATAGAGGACTTCTTACCAGAAATCGTAGCAACGTCTGCATATCTTTTCACTTTTTTTTTTCCTTAAAGAAAGCATTTCACCACTTCTCTTTGACATATCCAGACAACCCTTTGGGCCATTATGAAGTGAGGCCAGAGTCAGTGGAACCCAGGTGCTGAGATACCACAACACGAATGAGATAGCCAAGACTCACTGGCAGCTGAAGTTACTTCACCTCTCCATGTCTTGGTTTCCTCATCTGTGAAATGAGCATCCTAAACCTGCCTCCTAGACCTTTGTCAGACTTCTGTGAGAAAACCTGAATTTCCTGGGAGAGTGCACAGAGCCACTCTTCAGCTCAGGCCACCGGGTGTTGTGGGGTGAGTGATTTGAACTACCAGGCTTCCCCCTGCCCCTGCCAGAAGACTGAGGATTTCCATAGGATGCTTCTAGGTCATTGGATTCTGAAGGGATTGTCTGAATATTTATATTGTGACCACCCAAGTGTCTCTACAACCATTTCCTCCCACCCTCACCCTCCCTGTGGAACTATTGTTTGAGAAGGTTATGGACACTGAGACTAAAGGAGGATAGTCTTAGGGGTGGAGCCCACAGGTGTAACACCTCTGAAACTTTAAAATACTATTTATCGAAATGAATTCCAGAAAATGGAGACATGGACTTTGGTTGTTTGGTTCTGCTTTTTGTTTTGTTTTGCTTGGCCTTTTGGTTTGTTTTTTGTTGAGGGAGGCGAGGGGAGGTGGGGCAGAGCTTCTTTTGTTCCAGGCTAGTGCTGTACTACTTGAGCTCCATTTGTGGCTTTTGGGGGGGTAGTTAATTGTAGATAAGAATTTCATGGACTTACCTGCCCTGTCTGGCTTCAAACCTCCATCCTCAGATCTCAGCCTCCCGATAGCTAGGTTTACAGGCGTGAGCCGTGGGCGACCAGCAAAGAGGTCCAGATTTTTGCAGTGAATTAGAAGCAAAGCTGGGCCTTCTCTATGACACGGGCTGAGGCTCGGCCTGCTGTCTCCATGTCCTTCTGCCCTTTACTCCTGCCTGAATTCCACCTCTCTCTTTTCCCCATTCTTCTCCAAGTTTAGCCAACCCCTACAGCCCAAAATGCTCTACCACAGAAGCACAGTCAAATTAGAGACCCTCGGAAATGGCCATCACTACAAGCCTGACAGCTTCCCGCTGTGGGCTGGGAAATAATTATTGTCAGTAATTAGAATTAAATTACTCTTGTCAAAACACACAAAATGGCAAAGCCGGCACAGAGACATATTAGATCCCTTTGTCCCAGTGGTTGCTGTCCCTCTTAATAGAGCCCCATGCGGCCCCAAGAAATTGCCTCTCAATTCTGTGCTCCAGGTGTGGGTCGTTGCCATTCCCTCTCATCCTCCTAAAGCCCAGACACAAAAGGAGGACAGTGGGGTTCTGAGCCCCTGTTCTTCTAGCCAGAGAGGTGGGAAGGAAATGTGATAATGACAGCAGTCAGGCATATAGGAGATGGATGGGGGTGGTGATGTTCCTGCTGTTTCTATACGTGATGGCAATAGGAGTCGGTTTCAGAAAAACTTTAGAAAATAGAGAAAAGTATGAATAATAAAAAAATCTCAAATCTTAATATGTAATAGTGACTTTTATTGCTTTTTGGAGTACTTGTAGTTTTTTTTTTCTCTTTCTCTTTTGTACTCTCTCGCACATAAACACATCCAACACATACATGTGTGTTATACACATACACAGAAGATAATTTGATTCTTTCCCCAGCTCATCAGGACAAAACAATTTGTAATCTTATTTCACTTTCAGATAGGTATGTATTTGGGCATATTAGTTTTTTTCTATAGCAGCTCTGGGGCTGTCCCTGAGCTTTCTTGCTCAAGGCTGGTGCTCTGCCACTTGAGCCACAATTCCACTTCTGGCTTGTTAGTTAATTGGAGATAAGAGTCTTAGATACTTCATTGCCCAGCCTGGCTTCAAAACATTACCCTCAGATTTCAACCTGCTGAGTAGCTAGGATTCAAGGTAAGAGTCACCAGCACTGAGCTTCATATATATTTTTGAAGCACGGTATATTTTATTTATGTATACATCTGATAATGATCAAAACAGGGTAACTAGCATATTAATGAATTTCCTTATGGTGAGTACATTCAAAATCCTCTCTCTCTTTCTCTCTTTCTCTCTCTCTCGGCCAGTCCTGGGGCTTGGGACTCAGGGCCTGAGTACTGTCCCTGGCTTCTTTTTGCTAAAGGCTAGCACTCTACCACTTGAGCCACAGTGCCACTTCCAGCTGTTTCTGTTTATGTGGTGCTGAGGAATCGAACCCAGGGCTTCATGCATACTAGGCAAGCACTCTACCACTAAGCCACATTCCCAGCCTCTTCTAACTATTTTGAGACATGCATTGTTGTCAATTATAACTGACACAGACTACAGAACTTCCTCTACCTCTAAGACTGTAACGCTGGACCATTGGCCAAGTAATGTACTATGTTAAATGTCTGCTTCCTGGCAAATGGAGGATTGTCTTTCAATTGTCCTGGGATGAATTAGTGAGCCTTTGTTTCTTCCTAGGGTGGACTGTGAGGTTGGAACTCTCGAAGGAGAAGGGCTCAAGTCTACACGGAAGAGTTGGCCTCTGAGGAAGAGAGAGTAGAGCCATGATAACAATCTGTACTGGTTCTGTCATGCTATGCTATCAGATGACTCAAGAAGAGGAAACTTTTACCAGTTCACACTCCACAAAGCTAGATCCCATTTGCCTTCAGAAGAAAGAGCACACTGACAGATTGCTTTGATCTGAAGTTAAGAAAAGTTTTTCTTGTTACAAAGCTGTTCTCACTCTGTGACAGATACCAGGTTGGGCATGGCAGACTTCTTTTCTTGGGTGCTTCGACCTGGCATAGACCAATTTCTTTAGGCATTTCTAGGCTTTTCTATGCTCTTGGTGGGCATCTCTGGCTGTTGGCTAGGAACCACCAGGGCAATAATGATGTTCTTATAAAAGGCAAGTCTGGGTGGTAACTTCGCTGCTTTCCTGTGTCTAGGTGGTAGCTTTATGGGCTGGCTGCACACTTGCTACCAGAGCAAACCCCCAAGCCTGATCTTGGCTGCTGATACACTTTAGCAAAGCATAGGAGTCTTTCAGATATGTGGCCCCATGCTTATGAAGGAGGCGACTTTGTAACCAAGGCCTCAGTTTCCTCTTCTGCACAGTAGAGACATAAATGGTCTTCCCTGACAGATGAGGGCAATAATTTAATAGAACAGTGCATGGCACAATGAAGGCCCCAAAATGAATCACTGCTGCCCCATTGTCTCTTGTTTATATCCCCGCAAATGAAACCAGTGAAACATGTTCACATACTTCTGATGGTCTAAAGGCCATAGCAGGGATACAGGTAGCTTCCAGTGGATTGTTGAATCACATCTCTTCTTTCCCATACCAAAGTAGCTACATCAATCACCCACAACCCTCATCCTGCAGATCGTAACTGCCTCTTCCTCCTCCTTCCTCTCTCTACGCCTCCCCAGCATGAAGAAGCACACATGCTAAGCAAAGGGCTTAGTGATTATATGATTAATATTTGGCTAGACTGCAGAATAAATAACTACAGCAGGGTCCCCTTCTATTTTGCGCCCCATGGAATTCCCACATCCTGACACACAGTAGGTGCTAAAGAAAGTTCACCACATGAACACTGAATTGCAAACAAGGACAGGCTTGAATCTTCTCGCTATTGGAAAAGGGAAATTATTTGGACACTTTTCTTTCCTTCAATTACTGAGAACCAACTAGCTTGGCGACATGCCTTGGTGTTTTGAATCTCTCCTCCATGCTTCACTTCTCCTGTTTAAGGAGCACATATTGATGGAGACTCAGCTAGGTTCCAGAACAGGCACCATGCCACAGAGACAGGTGACAGAAGTCTCTCTCTCTCTCTCTCTCTCTCTCTCTCTCTCTCTCTTTCTCTCTCTCCCCTCCCTCCCTTCTTCCCACCTCCTCTGTGTCTGTCTCTCTCCCTCTCCTCTTTTGTCACTAATGAGCACTGGTCCAGGCCTTCTCCTTTATGTTTTCAGATCCAGACAATCCCGGGCAAAAGCTTTCTCATCACTCTTGCTACAGATGTTCTTGTCCTTCTGTTAACTGGAAGCTGGAGGTAATTACTGGCAGAAGTGCAGTTCCATGAGGCACATTAGGCTAGGGGAAACTTCACTGGACCACAAATTGTACTCTAATTACGCAGTTGCTGATGCAAAGAGTTCAGAATTTAGTTGACAGGCTTGTTCCAGCCGGAAGCTTCTATCAACTGCAAGTAGTCTGCATTATTATGGAACCAGAGGGGGAGGAAAAAAAGAGGAAGTGGAGGAAGGGAATGTGGAAAACAAAAGGGTGCGTGTGTGTGTGTGGCAGAGAGAGAATATATATGCATGACATAATGTACAGAAAGGGGATGAAAAGAAGAAATGGAAAGCAGGAAGGAGAAAAGGAAGAAGGGAATGACAGAAGGAGAGAGGGAGGGAGAGAGGAACAGAGGAGGAAAGAAGCATCTATCTTCACTACCCATGAGCCAGAAAGACCACCAGGCTTCATCTTGGAAGACTTGCACACCCATCATTAGTATAATGACTTTGCAAAACTCTTTGGCATGATCTACTAAGCTAAACATGTATGTAATTCATGACCCTGGAAATCTCTTGCAAAGTTTCCATCTCAGAGGAATGAAAACACACACACACACACACACACACACACACACACACACACACACACACACACACAAACGCATTTACAGAAGAGCTATTAGAAACAACCTCAATTCTCACAGGCCAGGAATGAAGAGATGCATGTGGTATTTCCTACAAAGGGGCCACCAGACAGCAAGCTTTAAAAGAAAGCAACAAAAACACATAACAGATAACTGATTTGATGCATGAGAGAAGACAGGTAGAGAGATGGAGATCTAAGTCAGAATAAAAGTCACGTTGCACAAAGAGGTATGAGCGAGAGGGAGGCCCCTGGGGAAGCTTTTTGTCATTAGAAATGTCCTAGGGTGATCTTGGGCGAGGCTACCAGGCAGGAGAATAGTGTAAAAAGTGAAAGGTGTACTTTCAGAAATCACGAGAAACTTGAAAATTCACATACTTTAAGTTCTAATTCGACAAAACATTTAAAAGATGACAAGATCTTTTTTAAGATTGAATATCCCATGGTGATGTTTGTGACTGTGACTGTGTGTGTGTGTGTGTGTGTGACTCTGTGTATTTTTCATGTCTTTGGCTAAGTAGAGAAGAAAATCTTTCACATTTATCCACCTTAAGCATCTGTTTTGTGAATTGCCAGCATGTCTCTACCCTGGCTCTAATGAGAATTTTTGTTCTTATTCCCTACCTTGAAGAGGCTTGTTACAGAATATGTCAGAACCTTTCTCTAGTGGTTTGTTGCAAATGCTTTTCCTCCCATTCATCTTTCCTCCTCTCCCTTGGAGATTTGTTTCCGGTAATGGTTTTCATGTGGAGAGGGCTTGAAGTTTTCAGTGATCAGTCCCATCCACTTTCCGTCCTAGGTGGCTCTTTCCTTGTCTGCTTTTGTTTTGTTCCCAAGATTCTTTCTTGTGACAACCTGATAGAAGACAACACACCTAGATCAGCCACGTTGGAAAGAGGCAAAAATCAGATTGGAGAGGCAGCCCGGGACCAGGCCACGCACGCTTTGGGATGTGGGAATTTATCCTGAATACAATAGATAGTGGGGAAGGGATGTAAAGCAGCATGGTAGAGATGTGTGTGTTATCAATGTTACTTTAGCTGCTGGGTGGAAAATCTCTTAGGGAAAGGAAATACCAAGGGAGACGTGAATGCCTGTGCAGTGGTCCAGAATAAAGGGGCTGTGAGGACCAGTAGACAGAGATGGTGAGGCCTTACAGACATGTTTTAGTTCTAGGCTCCCTGAGGCAGGATCATGGGTAGAGATGGAGGAGAAAGGAGAGCATGATGGGACAACACCGCTGTCAGCTGTCAGTGGCCTGCTACATTCACCTGTGTAGTTGTACCTAGATTACTGAGTTTACAGATATATTTGCTTCTACTTGTAACTCTTTATCAACCCACAATTTATATTTTTAGTGGTCTAGTTGAGACTGTGATTTTTATTCCCTTCACCCAATGTTCAATTTCTCCATTAAAATATACCAAGCTCCCATTAAAACATCACTTCCTCACTCATCTATGAGTTTGTATGCTGATTCATTATAAACTAGGCCTAGCTCCTTTCCTCTAATGACCCATCTTCCTTTTTTTTTTTAATCATGCAGTGTTGATCATTGTACATTTTGATTCATGTGGTTTTTTTTGTGGGAAAGATATCACTTAATCTCTCTTTTTAAAACGTTCTCAGCTGTTTTCTCTCTAATCTGTTCTGTATGTGTTATTATAGTTCCTTCCCTCAAGTGAACTTGACACTCTAATAATTAAGTTCTACAAATCCCACTAAGAATTTAGTTGGGATTTCATAAAACCACAGATGAATTTCAGAAGAATTATTATATTTTTTTCTCACACATAGTTTTTTTCCTATGTATTACTCATACTTAATGGTCCTTTCCAGTCATTTTGGAGGAGAGTTTAGGGTTCAAACTTATGGTCTCTCACTTGCTAGGCAGATAATCTAATGCTGAGTCTACCCCCACTGGTTATTGTTGAGATGGTGTCATGCTTCCTGCCTAGGTATGCACCTAGGCAGTGATCTTCTTCTTTTTCTTGTCCCACTGTGGTTATCTATACCTAACAAGGTATAGATTGAGAAAGGGATTCGTGGGCTTTGCAGCTTGGTCTAGTCTCCAACCATGGTCCTCCTAATTTTAGCCTCCCTCGGAGCCAGGGTTACTGATGTAAGCCATAAGCACCAAGCTATTTTTTTCAGCAAGTTTTCCAATGCATCTCATAATTTCTAAAATGCAGATTAGAGCTAGCTATTTTCTATGAAGGCATTTCACAAAACTAGATTCCAAGCATGTTTTTAAAATTGATTCTGTGTAGTCTTATAAGCCTGTAGTTGTATTACTGTACAAACTGACCATCTTGTCACCTTTATGACAATCAGGTCTCCTCTCGTCTATTTGAATTGCGATGCTCAGAATTTTTTAGATTGTACAAATTATGTTGACATTGGGCTCTTATTTGCTTCTTCCCCTCAGGCTTTAATTGCGCTTGTCTTTTGTTTTTTACTGGTGTAAAATATAAAGCCTTACTATGTGGAAAAAAAACAACAACTTTGGTCCCTAGTTACCCCCAAATACATTTTTAGGTGGTCCTGCCTGCCTTTTCCTACACTATTAAAATTGATATCCTTATTTTCTTCTAGGATTCATTTATGTGAAATTTGTTTCTTTATAATAAGTATCTTTTCATAAACAAAATCACAGTAATGCCACCAGCACAACAATGTTCATCGCAGCACAATTTGTCATAGCTAGAATCTGGAACCAACCCAGATGCCCCTCAGTAGACGAATGGATCAGGAAAATGTGGTACATATACACAATGGAATTTTATGCCTCTATCAGAAAGAATGACATTGCCCCATTTGTAAGGAAATGGAAGGACTTGGAAAAAATTATCCTAAGTGAAGTGAGCCAGACCCAAAGAAACATGGACTCTATGGTCTCCCTTATTGGGAATAATTAGTATAGGTTTAGGCAAGCCATAGCAGAGCATCACAAGAGCCCAATAGCTATACCCGTATGAACACATAAGATGATGCTAAGTGAAATGAACTCCATGTTATGGAAACGATTGTTATATCACAGTTGTAACTACTTTCAACGTCCCATCTGTATCTGTAGCTTCTATTATTGATGATGTTCTTGTATCACCTTCCTGTGGTTGTACCTACACTATCTCTGTAATCTTATCTGAGTATATTGGAAACCGTGTATACTGGTATTAGAAGTAGGAAATTGAAAGGGAATACCAAAATAGAGAGACTCAGGGTAAATAAAGACAAACAACTACAAAAGCAATACTTGCAAAACTGTTTGGTATAAGTGAACTGAACACCTCAGGGGGGGAAAGGGAAAGGGGGAGGAGGGCGGGGGGGGGGTATGAGGGACAAGGTAACAAACAGTACAAGAAATGTATCCAATGCCTAACATATGAAACTGTAACCTTTCTGTACGTCAGTTTGATAATAAAAATTTGAGAAAAAAAAATAAATCCAGAAAAAAAAAGACAAACAACTACAAAAGCAATACTTGCAAAACTGTTTGGTATAAGTGAACTGAACACCTCAGGGGGGGAAAGGGAAAGGGGGAGGAGGGCGGGGGGGGGGTATGAGGGACAAGGTAACAAACAGTACAAGAAATGTATCCAATGCCTAACATATGAAACTGTAACCTTTCTGTACGTCAGTTTGATAATAAAAATTTGAGAAAAAAAAATAAATCCAGAAAAAAAAAGACAAACAACTACAAAAGCAATACTTGCAAAACTGTTTGGTATAAGTGAACTGAACACCTCAGGGGGGGAAAGGGAAAGGGGGAGGAGGGCGGGGGGGGGTATGAGGGACAAGGTAACAAACAGTACAAGAAATGTATCCAATGCCTAACATATGAAACTGTAACCTCTCTGTACATCAGTTTGATAATAAAAATTTGAAAAAAAAAGTATCTTTTCATTTCTTGGATAAGTTGTCCTTGTTCACTGTGAATAATACTTTTAATTTCACTCGGGTTTTGGCATTAATCAGGATTTTTGCATCTCTTTTCAATTTCAATTTTATTCCTTTTTTTTGTTGTTTCTCTCTCTCATTTTGGAATCAGGGCTGTGAGGATGTTTCAGAGTGAAAGGTGGATTCATATTTCCCCAAGCTTAGGAAGATTTGTGTAGTGTGGAGTGTGGACCCTTAAAAAGTTTGAAAGAATAAATTTCAGGATGGACTGTAATCACAGTTTTTCTCTTAATTTTTATTGTCAAGGTGATGTACAGAGGGCTTACAGTTACATATGTAAGGTAGTGAGTACATTTCTTATCAAACTTGTGTTACCTCCTCCCTCATTTTTCTCCCACCTTCCCTCCTCCTCAATCCCCGCCCCCAAGTTGTACTGCTCGTTTACAACACACTGTCTTGTAAGTATTGCTGTTGCATTGGTTCACCTTTTACCCTTTGTCACACCACTTTGATGTTCCCCTTCTTTAGCCTTGAGATTCTGAAATTTCTGTGCATCTGCTATGCATCATCTTTTCTTAAACAAGACACTGTCTGCTTCTGGTGTTTTTGAACTTTTTGGTAAGTCAATGATTGGGTGGTTTCTTTATTCTGCCCCAAGTTTTGAGATCCATTATCGAATACACATGTAGTGGAGTAATTCCTTTTTACTAGAGTGTGGTATTCCATTGAATTGGTATTTGATAATTAATTTTTCCATCTTGCTCTGCACAGTCATTTAGATTACCTTGAAAACTTTTTCTTAGAAGTAGAACATCCAGTCGGACACTTGTGGCTCATGCCTATAATCCTAGCTACTTAGGAATCTGAGATCTGAGGATTATGGTTCAAAACCAACTTGGGCAGGAAAATCTGTGAGACTTTCATTTCCAATTAATCTCCAAAAGACTAGACATGGAGCTGTGGCTCAAGTGGTAGAGCTCCAGGACTGTCTAGGCCCTGAGTTCAAGCCCTAGTCCTGTACAATAAAGGAGAAGAAAGAAGAAAAGAAGAAAGCAAGCAAGCAAGAAAGAAAGATGGAAAGAAAGAGAGAGAGAAAGAAAGAAAAAATAAAGAGAGAAAGAAAGAAAGAAAGAAAGAGAGGGAGGGAGGCAGGGAAGGAGGAAGCAAGGAAGGAAGAAGGGAAGGAAAGAAAGGGAGCAAGGAAAGAGGGGGAAAAGAAAGGAGAGAAAGAAAGGAAGGAAAAAAGAAAGAAAGGAAAACACAGGGAAGGAAGGAAGGGAAGGAGGGAGGAAGGAAGGAAGGAAGGAAGGAAGGAAGGAAGAAAGGAAGGAAGGAAGGAAGGAAACAACTTCTATGAATATCTTGGCATATGTTTGCTAGTATTTGGGGCCAAGATTTTTCATTTTGACCTTAAAACATAAACCCAATAGGAACATGAACAGATGGCTTTGAGGAAGCACACTTGTTGATGTTAGAGGTTATATTCAGTTTTAAGAGTAATGATGTCAGATCACAGGAAATGTAAAGAAATTTCCAAATGCCTCACACTTCTTCACCCTTGAGGTTACCCAGCTTTTACCTTTTCAACCAAACTGGTGGGTATACAATGTGTTTCTAGTAAGTATTTTTGTTTTTTGGTTAGTCATGGGGCTTCTTGAACTCAGAGCCTGGGCGCTGTCCCTGAGCTCTTTTGCTCAAGGCTCTACCACTTTGAGCCACAGCGGCACTTCTGGTTTTCTGGTGGTGCATTGGAGATGACAGTCTCATGGCTTTTCCTTCCCAGGCTGGCTTTGAACTGTGATCCTCTGATCTCAGCCTCCTGAGTAGCAAGGATTACAAGCGTGAGCCACCAGCACCCTGCCCTATTGGCCTTTTAGAGAAAAATTCACCTAATTATTGGAAGAGGTCATTGAAACATTTGATTCACATTCAAAATCAAAGTCTTTCACCTCACCTCTCAGTGTATATAGTTTCATCCCACTCAGCCACCGTTACTTGGGTTGGTTTCCACAGTGTGAGCATCTTAAACCATGGTAGACAAATGCATTCGTATCATGGACTTTCTTTTTCTAGGTGGGAAGGATGGCAGATTAGATACCATGTTCTCAAATGATATCTACAGATCATTTGGACCTAGAAGTGTCACAAAGCCACACACACACACACACACACACACACACACACACACACACACCCTCAGCTAGTGGTCCTGCAGTAGGAACACAGTGGACATTGTTCCACACTGAATGATGGAAAGTTGGACAATATGCTCTTTTGTCTATCACAACTTGTTCGCCGCCGTCCCGGGTGCTCAGACAACACTGTGCGGTGGAATCTGCTGCAGCTACCAGCACGATGGATGCCCAGTGCTAATCAACCTTGTCTCTTTCCCTGTTGCTCTCCAGACATCTGCACACTGGGGCCCTCGGGCTTCGCGTGCAGTGAGGGAACACCCTGTAGAGCTCCTTCAAATCCAGACAGATGTCCTCATCCCAGAGACCTCCCTTCAGTGCATCAAGGTGAGGTTCGGAATTTGCATCCGTGGCCAGGCTTTGCTTGATGCTGCCTTTGGGCAGAAACGTGGACAGAGTCCCACTGCTATCGACGTGGCATGTTGCTGAGAACACAAAGCCGGGACCTGTTTACCAGGGCTTCACCGCTGAGCACTGCCTTCACGGATGCATCTTTTAGGAAGTGGGCATGGCCCAATGTCAACTGAGATGCGTCCATCGCCTAAGGGCAAAACTGCCTTATGCTGAACTCCCCAGCCAGCCTGGCATACTGTGTGATCTGGGGTGCCAAGCTGCAGGCCTTCCAAGTCAAAGACTGGCTCAAGCCTGTGCACACTTCAAAGTCAAAATGCCCAGCGCGCACAATGTTCTGCTGACAGCCAAAGCCTTTAAGAGCCAGGACTCAGTGGCTCATGCCTTTCATCTTAGCTACTTAGGAAGCTGAGATCTGAGGATCATGGTTCAAAGCCCAGGCGGGAAAGTCTGTGAGACTCTTATCTCCAATTAATCAGCAAAAAGCCAAAAGTGGAGCTGGGGCTCAAGTTGCAGAGTGAGAGCCTCAGGGACAAATGCCCAGCCCCCCCCCCCTCTCTCTCTCCTTCCTCTTTCCTCCACCGACTTTCTCTTGCACACACACACATACACACACACACACACACACCACTTTAAGATAAAATATATCTCTTTAATTACTCTAATTCAGTTTCACATTGCTGTCTTGAGGCATTAATATTTGTAAGGCGCAATGCCTACTTTTGGATTCATTTAGAAGTATATTATTTTCTAACCTTGCTAGTGATCCTACAGATTAATTATGTTTACACCTGTACTCCACTTTTCCTTTCTAATTTTTAAATGCTATACTTCCTATTCTTTCCGTGGTTACCCTGGAATTAGCATACATATTTGTAACACAGCCAAGAGGTAATTAACATCCATGTCTCCTTCTGAAGCAAGCAGTGTGATCCTTATTCTGTTCCCAGGGCAAAGCATTGTCTGATTGGCAGCCAAAATTCTGCTTCTCCCTTATTGAGGAGGATGGATATGCTAATTAACTTGATTTGATCATCATACAATGCATACCTGAACAGAAACACTAATTGCATTCCATAAATACATATAACTATGTGTCCATTAAAATGAAATAAAGTAAAAATTTGATGTTATTTTTTGTATGATCAATACTTTGTGGGAGGGTGAGCTGAAGTTTGTGAGATTATTTTACTCCTTCCTGAAATTCATCATTTAACTCATTCTTTCATCATTTCAACAAGAATCTGTGGGTTCTCGTTAAATGTGCAAGATGTTTAGTTTTCAGTGAAAATGTCTTAACATTTCCAAGGTGTTTACATGATCAGCATCCTGTTTGCCAGCAATTTTATATCAGAGATTTGAAAATGGTACTCCGTGGCACTTCTACTCCCATGGTTCTAATTATTTCCCTCCCTGTAACTCATTTCTTTCTATTGGCTTTTCAAAGAGGTTTACTTTGTCCTTGTCTGGTGTCATACATCAATTTAGGTGTGAGTTTCATTTCTTTATCTTGCTCATGTTTTATTGCACCTCCTCTTGTTACATTTATTTGAAATGAAATCCCAGCCATTGTCTCCTCGGCAATTGTACCTTCTTTACTGTCTTTAGGATTTTCCTGGTAAATTGAATAGAAATGAACTAGGGTGTCTCATTTTATTTCTCATCTCCAACTTTTCTGTCCCTCGACACTATGTTTTATGCAACTGCACAGTACTTCTTCAGATCTATCTTTTTTCCTACTTACCAATTCTCTTTTCAGGTATGTTCATCTGCACCCCAGTTTCTTACTTTTATTGTCTATATATTTCTACTTCTTAATATCCTACGTATAGACTTTTTTTCTGGAAGTTCTACTTGGCTCTACTTTTAAAGTTTAATTAAGAATCCTAGTATGTTTATTTGTAAAGTACAAATACCCACTTTTCACATTAGTTTTTTCTCCTTTCTTCTTGTTGATGTTGGCATTACTGTTTTTTAAAAATTAAATGCTTTGTTACACTTCTTTTTATGATGATGATTATTTTTTTTTGCCAGTCCTGAGGCTTGGACTCAGGGCCTGAGCACTGTATTTGGCTTCTTTTTGCTCAAGGCTAGCACTCTGCCACTTGAGCACAGCACCACTTCTGGCTTTTTCCATATATGTAGTGCTGAGGAATCGAACCCAGGGCTTCATGTATGCGAGGCAAGCACTCTGCACTAGGCTACATTCCCAGCCCTTTATTAATTTTTAATTTATTTATTGTTAAAGTGATGTACAGAGGAGTTACAGTTTCATACATAAGGAAGTGAGTACATTTCTTATCAAACATGTTACCTCCTCCCTCATTTTTCTCCCACCTTTCCCCTCCCCAACTCCCTCCCTCCCTTCCCCCACACCCCAAGTTGTACAGGTGGTTTACGGCATATTGTCTTGTTAAGGAGAAGATTTTTTTTTTTGGCCAGTCCTGAGACTTGAATTCAGGGCCTGGGCACTGTTCCTGAGCTTTCTTTTGTTCAGGGCTAGCACTCTACCACGTGAGCCACAGCACTACTTCCGGCCTTTTGTGTTTATGTGGTACTTAAGGCAAGTACTCGACCACTAAGCCACATTCCCAGCCCACTGTGTTACTCTTATTGTCTCTTTTCTATATAATAATGAAAGCTTTGATGTGATTTGACTTTGGCTACAGGGTGACCTTTCCCCATTTGTTTTGATAAATACTGTTCTTCTGTTTTCCTTTTTCTTTTTTTCTAAATAGTATATCATTAAATTTTTTTTTCTCAAATTTTTATTATCAAACTGATGTACAGAGAGGTTACAGTATCAATATGTTGGGCATTGGATACATTTCTTGTACTGTTTGTTGCCTTGTTATCATTAAATTTTTTATTTCTTTTCTCAACCAACCATTGTGTAATAGAATGTTATTTAATTTCCAAGTGATTTTCTCACGTTGTTTTTGTTTATATTTTGTGATTAATTTCTAGCTTTAACTCGATGCTGCTAAAGAATGTGGCCTCTAATTTCTACTATATAATTAAACTCTATAAACATTACATGAATGCTTACAGAGGTAAATTTCTGTTAGACATTAATATAATTAAATATGTATCTGATTAATCTTATACTGCTTAAATTACTTAAATCTTCTATGCTTTTTCCTTTACTTTCTACTTTGCAAAAGAATGAAAAAATATATACAAGCCTGTTGTAAGAATTGCATTTTAAAAATCAATTGCATTTTAAAAAATTGCATTTTAAAAATTCCTAAAAGAGTTTTTCATTTTATTTTTCTTATTTCTAGCTCCCTAGCCTATGTGATTCTTCAATCTTCATTCTGGAATGAACATTTTCTCAATTTCTTTTTAATGATCATCCAGAATCCTTTTGCCTTGAAGTCTATTTTTTTTCTGATGTTACCCTCAATGTTGAAGTATTCTTATTTAAACCTGCTTGAATTTGTCTCCTTTTGTCTTAAAGTAAGAATATACTTGTGCCATTTACCTATGTAGAGTGTGTAAACTATTTCCATTGTAGATGCAGAGTTTCATGAATCTCCTGAAAATAACTCTGGAACCCATAGCTGGTTCTTCCTCAATTCCTCCCCACTCACTACCCTTTGAGCCCTGAGCACCAGTTACCAGCTGTCTATCTGTATAGATTTTCTTATTCTGAACAGTTCTTATATACTGAGCCATGTAATATGTGGTTTTTTTTAATGACTGGCTTCTTTCACTTAACGTGATACATACATGCACACACATACAAATACATAAATACATACATGCATACATTCTTGTGTCAATACTAGAAGATATCTTGCTTTAAAAAATAAAACACTCAAAAACGACCCCTATTAAGTTTCATGAGTTTCTTTTATTTGTTTGCTTTCATTTACTCTGTCACTATTTTCCTAGATTTCCTATGTGAAAGTTTAGCCCATTTATTTTTACCTCTTATCCTTGGCTGGTGACTGTACTTAAAGTTATAAGGTGGCTTTAATAAATGCTTGGCTGGTCACATCCCAAGTATTGACCTGTAGCACTTTAACTGTTATTTGTTTCTAAATATTTTATAATTTTCCTCTTGACTTCATCTTCCCCTAAGGCTTAATTGGAATTCATTCTCTTGATACATGAAATTATTTAACAAACTATTCTATTATTGATTTATAATTTTATGACAGTATACTATTTGCTATAGCCAAGACATGGACTCATACCAGCTGCCCCTACATGGATGAATGAATCAAGAAATTGTGATATATGTATGTATATATACACATATATGTATATGTATATATATATATGGAATTTTGCTGATACATTAGAAAGAATGACATGGAACCATTTGTAAAGTGAAGGAAAGACTTGGAAACAATTACACTAAATGAAATAAGTCAGGCCAGGAGAGATGAAAGTTGTATGTTTTGCCTCATATGTGGAAGCTAGATTTTAGCTTATAAACTTGTAAGTAAATATGATATATGATATGTAAGCGTATAGAAATGTATTAACTGAAGTATGAAAGATGCAAGGGAGATCTCAAATAGTATAATTCTTTAGAAAGGCAAAGTCAAAGTTCAACGAAAGAAACACCAGGAAGCAGGGATTTGAAAGTGGTGGAATAGAATCAAGGGGAAAATGAAAGGGGAGAATGCAGTCAAGAATTCAGTATATATATCCTACAGACTCGAGTAAGGGAAGTGATGCGTTGAAAGGGATGAGTGGGAATGTTGAAAGGGGAGTTATTGATCAACATGCATTGTATTCATTAACTGCTTTGTTAAATGGCAACTCCTTTGTACAATTATCTAAAGATAAAATTTAAAATGTAAAAACATATGTATATCCAAATAAAATGTTGATTTATGTATTCCATCCATATTCTGTTTGTGGTTGCTTTTAAATGTTTTGAGTCTCTCTTTTTTGAAAAATCTATTTTGTGGTGATTATGTTCTTCAGCTATTATTAATTTTCTTGGTTTGTCACGTCTCGAGTCTCACTCTTCCCTCTGGTTCTTTTTGTCTTGTATTTTATCTTCTTGAATATTTACATTGCTACCTCAACTTTTCAATTGTTGGTTATCCCTTCTTGTATTCAAGTTTTTGTGCATCTTATTAAGATACTTACTTATATTTTATTTTGTCTTTTTTTATATTTATTCTCTCTAGACTTTATCATCAACAGTAATGGCAAAGCTTTTGCAACCTCATTTATGCATCTCGGTTTGTATTCTGCCTTCCTTATTTCCAGTTTTCTCCCTATACCACTCCATCCAAACTATTTGTCGCTCTTAAGATCCTTTTACTCCCCCTTTCTGCAGAAAGAGCCACTTGCAGCTTTTTTCCTTCGACTAATGGCAACTCTCGGCCTTGGTCTTGGTCTTGGTCGTTCCTTTCTCCCACTGATAGTCCCTATCCAATCAGTCAGCAAATAGTACTGGCTCTTCCAACTTCTCATCTCCATGCAATACCACCTACCCTTGACTCTCCTTCATTCTTACAATAACTTCCTGGTCTATGTCTCATTGCAACAGACAAAGAGATTCTGCAAATGATGAGCTTAGATCAAGCCACTCTTGTGCAAAGGTTCCCATTCCACTCACAGAATATGAGTCCTACTGGAGCCTATGACACCAAGACTGACCTAACATCAGCTCCACTCCCTTAGATATTTGTTCCTATTTGTTAAATGAATGCCAATGTCTTCTCTCTGAGAAAAAATTATTACTTTCTAGTCCTGTTTGTCCCTATTCCCTCCTTCCCTCCCTCCCTCCCTCCCTCCCTCCCTCCCTCCCTCCCTCCCTCCCTCCCTCCCTCTTTCCCTCCCTCCCTCCCTCTCTCCCTCCCTCCTTTCCTTTCTTCCTCCCTTCCTCCCTCCCTCTCTTTTTCTCTCTCTCTTTCTCTCTCTCTCAACCACTGTCTATCTACTTCTATCGTCTTCTATCTACTTCTGTCTGTGCCGTTACCATCACATTCTTCCCCTCCTTCATTGTGGTCACTGTTTATGTAATCAATATTGACTTTCACATACTTACTTAACATTAGTCCTGTGTTTTTCTGAATCTTCTTCATTATTGCCTCTTGCTTCCAGGAGAATTCTCACAAGGAGTCTTTTTAAAGATAAACACACATCCCAGAATATCTTTTATATGAATTTAAAGTTATAGTTTATGAGTTCAAGGTTTTTATTTCCTCACATGTATATTTTTACCTATTTAAAAATATTCTGTCAACTGCTAGCATCTGGTGGTACTAAAGTTAAAAGCCTATTATAAATAACAGCACAAAATACCTACCACTTTCTATGTGTCAGGTACAATGTTTATTAATTTGTTCACTGCTGAGAAAGATCTTTATGAAGAAGGGTATTATAGTCATTAACCATTTTTTAATAAAAAGGAAACTTGGGCACAGATAAATTAGGTTATTTGTCCAATGATATATTCTGGAACCAGGCCCAGTTTTATTTTCTCTGTAGGATCAGGATCTAGAAGCAGACTGCTACACCATATTGCTTTAAAAGCCAAATTTTATTTATTTGTACTTAACTTTCTACTTATATAACTATTTACACTTTTCTTCTTCTTGTCTTTTAAATACATTTAATCTCAGGTTTGAACTCAGGGCCTGAGCCTCTTTGTGCTCAAGGCTAGCACTCTACCACTTGAGTAACAGCGCCCCTTCTGACTTTTTCTGAATAGCCTGTTGGAGCTTGGAGTTCTCACAGGCTTTTCTGCCTGGGCTGGCTTTGAATTGCAATCCTCAGATCTCAGCCTCCTGAGTAGCTAGGATTACAGGCGTGAGCCACCAGTGCCCACTACTTAATACTTCCCATTACGTATTTCAAGTCAAGAGTTTTTCTTTTCGATCCTATTTGAGATTCTGTGAACGTCTCCAACATGGACGTTTATTCTTTTCTTACTTTGAATACTCTTGCTCATTTTTACTAGTTAATTTATATAATAACCTGAATAGGCTATGAAGTGCCCAGATATTTGATCAAACATTATTCTGGGTATAACCCTGATGGCCTGTTAGGATGAAATTCGAATTTATATAGCTAGCGTGAGTAGAGAAGTTTACTTCTCTGACAGGGTCCTCATCTATCAGTTGAAGTCATGGATAGAACAAAAAGACTGAACCTTCTCTGAGTGAGAGGGAACTCCTCCCCTCTTGTGACCTTCTATGTTGAACATCAATATTTTCCTGACTTCTGCCTTCAGTAGAAACATTAGGTCTCCCTGAATCTCAAATCTGCTGACCTTCAGGCTAGAACTACACCATCAGCTTTCCTGGTTCTACACTTTGCTGATTATAAATCTTAGGACTTGCCAGTCTTCATAACTCTCCAAGTCAAGTCCTGATAACAAATCTTTTGCTATACATAGGCCTAGAGGTAGTTCCTATTGCTTCTATATCTCTGGGAAACTCTCATAGTACCTCCAAGTATTTTCCACTTCTCTTTCTGTTTTAATCTCATTTTAGGATTTCCGCGAGCTCTTCTGTATTAAGTCAGCAATTTTCACATTAATGCTGCGAATTGGTCTAATCCAAAATGAAGTGACATCAACAGTAGCCCCTATTTCTCACTCAAGAGCTGTCAGGCCTCGCCAGCCTCTCTATGGGCCTTCAGGCCTAAGTTTTAGTCACACTAGCTCTGACACTGAGTCTGTGTTTGATCCTCACATCAGAGAAGGATGACCATCTAGGAAACGTTCCAGCGATAAGATGCTGTACAGAAGCACAAGACCGAAAACCCAAACAGGCAATCACGTTTTACTTCATGGCAGTGTCACATTCAACAACACCCTCCTGAGTAAAGTCACATCAAGGCCCTGGGAGGTAAGCTCCACCCACCTTGGCGGCACAGCTTGTGCATGGATTCCATAAAAACCTCTGCTGGGAGCAAAACACTGGAGAAGTGATCCCACCGTTGCAGTCACAGTCAGCTTCCCTGTACCCCAAGGACCTAAAAGTCTCATCCAATCAAGCAAGAAGGTCAAAGAATGGATTAAAAAAATGGTACAAGGACTCAGAAATACTAGCTTTATCCCACGCACACTTGGGCTGGGAAATTTGGCACCCAACTAAGCATTTTCTAGGTTTTTTTTTTTTTTTTCAAAGATAAAAACAACAGTACACCTCACTATAGAGGAGTCAATGTCTGATTTGCAGTTTACCTCTGAGAAGGAGACTGATGAGGACGAAATGCTTGGCACCTGGGTAAGTCTTGGATTCAGATAGCTATGGTTGAAGACACCCAGGCTCAGTAGTTCAGTTCACCAAATAGGGTTCTGGGACCAGCAGTATTAGTAAGAATTACCTGGCATCTTCCTTAAAACTAAAAGTTTAGGGGACACAGCTCATACCTATTGAATCAGAAACCCGGGCAGGGAATGATCTGCCCTTTAATGAGCCCTCCAGATTTTTCTGAGGCATGGGAGAAAAAATGAGAAAGATGATTCTAGCCTCATGGTTTCCAACCCTGGCTATACATTGGAATCAGCTAGGAAATGTCTGAAAGCATCTTCTAGGAGAAGCTCATTCTGATATTCACACCCTTGCTCTCCATATAAGCATTGTGGCTTATCCTGGTCTCCAAGGAAGTAGCCAGATCAGGGAACAAATGGTCCTTAGTACTCTTAAGTTTAGTGGGACAGGGGTGGTGAACGTAAAGGGATCTGGACTTAGCATCAAATGACCGGATTCTAGCTTGCATGTTCTTTCTCCCTGCCAATGTGACCTTATACAATTTCACCTAATTTCCAGGCCTTGATGTCCTTCTCAACAAAAATCTCAATTGCCAACTTCCTAGGGTCTTTGAGAGAGTTGTCTGTGGATGACATAAGCAAAGTGCTTTGCCAACTAAAAAGTGTTTAGTCCTGTATACACACAGCTCTTCTCTCTCACGCAGTGAACTTGACTAGTCAGCAGTTGCATTCATGTGCAGGAAACTCAGCCACAAAGAGCTGGCTCCCAGATCATTAAAGTTCCCCCAGGGAGTTATCTGTTTGTTCTAATTTGAAAGCGGCCTTAGGATAGCTCTCAGCACCATGCCACGAGCCACCTTTCCCCTTATTACAGATCCCTCACTGAGCTTTTAATTACTCTACCTCCTTTCATTCAGGCTAGCAACTTGAGCTTTGTCTCTGGCTGGTTATTTCTGCTGAGGGCTTATGTCCCACAGGACTGTTGTGTGTGGCTGTGCTGTGCACCTGTAAGTGGAACTTTCTGTCTTAACTACTACTACCTGACATTAATATCAGGCGAGGGGGTGTGGTGTTTTCCAGAACCAGCCCACCCCATGTAACTCTAATTCCAGGCATCTCCTTGGTCTGGACTTAGAGTATTTCTGGACAAGCAAAAAGAACATTCCACAGAGCATGCGGGTATGAACAGACTAGCAAAACTGAAAGGCGAGTTTGCTGTTTCATTTTTAATTCTTGAAGTGACTCTCTAGGTCCAAGGAGCTCTTCATGCAGGGCAAAGCCAGGATCTTGAGCGGGTCTCTCTGGAGCAGGGGGGTGGGGAGGGGTGGGGCACAATTGCTACTCACAGGACAGCTTCCGTGTGTGTTCTGTGGTGACAGGTAGGTACCTGATGACCACCAGCATCTGACTGGGTGGGTGAGACCGTCAGTATGCAAGTGTGTATTCCACACATTTGCTTACTCAGAATTCAGAGAACTATGGGGACAGAAGTCAGGAACATGCAAGTCATGTCAGAGGAACACACAATCCCAAGGATTGTTGGCAAATTGTTACAGCAAATCTCTCTCTCTCGGGGCTGGGGATATAGCCTAGTGGCAAGAGTGCCTGCCTCGGATACACGATGCCCTAGGTTCGATTCCCCAGCACCACATATAAGAAAACGGCCAGAAGCGGCGCTGTGGCTCAAGTGGCAGAGTGCTAGCCTTGAGCGGGAAGAAGCCAGGGACAGTGCTCAGGCCCTGAGTCCAAGGCCCAGGACTGGCCAAAAAAAAAAAAAATCTCTCTCTCTCCCTTACACACACACATACACATACAAATGCACACACATATACATATTGTAATTTTTATGAAATACTTTTGATATGTGGTTGCTTGAATCCATGAATGTGGCACCAGTATACACTGAGAGCCAACTGTATCTACATATACAAGCACGCAAACGTATAGATATGTATTTATGTGTGCTAGTGTGTGTATGTTCATGCATGCATGCATCCATGCATGTATATATACATAGACTATTTATGGTCTCCATATTTACCATGCATGTAGATGTACATGTATATTATTACTACTACAAACAGTGAAATCGACCGTACATATGTATTATGTGCATATATGTGTGTAGTTGATCTTCATTAGTTATGTTCTCTCTCTATATATATATCATATATACACACATATGTACCTATATACTTACCAATTCTGTATATAGATTCTCCTTCAGAATTTGCGAGCACCGAGTCATTGCTCCTAAGAGAAATCGAAGCCTCTCGTCATATTTTCATTAACCAGTCAATGCATCACCTTATTTTTATGGGCATTTCTGTTTCAAGATGCCTTATTTTACACCTGTCTCTAGTTTACTAACTCTGAACTCTTGGCTCAAAGCACTGAAACTCCTGACTCAAGTTTTCTAATACAATCCTTTCCCTACTAGGAACACTTTGATCTTCTCGTGCTTTGTGACACTGTGCAGTATTTCAACAGTACTCTAACGCTATTTCCTTCCTACCTGAACACCAACAAAACAGAGGAAGGAGAAACGAAAGAACAGGTGGTACCACAGAGACTAAGAAAGGGACACGTGTTTGAAATATGGGCTGTGAAACATGAAGGCAGAGCAGCACCTTAGCCAGCCTCAGAGAGAATGAGCAATTTCAGACAACTGGACATGTTCACCCTCTCCCTTCTGCAAGCTGCAATGGAAGTGCTTTGAGTATTGGTTATTGAGGGCTAATTTGCAAATTTTTGCACATGGTAGTCCCCACTGGTCTCCCTAGAGTGCCGCAGCTGGAAGGGTGCACATTAGATCACCACCTTACTCCTGTCCCTGCCCACTTCAGACTTCTTAGTGATGAACCTGGAGAGAGTACAAGTGCTGACCTTGGAGAACTTCATTCAATGACAGTCTGGTGCCTTGAACACCCTTGCCAGTCAGGGAAGGGCTACGTGAGAGCTTTTGGCACACAGAGGCCCCGTCTCTTTCGATTAAAGGTGATGACTTTGGGAAAATGATCAGTGTTCTGACAATATCTGCATACAGGGGAGACCAAAACATTTCAGCATTATACCAGCAACCTGGTGAAAGACAGGCAAAATGCCAACACAAACAGATGCCAGACTGAAATGAGTGCAGAAGATGCAGAATCTCACTTGGCTTTGTTGTCCTTGCTATTACAACAACGAAATCACAACATGAAATAACAAAAACAAAGAAGTACCACACCTAGCTAAACATCACTGAGGCCGTAAGCGTGTCAGACACTAAGTTGCTTTGATCAATGGTTTTACTTAATCCCACAGTAAGTAACCCCATGAAGTAGCCACACTAGTATCTCTGGTGCCCACGATGTAGGGGAGGAAAATGCAGCACAGATATCTGCCTGATCTGTAAAACTGGTTTATAGAGGATAATTGTGTTCATGAGAGATGTGTAGAAAGGTTTAACACCCATGTGGAGATGATGTGATGGTTCTGGCTTTATGTTCAAGTACAGGAAGAAGGTGTTACTTCCGTCCTATCTCCAACCTGAAAAGGAAGGACTACTGGATAGCTGATATCTGAGGATGTCCTGGGCGTTCCTTCAAAATCTTCTGTCTTCGGTTCCTTCCTTTAGCTATTGTCTGCTCCAAGGTAAGAAACAGTTGTTAGTGTTGTGGGGCTATTGGGGTAACCCCACCATCCCCCACCTTCCCATGGCTTTGTACTAAGACAAAGAGGAGAGAGGGAGACAGCAAGTGGGAGAGGAAGAGAGGGACAAGGAAGTAAGAGAGAGAGGAATCCAGCAGGTAGAGAGAAAGACACTATCACTGTGAAAGCTAGCTCAGGTTGTGTGGTATTGATGAGTTATGGGTGAACTTCCTGAGACCAAGTTCAGGAAACTATCTTCCACCTAACCCCCGAGGGAGCTGGGAGAGGTCTCACTCACAGAAGAGGGGACTTAACAGATAAGCTTACCACCTAGCTGAGAGTTAGCCAGTACCGAAGAGACAGCCAGGATGGAAGATGCTGAGCTACACAGCCCAGTTCTGTGGTCAAATTCACTCTCACGGCTTGCAAAACCCAATCCCCAGGAGAGAAATGAGGGAGACTGAGAAAGAGGCAGAAGGATTACATGAGGGTACAATAATTCATGGGCAAGGAAATACAGGTTACAGGAACAGGACTCCTCGAACATTCTAAAGTAGAAAGGACTGAGAGGGAGGGTGCTGTGTGTGTGTGTGTGTGTGTGTGTGTGTGTGTGTGTGTGTACGCACACGAACCATGGAAATTTGTATCTGAATGAATACTAATTTACTACTAATGACACCTTCCAATGAGTAATATTACTGCTTTTTACCCTTAACAATCTTCAGACAATGTGTTATCTTCATAAAAGTTATATATAAAGAGCAATGGCTCTTAAAACTCCAAGAGTAGAGGGTCCGTCAGACTTTCTGTTTCTAGGATAAGTCTTGCCTCTGTCTTCAGTTACTTCATGTCTAGATTGAACCAGCTACAGTGGATATCTCTAAGAATAACTTCAGCCTTCACATTTTCAGCAGAGGTCTCTTGGAAAGAGAATGGGCTCTACAAGGATCAAGGGTTAGAAAAAAATATAGCTAATGTGCAGCTGTGATAGGCTGGCATAGACTGAAGGACAACTGATGAGCGAGAAGGAAGACACTGCCCTCTTCTTTTATCCTCTGACCCTGTGCCCCGCAAAGGAAGGTGCTTTGCCCAATTTTCTTTCAGCATAAAAGACAACTACCAACTATATCTGATGGTACTCCCACCTTTTCAGAAGAGTTCTTAGGGAGATGAAGAGGAGTGGAAAGCCCTATTCATTTTAATTAACCAATTAACCAATTAATTAACCAATCCACAGTAAGGCAATGTGGGTTTTGCAGGAAGGCCATATCCTAGAACTGGGAAAGAGTTATTTCAGAGAAATGCCATCTTGCTCTTGACAGAGAAGCATGGTTTCTACCAGGAGAACAAGAAAACCACTCGAGCTTTTCTCACCAAGTGCGGGGTGAGGTGGAAGAGGAACCTGTGGAGATGTCAGTAGAACTGGGTGTGTATTTGAGATCCCCTCTCAAGTCCATCACTTGGGAAACAGCTCCCAGACTCTTGAAGCTTCCATTTCCTCATCACAAAAGTGTACGATGTGATCCTAGTCTCTTTGCAATGGACACATGTCTACAAGGAAAAAAAAATAAAAGCAAAATTGACAGAGATCCAGAGCTAAGTGGCTGGGGGTGTGGGGGAAGAAGAAATATTACTGTATTCAGCTGAATATTTATGATGGCTTAAATTGGATTTTGTTATTGGAAATATTGTTTGAGAAGAACATCACAAAGTTAATGTATTCATTCCTCATTGGGCAGATATTGATTGTGCACCTACTGTTTACTTGGCAAGCTGCGAGACAATAATAGGATGTGACTTCTAGAAGGATCTCCAGGCTTCTCTTGCCTCATCAACTCCAAAGGTGAGTTCTTTGTCAAAGATCACAGCCTTGAGTGTAGAGTTTGGGGAGGGGTGTTTTCTGTGAAGAATTTGGGGAGGGGAAAAAAGCCAACCTTTTGTACTGCATTTGGAGACCTTTCTTTTTAAGGATTTCTTGTTTCAAATGGAAGGTTATAGTGTTCATTATCCTGCCCAACTTGGGTCTCTCTCTCTCTCTCCCTCTCTCTCTCTCTCTCTCTCTCTCTCTCTCTCTCTCTCTCTCTCTCTCTCTCTCTGTCTCATCTGATTTTAATTTTGTTTCATTTTCTTTTTCAAGTGGCTGGCTTGATAAGCCAGGTCAAGGGAAGCCTCTGATTAGGAGAGGCTCTACTTTGAGGGACGAAGGCAGGATCTGGAATGGGGTTGATAGAAAAGGAATATTTGTCTGCTACATACGGATTACCCTCTGATCTGAAGTAAAGGAACTGATGGACTAAACTTGATAACTGGAAGAGGCCTGAGACTTCAGTAGGGTCATTTCCTGAGAGTTCTGACCCCTGTAAGGCCCAGAATTTGCTGGTGCATCCAAGTTATATCTGGCTTCAAAATGTAAGGAAGAACATAAGGTTAAAATAAAACTTGGTTGCAGCCCAAAGTCAGAATCCGCTGCAGGTTTGTAGGCCTGGAGATGACTGGACAAAAATATAGGAAGAGGAGAATATCTGAATGATGAAAGAACTTAGAAACCATTTAGCCCGTCCATTTATAACCTTTCTTATTTCTTTTGCCATTTTATTTGGGAAGCAAATGAGGCCTAGGGAGGTTTATATGCATCTGCTATGACTGGTCCAACAAAGCTTCAGGAAATGTTGTTCCATATGGTCGCTACCTACTGACATTGAGGTATTTCCCCAAAGGCTTCCTCAGAGACTCTTCAGTGTGACTTTCTACTTCCTGGTCCAATTGGTTAGAACATCCTCATTACCGAGATGAAGAAAGAAGACAGAAGAATCTGGAATTCATCAGCATTTATATCCATGTCTGACTGCAGACAGTAACGATATCCTACTTCTCTCTCTGGACTTCTCCAATATCCAAAATGACACACATTCCCCATTGTTCAACACTACACCTACCTTAGTGACAGGGTGGGCAAGAAAGTCTTTTTTTTTTGGCTTGGCAAAAGCAGATGCAAGCAGAGCAACTGCCTATTGCTTTGAATCCCACTGGGAGACGAAGCATAGAAGACAGGTGAGCAGTGTTCCTGGCAACAGACAAGAGTGAAAATGAAATCTATTCTAGGCTGCCAACTCACACCTCTCTCTCAGTTTAACGAGTATATTATTGTCGAATTTGCAGCTACAGACATGCCAGTTTTGTTTCAAAACCCTTCCATTTTAGCCCCATCTCAGTCAGTCAGAATTGGCAGAGAAAGAAAAAGAAGACAGGAAAAAGAGAGAGAAGGAGACAGAGATATATATACAAACAGGGACAGAAGCACACTACAGAGAGAGGGGAAAAGGGAGGGATGCAAGAGGGAGAGAAGGAAAGAGAGGAAGAGAGAAGTTTGAGGAAGGAGACTTTCTAGTATTGCTTCTCAAAGTAAATCTTAAGCTGCTATGTGGAGATCCATCAAAGAACTCCCAGAGATTTCTCTTAGGTAAGTAGATGGGATATTCTGCCCTACTCTTATCCCTCTGTCTTTAACTAGTACCTTTTTTAAATGGATCTTTTTTCTACTCAGAATTCTTTAAAAATCAAACACAATCTCTAGAGAATCCTTGACTAAGGGCATCAGATCTTTTCTGAGACAAAAAATAAACCAACAAAAAATAGAAATGATTATGAATTACAAAGAGAAGCTATATGAAGACCCAAGAATGGAAAAGGAGTTAGAAACCACAAGATGGACTTTTAAAGACTTAGAAGAAAGACGAGCTACCCACCTCCCACCAAGTACATGATGTGTGTTGGGTATTCCTCTAAGATTTTTTGGGGGGGGGGTATTTTTCTAATATGTTTGTATTTATTAATTCACTTAAACACTGCAGCAACTCTAATCCCAGAAATTTGGACCCAAAGGTTGAGCTGTTAAGACACATGCTTTACAGCATCGTGGTTAGCTTTACCTCAAGTGGATGGGTGGAGGGCTATTCTTGAAGACAGTGGCAGGAGAAGAGACACAGCAATGTGTGAGGATGCACTGGAGCATACTGGGCAAAGGTTAGAAGTGGATGTGGAGCAGGTGAGATTTCAAAAGACTTAAAAGGAAGAGCCTTTTATTCTAGACCATTCTCCTGTCTTGAAACAAGTATGCAACTTCTTACTGGACACGCCTGGTTAGCCATTAGGGGGCAGTGTAAGGTAGTGGCTAAAGGTAGAGTCAAGACTGTGCTCCTACCTAGACACTCTGGTGCTTATCCCTGGCCATATACTTTGTCTTTTTTTTGTGCCTTGATTTCTCATAGTATAGTGGGAAATATACAGCATACCCACCTCCTAGAGGTCGTCCAAGGATTTAAATGGTTCCTAACGTGCAAGGCAGTAAGAAAGACCAGGGCAAGACACGTAATAATGTTCAGTTAACAGTAGCTGCCGTTACTTTCTCTATCCATCATGGCCTCCCGGGCATTGTTCCTTTCTGCCCTCCTCCATGCCTGTGGAGATGACTGTTCAGAAGTGTGAACTCTCCTTTCCTCTTTGACACATGGATGACCGGTTTTACTGTGGGTCTTCTATGACCTCATCTCATCAGGAGATCTTAGATATGTTCTCGCTTATATTCCCCTCCTTGGGAGCTCCATGTTCTGCTCTAAGCCTAATAAAGACCATCAATGTGCTTCTTAGGTCAGTGCTCTATTGCTTGTATATGACAGAAACGCGATTTGAGCTAGCTGAGGCTCCAGAGACTTCCCAGTGTATGGAAGACCAGGAATGGCTAAAATAATGGAAACGAAGGTCAATCAATCCTCTTTTTTATATTTGCTACCATCTTAATGTCGAATGTCGGTGTTATCTTCCTTTCCCCTCCCCCACCTCTGTTTTGACTTGAGGCAGGAAGTGTTGTCTCTAATAACTACCACCATGTATCTTTCTGGATGGGTAAGATGCTTGTACTCAAGATGAGACATAAACTTCTCAGGAACATGTTCTGATTGGCCCATCTCGAGCCAAGCTTTCGTCTATTAACTAGTTGTCATGGTTACAAATAAGCGAAAAGCAGAAGGCAATTCACCTTAGAATGATGTGGCATGGAGACAGGTGATGGAAAGAGCTTGGATGAATGGAGAGGTGGTGGTGCCACCAGCTGTGTGAAAGAACAAAAAGGGACAAGCTGGTGTGGGAGACAGAGCACGAGGAGTTCCATTTTGGATGTTCTGAGTTAGAACTATAAGTAGGACATTTGGGTGGATGAATCTCAGGGTGGTTGAATATATGAATGCAAAATCCAGGTGAGAGTCCAAAGCTAGAAATATAAATTTATGAGTCATGAGGATATAAAAATGGTTTTTTAAAATATTCAAAGAGGACTTTTACTTCTAAGTAATATGTACTGGGGGGTTGTAACAGATGGACATTCCCAATGCATCCATCACACACACACACACACACACACACAAAATCAGTAAATTTCCAAAGTCACATTGTAAAGACTTATGAGACCCATGAGAGCAAAAAAGGAATCGATGACTGGAAACCCCATATAGAGAAGGGCCTCTTCTGGGTGAGCTGCCACGGGACCCTGAGTGCTGACACAGACCAAGGAGCAGGGCTGGTGTTAGCATTTCCCTAGCCTCAGGTCCTCAGCTTCTCCCACTAGCCCCCAGATCCACCCATACCTAATGAGCAATCCTACTCACTACCTAACTTACTTCCCCTTTACCCCCCAGAGAGAAGCTGCCACCTGGATAAGGTGCAGACGCCATGTAGCTCCCTCTCCCATGGGAACTATGGCCCCACTAATAAACCTCCTTATGAACCTTCTTCTCCTGCCTGTGATTATCACCGCGTAGTCCTCTGGGATGGCTGATACCAGCTGGCACACACAGATGGGCTCTCCGGGGGAAAAGAGGGGCCAACAGAGCAACAGGGAGGTCGTATAATGCTAGTGCAGTAGCCTAGAAACTAGCAATGCCTCAAAAGGAAGACTGATGTTTCTCCACCCCAGGATAAACTATTAGAAATATAAGGCCAAATGCAAGACTATAATAGAAACCCAAAAGTCTATCTTGAGACTTTCTAACCACAAACCTACACCTGTAGAATAGAATGAACATAGTGTAACAGAGCAAAGCACAGTTTGTTCTTTTGGAAGTACTGAACTCAGGACCTTGTGCTTGCTTGGCTGAGCCGAACAAAGAACATGAGCTGTGCTCAGTGGTAGCATGCTAGTCTTTGAAGCATGAGGCCCTGAATAAAAATTCCACTGAACAGCATTAATCAATAGGGAGATACCACTAAATACCTAGTTCTATGGTTAGGTTGGTAAACTTAACACTACAGCCAGATGCAGGTGGTTTACTCCTATAATCTTAGCTATTTAGGAGGCTGAGACCCAGAGCACTGTGGTTCAAAGCTAGCCCCGGCAGAAAACTACAAAAGACTCCAAATACAACATAACAAGCAAAAAGCCAGCCTGGAGGTATAGTTAAAGTAGAAGAGTGCCGACTGAGCAACCCAAGACCTGAAGCTCAAACTCCAGTACCTTAAAAAGAACTTTTCATCAAAATGAACTTTATCTTATGTAAATTTAAAATAAAAGAATTAAAGATAGATGAAAAGTCTCTCCCATTCATTTTAGGTCTTTCATAACTTACACATCAAAACTATCCTATGCTATTGTAATAACAGAAATGTATAAGGCATCCTGACTCCTGAATACACACTCACTACCAGTCTGACTAAACATCAAAAAAGGTATAATCACATTGGGTTTCTTTAAATGATGCCTGGCTGGATCAAAATCAGAAATATTTATTACTAGTCCCAGTGCATTCCAAGTTAAAGAGAAATTATTAATAAATGATAATAGGAGAAACTCCATAGATGCAAAAATGAATTTATCAAAATGCCATACTCATTCATTTTAAAATCAAAACTCTTATCTAGCTTGGAGTTGAAAATATATTCCTACATTTACACAAAAGCCCTGCAGCAAACACCATACTTGAGCCTAAAATATTTAATGCCTGCCCTTTATAACAACTACAAGTTATTTCTGACATTTTATTGAAAATTTCTAGTTAGCACAATTGAACAAGAAGAAATGAAAGATAAGCGTATTGAGCAACCAAGAGTCAAAGTATCATTATTTGGAGATGAGATTCTCTACAACAAATATTTCAAAAGATTGTTGTGAAGTATAAGAATATAGCCCATTAAAGGATCAATATATCCAAACCAATTGCAGTTCCATAGCAAGAGTCAAAGGGAAAATGCTATCACAATTTTACAGAAAAAAAAATTTAAATCACTAAAATGTAATGAGACAAATTGTATGCGGAAGGTAGAAAATTCTGTCTGAACTCTATTCATGAAGACCTTCTGTTAAATAAGAGACAATGCTAATCAGCAGGAAAACTCAATCTCACAAATATGTTTGATTTGTCCAAGTATCTCAAAGTGCAAGGATCCTTACAAGTACCTCAAAATTCCAATCAATATCTGCAGAAGAATTTTCATAGAACTTGATAAGGCCACTAACAGTCATAGGGAGAACCAAGGGCCTTCCCAGAATCAAGACATTCCCAGGGAAGTAGAACCAGACAGCGCTATCTTGCCAAGTATCAGGTTCACGGTAAAACTATAGGAATTAGTACTCTGTGGTATTGGCACAAAGGAGGCAGCTACTTAGAGCGTGATGAAAGGCTCACACCTTATCCTTCATTCATGTGCAGTCATGACAGGACTGAGCTGAGTTTTCAGGCCAGTGGAAATGATAGCTATGACAAGATAAATGTCAACAACTGCCAATCTATATGGAAAACTGCTCATAGATCTTAATGACACATTATACATAAAAATCACTTCCAGATGAATCTATTTTTTACAAATAAAACTTTTTAAAGTAGTTAGAACATAACTCAATAGAAAGGTTTACAAAGCTCATGGTATGATGGTTTGTTTTAACAAGATAAAAAAATACAGCTATGTGTGATAGTACATACCTGTAATCCCAGTATTATCAACGTGGGCGCAAGAGATTCAAGAGTTTGAGGCCATCCTGGGCTTCACGGTGAATTTGTGGCCAGCTTGAGCAGCAGAGTGAGAACTTGCCTCAAAAAAAAAAAAATTGTCCCATCCATTAAAGAAGAGTTTGATCATTCTGACCACATTAAATTCAAGAATTCCTACACATCAAAATATACCACAAAAAATAAGCACAAAGTTGGACTAGATACGTGCAATATTTATAGCCCAGGAAGGGCTACCATCCAGAATGTATAACGAATGCCTGTAAAATAATACAAAAGCAAGCTATAAAATAGGAAAGAGGCAACGACACAATCAGGCAGTTGGCAGAAGCAGAAGCACAACTGTCTAATGAACCTATGATAGAAAGTTTTAAACTTTATTAGTAACGGGAAAGGCAAAGTAAATATTTTAAGTGAGAAACAATTAGCAATATCAAAGATAAGAAACAATTGGGATGTTTATTAAATTTAGAGAGGGTTGAATGTTGGAACAACTGCTTTGATAAACAAATGGGCACTACTTAGTAACGTTGAACAGGTGCAAGCCCTCTCACCCAGCATGCTACAGCCAAAAGCATATTCTACATAAATGCATATTCATGAACACCAATAGGCATGTCAAGACTGTTCATTTCAGCATTGTATATAAAATTGCGAAGAAAAACCAGCAATGGCTCAAATGCCTGTCTACTATGAAATGGATAAATAAATGGTGTTTCACTCATAGAACATAAATAAATAAGCAGTGAAAATAGCTTAACTACAGCTACTGGCATCCATGTGGATAAATCTCAAAACCACAGTGTTGAGGAGGGAGAAAAAACAAGCTGCTGTTTGATGTCATTTATTTGGTCTTCAAAAACAGATAAAACTAAATAATACATGTCTTAAGAGCACATGTACAGCTCACCAAATTATGAAGACAAGCAATTGAGTTTATTTTTAAACATTGAAGACACTTGGTGTCTCTTGGAGGAGAACACAGAGTGGAGTTAAGCGCAGGAATTACCAATGTTCTCAACAAAATCCTCCTTTTCTATCAGGGAAGTTATTCACACATGAGTCATATAAAGTTTGCTTAAATTTTTTAAATTTAAATTTCATTCATCACTTCTTTAACGAATGCTACTGTTTTAATCTGCTGTACGTTTAGTCAACTTTAGATATGCACTAAATCATTCTTTTGAATTTATAATGTGTTATGCAGCTATGAGGGTTTAGATAATAGTAATGATAGTAGTAAAGTAGTAATAATAATAGCAAAAAGATTGGAGTGGAAGATAGCTAAGGAGTACGGGTTATTTCTGGAAGAGGAAAATGCCCCTAAGACTCCTGGAAGTTATGTTTGTGCGACCTATGAGTATACTATAAAAGCTATTGAATTGTGGATTTTTAATGGGTGATGTATGCTATATGACTTATAGCTCAATAATGCTGTTTAACAAAAGAATGGAGAATTTAATAGAGAAATGAGATTTAATATTTATAGAGTTAAATTGGGAAAGATATGTATGCGGTAGAGGAATTTTTGATGAGAGGTGAGAACAGTCAGGTACTTGCAGTTAGCTGGAGTCAAAGATTAGGAGAATTTAGGAGGAGTGAGTCTCACTCATGACCAAGATTTGAACCTAAGGTTTTCTATTCAGATTTTAGGATTCTTTCTACTTGGTAGGCCTTCCTTCCACATCATTCTTACAAGTGAAAAGGGAAAAGTTATTTCTGAGACAATGTTAGACAGTTTCTATTGGTTATGGGCTCCGTTCAGGGGATCAGGTACTTTTTGGTACCTTGGGGCAGCACCAAATCTGTTTACTTCTTTCCAATCCACCTACACTTGGATTAATTACCGCTTAACCAGAGGATTCTTGATACTGAGCTCCTAAACTCATTCTTCCCATGCAAGCTTCCAAGGTAGGCCCTGATTGGTGCAAGCAAGTCAAGTTAGTCTTCTCTTGTTTTCTACTGTGATTTGATAAGGCTATCATAGCTCTGAGCCAATCAACACATAACAATTCTCTAGATACTAGGATTGGTTCAGAGGTAGCCCAGTCACTACAAAGTTCAAGATCTATTTATCTATTTATTTTTATTGTAAGATGGGCTCTGTTTCTCACAGGATGTAAGATGGTTGCTTGTCATCATTCTGTGGCCTTGGTGAGGTCTTGCCCCATAATAAACAGTGGAGAAGACAGCTGAGATTAAAACAAAACACAAAACAAAACAAGGTCATTGAACTACTGGCTTCTATACTAAAACTTGCCCCATTTCAGTCTTTCCTATCATATGCACCAACAATCTATTCTAATGTTTAATCCAGTAATTTGATTCGTGTATTACTTGCACTGTAAAACCTTTACCTCTTCAAGTTAATACTTTCTGTATCATTTTCACAGGATAATGAAATGTTATGAGGTAATGTCACTAACACACATACACACAAATACACATAACATGAGATCAAATATAAATATAGGTAAGTGTAGCATCTACTTGTTTTCTACAAATAATGGGTGAAAGTCATAGATGAAGAAGAGATCAGAAAAGAGTCAGGAGCAGGGGAAAGACTAGGATTTAAATCACTCATCTAATCATGGTGCTGACACTTAATCCAATATGCTAGATGAAATCTATCATGAGCAGATAACTCTGTATCTCTTGAGGGCTAGTCTCATCATCTGTGGAAAGATTACTGAAATAATGCTTCATGTTATTTAGGTCTATCAATACATAACCTGAAGGCCAAATATATATCTTATTAATAATAATACAACCACAATAACTATTTACTGAACCCATGAGACATGTTAGTTCATGTAATTGTCACAACCACCATTGTGGTTTCTATGTCATATGTAGGATGCTGGAGCAGGAGAGTTAAGTGGAATGTTTTACCTTACAGCTACACAGTACAACAGCCATTTGAACCTGGCTCTTTCCAGATCCATCACAAGTCTGTAAACTGCTGAGGAAGTAGGATGCATTTGATATAGTCAGGCGGCAGAATTTATGGAGACCTCTACCATATCAGGCTCTGATTTAGATCACGAGTCCTTACCTTGAATGATTTCAAAACCTAGAGACAAAGGTCACATAGAAAAAGTATATATTAAAATATATTCATGTCTTGTATTCTCAACACTGCAGGCATTGAATGCATATTTAATGAAAAAAAGATGAATAAGTTAAAGACTATAAGAACAAATATATCACAAAAGTTTCTGAAAGTAAAACTGTATTTCTAAGACAACACTTATCTTGATATAGAAGATTCCTGAGCTCTAATACGCATCTCTTTAAAACTTGCATGGCTTTTCCATTTGTGTCCAAAATTACCTCATTTTGTTGCCAAGGGTCTCCAAGATGATCAGAAATCTCTCCCTTTCCCTTCCTTTCCCTTCCTTTCCCTTCCCTTCCCTTCCCTTCCCTTCCCTTCCCTTCCCTTCCCTTCTCTTCCCTTCTCCTCTCCTCCTCCTCTCTTCTCTCTTCTCCTTTTCCCTTCCCTTTTCTCCTCTCCTTCCCCTTCCCTCCCCTTCCTTTTCCTTTCTCCCTCTCCTCCTTTTCCCTCTCTTCCCTTTCCCTCCAATCTCCTCTTTTCTCCTCCTCTACTCCTTTTCTCTCTCCTCTTCCATTCCTCCTTTCTTCTCCTCCTCCACTCCTCTTTCTTCCTCTTCTCCTTCACTCCCCTCCTCTTCCTCCACTTTCCTCCCTTTCTTTTCCTTCCCCTTCTCTCTTTTCCTCTTTTTTCCACTCTCTTCTCCTCTTTCTCCTCCTCTGTCTATCCAATTCTGTCTCTTCCTCTATCTCTCTCTGTCTCTTTATCTATCTCTTGATCTCTTCCTCTATCGCTCTCTTCTGTCATTCAATCATTTCATCTGTCTGTCTGTCTATATACTATCTATCTATCTATCTATCTATCTATCTATCTATCTATCTATCTATCTATCTGTCTATCTATCTAACATCTATCTATCTCCAGATATAATCTTACATTGGAACTCCAGCCAGCCATGAATTTGCAATCTTCTTGTTTCTGCCTCCCAACTGCTAGGATGACAGGCACGCAACATTACACCTGGATCCTTCTTTCCTTTTGAAGAGCCACAGGCAAGCTGGAGAGAAACAAATAGCACCGTCTGATTCACCACATGACGGTTCACTGAACACAAATGATCTCATATGAGCTTGTTGTAATGCCAGGAATGCACAGTTCATCTTAGTTCATTCAGTTTTCCCTAGCACAGTATTGCTTTGCCGTGACCAGGAGTGGGTACTCTGATGGTTAAAGAAGATGAACTCACTGGTTTGAAGGCTTCAGGTTAATGTGCTTCCCGCATGTTATATCCTACTGAATGCAGGAAGAGGAATTTTAAAAAATAAAGCAAGATACACTGTGGGTTACTTTTTGAATCTTCATGAAATTGCTAATAAAAGGTTGCAACTAAATAGGATGTGAAGTTGCTGAGGATGGGATGGTGGGCCAGATGAATTTGCTGGTGGATATTTAACTCTGGGGGGATTTATATAGTGGCTGTGTTTTGGATGCCCTTGTTGCGAGCAATTCTGCGAGATCTTTGACTGCTGGAACCCTTGTCATTTCAGTGTGCAATTTTACAACTGCAAGACATTGGAAGTGAAATATTTTTATGAGTGTTTAATTTGTATGGATCCTAGACACCAGCTAAGGCCTTCCTACCTGTTGTATAAATGAGATATTTGGTCTCCCTTCTAGTCTTGGGAAATTCAAGGTCCTGTCCTGTATTCCTACTGCTTCCCAGAGTGCTTACATTTCTCACAGGTACCATTGCCGGAGGCCTTGGGTCTGACCTCTGGTGTGAGCTGTCTCAGCTCCATATGTAATCACCCCAGATGGGGCTTGTCCTCCTCCACTTGCGCACACTGCACACAGTAGGCTCATCCTAAGCTGTACTTGTGTGGGCTGACTTTACTGGGACCCACACATTGGAGTGGGTAATTGGGCACAGTTAATATCTCAGGCACAGCACTACAAATTGTATGTCTGCTAGCTTTGTTCTTAAAAGTACAATTAGAGAGGAGGCATTCGTTCTAAGCATTCTATAACACAGTGGGATAGCCACAGTCTGTAATAATTTACTATATGCTTCAAAATAACTCCAAGAGCCCACAAGTTCCCAACACATAGAAATAATAAGTGCTTGAGTATATAGAAAGGCTAATCACTCTGATTTGATTATTATACATTGTGTACATCCATTGAATTATCATACCATAACCCATAAACTTGTACAAATATTATGTGTCAATTAAAAAAAATCTTTAAAGTGTATTTGAAAAACACTGCCAGCAAGGATTCCTTTCATTGGATATGCATCTGACCGGGAATGTCAGCTTCTTCCTTCTTTCCCTTTCTTCCTTCACCTGCTAACCATCTTTCCCTTCTCAGAAACAAGATAGTTGATCTCCCCTTTGTACTCTTCCATTTTGATGCCACCAGCATGGCTTATTTCTTTCTGTTGCTAGGGCTCTCCCTATTATCCACACTCTCAGACTTCTCTATTAAGATATTCAAAACATGATTATTTCCCACTTAAGGAAAATTCTGGTACTGGCTGTTAAGCTCACCCATTTCTACTTCCACTCTTCTTTCTAAGACTTTTCCCTTCTGAGATTGAGCAACTTGTTTGGTCTAGTGGCTCTGACATATAGGAGCCTACGTGGGTTAAAACTTCTTGTTTCTTTCTCTGAGCCTGACTCGATCATTGTGCTCTTTCACTTAATGCTGCAAATGCCCAGAGTTTACATTCCAAGATGCTAGCCTGTGCCTAAGGGAACCTGGGGGCCGGAGGAGAGTTCCCTGCAGATTGACACAGCCCACTGAGGAGGGGCAGGAAGAAAACTCCATTGACCTAAATGCTGCCGTGGTATTTGATTTTGCTTTCTCCCTCACTGCTCCACCTGGCTCACCCTGTCTGAATTGTGTCATTTGGCAGCCACGTTAGGCTTCTTTTCTGTGTTATCACCAGCTACCACCTGGCATTGCCCCTTCATCATAGCTGATTTCCATTGGATGTGAAGAGTTTGCAAGAAGAAATGTTTCTGAGCATTTTTGGACATGTTTGGCAATTCCATTTCTTATTTCTATGGTTCCCCACCTCTTTCAAATGGGCATCATTGGTTCTCCCAAAATGTAATTACTTCTTGGCTATTAGGAGCCAGAATGGGTGTTAGGATCTAAGTATCTACAAGAAAACAGACTAGCTAGTATTGGAGGGCTCTGGTGTGAATGTAACATTTATGGAATTTTCAGTTTATTGGTGTACTCACTTGTTATTCAAACTCTATTCAGTCTTTGAGGTGCCAATGCTAACTAAATCTATGACTTAGTAGTAAACAAGGCAGACACACTATCTGAACCTCTTAGATCTTGAAGTCTAAGGGAAAATGCAGATATTGAAGGAATAACTCCAAGTGTCAAAAATCCCCAGCAAGAAAATTCATCAATAATAACAATAACTGACAAATAGGGGATTTCTATGATATATCAGGGACTGCTCTGTGCAAATTATATATCATAACTTATTTAATCTTCATGCGATGATCCCGGTTTAATATTAAAAGGATTCTGCAACGCAAAGACATAACTTACCCAAAGCCCACAGCCTGTCAGTGCCAGTCACAGGTACAATTTGAGACCTAAATATTTCAGGATTCATGTTTCCACACTCCACTGATCTCACAAAATCTAAAGGTCTGGAGGAAATGCTATTTTGACGGAATTCCTAGTCTAGGTTAGAGTGGCTTAGGTGAAGAGATCAGGAAAGGTCATTTTGATAGAAGAACAGCAAGTGTGAAAACTCTAAAGACAGAAGAACTTTGTGAGAAGTAACAGAGTGAGTTTTGTGCCTTGCACTGCCAGCCCCCTTCAAGGCCCTGATGCCAGCATTTAAGAGGTAGCTTCACACAATACTCAGCAGAAAGCTTAGCTCTATTTTGAAAGCACAGGTAAAACCCATCCAGGGAAAAGAGTTTCTGGATCCCTCATGAACCAGTAAGGTGAGGCTCAGACCAAGAGGTTGGCTGGAGGCCCTGGGGGAAATTTGTCAAAGACGATGTAATTACTGAGATGACAGATCAAGTCTTCTCTGAAACAGCCATTCCCAGAGGGTCTCCCAAGCTTGCGACTTGAAGTGCAGAGTGCCTCTTGTTTGTTCCACTTCAGTGGATAGTTGATAGTTTTATGGGCCTCTGGGAAAGAGCGTGAGAGATTGGAAGACCAGAGGGATGCAAAAGAGGTCTCTGTTTTCTTTACTTTTGGAGGGGAAAAATGATACTAAGCCAAGAAGGGATGAACGAGACTGTGTCAATTCTATCCCCCTTTCTCTCTCATACTCTCCTCCTCCTTTCCTGTCTCCCACACTCCCTCTCCAGTCAAGCTACACATTGGGGTCTGAAAGATGCCTGAGCTTCTTGTTTTCAGGTCCTGGGCACCTGCAGCATTGCTGGACACGATGTGAGCGTGTCTACACTGCAGCATTTAGAGTCTCCCTATTTTATGTATTTATCTCGACATACAAACACTCACGTATCTGCTCTCACATTTAGTCCGTACATGTGTTCGAAGCCATGTTTCCAATCAAATCTCAGCTGGAAACTACTTGTAAACTATATGCCTTCCAGCAAGCCATGTGTCCTTTCTGAGCTTCAATTTGGAAAACACCAGAAAAATAAATATGGTCACAGAGCATTTGGGGGAGAATTCAGTGGCATGATTTATGTATGCCAGTGCTTAGTACATGAGATCTACAACAGATAACAGAAGCATTAGGATTAAATGCCAGCTTTTAAGGTTATACTTAATTGAAAACTAATTATGATGCAACTGCCTTTGGCCAGTGGTGTACAGATCTAGGTACCATAAAGGTTAGAAATGTTTTGTTTTTATATTTTACAACTCCAGTATAATGAAAGGGAGAGAGAGAGATTGTAGGTGGTAAAGTATCCAAGAGAAATATAAGAACTGAATGAAGCTGGCTGACTACGTTGGAACTGGACATGAAGACACATTATATCCAAGAAGGGACACAGTGTTGAGATGAGCTCCTGGGGAAGGCACCTTCCCCATGAGGAAGGAGGCTGGGTCTCCTCTATAGAATGAGGTAAGAACCTTCAGTGAATTGCACCAGCATGTCATTACTTCAAACACTGTAGCATTCTGGGTTTAACCTTTACGGAGAACTTGCTTCACTGCATGGCATGGGAAAGAAAAGGCAAGGAGGTAAGTAACATCTGTAGATCCATTACAAAAGGTATACCTTGAAGAATCATGCCAGAGGCTTCCCTTGATGTCTGAGGTCCTGGCATGTTGCTCTAACAGAGTACCCAAGCCTGGGTAGCTTACAAAAGAGAGAGTGTTCTCTGGGCGTAAGGCTCTGGAGACGTCATCCAGGAATGGCCATGTATTTGCTCCATGACATGGCAGAAACCAAGGGGGAAATGAGTGCGTGTGCAAGAGAGAAAAGTAGGTTGGACTCCAGCTGTAGCTAACCCACGCCCATGTGAAGGGCATCAGTATTTTCTTGTTGGCTTCCCTTGCTATGAGCCAAACATATCCCACTTGGCTTCCTGCATGGAGACGTTTGTTACCCAGGGACCGAGAGTTAGGCATCGGGAAGGCAGAGCCATGGCTTCTTTGGCAGCACTGGTTCAAAGCTGAGAGGACAAAAGGGAGAGGGTTCCTTCAGGACATGGGTGTGACGCTAAGTCCACTGACAGTTTGGGTTCAGGGGGATTCAGCCTCAGAGAACATGTGCGCAGGGGAGAAGAGGCTTTCCTGAAACACATCAGTAATCCTTTTCTAGCCCTTGACCCCTGCCTGGCTGCACCTACCTATGAACATCCTCACTTACTGAGTAGAGAACACAGGGGTTAATGGTGAGCGAATCACAGTGATGGGTCCTTTTTCTCACTTGTAGAACATTAATAGATGGAGACTGAGCTACAGAAAAGCACACTTACTAATACCGTTTGCTCCGTGTTGCTCTGTGATGGCTATCACAGTGCCATGGGTGCTGTAATCACAGTAGGCACAGAGTGGACTGGATGATTCATTTGGCCCCTGGAAAAGAGGGATGTGGAATTAATTCAAAGACAAGGAGATATTTCAAGTGAGATCTTAAGGGAAAATTTAAATTTGTTTGATGAGGTTAGGGGTGTGTAAAAGAGTAAAGGACTTTGGAGGGAACTGTAATCAACTTCATAATGATGGAGTTTGCCATGCTCAGGAAGACGTAGACAGAAAAAATCATAGAAAAATGTTGGAGGCCTGTAGGCTAGACTGTGAAACCTTAGATCTACTCATGTAAAGGGTAGAACAGAAGAAAGAAGAAAATAGAACTCCCTTCTCCAAAAGGCCCATAATTGAGTAAGAAAGAAGAGAACAGACATTATGCAGGAGAATAGCGGAGTCACCACAACCCCCACTCCATGTGTGCTGAGCCAGCCCCTGTAGGCAATCACTGTGCCTCAACTTGCCCTTCTGAAGCAAGTTCTCAGAGCATTTCTGCCACCCTCCGATCAAACTACGGAGCAATAGCAGATTATCAGGTGGTGCAATCAAATGTCATCCACCTTCCCTTAGCCACTTCTGGTGCCGTTCTCGGTCCTCTCCTGCCTTCCCCACCCAGCCATTTAGCATCTCTTCCAATAGTAGATGCATTTCAACTCTTCTCTTTGGCTTCTATATTTCAGACAGCACCAATGAGCCAAGCTTGAAGACCCTTATGTCTTCAAACTTCAGGTGGTCAAAATAATTGAGTGGAGAGGAGTGGGTTTCAAGCAATGGTGGCATGGGGGGGGTGGTTGGTAACACTAGGACGCAGTGAGGAATGTGTGCCTCCTCGTGGACTATGACAGCTACACAGTACCATTGGAGTGTTACCTTTGGGAAGCGTTTGTTCAGCATGGCCAGGTTGTTCTATATTTTCAAGGGAACAAACTTCAACTTTTAGCAAACTCTCCAAAGTCCGCTTTCATTGTTAATGTTGCCAATTCATTTATTGTTTTAAAAATAACTATGTGGCTCAAGCACACACTCACACACACACACACACACACACACACACACACACATCTGAGGGCTACTTCTGGATACTAGTGTGCCAGTTAGTAAATTCTAAGTTAGCTTAACCTCTCGTCACTGCCCTTCCTCCCACTGTGGATGCCCCAGAGATACTGCACTGATGGCAGTGGCTTGCAGCAAGCACAAAGGCTTCCCGAGGCTTGTCTGTGGTGCACATGAGAGAGGACTAGGGCAGGATCTGAGTAGACTAGAATCAGCCAAGAAACCTGAGTGACTGGGAGAAAAAGTCCTGTGGTGGAGTCCCAGACTCTAGTTTGTACCCTGTGGTATAACTAGAAGTGGTGTTAAAAGAAAAGGTATTCTGATACTTAATAGGGTGAGGATGACTTTTTGCAGTACTACAGTAATTGATGTCAAGACTAGGAGAGAGAAAGAGATCAGGCTCAACTCAGGAAAGACAGCTGGAGAGTGGATGGTCAATAAATAAAGTGAGAGTCGATGGGTGGACAATCACTCACAGAAGAAAGGCATTAAGGATGGAAAGACTCTTGCCAAACTGACTCACAGGATTCTTCCTGAGGCGAATGAAGGGCTTAAACATCAACCGTGGAAGGTGAAGAACTCGTGGTTGGTTATCCTTACTGGGGGAGTGAGAGGCAAAGATGACCAGATCTAACCTGACTAGAGCAGAATTCTTGCAACAAACAAACAAACCAAAAACAACAACAAACAAACAAAAAAACAGGGCCAAGAAAACCTGTAAAGGACAGAAAAAGGAGTCAGGGCGAAGGTCCAGCATAGCAGTGGGCTTGAAGGACCCTAATCCTTCTTTGGGCTGGGAGAGTGTCTTTGTCAATAGAAACTGATTCTCCTTCCTGAGTGTCTTTTTCAGGTCAGGAATTTTATTTCTAGAAGTTACAGAGGCTGGAAATTCCAAGGTGACCGTGCTGGCAGATCCGTTTGCCTGGGGAGGGCCTGCTTCCATTGCAGGTAGCCACGTTCTCCTTGCGTCCTCACGATGGGCGTGAGCTTGCTCTCTGACCTGTTTGGATAAAGGCACAAACCCCATTCCCCAGGGGTTCCACCCTCATGGCCTCATCATGCCCCAAGGGACCCACATTGCCTATTAGATGTCAGCTGATGAATTTTCAGGGGACACAAACATTCAGTCCATATGCTTAGCTCCACTTTTCTCACCAATATGACACCACAGGCATTGTTGTAGCTACTTGCACGTGATGACGATGAGGCCTCGAAAGAGTGAATCATCTGATGAGTTCCTAGAGTTGTGTAACCTGAAAAGTATGGATTTGAACCCAGGTTTGCCACTGTCGAGCACAGCAAGCTTTTCTTTATGCCCTGTGCAGCTCTTTATCCGTCTTGAGTGGAATGGCAAGCTTTAGGAAGAAGAAGGAAGTGTAGCCTGAAGGTGACCTCTGTGCTTGCACGTCCTAAGCGCCTCCTGTCTTCCTAGAACTGGGGTGGGGGTGAAGAGCAGCAGGTCACCGTCCTCAGAACGCACACTGTTTTTCCATCTCCACACATCAAGTCTGCGTCAGAAAGTGCCAGGCTGAATCACGTATTTTCTTCCTGAGCCTACCACTCTCAAATTTATTCCCCCAAGTGCCTTTCCTTCTCTTTTTCTTTTGTCCTTTTGCCAACATATTTAAGAGTAGTCAGAGATATGGTACTTTCAAGGATAATTGGTTTTGACTTAAGGGTAATATCAACAGGCAGAGCCTAATTCCCAAGATTATGGACCTTGTTGGAAATTATGGCCTCCTGTGGGCTTATGTTTCACTCATTTATTTGTTCAAACAAGTATTTATTATCCACTTCAGAAGGCACGCTTCCTGATTATGATGGTAAACTCGTATGTGGGCCTGGGTATGGGTGCCATCACTCATTGTTATCCAGTAGCCTTCATTTATGCATTGCGTAGTCATTAAGCATCTTCAATCTCAAAGGCAGTGTGTATACATTATAAATAAAATACAGCGTTCACATTTAATGGACATTGAGTGTGGCAGGGATAAGATTTTCCATACTGGATCTTTTTTTTTTTTTCAGATGGCTAGTTTCTAAAAGTTTCTATGGTTTCCACATTGACATTTGGGGGCAGTGGGACTTGTGTGTGATCTCGCAACTGTTGTATTGTGGGCTCCAATTGTCCTTCTATAAATAGGAAAAAATCTTAGGAACAAAATCTTAGGGTCTTAGCAGTTATATATATTTTCTTCCTACCCATTTGCATACCAAGGATTATGTAGGCTTGTGGATGATAGACATATGGATCTCCAAGAACAGTTCGAATTCCCAAAGGCCAATTGTGGAACACATTAAACAAAGGAAGATGGGGAAAGGCTTTCTTAGTTTTCCTTTTTCTCTCTTTCTTTTGTTGGTTGTAGGGCTTAAACTCAGGGCCTGGGCACTGTCCTTGAGCTTTTACCACTCAAGGCTAGTGCTCTACCACTTTGAGCCACAGTGCCACGTCTGGTTTTCTGGTGGTTAATTGGAGGTGAGACTCTCATGGACTTTCACATCTCAACCTCCTGAGTAGCTAGGATATAGGAGTGAGCCACCCCACCCCACCCCAGCCTTCTTATTTTTCCTTTCGTAGACATATTTAATTTTAACACATGTCTTTTCCTGGATGGTGGGTGGAAGCACCTGCTAGACCAGAGTAGGATAAAGGGAAGAAGGCCTTGCTTCCCGGATCTGAGGCATCCCAGAGCCTAATGGGAGTCAATCTAAGAAGCACTCTGGATGTGGCTTGACTACAGAGGGCACTTGGTGCTGGTGGAGCTTGACAAAACACCACGTGGGGATGAAATTACACTGAGCAACACATTGAGACTTAGTCCTTTCTCAATGTCCATATTTCTTATCTTCCAGCAGAAGGGTCGTGTATGGTGTGAGCAGCTTTCCAAGGCATGCTATAACACATTTTAACCAATGGGGAACAGGCTTCCAGCTAGGAACCTGTAGCAGGAAGCACCCTCGAGCTTTTCAATAGTCTTCTATCTCTGCATAATGTTTATTCTTTATGCATAGCTTTTGGTTTGTGGGAAGTGGCTGTGGTTTTCATTTACTAGAGAGCCCTGGCTAAGTAAATTTACTTAAGTAAAATGTGAGCAGATTTAAACAGTAAGCAAGTAATAATGGAGTGTATGAGTGTGGTTGAAAGAGAAAACAAAATAGGAAGCATATAGAAATGATGTATGCTTAGAAACAACTGTTCCAATGCAATCCAGACATGGCCACCGATTGCTTTTTTATGTGTTGTTGTGTTTGTTTTATTTGGATATTTTTTGTTTTCTTTTTTTTTTTTTTTTGAGACAGATGGAATGAAACTCATAATCTTCTTGTCTCAGATTTCTGGGATTACAAACAAGCATTACCATGCACGGCTAGGTTTTATTTCTTGATTTCTTTATTTATGTGATGTTGGGAGTAAACTCAGGCAGGCCCTCTTGAGCATGCTAGGCAAAAAAGTTCTCCATGAATGAACTATTTCTCCAGCTTTATGGATTGCATATTAAACATTAGTCCAATCAAAGATTGGATGGTGGTTAATTTGAGAAAATACAAACAGGTCGCTTAGGTAATTTTGAATAGTTGGCTTTTTGCCTCCTGGGATGGTACAGGTTCTCTAAACAGACAAACTTTGGGCACTCTTCAAGTCAATTCTACAGTAAAAAAAATTACTTTCCATTTCCTTCTCCATCCCATGAGAATATGAACGTCTCACAGAACATTTTTGTACAGGTCACTGTTGTATTTCCAGAGTCTATAATGGTGCCTGGCATACATCTAGGAAGAGTAAACATGTGAATATAGGAATGAATAAATGGATGAGTTAGAGGCGTTTTAAACTTTATATATATTGGAGTCCTTTCTTTAAAAAAAAATCTTAACTCAAATCTGGCTTGCTCTGTACACTGTAGAATGACAGGCCCCAGACCCTGCGAAAGCTTCTTTTTGCTTTCTTCATTGACACAACACTGTAGTGATTTAAGAAACACAAATCAGGTCTCACACACTGTTCAAACGTATGCATAGGTCAGGTGCGGATAACTCATGTCTGTAATCCTACTTAGGAGGCTGAGATCTGAGGATTGCAGTGTGAAGCCAACCCGGGAAGAAAAGCCTATGAGACTTATCTCCAATTAGCCAGCAGAAATCCAGAAGTGGAGGTGTGGACCAAGGGGTAGAGTGCCAGCCTCGAGAGAGAAAGCCAAATGAAAGCACGAGGCCTTGAGTTCGAGGCTCTGTACCAGCACGAAACAAAACCAAAACACGACAGGTTGTTCAAAGCACATTAGTTTACTCCTATTTGGAAGCTTGAAATGGAAATTCCAGGGAATTAAATGACAACCCCAAAACATAGTTGTTTGGGGCAGCTATGGAACCAAAGCCCAGGGTTTCATCATGACACCCAACTTCCTCTCTCAGCACAGAAGCAAAGGCAAACCCTAGAGAATTTAAGAATTATTCTTCCTCCCTCTAATTACTAGAGCAGTTGTTTCCTGTTAATTCCAAGAACAACCAGTCAAAGGGGATGTTTGAGTCAAGTAGACGAGCAAACCATTTGGCTGGTTATTTTTTCTTCCTTTTTTTTTTTTCAGCTGACTGTTGGAATACTGTGTGATTTCCATGCTTGCACAGCAGAGATATTCATTCGGTGGCACCTGGAGAAGGTACATGCTCTTGAAGTTCGGTCAAGTCTATACTTGAGAGTCCTCTACTTCCTCTGGGTTGTGGGACACCCAACTCCTGTGAATAATCTCCATGTCTTCAGAAACATTTCCTTCGCTCTTGTAGGGGGTTGTAAAAATTAGATGTGACTTTTAAAGAATCTTAAATCCTTTGCGTTCAAATGGCAGTGTGTCTCGCCATCTTTGACGTAGCCCCCACAGGGAGCTGATGGGTCTGTGTGAATGTTCCCAGCCATGGCAGGAGATGGCTGGGGCTGCAGGCTCTGGATCCAATGAAGCCATCTGCTCCCTTGCGGTAAATCCTCCACGTGGGACCTTCTTACTAATACGAAATGGAAATATAACCGTAGCTTCTACTCATGGAACCATAAAGGAGATGTTAGCAAGAAGGGATCTAACATTTCTAAGCACTTACTGTTCATGACTCATTGTGGCTCCTATTTTAAATCCTGTCTCTCATTTACCCCTCAGTGAGATAATTAGAATTATCCCCATCTTACAGATGGAGAAATCCAGTCTGAGAGGACATGAACACGGTTTCAGTCTGACATAAGATATGATTGGGATTTGAATAACCCCTCTCTACCTTCTAGGCTGTGGTTTTTCAACTGCCTCTTTCTCCTTGCCCAGGGTCTCAGAAATGCTACAATCTATGACATTTCCTTTCCCCACAGGCTAGCAATACCTTTTGTTTGAGAAGAAGGAGAAGGAGGATGAGGAGGAAGGATAGAAGGGGTTGAGTCTGATCAAGGTTTGTTGTTGTGCATATGGACATGTCAACATGAAGGCCCATTTGTACACCTAACTGATGTGGATACGAATGTGGGGGAAGCAGCTCTCATAGCACATACCTGTACATCTCCATGGTGGGGGAAGGGCAGGCTGCTCATGTACATCATTTTCCTCCTCTGAGAAAACAACCATTAGCACATCCAAAAGGCTTGCACTGTTATACCAAAGCAACCCCAGCCCAGAAGTATGGCTATCTCTCAAATGCTTTCTGCTTTCCATCTATATCTTCCTTAAGTGGTGATCACCCAAATTCGGCAGAGAAACCAGCTACCTAGATGGAGAAGCTTTAAAAAAAAAAAAGTGTGTGCAGGTGGATGTTTGCTGAAGCTGACTACACACCGAGGGAAAGTTGGAGCACATCTGAAGGGCAGCTGGATTAATTCAAAGTCAACTTCAAACTGGAGACTTTGCAGGTCAGAGAGGTACACGCACAGGGACTTCAAAAGCAACTTGCAACAGAATCCAGTCTGCACCAACGTGAGCTTCCCACACCTATACAGCTTCCACACCATTTACAGACATGAAAGAGCCCGGTGACAGGCGAGCCTGAGTCGAAGTTTGGGGTCAGTGTGAAAGGAAACACATTTCACAACTTTCAAGTCCAAGTTAGCAAATTAGTGTCTGGGGGGAAAAAAAATCACACCTAATCTATTCACTAGATTTTTTTTTTTAAAGCAAAACCTAAAGTGAGTTCTTGTTTCAGTTTTTCACCTGTGTAACCCATGAAAACAAAAATTCACTCTGTGCATAAGGAAGTCTGACTGCTGGCTGAGCCCCAGTGGAAAGGGCAGAGAGAAGAACCGTGGCACCTCCCACGCGTGGCACGAACATTGGAAACATGGCTGTGTTAAGCCCTGAGAATAACCTTTTCGTATCATAGTGAAAGAAACCGAGGCTCATAGGATTTTGTAATTTGCTACACACTTAAATTTAGGCGGCTTAAACCTCTCCTGTTAGCTTGGGAGAAAAACTACCAGACTACAGAGAATTCCCTTAGGGTCTAGAAGAGAACTTTCTTGTTTGTTTCAAGACAGGATCTCACTATGGAGTCCAATCTAGCCTAAAAATTCAAAACCCTCTTACCTCTACTCCCCAAAGGCTGGAATTACAGGCATGCACCATTATAGCTAGCCCAGCTATAATCTAATGCTGAACTAGAACAGCAAGAACGATGAGCCTAGTGCTTTCCCCATGAGCTCCACCATATCCCAAGTACTCTGTTTTTTTTTTTTTTTTTTTTTTTTTGGCCAGTCCTGGGCCTTGGACTCAGGGCCTGAGCACTGTCCCTGGCTTCTTCCTGCTCAAGGCTAGCACTCTGCCACTTGAGCCACAGCGCCGCTTCTGGCCGTTTTCTGTATATGTGGTGCTGGGGAATCGAACCTAGGGCCTCGTGTATCCGAGGCAGGCACTCTTGCCACTAGGCCATATCCCCAGCCCCCAAGTACTCTGTATACATAATATGCACGCATATGTATAAGCTCATTTAACTAGCAACACTTTGAGGGAGGCATTTATGTCATGAATTTTTTACAGACGAAGGAATTGAAGCATAAACTCACACTGCAGGTCTTTGTGATTTAGTCAGTCCCCTCCAAGAAGTTGAACTCCATTCTCTACACTACTGGGCCGTATTGTAACTAACGAGAGGTTGGAGATGGTCCCAGTGGAAGACAATCCCATCCACACGAGGCCTTGATTACTTCCCTCATCTATGAGAGCACAGAATTGCTCTGTCAAGTGATGACTGCAAGCCAACTAGGTAAGTGAACCAGGAAGAAACACAGGATGATCTTAGTGCTGAATAATGGCCAAGTGTGGTGGCCCATCTCTGTAAGTCCAGCAATGAGGAGGTGGTCACTAGGAAGATCAAGGTTCAAGACAAACCCAGGCAAAAAAATTATCTGAGACTCCGATCTCAGTAAATAAGCATGGTAGGGTGCTATGTCAGGAAAACAGACGGGAAGATAGAGGTCTGAGACCAACAACAGGTAAAATCGCAAGACCCTATCCAAAAGTAGCTAAAGACAAACCGGGCTGGAGGCACAGCTCAAGTAGTTGAGCTCTTGCCTAGCAAGTATGAGATCCTGAGTTCACACAGTAATAAGCCCTTCCTCACCCCAGAAAAAGTGGCAAATATCATCAGCATATGCTTGTTTCAGTCATAGGCTCAGTGAGCAGTTTCCTGGGGGTTGATGGTTTCACATGAGGCCTCCCTAAAGGTGGGGCTGATGCCCTTCGCTCTCTGCCCCTCCTTACCCTTATGTCGGCAGCCTTCCTGTTCAGGCTTTAGCTCCTATCACTTGCAGCCTCCCCTCCACTCTGCCAAACTTCACGTGCCATTCTGTGTTTCTACAACTTTGTGTGTGTTGTCCCCTGTCTGTGGTATTTCTTTTTTATGATTGCTATATGACAAACTCCTACTTATCCTTCAAGCTATCCAAGGCAAAGAATCCACTAACACTCTTATCTCCTCTGATTTCTTCAAGCAGAGTTACCTTCTCTTTGTTGTCACCGTCATCCTCAACTTTTTTTTTTCTTTGTTAGTCCTGGGGCTTGAACTCAGGGCCTAGGCACTGTTCCTGAGCCTCTTTATGCTCAAAATTAGAAGTGCTTTACCCCTTGAGCCCCAGCACCACTTCCAGCTTTTCCTGAGTAGTTTATTGGAGATAAGAGTCTCATGGACCTTCCCAGGCTGGCTTTGAACCATGATCCTCAGATCTCAGCCTCCTGAGTAGCTAGGATTATAGCCATGAGCCACCAACACCTGGTTTGATTTTTCTTTTTTGCAGTTATGTCTTGCTTTGCATGCACTTGTTTGCATATTTGATATTTGTCTCTGCTAACAGACAGCTTCTAAAGGGGAGACATATTTATTGATCTTATTCTTACATTATCTGGCACATAAAGAAACTAAATATTGAATGAGTGACTGAATGAATAAATGCAAGTTATTGACTATTGCTACCAGTTACACAAAGATTTATTTGAAAATAAAATAATATATCAGCACCGAGATTTTTAATCCTTTTTATCCTTGGGTCAGTTGTCAATAGTGTTAACCTATCCCTGTGAATTAGGTAACCTTGAGGCAAAAGTGAGGATCCCATTTGGCTGGGACTAGACTAGAAAAGACAGATCTGACATGGAGCTGGTATACTCCAAGCAGCCAGCCTGTCTCCTCATTTGGCATTTCTTCTCTATAGACATAAAGGATCTTCCCAGAGGGGCTGCAGAATACTAACTGTCATGGGTAATAGTCCTAAATTGAAGTGCTTCGATGCTTTTAGAGGAGAGTATTGTTACCAGTAAATAGATTTAGAACCAATAAGCATTTATTGAGCACCTGGGGTATGGTGCAGAATCCTCATCTACGTTCTCCAACGGAGACTAACCTGATACGATATGATTGGACTTGATTTTTATAACAACCCTGTGAGATATGGCCAATTATTTTCATTTCTGAGTTGGGGAAATCTGAGGCTCAGAAGGCTGGAGAGACTTATTCAAGGTAATATGAGTAGAGGAAAAGCCATCACCGGAGGATAGATATTCTGAACCCACTGCAGGAAAATAAAAGTATTGGAAGCAAAAGGTAGATTTCATAAACCCACCTTGGTAAAGACAAGGTGGTCCTTCCCCTCCCACGGGGTGTGCTGCTTATGGACATCAAGGTAGAGTCTTAAAAGAAATCTGTTATAACGACATCCCTGTGCTCTTGCCAAATAACTGGCTTCCACACGTCTCCCATCTCTGCTTTTCCCAGATGGCCCACAATGAGTTGTCAGCATGAGCAGACTCTATTTATTCCTCTACTCCCACCCATTCCTTCATCATTCTGAACTCCATATTTTATCCCCGCCATATTAGAAGACAATATCATTTTATTCTCTCCTACTTTTGTTTCACAGAAGGAGGACAATTTTTCATTATGTCCTGAGGAGGGAGACTTACTAAGAAGACAATCCCATGGTTTTTTTTGGGGGTGTTTTGGCTTTGGAAAGGCTGCTTGCTGAGCCCTTTCTTCTCCCTCTTTCAGTCATACCCATCCGTTTGTGCTTTAAGTTCACTTGAACCCATTGTGCTCTGAAAATGAAGAGGACTACATTTGGAGGAGGATGGTGAGTGTGTTTCAAGGGACCAAGGAAAAGTTACAAGCCCATTTAACCTCATAGCTAATCCTTCCTTTGCTTTTCATCTGATATTTTATCTTAATTTTGCTGTTTCTGTCCACAGATTGGCAAGGTATGGGGAGCTACTCGTGGGCTCCCGTGAACAGATCACACTCAACTACAATCACTCCCTTCAAGGTTACTTTTGACTTTTCCAATTGACCCTCTTTTTTGTCTTTACCTTGTCAGCTAACTCAGCAGCATTTTAACAGGATGGCATCTTTTATCTTGAAACTCCTCTCTCCTATCTTCCCTTTTGTTGGTCAGCCTTAACTTTTCATCTTTTCTCTGTTCTAACTTCCTTTTTCTTCCTTGAAATCTTACACACGCAGTTCACTCCTCTTGTTGACCTGTGAGTTATCCTTGAACAGTGATGTGTGCTTCTATGTTTTAACTACTACCTCTTGTTGGATTACAACCCCCATTATGATCTGGAGAATCTCCATTCTACTGCTCCACAAACATCACAATTTCCAACATGTTCTAAACCATTCTATCACCTTTCTCACAAAATCTTTAGTTCCCATTTCCATGAACTAATTTAGTGACATTCTGTTCCCAGGATTTAGGGGACTAGTGGGAGTTATTCCTCATTCTGTCTTCTTCAGCAGGGCATTGAATTCCATTGCATATTAGGCCAATGTTACCTTGTAAATATATCTTAATTAATTCTCTTATCTCTACTAGGGACCTGTCTTTATTCAAAACCTCATTATTTTTCACCTGAATCACCACTCTAGCTTTCTATCTTTTAGGCCCAGGTTGAACTCCAATGGGCCATCCATAAAGGCACACTAAGATCTTCCTGAAATAAAAATAAAACCATGGCAAAAAAAAACAAGAAGAAGAAGAAAAAAAAGACAATGACATTTAAGGCTTTCAACAGTTCCCTAATAACTGCAGGTTATGTTTCTGTTCTTAGTACTCACCACAAGCCCTTAAGACATTGCCCCTCAAAAATCTTCTTTCTTCTTTTCTTTCCTCCTTCCCTCCCTCCCTCCCTCCCTCCTTCCCTCCCTCCCTCCCTCCCTCCCTCCCTCCCTCCCTTCTTCCTTCCTTCCTTCCTTCCTTCCTTCCTTCCTTCCTTCCTTCCTTCCTTCCTTCCTTCCTTTCCTTTTTCTTTCTTTCTTCTGTTGCTGGTCCTGGGCCTTGAACTTGGGACCTAGGCATTGTCCCTGAGTCTCTTTGTGCTCAAGGCTAGCACTCCATCACTTGAGCTACAGCACCACTTCTGGTTTTTTGTGAATAGTTTATTGGAGATAAGATTCTCATGGACTTTTCCTGCCCAGCCTGACTTTGAACTGTGATCCTCAGAACTCAGCCTCTTGAGTAGCTAGGTTTACAGGTGTGAGCTACCAGCATCCAGCTCATGATCTTATTTCTGCCTCACACTTTGCCCTTAAGTAAAGAAAGCAAAGCCTTTAAAGCAGTTGTGCCTATTATGCTGCTTCTCTTAGTTCTCTACTGCAATATGCCCTCCCACATTTCCAACTTTGGCTAGTGACCACCTCCTCCGGAAAGCATTCTAGAGTGTATCCTTGGTCTGAGTCTATTTCCAGTCTTCTGTTTCTATAACCAGCCTGGGAGGCATTCATCATCCTGCATGGATTTTTCTAGATCCAGGGGATGACAGAGATGTACCCTCCACCTCCAGATCCTAGCACAGGACCTGCTTAGTAGAGACTCAATGCATTGTAGACTGAACAACACATGTGATATGCCGAGTAAAAGACTGGAGCGCTCTGCTTGAATACATGGGTTCATTGGTCAGTGCAGGACTTCTCTTCCTCCAGCCTTGGAGTATGGCCCCAAAGTCTGGTATAAAAGACACCCAGTCACCTTCGGGGAACCCATTCTAACCCCTTTTCTCTAATCTCTCTCTTTCTTACCCTCCCAGATAAAGGTATTGCTTGGAAGTCTAGGAATGTCCAGGCTCCCCTAACCTTAAAAATAAGCTCTTGCATCCGGGACAAGCTTTGTTTAATTGATGACCTTTTACTCTTGAATTTTTCCCAAAGTGGAGGGAGGTGGAGCTGCAGGACGAGCCACGATGGAGAGAAATAGGTGGCTGGATGGGTTGCGTTTCAACTTGCCTCTCTCTCCATGTGCGCCTAAAGCTCTTGGTGTCAGGGATGGTCTCAGGCTTTCCCTGCCTCTGTGATTGACCACCCCAAAGAGTTTTGTCCAGGTGACCTTTCCACCTCAGTTTTTAAAGCCACTCTGCTAGATTTCAAAAGAAAATTCAGCCCCTGGCTGTTCTCATTTTGTCCATTCTGCTTGCCCTGTAAGAGAGCTTCGTGACTTCTACTGTTTTCTTTTATGATTACATACGGTTCTCTGCGTTTTGAAGCACTTCCATAAACTGAGCTTCTTTGAATCCTCCCAATACTCCTATGAGTCGGGAATTGGTATCCCAAATCGTGTGCCGGGTAACAAAATAAGTACTAGGAAATCGGAACTTAGATGGGTTGGGATTGGGGTGGGGTGGGGAGAGGGTTAGACAAATGAAAGGGGGAAGGAGAGAGAATACAGGCAAGAATTCATTGTATAAACCACAGAATTAAGAGAAATAAGGGAAGGGGTAGGTTGAAGCAGGTGAAAATGTTTAAGGCATGACACAGGTCAAGATGCATTGTATACATAAATGACTTTGTTAAATGGCAAAAAAATCAATACCTATCCTAAAAATCAAGAAAAGTGAGGGAAAGGGTGGGTGAGAATGTTGAAAGGGGTGATTTACATCAAGACAAACTGTATCCATAAAACTGCCTTGTTGAATAGTAACTCATTTGTACAACTAAAGATAATAAAAAAAGATAAAGTTAGCTCCAGCTAGCTCCAGGGGGAAAAAAAAGAACAAAGGAATGTCCAGATTTGAACAACATGGATCTCATTATTCCAGCGACACTAGTGCTCACAATGGAAAGGAAACTTAAAAAGTGTCCTATCCTCATCTCTCACCGATTTGTGGACATTGGGGAATAGCCATCAACATTTATTTCTCTTATGTTAAGTATTAGATATTTTTGTACTTTTGTAAGGATTTTCATTAAACAATTTCTAAGTGGTTATTTCATTTGGTCCAAACAACAGAGAAAAGAGAAAATATATAAACATCTGTTCCCTTTTTCTTTTACTGTCTTTCCCCAGATTCTTCTTTTCACTAACATCCATTCTCCTTTACAAAGTGATTTGCTTAGAGAGAGCAACCATCAGAATTCTCCATAGTACTTTCTACTGAAATTTCTGGAAAAACCTAGTTCCACTGAAAATAGATTGTGAACCTTGGGTCGCTGTGAAAAGAAATTTTGGCCACCTCTTTCTTCACTTGGGCAGGCCTTACCTGAGACCCAGAGAAAGCAGTAGATCCCCAAGGATTCTGGTCAGAGGCTAGGATCTGAGTTTTCCCAACTTCTCTATTTTTCCTGAGTTTAAAATGGTATCAGTTGATACAACAATGAACTATTTTTCCCTTGGTTGAGTTTTTCTCCTTTGTACCCTAAATGCATTTCTCCCAATTTCAGATCGAGGCTATATAAATCTATGAAGGTTTCATAACTTTAAGTGAGTATAAATGATATTGAAAATATCCTTTCAGAATAAGAAAACATAAGAATGCATGCATAACATATATGATATATATTCATATATATGCCTTATATGTACATATACATTTTCTGCACACATACATGTATATAGACATGCATCAATAGAAAATTTATAAATTTATAAACCTAGAAATACAGCATATATGTACATACACACATTCATGGAGACCAACTTTGTCTAATGTGTTAGTAGGCACACCTCTCTTGATTCAGGCAGGTGATCTTGAAATTGAGTAACTGCCGGTCATCTCACCGCTTCCTTGGCTCAGACTCAGCATTGATCTGTTCCTCTAGTTTGTCCTTTATCAGTGCTGAGCCTTTTCTGATTGGCTCCCGGTTGGGCAGTTCCTCTCTCAAGGGCTCTGCACAGACTTTAGCAACAAGGCTGTTGTTGTTTATAGCTGGTCCTTCCTGGGCATTTGAGAAGAACCCATTGATCAGAGTCTCCCTTCAGGTCAGACAATCCATTCATATGACTTCTGTAACTCTCTTCTGCTGTGGCTTTGTGTTTCTCTGGGACGTCACAGCACCAGGGTGTCTGTTTTCACAGTTTTAGAGACAATTTGTTTCAGCTCCAACTCAACTTAAATAGATTTCTAGAGGGGAAAAAATTTTTTTCAGGGGTGGGGGGAGAGGATATTTGAGTTCATATTTTTAGAAGAATCTGGGGCTTTCCTTCAAAGTCTTTGTTTGGTCTGACATTTTAGAGACATTGTGTTCCTCTTGCCAGACAGCAGGTATCATTTAAAAACAGATCCTTAGCATTCTGACCTTTTATACAGCTGTAGTGTTGAACCACCTGGCCGAACTCACTCTTTATCTTGGGATCTATTTATGATTGTTCTGGGTAGTAATGATGGCTGTTGCTATCAGTGCCTCTCACCAGCTGTGCCATCCATCGGCTCCTCATTTAGTTCTTCTTGCTCCTTTTTGTTTCTAAAAATGATGTGGCTGCATCCGCATACACCGCCACAACACTGTGCTGAAGAAGCCGGAACGTCAGCAGTGGCCTTGTGATTTCTCTGTCGTCATGTCAAGCGGTCAAAGTTCCTGCATTTTCTCCTGTCCTGGTTTTGAGGGAAGTTATGGAGTTCTACCTTAGTAGGAATGGAGAATTAGAGCCTGGCTGGACACTGGTGATTCATGCCTGTAATCTTTTTTTTTTTTTTTGCCAGTCCTGGGCCTTGGACTCAGGGCCTGAGCGCTGTCCCTGGCTTCTTCCCGCTCAAGGCTAGCACTCCGCCACTTGAGCCACAGCGCCGCTTCTGACCGTTTTTCTGTATATGTGGTGCTGGGGAATCGAACCTAGGGCCTCGTGTATCCGAGGCAGGCACTCTTGCCACTAGGCTATATCCCCAGCCCCCATGCCTGTAATCTTGAGTAGGAGGCTGAGTTCTGAAGATCATGGTTCAAAGCCAGCCCAGGTAGGAGAGTCCATGAGACTCTTATCTCCAATAAGCCACTCAGAGAAAGCTCTGAGCTATCTTTTTTTTTGCCCTAAGACTTCATTGCCAGCAGCATAGATGCCTCCCTTATCATCACTTTCACATCTCATCACTAAGTCTTATTGCTTTTATCTCCCAAACATCTCTTCAACTTGTCTCTTCTCTCTACCCTACTCACCTTGGCTAAAGCAATAATATTCTACTTCCTTTCTACCTCCTCCAAATGTTCCTGTCCTCCAATTACCAACAATCATTCTAAAATGTAGTTAAATGTAGATTTTGAAGTGTACGACAAACCTGCATTTAAATTTCATTTCCATCCATAAGATATGTGACTTTGAACAAGTTTCTTAGCCTCTGTCATTCTAAAGCTTTAAATACAGCACTTTTGCGCCAGCTGTGTGCACACCTTGGCACCTCTTCTCCATCAAGGCTGCTTCTGCTCTTCTCTATCCTTGCTCCTCCACTGCATGTTAATGTAGAGAGACAACCTACAATCAGCTACTCAAGGGTTATTGAATGGTTAGAGACTATCAAATGCAGCAGGTTGTATTTGTGAGTAGATGAAATGACATATGTGTGTGTATGTGTGTGTGTGTGTGTGTGTGTGTGAAAGAGAGCAAGGGGGGAAGACAGAGAGAGAGAGAGAGAGAGAGAGAGAGAGAGAGAGAGATTGATTTCTGGGGCTTGAACTCAGGGCCTAGGTATTATCACTTAGATTTTTTGCTAAAGTCTAACACTACCAATTAAGCCATCCCTCTACTTCTGGCTTTTTGGCAAATAGTTGGATATAAGAGTCTCATCAACTCCTGCTTCAAGCTAGCTTTGAGTCTCAATCCTCAGATCTCAGTCACTTGAGTAACTAGGATTACAGGTGTGAGCCACTGGTACCAGCACAATGACCATTTCTATTTCCTGCCTTAGACATAAATGGAACCTGAACTCTTTTCCAAGGGGAATTTAATGGATCCCCGACATCTACAATGTGTCTATGATATGATCACAGATGTAAAGGATGGATGTAAAGCCTTCAATGTAGACTCGTGTTCCACTATCAAGTTCCTTTGCATTTGGAGTCACAAAATAATGGAGAGGACTTTGATTTCCATTTTGCTATTATGCTTTACAAAATATTATATTTTACCTTCATAATTTCCATTTTAATATATCTCTTAGAAATTCTATAGAGTCCTACTGCCTTGTTTTTTTAAAAAAACAATCTGATTTTATGAGTCTAACTGTGAGACTCTATAGGGGGATGAGGCAAAGGGAGAGGGAAAAGAGATGGAGGGTAGATAACGTTGAAATGCAAGTAGGTAAGGAGTCAGTCTAAAGAGGCTCAGTGAAAGTAGCTGATCAAAAGGGGGCTAGGGTGCAGGGAGGGAGGTAGTGTTAGAGATGCTTGTTCTGAGCAAAGTTTAGTGTATGTACGTGTGAATGTGCCATGGCAGAGCCTCTTGGTGCAAATAATACACACTACAAAATGGAAAAATGAATGACAGGGAAGAGGGGCAGACTTCTGAGGAGGTGAGGTATGACTGAGAGGGGCAGAGACAACAAGGGAAGGGGTTGAGAAAGGAGGAATATGATCAAAGTACTTTGAATATATGAATGAAAATAGAACAATGGAACCTATTGAAAATGTTTTGGAAAGGGGACAGTGATAGAGGATGTGAAACTCCTCTTGTACAACTAGCATATGCTAAGAAAAAAAGAACAGTAAACAGATATAATTTTTTTAAAAAAAAACTGGTTGAAAGACTTGGAAAAAATCATATTAAATCACTTCATATGAAGTGAGCCAGACCTAAAGAAACATGGACTCAATGGTTTCGTTCATTGGTAATAATTAGTAAATGTCTAGGATAGTCCTAGCAGAGGATCACAATAGCTCAGAAGCTATGTACATATGATCGTATAAGATGATGCTAAATGAAATGAACTCCAAGATATGTTTTTTTTGTTCTTGTTGTTATTTTTAATGTCCTATGTGAAATTTGTTCTTCTCCCTTCTTAGGGTTTATCCCCTGTTGTTACTGTATTTGATTTCAGTACTCTGGGTATTGCATATACATTTATTTGAATTAGGGAAGGGAAGGGGAACATCAAAACGGTGAAAAAGGGATAAAGGGTAAATTAATACAATAGCAATACTCATACAACAATATGTTTGAAATTAACTGTACAACTGAAGGTGGCGGGGGTTGGGCAGAGGGAGGTGGAAGAAAAATGAGGGAGGGGGTAACAAGTATGACAAGAAATGTACTCACTGCCTTATGTATGCCACTGTAACCCCTCTGTACATCACCTTGACAATAAGATTAAATTAAACTGGTTGCAAACCTATTTTCCTATTTTCATTATCCATCTACCAGTCTCCAATTCTCTTTATTCTAGCCATACTGAAGAACCTAGTGGTGGTCCAGCCCCCAGCCCCTTCTGCTCTTTTATTTAATGGAATCTGTATGTGTCCAACAGTCTCCTATGAAATGATAAACCCTAGTTCCAGTTCTACCTCCCCTGAGAGGCTTATTTGGATGGCTCTATCAGAATTAAACAGTACCCTCTATGTCATCACTCTAACATGTATAGATGGTGCAGATGTAAGATAATTTTTACCTAATAATATTTTCCAAATTTGATTTAGGCCTATCTTACCCCTTGTAGGGTAAGTTCTGCTGAATCAGCAGTATTAATCACAAGGGAAATGTTTTATATCAGATAAGGAAACATCTCCCATGTTACTTAATAGAAATAGACTAAGATACAGGAATGAGCATAGAAAGAAGTTCCTAGGCAGACAGAAACATCAGGAAAGAAGGAAGAAGAATTGCTGTAGGTTCTCATCATCACACAGGTGAGACTATCTGTGCATGTACATGAGATTTGTCTGAGTGACCCAGATGACAGAGACAGAGTTAAGATGTACCCCAGTAATGAGTCATGACAATAATATTGAAATAAGAAGTCCATCCCTACATTAATGGAATAAATCATAGCCAGAGACAAGCAACTGCTGTTCTGATAAACTCTTACTTCAGAAGCAGATCTAAGGTGGGATTCAGCAAATATTTGTGCCACAGAAGAATTCAAGGGGACAATGCATTTGAGCCCCGTGTAAGGGGAATTATGGGGCCCACATTTTTGGGATCTTCTGGTCAGCTAATTGCTGCATAATATAAATAATGAAACAGTCAATCACCGACTAGTATTAATAAATAATGAAGCAAGTTGGGGAGCATCTTCTAGTCACAAGTGCATTACTGAACAGCATCTGTCACATATGCATTACTATGTGGCAGGAGTGTTAGTTGATCAGAGCAACTTCTCTTTGCAGACTGTGTGGAGCCATTGCAATAGCTTGTAATGCACTTTCTTTCCCAGCCTCTTACTTTGGGACAGGAGTATTTGGGCCTCTCAGAAGGAATAGAGGATGAGCCAAAACTTTTAATCGCTTTAGCTCTCCAATGTAAGCCAAAGCCTGGCTGATTATAGAAGCATAGTAAAGCTCTAAAACTATAACTAAATGAATAATAGTATTGTTAGGACGTCTAGTATTACTGAGACCTACATAAAAATGTGTCTGCTTTTTATAGAACTCTGCTGATTGTCAAGAATATCATGGTACAATTCACATCTATTGACTTCTTCAGCTTCACCTATGATTCAAAAGTAGCCAAGGGCAATGGCTCAAGCCATTGGACTACTTTGGAGTCCAAGTTCAGGAAATCATAGTTCAAGGCTAGCTCAGACACCAAAACTTACAAGACTCCATCTCAATCCATGACTGGATATATTGGTGTTTGCCTGTTATCCCAGCAACAAAGGGAGCATAAGTAGGAGGATCATAGTTCAGAACAGCCTGGGCACAAAGCAAGACCCTATCTTGAAAATAACCAACATACAAAAAGAAAAGGATAGAGCAACAGATATGCCAGATAGATATATGATAGATTTTCCCTAGTGGTGGAGTTCCTGCTTAGTAAGCATAGGACTAAATTCAAATGCCAATATTGGCCACCCCCCATACCATTTCAGAACAATAATCTCTATAGAATGGCTACAATGATTCCTGTTTTGTGTAGGGGAAAAGTGAGGGCCTCAGAGGCTTGGTAACTTGTCCAAGGCCATGGAAACAGTAAGAATAGTAAAAACAATCCTAAGCAGAAAGAACAGTGCTGGAGGAATTACAATACCAAACTTCAAGCTGTATTATAAAGCTATAGTAATAAAAACAGCTTGGTATTGGCACCAGAACAGGCCTGAAGACCAATGGAACAGAATTGAAGACCCAGAAATAAACCCACAGAACTATGCCTACTTAATCTTTGATAAAGGAGCTAAAAAAATAGTCTGGAAGAAAGATAGCCTCTTTAACAAATGGTGCTGGCAAAACTGGTTCAACACATGCAACAAACTAAAACTTAGATTCTTATATATCACCCTGCATCAAAATCAATTCCACGGGGCTGGGGATATAGCCTAGTGGCAAGAGTGCCTGCCTCGGATACATGAGGCCCTAGGTTCGATTCCCCAGCACCACATATACAGAAAACGGCCAGAAGCGGCGCTGTGGCTCAAGTGGTAGAGTGCTAGCCTTGAGCGGGAAGAAGCCAGGGACAGTGCTCAGGCCCTGAGTCCAAGGCCCAGGACTGGCAAAAAAAAAAACAACAACAAAAAAAAATCAATTCCAAATGGATCAAAGACCTCAAAATTAAAACAGATATTCTGAAAACTCTAAAGGAAGGAGTAGGAGAAACACTTGGGCTCCTTGGCACAGGAAGGAACTTCCTTAACAAAGACCCAGAAATGTGACAAATCAAAGAAAGGATGGGCAAATGGGACTGCATCAAACTGCAGAGCTTCTGCAAGGCAAAGGACATAGCTCGCAAAATAAACAGAAAGCCCACCGATTGGGAAAAGATCTTTACCGGCCATACTACAGACAAAAGGCTCATATCTAAAATATATGCAGAAGTGAAAAAATTACATTCCTCCAAAACAAAACCGCAAAAACCAATAGCCCCTCAACAAGTGGGCTAAAGACTTACAAAGAGACTTCTCTGATGAGGAAATGAGAATGGCCAAGAGGCATATGAAAAAGTGCTCTACATCACTGGCCATAAAAGAAATGCAAATCAAAACAACATTAAGATTCCATCTCACCCCAGAAAACTAACATTAACAAATGTTGGAGGGGATGTGGCCAAAAGGGAACCCTACTTCATTGTTGGTGGGAATGTAAGCTGGTTCAGCCACTCTGGAAAGCAGAATGGAGATTCCTCAGAAGGCTAAACATAGAGCTACCCTATGACCCAGCATCCCCACATTTGGCATCTACCCAAAAGACTACAAACAAGAACACACTAAAGCCACCAGCACAACAATGTTCATCGCAGCACAATTTGTCATAGCTAGAATTTGGAACCAACCCAGATGCCCCTCTGTAGACGAATGGATCAGGAAAATGTGGTACATATACACAATGGAATTTTATGCCTCTATCAGAAAGAATGACATTGCCCCATTTGTAAGGAAATGGAAGGACTTGGAAAAAATTATACTAAGTGAAGTGAGCCAGACCCAAAGAATCATGGACTCTATGGTCTCCCTCATAGGGAATAATTAGCACAGGTTTAGGCTAGTCGCAGCAGAGGATCACAACAGCCCAATATCCCTTATGAACACATAACATGATGATAAATGAAATGAACTCCATGTTATAGAAACGACTGTCATATCACTGTTGTAATTACTATCAACATGCGATGTGAAACTGTAGCTTCTATTATTGATGATCCTCTTGTATGCCCTTCCTATGATTGTACCTGCACTATCTGTGTATCTTATCTGAGTACAATGGAAACCATGTATACTGGTATTAGAACTAGGAAATAGAAAGGGAATACCAAAATCAAGAGACACAGGGTAAAAAAAGACAAACAACTACAAAAGCAATACTTGCAAAACTGTTTGGTATAAATGAACTGAACAACTCATGGGGGGGAAGGGAAAGGGGGAGGGGGAGGAGGAGGGGGAATGAGGGAGGAGGTAACAGCAGTACAAGAAATGTATCCAATGCCTAAAGTATGAAAGTGTAACCTCTCTGTACCTCAGTTTGACAATAAAAATTTAACAACAACAAAAAAGAACATTAAAGTTCAATTTAAAAGTCTATATGCTTCTCAGCCCATGCTACATCAGTAGCCATAAAGATGATAGGAACATAGAATAAACTCAGGAAAGGAAAACCTTAACTCAGGGGTGATATTTACAATAATGAAAAAGAAAACACACAGCTCTTATCCTGGATTGATTTTTCCTTAGCACACCCCCTCACACATGTAAAGAGCTAACCAGAAACTGCCCACCAAGAAGAAAAAACAGTCCCTACACTACTTAACTCTAAACAGATATTTGAGATGTTTCTCTCATATGTGGTCAAACATATGCAAACCCATCTGTGTGGGGAACATTGATTGGAGTGTTTCTAGGCTATAATATTCTTAGTGGTTAAGAGGGTAGGTGTTGGAATCTAAAAGATCTGGATCCAAAAATTATATCTGCCATTTCCTTGCCCTATATGATCTACATACGTGGGTTATTGCTCTTCTGTGAGCCCATGTCTTTAATTGGACAGATAGCTATAGCAATACATCCCTCCCACTTTGTTGTACAGATTCAAATCTAAAAACAGAGCTAACCTAACAATATTACCATCAGTCCTGGTAAATCCAAGCTACTTTTATTATGTTATGTTCAAGTTGCATGCTGATATCTTAGCAGGCACAAGAGGGAAATGCTTAGCATATATAAATGAAAACAAAATCAGGAGTCAATGTGGAAAATGAACTATATAATTTGTGGGCAGGGATGGGAGGACAAAACAAAGGGAGGGAAGACATTATCCAAAAAAAGAAATGTACTAATTCCCTGACTTATGAAATGGTAACCCCTCCGCATAACACCTTAATAATAACAATAAAATTATATGTTTTATAGAAGCATCAGTGTTGTGATCACCATGAGGTAGAAGGATGTCTCAGAAACATGTGGATTTGGGTTGCTTGTCTGTTTTGTTATCAGGCAGTCTCACATCTCTAAATAAATCTTCTTGGCCTCGAGGCTAAAAAGAAAAAAAAGAAAAAAACCAAGAGTCAAAATTTCAGCTGGTAGAACGATCCAAACTATGTAATCATTGAGGATGAAAATAACATCACGGAAAAAGACTAGAGGAAAATACATCAAGATTATTTAAGAGTTTGCTTTAGAGTGAGGTATTTCGTGGCATTCTCCTGTCTTTTTATAAACTTCTGGGATCATCAGGAAATACTTTACATATGGGAAAACCTTAATTTTTATAAAATATTATTTATTTATTTATTTATTTATTTATTTATTTATTTATTTATTTATTTATTTTTGGCCAGTCCTGGGCCTTGGACTCCGGGCCTGAGCACCGTCCCTGGCCTCTTCTTGCTCAAGGCTAGCACTCTGCCACTTGAGCCACAGCGCCCCCTCTGGCCGTTTTCCATATATGTGGTGCTGGGGAATCGAACTGAGAGCTTCATGTGTAGGAGGCAAGCACTCTTGCCACTAGGCCATACTCCCAGCCCCTAAAATATTATTTTTAATGGTTTATTTTTCTGTGAGTGTGCATGTTGCTGCCTTCATTCTCAGGTGCACTTGGGATGAGTAGAAATGTTTAAAAAGTTTTGTTAGTACAAGGCCATTGTAAGTGTCAGCAAGTCTGTCAGGGCGTTCACTGAGTTCCAGAGGCTCCTGGGGACACCCGTAGGTAGGTGAGGTGCGGGGAGATGATTGGATCTGAGATCCCAGGACAGCACTTCCCAGGAGCCCTTGAAGCTAGCAAATGCAAATTCACCCTCGTGCTGAGTCCTGTGGGGCTGAACTGAGAACTCTTCTGGCTCTGATGGAGCCTGGCTGGATGCCACAGCCTTCTTGGGAACATGGTTGAATCTAAAGCAGCCAAGCTCCCAGAGCAGGAACAGTCCTGCTTTATCAGCACCGATGGCTAGAGCAGCCATTCATTAGGCTGAGATTACCTTACATACAGTCGTTAGTTAATTGCAAGTTTGACATACAACTCCCTGTGTCGCAGCAGGCAGCCTGGAAGCTGAGCCAGAGCAGTGGGAAGCTTTCCAGGCATGCTGCAAATGCATCAATCGGAAATGAGCAAAGGACAAACCTTTGTGAGATGAGGGTAGTCGCTCCTGGCTTTGGAGTCCCACCTTAGCTTGGCTTGTATCTTGAGTGACTCTGACAGAGTTTGGGTGGGGTGCATAGGAAGGCTTGCTGCAAGTGGTGATGTCAGAAACAACTTCGGAAGCTTGAGTAGGAGAGAGCCCGGTAGGAAGATTTTTCTGAGATCCTGGGGGGAGTCAGAGATGCAGATGCAATACAGGCCTTGTATAGCGTGTGGTGAGCAGAGGCTGGGGTGAAGGCACAAGAAAAAAACAGAGGCATGATAGGTGCAGCTGAGGGATCCAAGGGAGGGAGAGAATGACGCGGCCATCACACCAGTGACAGAGGGCAGAGGGGGAGAGAGGTCTCTGTAGGAAAGGTGGGCTGGGCAAAGGAGAGTTCATAGAATACACAGAGGTGTTCACCCAGGAACTCATTCTTCATGCACATATGCATTCGTTATTTTATTCTACCTGGTACCTGGCATCGCCCTATGGGCACAAAGGTGGAAAAGGAGATGTAGGCAGATGAAAACAAAGAGTACTCCAACACACAGTGATAGAGCTGTTTCTAAGTGTGTATGTAAGATGAAAATGAAACAAGAGGGAAGACAATAAGGAGCTAATAAGGCTTTTCTAGTGAACAGGAGAGTTCAGTAGACGTTGAATTTAGAGTTTCACAGTCACAAAAAGTAGGGCATCTCAAGAGAAAAGAGCAATGGGGCAGCTTGTGCTTGGGGGACTAAGAAGCAATAAGAAAAAGGAGGAGACCAGTAGTCCTCAACCTCTTTTGACCAGTCATATCCTCAGTAACTTTGAGTATGGATGGCTAATACTCACGGGTTTATTCATTCAACCAAACTTTGCCGAGAGCTTCTCATACATCCCATTGTTCCCCCATGTATAGGCCAGCTTAGATTTTCCTAAACATGATAACAGAGAGAGCTTGTTATCTATTACCACATTATCACATCTTATGTATTCAACTGCTCTTTGGTTGATTTGGGGATTTCCTCTCCTTTTCTATTGGTCAATGGGTCTATTTTCCTGCTAGTGTCCTGTTGTTTGGAGCACAGCAGCTTTATAATGTACTTAAAAGTCATGGAGTGTGGTACTGGATCAAGATTCAAAGTCTATGTAGGGCCCTTTTGGGTTCTATACAAAATTTAAGGTTTTTTTTTTTCTAATTCTATGAAAAAAAAGTCATTGGAATTTGATAGAAGTTGCATTGAATCTATAGGATGGGGATTTTAACAATATGAATTCTCTTTTTTTTTTTTTTTTTTTTTGGCCAGTCCTGGGCCTTGGACTCAGGGCCTGAGCACTGTCCCTGGCTTATTTTTGCTCAAGGCTAGCACTCTGCCACTTGAGCCACAGCATCACTTCTGGCCATTTTCTATATATGTAGTGCTGGGGAATTGAACCCAGGGCTTCATGTATACAAGGCAAGCGCTCTTGCCACTAGGCCATATCCCCAGCCCACAATATGAATTCTTGTAATCCATGAATATGTAATACCTGTTCCTTTATTTTTTTCCACTATGTTTTATAGTTTCCAGTGTGGGAATCTTTCACTTCCTTGATTAACTTTACTCTGTAATATTTTGGTTTTTTAAATTTTATTGCACATACAATATTTTTTCCAGAAAATTTGTTCTTAGTACATAGAAATAATACAGATTTTGGTATACTTATTTTGTAACCTGCAGAGTTACTGAATTTATTAGTTTCAACAGTTTTCAAATAATGCATTGCCCATTTCAAAAAGTTGCTAGAATAGATTTTTAATGTTCACACCACAAAAAGGTGAGTGAGATGACAGATATGTTTTATTAGCTTGACTGAATCTTTCTGCAATGTTACATGGATAAAAACATGCTCATTTCATGATACTTATAAGTACACGCAATTATTGTTTGTCAGTTAAAAATAAATGCAAAAATATATAAATGTGAATTGATATATATTCATGTATATATACATACATGATATAAAAATCATCAAAGAAAGCCAGAAATGGTGCTGTGGCTCAAAGTGGTAGAGCACTAGCCGTGAGCACAAAAGCTCAGGGATAGTGCTCAGGTCCTGAGTTCAAACCCCAGGCCTGGCACAGAACAAAACAAAAATCCTCTGGGTTATAGAAACACTTATTTGTATGATTTTTCCCTTCCAAAAGCTAAACTTAAATTCCCGCTCAATAAACAAGCCCCTGCCTTTTTAAACCCCCTTTATTCTAGGTGTTTCATTGATGCTTGATTTGATCATCTCTGTTTCGTGCCCAGTGAAATGAACTTTGTGTATATGCCCAGTGGCTTTCTGACCTGAAGAAATGCTCTTTGCCTCCTCCCCTCTTGCAGAGATAGTTTGCAGAATTAAGAAAAGGGTGTTATGGTTGTCAAGTCCTTATTTAGACCATGCTTTATTCTAGAGAGCTTTCCATGTAGTCAGTTAATTCTCCCAGCAACCTCCACGAGGAGTAAAGCAACACATGGAGATCAACACAGCACAGGCCGGCAAGCAAGACCCAGGAAGGCTGAGCTGTATTGTAGGCTCAAGGTTGCCTCCTACACAATGGTACCTGCCAGAGCCAGGTTCTATGTTAATTAGGTATGATGCACCCTTGATCATATGTTCTACATCACGAATCACATGCATTAAGAGTTTATTCTGGGCTAGGGACTGGTCAGCATGAGGAATGAGCTTTCCTAACACCCAGTGATACAGGCCATCTGATCACCTGTGGCACAGAGAAGGAAACAAAACTCTCAAGGTGAGGACTGATGTTCTGCAGGCCATAGAGAAAGTGAGTGATTGGCTTGGGCTTAGAACTCATAACCCAGGCCAAAACCCACACACACATAGATCCTTGCTTATACGACTTCCAGCACTGGAGGGAGCCCCTTCCTTTTCATTGAGCTTCCTGCAGCTTGTGCTGCCATGATGTTTGGAACTGGATTATAGATCAAACACTTACTACCATTACTGGCCTCATTATCATCAGCGAAAGACGCTTCCCGATGCCAAGCACTCCACTAGCACTTGGATAGACTTGATCTTATTGACTTTCCCCAACAGCCTGCCTGAAGAGATGCCATTATTTATTAGTTATCCCATGGAGAACTGCCCATGTCAATGGATCACTTGTATATCCAGTGATTCTCCCCCACCCTCCTGAGTCATGTAGCCAGGATGAGGGAGAGCCCAGATCTAGAAGTAGATTTTCACAATTCCAGAGCCAGTTGTCACCTTCTGAGAGAACAGCGAGAGTGAGACATGCCTGTGTCTTACATGCCCATCTCTGTTCCTGAGCTGCTTTGGTTCCCAGAGAAGTCTCCTGCTAGTCATGCTCGCAGTCCAGGTGATAGGCCCACTGCTGCCTGGTAGCTGCAATCTCACCAGAGGAAGGGCTTGGGTCCAGAAGGAGGATTTATGCCTTCAACTCTATCAACCATGCTCCAAGATGCAGTGCCCTCATCCAGTGTCTTCTCCTCCATTCATCTTTCCCAGGGCAAGAGAAGCTTATAAATTCACAAAGATGATTAAGCTTCAAGAGCCCGTCCTTTCCCCATCTATCACACAGACACATGCATACATGCAACTGTGCATGCCGCACACGCGCACACACACACTCATGTCTTAGCAAACTGCAAGAGTCAAAGCTATGAACCTTACTACAACCAGAATGCTTGGGTTTAAATACTCCCTTTGATACTTTCCATGTGATCTTGAATTCTCTCTTGTGCCTCTATCTTCTCATTGGGAAAATAGATAGTAGAATTCATTTCATAGGATAAAGTTTTGGAGGATAAAATTGCCACAAGTGAAACAAAAACCTTAAAACTGCTTATAGCAGCACATAACTGTACAGGAAGTGTTATATATTTTATTCTACAGCTGTCATCAAGATCATCACCATGGTCATCATGAATGGCCCTATTCTGCATTGTTCCTCAGAGGTCTACTTCTCAGGAACATTCCCCTCCATATAGAAGCCAAAGATACCATCCTTCAAGGTGACCTTGAGCTCAAGCATAAGCCCTACTATTCTCACTGATACTGTTTTCCAAATTACTAATCATATCCATTTACGTATTATGATGAGAACTGTAAATCTGTAATTATCTGTGGTGAATTTGTATTTGCTATCCCTTCCTACCCTGTAGTATCACTCATTTCTTTCTATTCTCTTGTTACTTCTGTATTACAAGGAATCATTGTGTCCACAAGACCTTACATTCTCTAGTTTACAAGTGGAAGACTGGAGGGTACCAGTCAGCTATTGCAAAGTAATAAATGACCCCCAAATTCAGCGGCATACCTTACTAAGCATTTATTCCTGGATAGCTATGCTGAATAAAATGTGAAAGTCTAGGCCAGGTGCTGGTGGCTCATGCCTGTAATCCTAGTTACTCAGGAGGCTGAGATCTGAGCCAGCTTGGACAGAAAACTCTGTGAGACTCTTATCTCCAGGTAATCCCCCTTTTATCCCAACCACCAGTTCATTCACTCAGAGTTGGCAATGTTGATAGTGGGTTTTTAAAAAATTTTATTTTAGAAAGAAAATTTCCCAAAAGCCCTTACATTTGGAAATTCATTACATTTCTCTGAGGGAAGTGATAGGAATCCCAGCTTACAGATTAGGAAACCACATGAACTGCGCAAGCTTGCATTTCCTTAAATTGGACTATCCTGAGGAATTATCAAAATTATAGTCATAATTATGTATGATGTTAATGTTTAAAGACAATGCATGTGGAATGTTGTGCATGGAATATTTGAAATGTTTGGTTAGTAACCATGCCAATAATGTGACAGTACTACACAGACGATTATTATTCTTGCTATTTGTGAAGATTATTCAGAAACAGAAGCAGAATTGGGCCTGGAACACACATACCTTCTGCCTTTTTATATAAACAGTAGTGTGACTCATAGAGAAAGAAGACTGAGGGACCCTTACGGAAGGGTTGTTGACTTTGCAATGTCTCTGTACCTAACCTTTTCTCGAGTTGGCTGAGTCCATCTTTAAAAAGTTAGATAACTCCTCCAAGAAGCTTTCCATAATGACTCCATACCACCAAACTCTTCCCTGTGCAGAGTGGGTCTAATGGTGATTGTATTTGCTGACGTGGATACAGCTAGAAGACTTGAGAGTAGTAAATCATCCCTGGTCTTTATTTACTTATTTTGTAAAAATGCATATTCCTAAGCATTGCTCCAACCTACCAAATCCTCAAACTTCCAATTAAGGCCCTGAGTTGGCATTTTTAGAAGCATATTGGGTGTCTTTCTGTGGGTGAGCTAAGGACACAGTTGAAGCAAAGCTTCCTGAATCTGACTCACTCTCATTTAGCCATTCAAAAAACATTTATAGAGTGGCTACTCCAGTGTGGGCACTGAGATGCAATGGAGCTAGAAACATAAGCTAAACCTAGTCAGTGTTGTCACAATGCAGAGGAGGAAGAATGGGGACAGAATAGCCTAAAGTTAGTTTATGATAACGGGACACAAACACGTTGATAGAGGAAATTACAAATACCTAGGGGAAAGCAGACTTTGAAAAACAGTGGTGAGAGAAGCTTTGGTTGTTGCTTACATAATGCTCTGACAAGTTATCCATCCTGAACTGTGTGAGCAGCTCTAAACCCACATCAAGAATCTGAGAGTAGGGTAAGAAATGAAAGTCTGAAATATAGAGCTTTCCATAAGATTCACGTTGTTCACTCATCCACTGCAGTCATCCATACAGTAGCAACTGTTTCCATGGGCCTAATGTCTGTTTCCACTTGGGGAGTGGGGCAGGGAGAGGCCTTTAAATCATGCACATGGTTGAGTAAACACACAAACACAAAGCATGCACGCACACACACACACACTCACTTACATACAAAATGCCCTACTGGATGTCAAATATAATCTATCTGGAAAGCAGTATTTTGAAAACATGATCATGGAAGATTAAGAACAAAAGCAGCTGTACACAGATATGGTGTTCTCCTAGGGTATGCTCACAGTTCTGTTACAATATATGCACACTTACTGAACAAGCAAGTGAATGAATTGTAGATGCTAAGAGCCAAAGACGCTACAGATAAGAAATAAGGGGGGCTGGGGATATAGCCTAGTGGCAAGAGTGCCTGCCTCGGATACACGAGGCCCTAGGTTCGATTCCCCAGCACCACATATACAGAAAACGGCCAGAAGCGGCGCTGTGGCTCAAGTGGCAGAGTGCTAGCCTTGAGCGGGAAGAAGCCAGGGACAGTGCTCAGGCCCTGAGTCCAAGGCCCAGGACTGGCCAAAAAAAAAAAAAAAAAAAGAAATAAGGGAAACAAGAATGAATGAACTCAGCGTGTTAAATTGGAATCGGAGGCATTGGCATGAATCCATGGTTCTAAGCCATACACAGAAGTGTGTGTGTGTGTGTGTGTGTGTGTGTGTGTGTGTGTGTGTGTGTGTATGAACTTCCCAGTTGCAGCCAGGGAAAGAACTTTAAGAAACATCACTCAAGTCACAGTGAGCACACTTTCCACCAAGCATTTGGTTTCTAAATGCCATTAACCAAACAACCCTTGGGTTTAGAAATACACACACACACACACACACACACACACACACACACACACACACACACACACACCATATATTTTAAGACTAAATCAAAACCCAACAAACTAAGCACCAGGAAATGGGTCCTTGCAGGGGGTGGGATGAGACAAAAATGGGGGGGGCAGAGACTGCAGTATATACAGAATGCATTGTATATACCACAAAATTAAGCAAACCAAGGCGTGAGTCAAATGAGGGATGGAATGTTGAAGGGGGTGACATAGATCAAGATGCATTGTGTTCATAAACTGCCTTGTTAATGGCACCTCCTTTGATAGCCACTTAAAGATATAAAATGTAACTAACAGAAACTACCAATTATAAAAGAAAAAAGTATAATATGGGTCTGGAACATGTATGTAGTGATGCCAGAATCTAACAACATGCTCACAAAAGGGAAGACGCATTGACAGGACATCGGGGCCAATAGTAAGAACTCCCAAAGTCATAAAAAGTTAAGTGACAAAATTAATGATGGGCGCATGACCTATCAAGTAAAATAAATGTCCCAGTCTCTATACTGGTATAAGAATAATTGAATGTGGGTTGGGATGTAGCTCAATAGGCAACGTGCTTGCCTAGCAAGTGCAACGTCCTGGGTTCGATCCCCAGTACCAAAAAAGAAAAGACAAAGAAATACAGTTTTTAAAAAAAGAATAATTGAATGTGTAGATAATGATGGAAAAATCAATGGGTAAAATTTAGAGAAGAAACAATATATTGTTATATTCTCACATCGTCTCTCCCAAGATGGTAATTTCAAAAGAAAAATGTTAAAACTTTAATGTGGAAAAAAACAAAACCCAGTAGACACTTTAACCTGGTGATCAAGGCTAATGTCTCCAATAATACATTTTGATATTAGTTACCCCTCATACAATACACCGGGAAGTGTCTATCATGCTTGTGACATTAAATTTTTTTTTATTATCTTTAAGTAGTTGTACAAAGAAGTTGCCATTCTCCAAGGCAGTTTATGAGTACAGTGCACCTTAATCAACGTCACCACTTTCAACATTCTCAGCCACCCTCCAAACCCACCTCTTCCCTTACTTATCTTAATTTTAAGATATGTATTGAACTTTTTGCCATTTAACAAAGCAGTTTGTGTGTACAATGCATCTTGGTCTGTGATATTTTTATCAAAGATAGGTAACCTAAAACTAATCATGAAAAAAAATCAGACAACCCAAAATTAAGGAACATTCTACAAATAACTGGTGAGTACCACAAAAAATACCAAAGGCACAGTACTTTGCAAAGAGAGTAGATTTTTAAGTACCCTTATAAAAATGGGTTTTTAAGGTAATAGATAATTTACTGGGCTTTATTTAGCCACTATATAGATTCTACACATTACCAAATATTTCAATGTACTTTCGAGATTATATACAACTATTTTGTGACAATTAGAAATATTTAGAAAGACCAAAATCACAACAATCTTTTTGTAAATCCTCTTTGTCATTACATTGGAATATCTATCATCTGGACATACAGAGAAGAAACATTGTGTGATGTCAGCCCATTGTACACACCAACTTTAAGATTGCTAATATTTTTTAAATCAAAGGCATGAAGGACAAAGGGATAATGAGAAATGTGCCCAATTTCAAAGAGACTAAGGAAATAAAGCAAATAAATGCAATATGATTCTGTGTCAGATTCTGTAAAAGAACACTAGGGGGAAAAGTGGTCTGAATTTGGTAGTTTTGATGCTAATTTATCTGATTTTAATTCATGCATACAGAATTATTTGGTCCCTGGTTAACCCGTTTTTCTCCCTTGGGTTGTACCTTTCCCATTTCCACATTATCTGGCTCTCCATTCTGTGGCTTTTTGTTTAGCAACATGAATTATGGATACGGACGTAGACTTTTTTTATTTTTTTTGGCCAGTCGTGGGCCTTGGACTCAGGGCCTGAGCACTGTCCCTGGCTTCTTCCCGCTCAAGGCTAGCACTCTGCCACTTGAGCCACAGCGCCACTTCTGGCCGTTTTCTGTATATGTGGTGCTGGGGAATTGAACCTAGGGCCTCGTGTATCCGAGGCAGGCACTCTTGCCACTAGGCTATATCCCCAGCCCAGGACGGACGTAGACTTTTGACCAGTGCTATGAGCAGCATTCTGGAGAAGGAAGCACTAGGAACTCATAACTGGACATGTGCCCTGCAAGTTCACTTTCATGTCCTTCTGCCACAATGCAAGCATTGCTTCAAGTGCATTGAGGAGCAAGGGCCCAGTTGTGGCATCTTACGCCTGTGCTGTCCTACACTCCCCAGACAGGGGGCAGCAGACAACTGAGAAAGATGCTCACCTGTGCGTCCTCGGGTGCTGGTAAACCCCAGAGAACTCTCCAGGGTCCTGAAAACTCTCCAGTTTCCAATGTGAACAAGGAACTGAAACAGGGGATCTTAGACTCCCACAACAGTCTCTGTGTATGTGTGCGTGTGCGTGTGTGTGTGTGTGTGTGTGTGCGTGTGTTGTTCTCCTGTTTCAAAAACTAGGCTCCAAAAACCACATCATTGTGAAGGCAGAGTTGGAACGAACCTGCGGTGACCTTAGACGTCACGAAGCCAATGCCTTTTCTACCACAGGTTTTGCAAAGTATACTTCCCAGGCCTCCCTATATCACAGTTTCCCAGAGCTTGTTAAAAACACAATTTCTAAACCTTACATCAGCCCACCGCACCTTATTAAATCAAAATCTGAAGGCAAAGTTTGGAAGAAGAGAGACGAGAGAATTATAAAAATATGCATTAAAAAAAAGTTTCCCTTAGTGATTCATATTCACCCAGAAGTTTAAAAATAATTTTATATCCAGTGTAGAGTGGAGTGATAGTAATATTTTAGGTCATATGGAGAAAAATCATGAGAACTGCTATTCATATTTCTTTGCATCTCTTTCTTTAAAGCTTTCCCTTTCCCAGTAGATGTTAAATTTGCATAGAATTTTGCTACATGAATATACATTATGTTTTTGACTATATGAATATAATTCATAAATAAGTATACATACATTTATCCATGTGTTTCTTATTTCATTCAAAAAGTACGAAATGAGAACAGCACCTTCAGTTGCAGTCTTGAAGACAAAGACAAAGCTGAAATTTTCCCCATGAAGGTGAGGGATGTACATCAATGGATATATCATCTCTGATACTCAAAATGGTTTTAGGGCTCACTTTTATTTTGGCATTACTGGAGTTTGAAATTGGAGCCTACATGATTGCTAGGCAGGTGCTCTACCACTTGAGCCATGGCCCTAGCCCTTTTGCGTTTCAGTTATTTTTTAGATAGGTTCTCACATTTGTGCCCTTGGAGGGATTGGTGGGAAGATAGACACAATCCTGTTACCTATACCTCCTGCAGAGCTGGAACAATATCTGTGGGACTGTTATGCTCAGCTTACTGGTTGCGATGGGGTCTCACTTTTGTCCAGGCTTCCCTTGATCCATAAATCTCCTGTTCTCTGCTTCCTGAGTAGCTAGGATGACAGGTCAGCCCACATCTATACCAGGCCTCAAAATATTTTAAATGTAGGGGCTGGGGATATAGCCTAGTGGCAAGAGTGCCTGCCTCGGATACACGAGGCCCTAGGTTCGATTCCCCAGCACCACATATACGGAAAACGGCCAGAAGTGGCGCTGTGGCTCAAGTGGCAGAGTGCTAGCCTTGAGCAAAAAGAAGCCAGGGACAGTGCTCAGGCCCTGAGTCCAAGGCCCAGGACTGGCCAAAAAAATATATATATATATATTTTAAATGTAAATGTTAACCAATTTAAACAGTTCATGAGCCAGGTACATATTAGATATTTTCCCCTACATATCACAATCAAGTCTACCCATTCTGTAAACATGTACACATTCTGTAAACATGGCTAAGTCTCTGTCCTTTCAGGAACCTTTGGGATTCCAGGAGAGAGATCCCAGGTTCTCATTCCCTCCTTTTCTCTACCTTGCTGTTCATACATGGAAGGTCTCCTGTGGCTTCATTTTCCTTCCTTAGAAAAGCAGACCTCTGGAAGTCCCAGCAGTTTTGCTGCTGTGACAATAAATGACTACCTTTGTCCTGTTCCACCTGGAAACTACTGGGAAAATGCAGCATTGTTTCCTCCTACAACCCATGTCACTTAAAAAAAATCAGAAATGCTGTTTGGTGCTCATTTATTGTCCTCTTCCTGGGCAAGAGAATTTATTATTATTCGATTGGCGAGTCTCTCAAACACTGAATAAAAGACCCAAGGAGAAAGGCTCATGCCGCATTGTGTATCGGCAGGCCCTGGGCCTTCGGTGTGAGCTCCAGCATGTTACCATATGTTACAGCTCTGATGTTTGTACTGGATCCCATTGAGTCAGGCTAACAGAACTCATATTTCACCCCAAACTCAATGTGCATAGCATAGGTGATCGCATTCCCTCTATCAAAGCTGGGCTCCCCCTTGACATCCCTCGCATTTAGTACAACACCTCCTGCTCTCTAAACAAAGGGTGCTGTTCCCACTATAAGCAGGTCCTAGAGCTTTTAAAAAATGTTGGCAATCATGGACTCAGCCGAGTGATGTGTTCAAGGCCCAACAAAGCCCATCGGTCATGCATTGTCATCTCTTCCCCTTTTGGGTGAGAAAGACATTTCCTAACCAAGAAGAGAACAGTTGGCTCAACAAGTTTGGCTTGTGGTTGCGTATTTTCTGTGTACAAAGGATGTTGTGGTAGTGAAGCTGTAGTTTTAGCATAAGAAGAAAAAAGAACAAAGATTATGTGTTCATTGAGTGTGGAATGTAAATTAGCACAACCACTATGGAAATGAGCATTGAGTTTCCTTTTAAAGCTAGAAATAGAGCTACTGTATAATCCCACAACACCACTGCTGGGTATAGACCCAAGGGAATCAGAGTGAGCACATAGCAGAAATAACCTGCACACTTGTGTTTTTCTAGGGAATATTTATAATGGCTGGGTTACAGAAAATGTGGTATATATACATAATGGAGTATTATTCCACCATAAAAAGAATGAAAGTGTACCATTTCTCAAGAAAATGGATAGAACTGGAGATCATATCAACCAAAATAAGGCATACCCAGACATATGTTTTCTCATAAATGCAGAACCTAGAATAAAGGTAACATGAAAGGAGAGACACTATCAGGGAGGAAGAACGGTATTCATGGGGAAAGTGTTAAGTGAAAGTAATGGAAGCCTATGAACAAAGTACTTTATATGCATATATAAACATTTCACAATGAAATTGAATATTTCATAGAATGCTAACAAACTACTTGGAATAAAAATTTTTATAAGGAATATTTTTAAATATAGTGGACACCACTGTCTCATGTTTGTAATCCTAGCTACTCAGGAAGCTAAGATCTGAAGTAGAAATAATTAGAACCCAGCCCTGGCATAAAATGTCCATGAGACTAATGAGAAAAGGCTGGGCTGGAAGGATGGCTGGTGATACAGTGCCTGCCCAAGCAAGCACAAGGGTCTGGTTTCACACCTCAGTACCAGAATAGCTAACTGACTGACTGACTGACTGAATAACTAACTAACTATATGCATATATATACATACATATTTACATACATATATGTACATATACATATATACATACATATATACATATATGTGTATACTTTATATCATTAGAGAGTAAATGAGTGGAGACATTGGTGTGTGTGTGTGTGTGTGTGTGTATGATGGCGGGAGTGTGGGGTTAGTACAGGTAGAGATTACATTATATAGGTAGAGACTACATTGCATAAGTCAAATGAAAGAGCTGAGATGTGCTCTTTAGCAAATGTTGAATTTACAATTTATGCAAAAAGTGCCAAAGTCAGATTTACAGTTTGGAAATCCCATTAGAGGGCATTTCAAGGAGAAGTACAGGACTCAAGTCAAACAGCTAAAGCCAGCTACATCAATTTTGGCAATGGGTGATGAGGTTTGAATTAAGGTACTCACATCATGCTTTTCATAGGTAGGAGAGGAATGACTTGAAAACTTGCCATGAGTATTACATTTCTCTTATCTTACTGTCCAATAAGTAATAAGGAAAGAAAAGAAGACATAAACGATCGACATTTTATGTTCAACGGATCATGGTTCTTCAACTCTAATATGTACTTGAATCCCCTGGAGAATGAGAAAATAAACACACCTAGGCCATTGCCTGAATTAATTAAATCAAATTCTCTTGGGAGGAGCCTAGCTACCTCTATATTTGCAAACTTCCAAGAGGTTTTACTGAGCGGCTATGGTTGGGAAGCAATGACAGAGAGAACTGGGGCTGTAAACCATGGCTCACAGGCCAAATCTGGGCTGCCATCTTTCTTAAGTTCTTTTTATTTTTTATTTTTTGAAATCCGGAAAATGAATGTGACAATTATAGACTCACAAGCAGTTGTAAAAAAAAAAAAAGAAAGAAAAAGAAAGAAAGAAAACACAGAAAGTCCCTTAGAACTGTTATCCATTTCCCTCAGTGGCAAGATGTTGCAAAACTCCAGTGACATGTCCTCATTGGGAAATTCATTGATAGAATCAACGCATCTTGTTCATGCTTTCCCAGTTTTACTAGTATCCATTGTTGTGTGCTTACACAGTTTTATTATATGTAGATTTGTGTAGCCACCACCTTCACTGCTAAGAATACAAATAGACCACAGGAACCCTCATGTCACTGTTTTAGAAACAGACCCACCGGCCTCCCATCCTGTTCCTTGGGTCCCTAATCTCTGAGAAACTCTGATTCTTTTCTTCTAAATTGCCAAATTAGCAGGAATAATATCCTACTATTATACACTCATCAACCTTTTTATAACTGCAGGACCTGTAGTGACAGCCAGTGCATAGCCCTAATAATTTTGTGTCTTCTTTCTCTTTTGTCAGTCTTGTTGAATGTTTGTGAATTCCATCAATTTTTTTAATTTATTTTTTTTCAAATTTTTTATTATCAAACTGATGTACAGAGGTTACAGTTTCATACATTAGGCATTGGATACATTTCTTGTACTGTTTGTTACCTTGTCCTTCATACCCCCTCCCTCCTCCCCCTTTCCCTTTCCTCGCCTGAGGTGTTCAGTTCACTTACACCAGTTTTGCAAGTATTGCTTTTGTAGTTTTTTGTCTTTTTTTACCCTGTGTCTCTCAATTTTGGTATTCCCTTTCAATTTCCTAGTTCCAATACCAGTCATCAATTTTTTTAAAAGATGGCAATTTATTTAATTGATTCACAGATTTTTCCATTGCTTTCCTGTTTTAAATCTCATTTAATTCTCCATTTGCATGTGTTATGTTCTTCCTTTTGTTTGCTTCCGTGTCTTGAGCCCTAAATCTTTACGGCTATCACTTTATTGCTCTCCATTTCCATGAACTTTGGGGATGGTTTACAATTTCATTGGTATTTTCTCTGGAAAGAAAAAGGTAAAAGAAAAAATAATATTTTCTTATGAAAGAAAAGAGAGGTTAGTAATCTTCAATTTGCTTTTAAATCTCCTGCTTTTCTGCTAAAGAGGATTTAAAGAGAGGGTTCATTTTGTTCAAGGCAAGGAGGAAAGCCTTCCTATACTTTTACAGCTGGCCAAGATCATTGGGTTTCCAGTTTGGAGGCTGTGGATAATTATTTATCTAGAGATTACCAACCCATGCTTTAAACTAATCCCCAACCCCAGGGGACTAGAGAATGTGATGTTACATTTATTTATAGATGGGTTGTGCAAAGGCAGAGAGCACATGGCTCCTCTGATATGCATAAGTAGTTTTCCATCTGCTCTCTCATGTAAAAGTATACAAGGAGAGAGAGAGAGAGAAAGAAAGAGAGAAGGAGAGAGAGAGAGTACGAGAGAGAGCCCTTTCTTAATTATGAATCAAGGGGGAAACCCTGGCACCTCTGAGGTCATTTCTAATGGTGATAATCAGTAGGCACTAAGAATAAATATGCGTTTAGCAATCTGCCTATGGTCTATGCTATCTGAACGCACTTGTACACATTTGTACGCGTGTGCATTTGAAAGTGCATGTATGCACTGGATACCTGTGGTTGTACAAGAGAAAGTGCTGTTAGGTATGTACAAAGATCTGTATGTATGCGTGTGAAACCAACATGTTACATGCTCCAAATTTTGTATATGTTTTCTCTTGTGTGGGCCATATGGACTACATGTACATGATAATTAAATCTAATAATAATAAGGATCATAATATCAGGATTAAATAATGATCATAATAGCATAATTAATTAAATATGCACTGGGAATCTGGGTAATATTGTGTACTTGCCAGAGTATAGTTTTGCTTATATCAGTCTTTGTGTGTTTCCTTCTTTGTCTGAGGTGATTAGTTTGTTTTGCTTTCATTTTGTCTTGTTGCAGTACTAGGAATTGAATGTAGGGTCTCATTTTTGCTAGGAAAATGGCTCTTCCACTTGGGCAATGATGCAGGTCTTTTTGCTTTTACTTTCTTCTTCAAAGAGGGTCTCAGCATTTTTTTGCTGAGCATGCCTTGGACTTTGATCTTACCTTTGCCTCTTGATCAGCTGAGATTACAGGCATACCCAACCATGCCTAATCCTAGGTGAATAGTTCTTCAAGTAGAAAGGAACACTTTCATTCTTGACCTCTGTCTTCCTGTAGATTAAGTTTATAATGAGACCTATTTTTGTATTTGGGCTAGATGGAGCTGTGCAATGGAGTTAAGTCTATCATGGAGAAGAGTTTGCGTACTCCCACAGCCTTCATCTTGGATCCAGACTCTAATCAAAAGAGGAGTAGAGCCAGGAGACAAATTAGAGCTCTGCCCACCTGAGATGTGGGCAGAGGAAGACGGTGAGTTCAAGCATGGAGTCTCTTTCTCTGCAACCTTTGTCAGAATCCATAGGTGTGCAGATTTATTTCCAGAGACTCAAAATTCTCTACAACACTTTGAACATAGAAGTTCTACAGAAATAGAAACCATTCTAGAGATGCAACCAAAAACATCTCCTTAATGCCAGAAGAGTCCACCCTCCCCTCTCCAAACATTAGGACCCACTAAAGTTTCCTTACTGAAGTTCCTCTGGTTTGGGATCAAATACCTCCTGTATAATGAAGCCCCATGATCCCATTGTTGCATGCCACACATGCTTCCAGAAAGTCTTTTCTTTTTCCCTGGTTAGTCTTTTGGGCTCATGACAAGTAAGTGCTTCTCTCTCTTCACTGTAAGGGATTGAACATCTGCTTAGTCCTAAATTCCAATCTTAACTTACCACAAACTTAAGTTATAAAATTTAGCGAGGACTTTTCCTGAGTCCCAGTTCCTTTATGTGAAAAATGCAAGTGGGGATCATGATTCCTGACTTACAAGGGTTGTGGGAGTGATTGGATGAGATTAAGGCTCTGGAGTACAGCTCCTTCCCTGGGCCACCTTAGGATCTCAACTGATAGCTTCTCTTAAAAAGGACAACACTTCAGACACTTGAAAGGTATGATCAGAAACCTCCCCCCATCTGACTTTCTTCCATCTAAACAGCCACATTTCCTACATTGGTTCTTCTGTTCCCGTTATTTTTATTTACAAAGCCTTCTGATTCTTTTCTCCATCTCGGTGTGCGTCAGTTTATTGCCACCACTTGAAAATCGTGGCACTCAGGTCTGAACACAGAAATGCAGCTGGGCTCTGAATAGCATGGAGGGACCAGGCTGCTCACCTCCGTTTTAATGAATGATGTGGCTTTAGTAATTCAACACCAATCTGGCCTAGCTCTCTACAAACACGGCCTGCTGTTGCTGCTCTGACTCATGGCACAATTCAATCATTAGGTCATTAAGGAAGTTCATGGTCTTTTCTACTCCTCCCTCATTCAGTATTTGAGGAAGTAGTTTCAGGGGCCAGGGAGACTAGTACACATTCAGTCACAAGAAACAGAACTCATTTTCTTACTCAGGTCCTGTGCAACCTGGTTCCTGCTTATTTCTCATTTCCTGTTGTTTTCTTCCTCACATCTTCCATTCCAGTCTCTCTGGTATGAAATCCTTGCAACTCATAAAGCCTATTACTAACCCAGAAGCTTGGCCCATGCTCTTTCCTCAGTCAGGAAAACTCTGCTAACTCCTATGAACCCATATTTGCCTTCTTCTCACCATGTAGATTCCTCCCAGCTCCCAAACTACACCTTTAAAAGTTCATCTCCATCCATGAAAACTGAACTTCATTCCAATTCATAATGCTTATTTCCCTTGCTGGTTATCTTACCTACATAGTTGCTGATGGTCGGTCTCCTAAACCAAAATTGTGAGCTCTGCAGGACAAGAAGAGATAACTTGCCTATCATGTTCATCTCCAAATCTCCAACACCTTGTGTGCCTGGCCAGGGGATGGGGGAGGCAGATAGCCAGTAACTAATTTTTAAGTGAAGGAATGCATACAAGCACAAAGGCATTTATTTCCATATCAGGTAATCTAATTAGATTTGGTCACCTTAAAGGAATTGCTATCTTAGACCCTTCAAAGCTGCACTTGCTCATGTAGTTCACTATGTCATCTAGCAGGCTATCTTCCCTCGGGTTACAGGTGAACAGTACTGATGAGGGAAGGTGGTACTCTGCTCTGAGCACAGAGATGCCACTATGTTCCAAAGAGCAGAGGGACTAAGATGCTCACCTCCTTTATAATGGATGATGTGGCTTTGTTAATTCAGAGCCTGGCAATTTCACCTACTCAGTGGCATCCTACCCTGACAAATGGCATAGGCACAACCAAACTGCCATATTATAGAATAAAACATTCTATTGTCACTTGATTGTATGGAAAAATATTTTTTTTAAAAAAGTAAACCTTTGGGGGTATCAATGAGGGCATGCCCACAGACAATTAGATCAGGAGGGCTCTGACCGCATAAATTTATTAACCCCTTGATGGGTTCTTAATATAATGGCATGATTGGGAGGTAGTGACAGGTAGGAGGCGGGGTCTACTTCAAGGAAGTAGGTCACTGAGAACTCCTCCTTGGGACCTATATCTTGCCCTGGCCACTTCCTGTGTTCAACTTTCTCTGCCTCCTGTTGCCATGGTGTTTGTTACAAAGCTCCTCTAGCACACACTTGTGCCTCCACGATGTTCTGCCCAAGCAGAATTGAGAGCAAAGGGATTACAGTCTGAACTCCCTGCAACTGTGAACCAAAATAGATCCTTTCTCATTTCAGATAGTTTCTGTTAGGCATTTCGTCATGGTGATGCTAAAAGTAACTAACCTAATGCAATCACTAACATTTGTACCCACAAACACATACACACATGTATGTACACATACAGGCACGCACACATACACACACACACTGAATTTGAGGACAAATTGTCAACAATCCTTATGTGTAGATTTACTTGTATTACCTGCTGTTATATATATACATACATACATACATATATATATATAGAGAGAGAGAGATGATTTGGTTTTAAAACATAGACAATAATAGACAATATTGATTTTTTAACGTTTCTCAAATTATTTGGAATGCAAATGAGTTTGTTCATACCTGGCACATAGCCCTTCCAGCCAAAGCACATTTTCCAGGACTTCAGTGTTGCAAAGGAAGCTCTGGAGTCTTGGAGCCTGAGGCAGAGGCTCCAGTGGCTTTAATTCATCCAAAGTTCAATCCATGTTGCCACACATATTGAATAATTATGTAGCAAAAAAAAAAGGCTCTAGTTAGAATTACTGGTGCAGGGCAACACTTTGAGGTGATCTCATTCTTGAATTTCCATTTAGAGAAGTCTCACTTAATTGAAACTGGAATAGGAGTGAGAATTTTTATAGTACTGGAAAACACATTTTATCATCTATCTTGCATGTTGCCTCTACTATGTGGAACTCAACGTGCCCCAAACAGCAATAAGCTATGGTGTGAACTCAGGACTTAGGAGTTGTATCTGAGTTTTTTTTCCCCTCAAGATTGGCATTCCACCTCTTGAGCCACAGCTCTATTTCTGGGTTTTTGGTGGTTAATTGGAGGTAAGAATCTCAGGGACTTTCCTGTCCTAGATGGCTTTGAACCATGATCCTTGGATCTCAGCCTCCTGAGTAGCTAGGATTACACACATCAGGCACCAGCTGTGTTTTTTGTTTGGTTTGGCTTGGCTTGATCTGTCATGGGCCTTGAACTCAGGGCCTGGGCATTGTCCCTGAGACTCTTTGTGCTCAAGGCTAGCACTCTACCATTTGAGCCACAGCTCTACTTCCTGTTTTTAAGTGGTTGAGTCTCACAGGGACTTTTCTGCCCGAGCTGGCTTCAAATCATGATCCTCAGATCTCAACCTCATGAGTAGCTAGGATTACAGGCGTGAGCCACTGGCACCTGGCTTGAAGCTATGTATCTTATTTAAACTCTATATAGCACTTATCTCACAGAATCATTAACATTGCCAGTGAAGCAGATATTACCATGTTTATTATTATTATTATTGTACAAATGTGAGAGCTGAGGTTCAGAGATTAATTCTCAGCTTGAAACTGGCAGGGAAAACTTCTCACAAATACGAGCTTTCTGATATCAAGCCAGGAGTTCTTTCCAGGGATGTCTTCTCCATCTCTCCCCATCCACCCCTGCTGTTGGCAGTTCCTCCCATGTTCCCCTCAAGCAGAAACTCCCCTGAGCAAGGGGCTTCTTTGTGCTCCAGCTTTGAACTTGACTGTGAGAAACAAATCCTTGGCTTCCTCAGATAGTGCACGCAAGCTCCACCAGCCGCACCGACAGAATCAGAGGAGCCATTTTGCTGGCTTAACTAGATGCTATCATTTTAACACACAACCACTAATTCGCCTCCCGAGTCCCCTAACAGCCAGTTTGAGTAGAACACAGAGGCTGGCTTCCTTTTCATCTTTTTTAATTTTTATGGAGCAAAAAAGAATGCATAAACAAAGGGAGAGAAGCAAACACGGCTTTGTTTTGTGATGCCTTCTAGCCCTTTCCAGCTTCCTCTTGTCCTGAAAATTCCTGGCTAAGGCCATTTGTGGCTATCTCACCAGCGGGGGTGGGGTGGGGGGGGAACCAGCAGGGAAATGTATATTTTTCTTCCATGGGCCATTTAGATATTTATAACACCATTTGTAGGCCATGCAAAATTATGACTATAGGACAGATGATGAGAGGCTTTGGCATATATCAAATGATTTCATGGCCTTACACAGCCTACAGGCCAGATGACGACCCCACCCCTGCAAAAGAGATACTTAAAATAATAATTTGATGAAGTGTCAAAGACACAGTGTTGAAAGAGGCTGTGACCATGCCATGCTTGTCCTGGGCTAGACTCGTCAAGGTCCCCAGGATCAAAACTTGCACCTGACTTTGTGGCTGTTCAACCTTACCAAGCCACACGTGTTTGTTACCACCAGGAGGTCCATGCGGCGACTGTAATCCTCCTGCCCTCCCCCATCCTGTCTCTGCTGTTGACCCCAGAGTTCCTTGCTTTCCTCCTGACTCTTCTATTCCTCCGCTCATTGTCTTGGCATCTTGCTCTCAGCTATGACCACAGACGCAGGATGTAAATCGCTGGCACCAGCATCCCTGGCACCACCCAGGTTGAACCGAGTGATGCTGCAAACAGAACTACGAATGGATTGGTAGTTGGCTGCATATTTGAGAATCCACCAGGCCAAGACTAGGAAAACCATCCAACGGAGTCAAGCCCAATTGTCAACCAGCGGCACTGTGGACTAAGCAAATCGTGTTAACTTAAGGGACTAAGACTGGATGCTGTTTGCAAATTGACGTAGCTCTCTCTCATACTTTTCCTAATCACCCTCTAAAGCCATTTGCCACGGGCACAAATAGGCTAAACATTCTCCCTCCCCTGATGTCTCCAGAGGCCCTGGCTGTGGCAGCAAGGGGGACTGCTGCTTCTCTTATTTCTTCTCTAGCCACAAGGTCCAAAGAGAGCTGCCACCCCCTCATCCACTCCCTTCCCATCCCAGGCCAAGGATGAGCCTATGGCCCCAACTGAAGAAAAGCAGAGTGCATTCCTCCCACACAACAAGGGCACGTGAGCCACAGCAGGGCAGTCTGAGTCTTTCCTGGGACCTTGCGACTAGGGAACCAGAGCAGAGTCAGAGAAGCTCCTTTCTGAACTGGAAGAGGGAATGTGAAGGCAGCAGTGTGTGATGCTGCCACAGCCTGGCTTCTTGCAGACGCAGAACCTGATCTAACAGACCCAACCTGGAGAACAGAGAGAGGGAGTGAAGCACAGGATGACCTTGTAGCTGGGCTTCGTGCCCTGGTGTTGGTTAAACCTGACTTTCCTATGAGCTGAGTAGGAATGCCAACCCGACCTTCTGTCTTGCAAAGTTAGTTTGAGTCAGGCCTGTGTGACATACCACCAGAATTCTGAGCAAAACCTGGCTCCATGATAAATGATCACCTCTGATGGAGCTTGAAACCTGAAGAAAGATTCTGAGAGTGGAAGGAAAAAGAAAGAAAGAAAATTTCCATACGCTCCACATATACCAATTCTGGGCATATTCCCTCAAAGAACCAACGTCAGCTTTGTGTGGAGAGATGGCATGGCATACCCATGTTTACCACAGTGCTATTCACAGTAGACATGGGAGGAAGTCAACTTATAAATGGATCACATGTGAGGTATACATACATGACAGAATATTACTCGGTCGTAAAAAAGAACAAAATCACATTACTTGCAGGAAAATGGGTGAGCCTAGAAGCTCATCATGGTAAGCAAAATAAGCCAGATTTAGAGAAAAAGACAACTATCGTGTGTTTTCTCTTCTATGTAGAATCTAGATTTTCAATATGCCATAGCAGCAGGAGGGAGGCTTTTTGGGAGGGAGAAGGAAGGAGACCACTGGGACGTAGAGATGGGGGACAGCAAAACGTAAGTGGGGAGTGAATATGACAAAAGCACATGACAACAGCATGTTGAAAATGTTACCATAAAACCCATTACTTTGTTCAATTACTATATGATAATAAAAATGAGAGAGGGGGGGAGCAATCTTCCCTGTTGAGTTGCCTCAGGCTTAGTCTAGCCTAATTTAAATGAAGGTGGCAGCTGGCAGTCCTAACCCTCATATAAATTTTCTTTCATGCATCTTTTCTTTTTATTTCTTCTAGACATATTGGCAATGGCTGGCTAGGGATGAGCTATGCATTTGAGTTGTTCAGACAAGCCACGTAGGCTCCACCCTTGGAAAGTCACATGATGTAGGGTAGGGAGCAGTTAGGCGCTTCTCTGGCCTGTTAGGCACTATGATAAAGTTGCTATTATCATACAGGAAAGGTCATGGGCCATCTAGGGGAGGTTTCCTGCAGTGGTCACTGTAGAAGCCGATAAAAAGGCTGGTAGGGGGGCTGGGAATATGGCCTAGTGGTAGAGTGCTTGCCTCACATACGTGAAGCCCTGGGTTCGATTCCTCAGCACCACATATATAGAAAAGGCCAGAAGTGGCGCTGTGGCTCAAGTGGTAGAGTGCTAGCCTTGAGCAAAAAGAAGCCAGGAACAGTTCTCAGGCCCTGAGTTCAAGCTCCAGGACTGGCAAAAAAAAAAGAGAGAGAGAGAAGAGAAGGCTGATAGAAATGAGCCAAGTGAGTGCAGAAGGTGAGGAGTCTGACTCTCCCCTAAAGAGGGATCATCTGGTGGAGAAAAGTAGCAAGGATTTAGAGAACCATTTGTAGGCTAGGGGAAACAAAGGGAAGAAAACTAGAGCGGTTTACAGAGGCCAGTGCCTTAGAGGACTTTGAGGTCATGCTTAAAACAATGAGCTGGTTTTTTCTTTTCCTCAGAGCAGTAGGGAGCTGTAGAACAGATTCAGTCACATATTCTGTTGCTTCCATGGGTGTCTTATGCAGATAAGCTTAGCATCTGTGCAAAGAACAGACTTGGACTACTCCAGGGAGTATCTGGGAAGGGAGATGGGTTAGGAGTCTAGCAGATGAGTAAGGATGATCTGAGACATCAAGAAAATGAACTTGGGTATGGCGATGGAGAGGAGAGGAGGGTTAGTACGGAATTAAGGTGTCAAAGACACCGTAAGAGTTGGGCACTGATGGAATGCGGAGGGGAGGGATGGAACACCTTGTCTCCAACTTGCTCTTGTCTACAACCCATCAGCCCTGAACCAGAAGCACAAGGGAGCAATGTTAAAGCACCCAGGTTTCTCAAGACCATTGATACATGAAACTCTGGATAGGAATGATAAGAGAATCTTGGGCCTTCAAATCCTGGCTGACTTTGTAGCTATCAGCTTCAATGTTTGTCTCCCCAGCTGCTTAAGAATGCCAAAGGCATATAAACCCATGGCTCCCGTGCAGCAAACTGATCTGCAAGTTCTTTCAGAGCAAAGCAGCCAAGATCATTGGGGTCCTTCTGCACATTGCCCCTCCCCCCAGGTCCTTGGTGCCTTGCATCTTGGCTAGTTTGATGCTCCCCAATACCCTCAAACAGCTGCCTTGGTGGTTGCTATTGTTGATTCAGCTTTTATCATTGCTCTTGGCAAGAAGGTCAGCCCGATGCAAGCTTCTCCAGCTTGGATGAGATTGGGAGTTCTAACCTCAGTCACCTCTAATTCAAAGACACATTAAACACCCTCTTCAGCGCTACCAACATTTTGGAGGGGGAAATGAGTGAAAGCATTAAATATAAGTACTCAGTGTTTGGTAGGTGTTTTACATAGAATGTAAGGGGTATTCTTCAGTGCTTGAAAGCAATGACTCTCAAGAGAGAATGCCCGGGCTGGAATTGAGAAATCGAATTCTTTAATGTAATCAACTTATGTAACCACTTTATGTCTCAAGGACCTCATTTATAAAACTACAGTGAAAGGTATCTGTTTTCTGGGACTGCTTGGGCAATAGCAGGTGCAATGCTGTAAAGGTCATGATGCAGTGTGCAAGTATTATTAAGTATCTAATAAATTAAGGTGCGAGTTATTACTACATGTATTATATCCAGCATCAGGACCCTGAGAAGTATTCACCTACCACTGACCCTATTTTTCAAATCCGAAACTGAGACATGGAGAAGAACATGTGTGATAACAGCACAGTGAAGCCCCTTAAGAATTATGAAAAGAGGGAGGAAGGGGAAAAGTGGTTACAAAAGAATAATTCAAGAGCCAGTGGCTCGTGCCTGTATAATCCCAGTTACTTAGGAGGTTGAGATCCAGGGGATCATAGTTCAAGGCCATCCTGGGTCAAAAAGGTTGCTAGACTCCATCTCTAACATAACCAAGGAAGAGCCAAAGTGGATATTTGGTGTAAGTGATAGAGAACCATCTGAGAAAGCAAATCATGCCAGGATTTTACTATAGAGGCAGAATTAACCAAGAGATAAAAGAATGGGAAATAGAATAGATAATTTTTTATGAAAAACAGATGCTCATAAGATATCGTATATAATCAATAGATGAAGAGAATAGGCAATGTAGCATCATGAGGATTTTCCTAATGTCCGTAGAAGTTAAAGCACATGAGCTCTGTGAAAGAGACATGTTGACAATGTAAAAACAATAGGCCATAGGTAAGTTCATTCCATTTCACATTTTTCTCTAGTTCTACCCTATATACTACTTAGCACCTTTGACCAAACTAGGGTAATCACAGAAGCAAATCATATTTTGAAAAAGATACAGAATAGAGTAAGTTTCTATACAGTAAGTCCATCCATCCACTCACCCATCTGTCCATTCATCCACTCATCCATTCATCCACTCATCCATTTATCTATCCACTTATCTACCCATCCACCCATTTATTGTCCACTGTGTTTCCAGGACATGGCAATTATTAAAATGTGAGGATTTAAAGGAATTCTTTGTCTCCAGCAACTCATCCTACCAGAAAGAAAATATTAGTGCAAATGTAAGGTTGGATGTGGTGACCTACACCTGTAACTCTAGCCACTCAGGAAGCAGAGACTGAAGGGACCACAGTCCCAGACAACCTAAGCACAGATGAAAGACCTTATTCAAAAAAATAGCTAAAGCAAAAAGAGCTGGAAAGGTGACGTAAATGGTACCACGCCTGCCTAGAAAGCAGGGGGCTCTGAGTTCAAATTCCTGTACCACGAAAAAATTATCTATAATTTAGAATTCTACAATAGATAAACACTTTGTGGTGGAACTTCACACATCACTTCTGATAGAGAGTAATGTACTAGGGGAGTTAACCTCAGTTCTCCTAATGTGTTGCTAGTTGACCTTGAGCAAATCATATCTTTCAAAGCTATAAGAAAATCTCTTCTTGCTCAGCTTCATCTTCCACATATGAAAAGGGAGAAGACTGGGATTAGATGGCCTTGAAGTCTCTAGTCATCCAACTCTACAAAATTTCTCAATGGGAAACACTACAGTCACAAGACCCGATTCCATTTCCTTTACACTGAGCCTTCATTGATAGGATCACAAAATGAAGTCTTCAAGAAATGGGGCTCTGAATAAATCTCAGAAAATGGCTGATGTTCGAGCACAACTATATCCTTAGTAGACACCAGGTAGAAGCTTTCTAGCAGCACAAATGGTGGGAGCACTGTGATTTATGAGTACAAGGGCTGCTGCTAGAATTCTTCACTCAACATCTGCAGTTTGATAAATCTAATTCTTTTCTTGAATGACACAAGAAATGAAGAAGAGAAACACTTCACACAAGGAGAGAAAGGAGGCACGTGTCACTCTTGTCTTCGCTTCTTGAATTTCAATTTATTCTTACTCCCCTTTTCCTGAGCACCTCCTGTTTTGGTCTCAAATGTTTTATGGGAGAAGCCCATAAAATTCTGGTGAGGTTTCCTTTACACTCTGTTTGTTTCCTTTGCTGTGTGGAAGCCTTTGAGTTTGATGTAGCCCCACTTGTCTTTTTGTGCTTTTGTTGCATGCCTTTTTGGTAACAGAGCCAAGAATTCTTTACCAAGATAGATGTCATGTTGCCCTTTCCCTATGTTTGCTCCTAAGAGTTTTACTGTTGCAGGCATTTAAACTTTAATCCCATTTTGAGTTTCTTTTGGTGTTGAATTTTTCTTCCAGTTTCCCCAAGACCATTTGCTGAAGAGACCACTCTTTCCTCATTATGATTTGTTACACCCTCATCATGGGTTTGTTTTTGAGTTTTCTACTCTGTGCTATTGGTCTCTCATGTTATGGTCTATAGAAATGATTAAATTCCTGTCATGACAATTCTTACAGAAATACAAAAAATTCTAGAATTTATGTGGAATTTAATAACTAGAGAATATACTTTGTTATTCAAAGTATATTACAACATACAGTGATTAAAATAGCGTAACATTAGCATACAAACAGACATGTAGACCAATGGAACAGAACAGAAAGCCAAAAATAAGCCCATATATGTATAGTATATTGTTTTGCAGGTGGCCTTGATAATAAATGATATTGAGCATTTTTGTACACCCATTGGCCATTTATATTTTTTCTTGAAGAAACATGTCTGTTTAAGTTACTTACCAGTTTTTAGTAGCATGAATTTGGATATTCTTGACATTAAGTTGGGGAGGGAGGGAAGGACAGAGAGAGGTAGAGGTGGGGAGAGACTTTGATCAAAAGAAAATACACCAAAATGTTAGCGCTGGTCATAGCAGATAGCAGAAATAAAGGTCATTTAACTATCCTTTATTCCTTTTAACAGTTTCTATATCTTGTGCAATGCATTTGTTTGACATGCAATCTGACTTATTTTCTACTACTACAAATACATGGTACTGGTAACATTTAAAAACTCACAAGAGAATATCTTTAGAAATACCACCCCATAGACTGGTGGTACATGATATGCAAGGATTTAGGAAAAAATTGCATCTGATTCTTTTTACTAAAATAAAATTCTGTAGACCTTTCTGTGATTATTAGGAGGGGGAAATGATTGTTTTCCCCTAATTGATTATAGCTAACCAGAATTAGATTAGCCATAATCCTTGGTTCCTGTCACTTTATTGCCACTGGCCCATCCATGGCCTGATGTCTTTACTTTTATATGAGCATGATCGTCTTCTGGAACACCAAGCTCACTTCCACCTACACAAGTGACGCTTCTACCTCTTCATGCTCCCTCACATTGTGCCTAAAACTCCAAACTTCCTGGGGGCTTTGGCATTTCAATGTGTGTACACGTAAATTTTCACTGAGGATTAAACCCCATGTCATGTTGTGTAGGCTGAGAAAGGCCAAGTGCAAGGAGTTTCTTGCAGTGATCTTCCCCATGGGGATTTCTGGCCCTCAATGGACTTCATTTCCTGAAAGCAGAATCTGGCTCATGCTGAATTATCATATGTGATAAGTGAGTGGATGACTGATAAGGGCAAATTATTAGCTTTGTCAGTGACCCTGGTCTACCTGGACCCCAGCTTTCATTAGTGGGAGGCTTTGGTGGAAAAATAAAACCAGGAAACCCTTTGGTCCAGAGTGTCTTGGCAGGATTGGTCCTAACTATTGTTCCCAAACTTGGATAAACATAAGAGTCACCCAGAGAATGGTAAACTCATTTAAAATGTCAATTCCTGGGTCCCACTTCTGACTAGGGGAATCGATTTCCCTTCAGGTGATCCTAATACACGGTAAGGTTTGGCAGGAGCTGGATGGAAAGCCCTTTACAGTGCAGAGTCTGAAACTACGGTAAATCAGGATGGGTTTTCTTTTCTTTTTTTCTCTTCTCTTCTCTTCTCTTCTCTTCTCTTCTCTTCTCTTCTCTTCTCTTCTCTTCTCTTCTCTTCTCTTCCTTCCTTCCTTTCTTTCTTTTTCCTTTCTTTCTTTCTTTCTTCCTCTCTCTCCTCTCTCTCTCTCTCTCTCTCTCTCTCTCTCTCTCTCTCTCTCTCTCTCTCTCTCTCTCTCTCTCTCTCTCTCTCTCAGTCCCAGGGCTTGAATGCAGGGCCTGAGCACTGTCCCTGGCTTCTTTTTGCTCTAAGCTAGCACTCTACCACTTGAGCCACAGCGCCACTTCTGGCTTTTTCTATATATGTGGTGCTGAGGAATCAAACCCAGGGCTTCATGTATATGAGGCAAGCACTCTACCACTAGGCCATATTCCAAACCCCTCAGGATGTTTTTTTTAACAGGGAAATTTTGCTACCACAGCACTTAGCCTCCTTCCTCTCAGCCTTTCCTTTGTAACTGGCATGGAGAGGATGCCCTGAGATGAGAGAAGAGGCATTCAGTAGACAGTACCTAGTTTGGCTCAACCAGAGACCAGGGAAATGGTGGGCAGCAGTTAGCATGGCCTGGATGGATAGGTAGGATGTGTAGATCTTGGATGGATGAAAAATTTAAGCTCTCTGGAGAAAGGGGAATGATCCTAAACTTTAAGGGGGAAATATCTGGAACAGATGAACTTCAGAAAGTCAAGTGAAGAAGCCTGGCCTTGCATATATACAGAAATGTAAATCAACTGGATTTTAAAAGGTGACATATACTTAAATATAAATAATGTGAAGACTATAAGTGTTAATTAAAATGAAATGGAAGTCATAAAGAAGGAGAGTTTGGAATCTTCTTAGCTATTTATTTCATCCTATGTAACCTTAGGACACAGTTCATGGTGGATGGGTAGACTGGTAGATTATGAACGTGACATTCTATCATATTCTCAGGGAATAGGAAGGCATTTGATTTTACTTCTTTACAAAGGGGTGGAATGCCTTCAGGACAGAATCTTGGCTGAGGTATTTACCTACAGTGCATTCACCAGCACGTGTGTCAACATTTCTGAACCTCATTTTCCACTTTGGTATGTAGATAATTGGTATTTACCAGATTTTTCTTGCAAGATTTCTAGAATGTGAAGCTCTGAGGAGCTGGACAAAGAGTGACACTCAGGATGCCATTGTCACAAGTCAGTCAGCTTGCTTGAAGCATTTAGTGGAAGAATCACCTAGTACTCTACAAGACTAGGGAAGAAGAATAGAGAAGCCTAGTGCCCATTCCACAGTGTATTCTTCTAACCCAGAGGCAACCCTTATATCTAGAACTTAGAATAAGGCACGGTGCAAACAGAAGCTGAAGGAAGATTCTGCTGTCACTAAAATCTACTATTTCATGTTTGTGATGACCAAGTAAGAGGCCAAGCCATAGAGGGAATGCCTTTTATACAGCTACCTCATGGCATTATCTCTTTGTGAACTTTTAGACAAGGCACCAACCACACTAAGTAGATGCTGTTGTATGCCCGTGAGAAAGGAGCTGGGTAGTGGGCCTCAGAGGCAAGGTCAAGCTACCTTCTTAATAGCTCAATGTTCATTAACTTTCATCCATACCCAGCAGGCTGCTCAGAAGGGCATGGTGAGTCTCCTGGAATTCCAAGAAACTCTTCTTGAGCTCTTCAGATGGCAGGGGGAGCAACTAACTCTTCAGTTTGTACCAAAGGTGGGAAACATCCTGTACAACAAAGGTAGACTCTAGCTGGGTGGCGGTGGCTCACTCCTGTAATCCTAAACTACTCAGGAGGTGGAGATCTGAGGATCACAGTTCAAAGCCAGCCTGGGCAGGAAAGTCTGTGAGACTCTTCTCTCCAATGAACCACCAGAAACCCAGAAGTGGTTCTGTGGTTCAAAGTGGTAGAGTGCTACCCTAGAGCTGAAGAGCTCAGGGACAGCACCTGGGCCCACAGTTCAAGTCTCATAACCAAAAAAAAAAAAAAAAAGGTAGACTCTAGCATTATAACCAACAGCACATGGAATCTGAACATCATGGGAACATACAAATTGGGAATTGTAGCCTTTAATTCAAGGCAGGATTTCTCTACCTTGGCACCATAAGCATTTGGGGCCAGATCACTGTGTGTATGTATGTGTGTGTGTGTGTGTGTGTGTGTGTGTGTGTGTGTGTATGTATGTGCATGCACGCATGTGTGAGTGTGTAGGGGGTGTACATCATGCAACCGTGTGCATGTGCGTGCCAGTACTCAGGCTTGAACTCAGAGCCTGGGCACTGTTCCTTAGTGGTTTTTTTGGGGGGGTGGGGGGTTGGTCAAGGTTGGTGTTCTATCACTTAAACCACAGCTCCATGTCCAGTCTTTGCAGTGGTTAGCTGGAGATAAGAGTCTCACAAACTTTCCTGCTCAGGCTGGCTTCGAGCCATGATCTTCAGAGCTCTGTCTTTTGAGTAGCTGGGATTACAGGTGTAAGCCACTAAGACTGGGCAGGGCCAAAACCTCTTGCTGAGCTTTAGCTAGCTTCTGCATTTTAAGATGACTAGCAATATCCCTGGTTTCTTCCTAATGGATACTAGTGGAAGTCCCCTATTTATGAAAAGTAATATCTCCAGATATGTCCAAATATCCCTTGGGAAGGAGACAAAAGTTTTACCACTGAAAACCACTTGCTCAAAGGATTCTTAGGTGAGTTTAAGATTTAATATGATAAATATTCAGTCTAGTATCTGGCTCATGTTATGGACTCTCCACACAACTAGTTTCTTTCTCCTTCCTTGTCATGGCTGTTCTGATCTGTTTGATGAGAGACTTCACTTCTTCCAGTTAAGTGTGTGAAGCAGAACTCTCCCTAGGGATGCTGGAAGTTGAAGATGCTGTGGTCTCTTTGTTGCATGATCTTGGGCAATCTCTCTGGTAACCTGAGCAGCAAAATGAGAGTCTTAAACTTGATGATTTTTAAATGCCGTTTTAGGATTGACATTTCCTTGTTCTTAGAGCATGTGGGCCTGGCTTGTGAGAATCAAGACTGTCAGGAAAAATCCTAGGAGGGGGAAAAAAAATCAAAGAAGCTGGCTTTGTGAGATGAAGCAAAAGTGATGAGTGAGAGGGTGTGTTAATCCTTGCCAAATATTTGAAGGCTGGCTGTAGAGAGGAGAGAGCACTCTTAGGCCTTAGTACAGTGATTACCTAAGAATGGAATCAAGCCAAGAGCTAAAAAATCAAAGCAGAAATGTAGATATTTGGCTAAGTAAGGGCTAAGAGACACTCTGGAGGATTGAGCTACTTGTGCAGGCCAGATACCAAGACAGCAACTGCCAGAGCATGGCAGGCGGACTTGGAGGATGGCCCCATGATCCTCAGACTGAGATCTGCACACATGTCCTCTCTGCTGCTCAACGAAACCCTTGCAGATATAACGAAATTCACAAATCAATGGATGGGAAAACAGAGAAGCTCTCTTGCTAGGCTAGCACTACTCACTGCAGGGCTTGGAATCCAGGGCTGGAGGTCAGAGGTCTGCCGTGTGAATGGAGTTTGAGGAGAAGAAGATGGAGCAGTCCGCAGCGCATGGACTGGGCAGGGCTTGTACGAGGGGATGGGGGCTCCCAGCTGTCGGAGAAGAAGGAAGTGGGGAACTGACACGTACAGCTGCTGCCAATGCAGTGGGAAGAAGTTTCTTCCCCCAGAGTCCTTAGAAGAACCCAGACTGGCTGATTCACTGATTCCAACCCTAAGCAGAGAAGACCCTCACACCATGCCAGGATTCCTGAACTATTAATGTGCAAGATGATAAATGAATGTTGTGGCAAGCATTAGGAAACTTTTTTTTTGAGGTATCAGGGTTTGAACTCAGGGCCTTGCACTTATTAGACAATCGCTTTACCACTTGAGCCATGCCTCCAGCTAAAAAGAGTGATACTTTCTGGGAATGGCCTCTGGTATTTTCCCTTAAGCCATCCCATCTCACTATCTTGCTGGGCAGTGGAAACCAAGGACTGAACTCATCATAGGGTTAGCTGCATTCCCACACCATAAGCTCTGGTCAGTGTCTATGTGGAGCAGACTTCATTTCCAACAATGAGTGGCCAGTGGCACATAAGATCCTGAGAAATCAATGGTAGGACAAAGGAAAAAAAACAAATTGCCTGTGGCACTGACTTCAGTGGAAATGGCAAGGATGTTGCTGGCCAGGTTCTCAGCCAAATCATCTTGGGATTTTTCTTCCTCTGAGATTAGGGTGCGTTCTACCTTTTCTTAACAGAAATCCAGACTAAATGATCCTTGGAGATGGTATGATGGTATTTTTTTAAAGTAAGTAACTAAACCAGAAGCAGTCGTGAAGCTATATGGGTTATATGTAAGATTGTGTGTGTGCGCCTGTACGTGTGCATGTGTATGTGTGTAAAGGAAGTGCATGTCTTTGTGTAGACAGGGTGTGCTTGACCAGGGTATACAATATGGAGATAGATAGACAGACAGGTAGATGATAGATAGATAGATAGATGATTGATAGATAGATAGATAGATAGATAGATAGATAGATAGATGTTGGGGAATTGGAATGTAGCTGTGAGAAATGGTATGTGGCTATATCCACTCTAAGTTCATGAGATGGATGGTAGAGTTGGGTAGCTATGCCCAGAAGAACATGTGTGTGTGGGGGGGGGCTGGTGTATGAACAGGTGAGTGTGTGGAGAATGATGACACAGCATATTAGTGAAGGGGAATAAGTTCACACGAATGGGGTGTGGGTGGGTACTTGTGACGTACAGTGGCAGGTGCGCCATGCAAATGTAATGGTGAATGTGATGGCTATGGTTCCTGCTCAGTGGTGTCTTTTTCTCTCCTCTCTCACTTTCTTTCTCTCTCTCTTACACACATTCATATATTCTCTCTCTGATGAAATTGTTTAAATTTCTTTGCACTTATGATTCTCTAAATCTACCTTATTTATGTGATTTTTTTTTTCTGATCCTGGGCCTAGGTATTGTCCCTGAGCTTCTCTGGGCTTAAAGCTAACACTCTACCACTTGAGCCACAGCTCCACTTCTGGCATTTTCTGAGTAGTTTATTGGAGATAAGAGTCTCATGGACTTTCCTGTGCAGGCTGGCTCTGAACCACAATCCTCAGATCTCAGCCTGAGTAAGTAAGATTACAGGCATGAGGCAATGTCTTCCCACTTGGTTATTTAATTATTTCCTGTATACTATCTTCCTGTTGGCTCCAGGAACATAAGACCCATGCCTACCCTATACAAGTGTCCTGCTGTACCTTTGAGAACAGTATATGGCAGATGAATAAATAAATAAATGTGGGGTGATGTGATCCTAGGGTGTCTGTGCCTATGAGTGTATGTTAGATGCCTATGAGGAATTTATTATGACAGTGCATATGAAGGCATTAACAAAGGGATAAGACAAGGCTGGGTAGAGTGATAGAGTTTATATGCACTTGTGTGCCATGTGAGGGTGAATATGTGGCCCAAGCACAAATATACAGTTGAATATGGCGACAAACTGTAGCAGGAGAGGGAAGGGATGTATCTAGATCTGGGCGAATGGCATCTGCTTTCAGCCATCTTTCCTTTAACTCACTGAGGAATATGTTGTCAAACATTGATCCTTACAGGTTCTGGAGACCTGAAGCTATACTGTGGTTTTACTCCTAATGAGAAATTAAATCTCTACAGCTAACTTTCAAGAGCCCAAAGAGCCAATAAGGCATAAGTAAAGTTAAGGGAGGATAGAACTGTCTTCTCACATGGTCTTTGAATGAACAACAGGTCTTCATGGGCCCCGGGAAGATGAAGCTATACTGCATGACAGCCTGAAATCTGCGAGGCGAGCTTCCTTTGTACCAGCCACGGCTGCTGGGTAGATTCTGTTCTTTCAATCCCTGACTTTAATCCTTACATCTTTGGCCCACTTTTTACAATGTAGTCCATTGTTCACTGAAGGCATAAAAGTCACTGAAACTGCTTGTTTCTCCAATGAGGGGGGAAAGGAAACTCACATTATTCTAATTATTTTGAAATAGTGGTCACTTTGCTTCTCTTACTTTTGGTAGAAGAGTTCAGAATTCCTGCTAATCTTCCCAACAAGCTCTAAAATCAAGGCAGTTTCTGGCGCCTTCCACCCTTCATCTGAATTTATCCCAAATTCTATCTATTTTCACATTTAGAGAAAATACTGTGATTACTAATGGGATGGGGGGGGTTGGGTCCCATCTATCTTTCTCTTTCTTCTGTGCCTGAGGTAGCTGGAGGGTAGTTAATTACTTACAAATAATGACTAAAGTTCAAAGTCATATAATGCTGAAATAGGCAGCTGGAATAATTCACAAAATGTATCTTCTCCTGGAAATCTTAAATTGGACCATTTTGCCTAAAATGTACTGAGTTCAGACACTGTGACAAGACAGTTTCTCTATCCAGGTTTAAGTCTGCTATGATGAAAAGCATTGCGCAGAAGCTGAGTATAGAATGAGAAGTGGCAGGCAGAAACTTAAAGGAGTGAAAATTCAAAAATGATTCCTGGCTTGGGGGAAAAGGCTTCTTGAAGGAACAGTCACCAAAAGTCAACACCACTACTGCCATCAAGATCTCCACGACTCTTTCAGCCATCTCTATCAGTCACCAACGGATAACCAATACAAACTAAAGGTTAGGAAACAGGAATGATTAGGCATTCTTCTCCTCACATTAAATCCACATGTATTGTATTCTGCTTTGTTAAATGGAAACTCCATTGTACGACTATTTAAAGACAATAGTAAAAAATTTAAATACATAAAAAATTATTAATCCCTTTAGGTCTCAGCCCCTTCAATGCTAGGTTCATAGATCACAGATTTTATGGGATCATTTCTCTGTCCAAAGTCATTCAACTGCTCCACCTTAGAGCTCTTCTTATAGGCTACTGGAGCTCACCACACCCCAGTCTAACTAGGTGTCAATACAATTTCTGGTTTTTCTTGATCATCAACTCCTTACCACACTGTCCAGGATCTTTGACACTGGGACATTGATGTGGGAAGGAAACACAGAGCCTATTGCTTCTCCCTCAAGGACCTTGATATCTGGCGGGAGAGAGAAGATGTCATGGAAATAATGGCAGCTGAATCAGTGTTGGTGGTGGGTAGTCCTGAAAAGGCTGGAAAGGGATGATACTAGAGCCACATCTTGGGGGATGATACAGTTTTTTAAAAGAATGGATGGTGGTCAGACAAAGATGGTGTCCAACCTGGCCATGCCTTCTGACTTGGACAATGCACATGTTCTAGCCTCGTACACTCACTGATAACTTTCCTGTTATTAGAAATACTCTTGTCTCCTCTTCTCTTGCTCAGGTCCTATTTACTTTTCAAGAACTGGATCTTATCTCTGATTTTCCATCAGCCTTCTTGGACCATTCCCTCTCCTTTCTAAACTTCTGGATTCTACTTCAAACATTATATTCAAAATTACCGTGGTTTTTTTAAAGGTTGTTTTCATCTACTAAGGAAGAAAACTCCAAGGAGAGGAGTTCTAAATCTTAACCTTTGGACTGCAATCTAATAAACATAGGCCATCCCGATACACGGGTGAACTCAATGTTTAAGCTATTATTAAAAGCAAGACTATGAAGTCAATACTCTGAGGGTCTTGTGCTTAATAAATGTGTGCCTTTCAGAAAGTCATTTAAATGTCCTATGCCTTGGTTTAATGGTCTGTAACTGGGACGATGAAACAGGTTTGTTTGCATAGCTAATAAGCCCATAAAGATAAATAAAGCTATTAGAACAATGCCTGGGACTTAGTCAGCATTAAGTAAATGTTGTCTGTTATTATTATCCAATTCAACCTCTACATAGCTGGGGAATTGGCACATCAAGAGAAGAGGCAAAGAGAGAGAGATGTGACCACTCTAAGGTCACACAGCTAGTGAGAGGCACCCTACAAGCAGAATTTAAATGTCCGATCCCCAGCCCAGAGTTTCCTTGGCAAGATCTCGTCTATCTGGGCCTTCCTACAGATTCTAGCCCAACCCTAACCCACAGCTCCATCTATGTTTGACAAATAACTGATGGACCACTGAACCCAGCCAGAAGGGCCCAGGAGAACTGGCTGGGTGCAGAAAAAGAACAGCCAAAATTTGTCCAAATCCTAATGGCCTGAGCAACACACACACACACACACACACACACACACACACACACACACACACACACACACACACGCCCCTGCTACAACATCCTTCAGAAAAGACATTGCTGCCCAGGGGCTAGAAAGAAGAGCTCAGGTGGTTTGAAATTAATACTCTTGGATTGGGCTTCAAAGTTCCGCCTTCCTCCTTCTCTATCTTCTGTTGCAACCCGGAGGTGACTTGGCTTTTGCCAGCTTAAGGAGCAGCTCCATTTAAAAGCCATTAGTTTTTTAATTGCGTAGAGATTGCACTCCTGCTGCCTGGCTGCGGGCTCTCACTTAGTACTAGCTACCTGAGAACTGATGTGCCAGGCAGCCAGCCAGCCTTGTCCCAATGCCCTGCCGAGTGCAGCTGACCCGCTGTTCTCCCTACCTCTTCTGAGGTCCCTTTCCTACCTGCGGGTCTGCTCCTGGCTCACTCCCACAGATGGGCAGCTGGGGAGGCAAAAACAATACTTCCATCTATGCCCTCCCTCCTCTACCAAAAGCTTGCTGTGTGCTTTTGAGCTGCAGACTCTTGATGATGGGAAAGACCATGGGCTGATTGTAATGTGCCAGGCTTGTCTTCATTCACCCAACAACCCAGCAGAGAAGGCGATATTGTCTATTTTACATTCCAGGAAGTAGACACAGAGTGGTACAGTGAGTTGTCCAAGGTAAAGCCTGGCCTCAAAGCCATGTGGCAGAATGGGCAGAGCTGAAAGTACTACGCTGTCAACCCAGTCTCTGCCAGTGACATTGAAATACCCTTCGGCAAGTCCCTTCTGCCAACCCATTATCTTTTAGGTGTAGAAGGAATTTACATTTCATGTTCCACAATGTGATGTTTTCCAGATAGACCCCTATGTCTCATACACCAGATACATCTCTGTACACCATAAACTTGATAAAAATACAGACTCCTGAACTTTAACCCTGACCTATAGAATCTCAGGTCTCAGTAGGCAGGACTTTGGGAATTGGTAGTTCAACGATCTGGAGCTCCAGTTTCACATTGGGAGTGATATGCAACCTACTGCCAGCTTGCTAGTTCTCACATTCTGTGATGGTGCTTCTGTTAAGTCAAGTTCAGCAGGTATACGCAGATCCCAAATTTTGCTGGATGCCTTACCATAACCAAAATATATTTTCCACTATGCCCTGTCTGTCCTCTGTGCAGATGCCTCACCAAGCAGCTGTGCTCCGTGTGGCGGCTTCTTATTCCAGGCTGGCTTGTTCTGGGGACCTCCAAGGCAACACAGGCTTCTGTGCTTCTCTCTGGCAGGGAAGGAAAGGTCTGGCCATGAACACCTCCACAAGAAAATGACACAGGCCAGTCCTAATGTAAAGGGAGCAGAGAAGGGGCCTCGCCCCTTTTTGTCGCAAAGAGATGATCTGGAAATTAGAAGTGTCTGGCACGATGGCCTCATGAAGCTGCCCGGGTGAAACTTACATCTTTACCTGGTTGTACAAATGGAGGATGAGAGGACAGGCCAGAGGCCCAGGAGTGATTCTTAGGAATGCTAATAGCTGCTCATTCATTTACCTGTTCACTCATTCATCTGCCCCAATCCCACCCCAAATACTCCCCAAGACCTTGCTCTATGTTTGGTAATGAGTCACACACAGGTTAGTCAGTGGGGAAGGCACCACATACATGGACAACAAAAATAAGCAACCAAAAGTGCCAGTTGAAGGAAGGCAGAGAGTGTCTTTTCCAGATGCTTGGGACAGCTCGTGTAAAGTCATGGGGCCTACAGTGCTCATGTGGCTGGGAGAATTTGCCTGGCGGGATCTTGGAGCAAAGGCAAGTTACCCATCGTTCAAGGCAAGTTGAGTGACAGAGCTGGGTAGAGGAGGGAGGAAAGAAATCATGGAGGGGGAAACAGGCAGAGAATTGCAACACCGCTGTCCTTCTCGACCACATGGCTTTTTCGTTTGTTCATTTGTTTGTCCTGACATTTTTGTGGAAAGCATTTTGGTTTGGATAGCCTTGGGACTGGGGGCTGATTTGAAGAGAACATGATTCAAGTGTCTACTGAGGAAGATTGAAAAAGAAGAGCCACCGATACTGGCATTCTCTCCCTCCCTCACACCTGCCAATATCTTGGTATTTACTTATCTCTCTACCTAGAACTATTTTTACTTTGCTGTTTGAATGGTGGACCCATCTTTCCTTCATGTCTCACTCTGTAGGTCACCTCCTAGACAGATCTTCCTTGAGCATCAGAACCCAGGTAATTTCAGCACTCACTGCTCGTTTCCCTGAGAACGCCTCTCCTCTGTGAGGGCAGGGATTTCATCGGTCTGCTCCACTTGATATATATCCTTACAATCTAAAACAGTGCTAACATCACAATCAGTATTTATTGGATGCCTCCATTTATGAATGAATTAGGATTTGTAAAGCTCATTCTTCTTCATAAACATAACAAGGTTTCTTATTTCCCAACAGGAAAATACAAATGTATTCCTACCATGTGGGATGACAGAAGGCCACTGTGCTGTAGATGAATTTTTTTTTGCCTATGGTTGGCTCTTGCCTGGGCCCAGGAGGAAATCATGCAGGTATCATAGTTGTTTGAGTTCCTCCCCTTATCAAAAATAATTTCATTTAGGCAACTAAATTATCCAATCTAGTCTAACATTTTTAGACTAAAGCAAAGAGGGCACAATATTTGAGAATTCTCACCTGTATAAATGACTTCACAGGGTTTGAACTACGAGTGCAATTCAAGGGCAATCATAATTCTAGCTTAAGCTCACTTTGTCTCTCAGCTTGGAAGTTGTATCAGTAGGGGCAAAGGGCATGCCTGGCATCTTTCTCTCTCCATAACCCTCAACTGCACGGATAACCTGTTGTTTTTATTTTCACCGTGAGTGTCCAAACCAAATGAGGAGGAAATCAGGGGAGAAAGGCATGTCATAGCATAATGTTTTAAAATTTGGTAAACAGTTATAAAGCTGAAATTTCACCAGGTACCATGGCACCTGCCTGTAACCCCCACTATGAGGGAGGAGGAGATCGGAGAATCATCATTCCAAGGGCACCCTAGACAAAATAGTTATCAAGACTACCTAAAAAATAAACTGGGTGTGGTGGTAAGTATGAAATTCCAGCTACAGGAGAGGCCAAGGTAGGGGGACTGTGGTCTGAGGCCAGCCTTGGGCAGAATGTATGAGAAAATAACTAAAAGCAAAAATGAGTTGGGAGTGTGACTCACATGATAGAGCATGGGTCTTGCAAGCACAAGGTCTTGATTTCAAATCCTTGTAACATAAAAAGAAAAAAGAAACTTCTTTATTTGGTCACTTTTCGATTGGAAAAGTATTTCCATTGGAAGCTTCCAAAAGAGAAATTTTCTTGCCGCAATCTATGCATTCTCTAAAGGCCAACTTTGTGCTTCACTACCTGACCCCTGGCCTCTGCTGGTCCGTCCTCCAATTGTGTGCCTCTCATAATCCTCACACCCAGAATCCTTCTAAGATGTGCCAGGAAAAGCGCTCTTAGATTGACTGATGTCCAGCCAAAGAAAATGAACACCTCTTCTCGACTGGTCGTGAAAGCATGGCTTCCACTCTGTAGAAATCTGCTCCTGATGGCATCACAGCTTTCCACACCAGTCCTGATGTTCTCTGAAGCCTAAGGGTAATGAATCGACTTCTCTGTGGTCCCATTAACCTTCTCGCATTTCATTTAACATCAAGAGATACATCTTCTACCTGCCACCTTGAGAAAAAGGGGAGAAGAGACCTTAGAGCTTTTCTCCTCAAACACTTCCAACTGGAGATTTTTTTATTGTTTTTACAGGCTGGAGGTAAGTGGTTTTGATGGCAGGCCCAATTTTCTTAGGTTCCACTTCGTGTTCCTAAACTTACAGGATGTGGGGCCTCAATTGGAAATGCCTTTATCCCATTTCAGGCCTTTGGGGCCTCTGTTGAAATTCTTGGTGACAGAGTTACATTTGACAATCAGTTTCACTTATTTGCAGTTTGTTGACCAAGGTTTGTCTTCCCAGGAATTATATCTTAGAACTGACAGAAACAATCAGCAAGTACACCTGCTTCTGAGCTATTCAAAGAGGATCCAAGACACAACTTGGCTGCCTGTGAGAAGGTTTTAATCAGTGTGGCCTTTGAAAGAGAGAGATTGCAAAGAGCAGGGTTGATCATTACTGTGGAAAGAGACCTTCAAAGTAAGTTTTCTGCTAGGAAACATTACTCATAAATAGACTGACAAACTGACTGACCACTGACAGGATGAGATGGCTTAAACATGGCAGCGGTTGACAGAGCTTGACGAAGATCAAATCTCGTGTCATACTTTTTTTCAAATGATATGGTGTGGAGTATAACGGCATACTCAGGGAGGAAAATCACGGTGAAAATCAATGAAAAGCTCCTGACTTTTCCACCAGTAGTCTAGTATCTTGGAAAAAACTGGTTTGAGGGTCAGATACTCATTTTGAAATCCTGCTTCCTTCCTCACTGGGTATTTGTTATGCATTAAATTTTCCTCATCTGGAATGTCTAATTCCTAGGGTTGTTTTTTTTTCAAATTTTTTATTATCAAACTGATGTACAGAGGTTACAGTTTCATACATTAGGCTTTGGATACATTTCTTGTACTGTTTGTTACCTTGTCCCTCATACCCCCCTCCCTCCTCCCCCTTTCCCTTTTTCCCCCATGAGGTGTTCAGTTCACTTACACCAAACAGTTAATTCCTAGGGTTTGAATGACCATTAAATAAGATATGTCATTAAGGATACACTTTAGTCAAAGTGAATATTAATAAGTTTTAACTATTATTGACCCAATAGCTATTATTGTCAATATAGTAATTATGGACCCAGGAGGCAAACTAGCTGTGATTAAGCCCTTTCACCATAAAGTGAAACTTCTCTCATAGGGAGGCAGAAAGTACTAGTTTAAGTTAATGAACATAGAAATCACAGAATATACATTTAGAACCTGTTAGCCACTTGCCATTACAAAAACCCTTTGTAGTGTTCTTTTCCCTAGGATTGCCACAGATTGGGAAATATGGTCTAACCAACTATGTGAGGAAGGCTCAGTTTTTTTCCTTTCCTCTTCCACCCTTTTATTAAGATGGAGCAAGTACATTCATGTCCACTCACTAGGATTTTTGTGATTAGCAGAGAAGGCCTTGTCAGGGTTAAAAGAAAAATTCTATTCACCAATGCAAATGTTTTTGGTAATTTTACTCATCAACGAAGTGATATCCTTCCAATTGCCTTTTGAAACCAACCTCAAACTTACAAACTGCAAACACAGTACCGAAATATTTCTTTCCTCATCATTTGAAAGTAGATTGCCAACCTTAAGTCTTATGACTGAAGATTACATTTGTGCATATTTCCTACTCCCTGAGACATTCCTGTGTGACCACATTCCTTAAAGTTAGCCTTCCCATCATCTCCCTCTACTCCACACAGTTCCATTCCAGTTCTTCCAACTGCCCTCATAATTTTCCCTGCAGCTAATGGACTCAGTTATACAGTGAACATTGCATTTTAAAAAATGATGTTTGTCTGCATCTGTCTAGAATATTCATCATTCTTTCATTGACTCCCATGATGTTTGGCACCAAAAGTTTTGCCAGTCCTGGGGCTTGAACTCAGGGCCTGGGCACTGTCCCTGAGCTTCTTTTGCTCAAGGCTAGTACTTTATCAGCTATAGCTTCACTTCTGGCTTTTTCTGTGTATGAGGCACTGAGGAATCGAACCAGGGCTACATGCAGGCTAGGCAAGCACTTTACCACTAAGCCACATTCCCAGCCCATTGGGCGCTTTTTGAAGAACACAGGTCATTTATTTCTGTAGAATGTCTGACAATTTAGTTTTCTCTTTATGATTAGATTCAAGTTATGCATTCTTGGCAGAAACACGGTTAGACTTGACACTGTGTTCTTGTGGCTGCAATCCGTCAGAGAGTGGATGGTTGCATTCATTTTGCTTTGATCCCTTGATGAAAGAGTTGTTTGCCAGACTGCTCAAGACAAAGCCACTCCCTATCCTTTTACAACTGACACATATTTCATGGCAAAATACTTTTGACACTGTAAATATGCTATTGTCCTCCAACTTTTGAGCTATTCTTATAAATATGGATTTGTGGTTTCCTAGTTTACTCAGTGCATAATAATATACTTCAGTGCTCAGGTTGTCTCGCATTTGGCCAGAAGTCTTCCATGAGGGTTGGGTTGGATACTAGTAGCATGAACCCTTTTTTCTGTCTCTTGTAACATGTTCCAAACTTAACTATGCTCTTCTACCCTGGAACTCAGATATTTTCTAAGGAGCTCAGGTTTCTATTTGTGGAAATAAGTCTGAAGAAGCTAAGATATGAACCTGCTCTGGATCTGACTTCTTCTATAGGCTACCCCCCTGCCCAGCTCCTCTTGTGTAGACTTTATTACTAATTACTTGGACCCTGGGAGCTGATATTCTTTGTAAATTATCTTCCTTACTCCACTTGGGGCAAGTCTCTCTGGGTATAGACAATGTACACACGCTCCAGGTTCTGACATTTCACATCAGGCTATCCCTTGGCATGGTGCCTGCCTCTCTCTGGACAGCCTCAGGTTGTAACATAAGTTCCCAGCTTCATCCTTCTAACCTGGAGGAAACAGCATGGCTGGCTCACTCATAAGTCATCAGGCAGCATAAGTACCAAATGCCACACTGTTCAGAAATACCTCGTGGATTTGTGCATTGTCTCCCAAACCAGTCTTAGCATCTCTATTGTTCACGGCTACAAGGGGGAGCCCATCCTCTTGGGATGACAGACAGCCATGAATGCAAGGCCTTGCCAGAAGCCTTGGATATTCTTAGGTCTCCTTCATTCCCCAGTAACTATTCATCAAGTTCCTAGGTGCCTCTGGGGAGTGGTCAGCATGTGAGAAATGATTGGTCTACTCTGAAACTTAAGGTCAGATGAAGGAGAAAGACTTTAAACAAGGAAACCACATGTATAATTATAAATTACATCCCTCGAAGGTATGTCTCTTGAACTAGGTGGAAATTAGCCAGGTAGAGTCCAAAGAAGCATGTATCAGACAGAAACAACAGCATGTGTGAAGGTCCTGGGGCAAGAAATAATTAGCCAAGTTCAAGAGACTTAAAGAAAGGTTGGGAGGTCAGTATTTGAGGGGTTCAGAAGCATGACGTGAGACTGCTAAGATAGGCAGCCACCGCATCACGCTGGCCCTCTAGGCTAATATGAATTCCAGACTCTACCCTAAATGCATGAGCATCACTGAAATTCCTTGAGAAGAGTAGCATAATTTCCTTTAAAGATATTCTTGCTGCTTTGTAGAAAATGAGTTGAAAAGGAGCAAGATTAAAAAGCAATAGGCCATTAAGGAGCTACCAGAATCATCTAGGTGTGAAATGATGGCAGTTTGTATCGAGAGTGTAGCAGAAACCCTCACATCCTTTATCCTTATCAGTGCCCAGGTCAGGCTGCAGGTGGAAGGTCCACAAGGGATTCAAAGTCATGACTGCATGAAATCATATTACTGACTTTTGGCCAAACTGGCTAGAGTCAAAGATGACTTTTTCGCTCATCTAAGAACCAAGCTCGTTATCATTCATAATAGTCAGGGACATTGACCAATTCATGATTCTACATATGATGCAATGCAGCTGGGCCATGTGGCCTCTAAGCTATCCTCAGTGAGCAGTAACCTCCTGACAGTGATGCGTTTGTATCGCCCTCCCACTGGGTGCAAGCTGGATTTAGGATTCCTCTGCGAATGAATACACAATAAGGAGAGAGATTGCGTGTCACTTAAGATAGTAAAGCCCATCAAGATTGTGGTTTGCTCACTCTGAAGAGCCAGCTGCCCCATTGGGAGCTGCACTCTCATAAAACCATGTGAAACACAACTAACCCCCAGCCAGTAGCCAATAGGGACTGGCAGCCCACTGATACCACATAATGAGTGGGCACAGGTTTTGATAGAACTGATGCCCTGGCCAACACACCGATGGCAGATGCTGAGCAAGAGGTACCCAGCTAAGCCGTATCCAGAGTCCTTGTCTGGAAGAGCTACAAAAGAACAAATGCTCAATTGTTATAGGCTGTTAATTTGGGGGGGGGCAACTTATTACAAGGCATGAATACCAAACAGGACAATGTTCTGAAGCATCCCATGTGTGTATGCGTTGCTTCTAAAAGCTGTCTTGGTATTTGTTCTCCAGCCTTCCACAGAGGCATGTGTGGATCCTTTCCAATTGATAACCAACAATAAAGGCAAAGCATTATTGAATCTGTACCTTTGGTTAATGATGGACAACAACTCTAAAGACCCATGTTCAGCCCTCCCAGAGAGAAGTAAGTGGAGGTTAGAAGAGGAGCCCTTGATCTTTTAACTCACTGGCTGTGGGGAAAGGATCTGGTCTTCTAACTTCTTGGTTGATTCAAAGCTTCCAATGCTCTAGCTTTTAGACTAGTGAGTTAGAACCTCTGATAAGAAGCTTAGAGATGGTATTCAGAGCTGTGGACACTGTATTTGTTTCCTATTGATTGATCCTATAACAAATACCACTGGCATCATGATTGATAACACACAAAGTTAATATCTCACAGTTCTGGAAGTCTGAAGTCTAAAAGGAGTTATAAGGCCAATGGAAGGTGTGGCAGAGCTGAATTCCTTTCCAGGAGCTCTGGGAAGGAATCAATTTCCAGTTTAAGTGTGCTGAGTTTCTGGGTTCTTAATCTCTTTCTTTACCTTCAAAGCCAGCAATGGTCAGCAAGACCTTTACAACATCACCACACTCTGGTACTCTCTTTCCCAACTCTCTTAACCCTGTAGGGTCTTTTATGAGTTCACAGGACCCCTGGACTTCCAGGATGATTGAACTATCTGGAACTCAACTAATAATCAAACAATTCTTTTGTGATCTAATACCAATTTGCCATATAAGGAAGCTTTTTATTGTGCGCTTGTGTGTGCTGGTCTGGGGCTGGAACTCTGGGCCTGGGAACTCTGGGTCTGGGAACTATCCCTAGGCTTCTTTTGCTCAAAGTTAGTGCTCTACTACTTGAGACAGAGCTCCACTTTGGGCTTTGGGGGAAAGGAAGGGGTAGATCATTGGAGATAAGAGTCCCACAGACTTTCCTGCTCAGGCTGGCTTCAAATCATGATCCTCAGATCTCAGTCTCCTGAGTAGCTAGAATTATGGGAATGAGCTAACAGCACCTGGTTAATGTAATGAAACCTTTTAACAGCTTTAGAGTTTGGGTATAGGCAGCACTGACAGAGGAAGAGGGAGGAATTATTCTTCCTACCATGGGCACTTTCCTACCTCTTTCAGTACCTAATGAAGTGATATGTCACTTGCCGAAGGTGTGTACCTTCTTCCCTCTTTCCCTTTCTAGAAAGGTTTTCTACATGTTTCTCAGAGTCCATTACTTGGAGAACAAGCCATTGATTAAGCATGTAAACCAGGATTCCACCTCAGAGGTTTCCAGCCTCAGATGTCAATGCATGTGGACTGATGGGTGGGATTTTGTGAAGTGGAGGTCAGTACCTGGAAACTTAAATGTGTTCTGACATAATGGTACAGTGAGCATGCTTGGCAGGAGACCAGCTATCTATTCTGCCATCCCAGTGGTGCACCTTTAGTTACTGTGAGGAGAGTGGTGGTCTTTGCTCATGGCCTAAGCTCATGGAGGCCGTGGGACGAACAATAAGATGGGTAAGGTAGCACAAAAATGTCTTCATTCCAGTGCATAATTCATGAAGTTTAAATATTAATATTAATGATTCTGCCCTGCAAAGTCAAGCAGCATAAGATACACTTGGAATCCCAGAAACTCTAGGTATTTCAGACTTCGTTCCCCCAAGGGCATAGCTGTAACAGTATAGCCAGATTTGTATAGCAAATTAGGGCTTTTACATTTATTAACTTGCATTATGCTCACCATGAAATTGGTGAGATGGGGAACAGCTCCCACTATATATGAATGAGGAAAGTAAGGTTTCACTAACATCATAGAGCTTGCTGGAGGCAGAGCCAGAGCTAGGATTCAGGTGACCTAATTCCAAGTCCCACAGTCTCTCCTACAGTCCACTCTGCTATGTTCATTTTTAGGTGACATAATTAAGATGACACACACAAATTCCTCTTGATGTTGTATTCAGCAAAAAGGCCAAGGTAAAAAAAAAAAACACAAACATTCTGCCGAGAACATAGTAGAATCATTTTGTCTTGAAATATTTCTGAGTCTATAAAATAGGATATAAGTAATATTTATCATATAGGAATTTTGGGGTGATCACATAATAAAGAAAAAAAATTCAACGTGGTACCTTGTCATGAAGATAGTTTTCCAGGAAATAAACTATCATTTATTTATGCATTTAGTTACTTAGTCCACAAACATTTGTTGAGCTGCTACTATATCTCCACACATCTTGGGACTACTGCATTGGTTAACAAGACAAAGGCACGCTCTCTTTGAGGGGGAGACAGTCGAATAAGAAGGCGTCCTACGAGAGTGCTTCCAGAGGAGGAGGTGATAACCCACTTATGTAGACTGAGAATTAAAGCATATTGTCTGGGACTCCAAGGACAGCCTTCTATTTTGGAAGATGGTAACTACACACATACGCGCGCGTGTGCAGACACAGAGAGAGAGAGAGAAAGAGAGAAAGAGAGAGAGAGAGAGAGAGAGAGAGAGAGAGAGAGAGGCGAAGTCAAATCTAACATATACGTATACAAAGCTACCAAAGTGGTATCTTACTTTACTAAGGTATATATTTTTCTTAAAACGTTACATCTGGAAATAATGTGAGATGAGATTCCAGAAAAGTTAAGACTCCTGAAAAGATTGACCTGGTTTACTGCCTCCTGCCTAAATCAGGTCTCCAAGACAAGAACCATTTAACCTACATGTTCAACAGATTGTCAATTTTGACAATATAACAGGTGTGGGGACCTGGGAGCCCTGTGGGGGACTGTGACTGGTGACAAGAGATTTGACTGGTGTTTGTGAATGATACTGGTGGGAAACCATGGCTGTCTCAATGAGTGTTTGACCCTCTGCAGCAGGACAAGAGGAATTCTTCTATGTACATATTCAGTGGTCCCTGGCATCCCGAAACTGCCTACCTCAGTACTTCTTGACTCCTTGCTATTGACCTCTTAGCATGCACCCTTTTATTTACTTACCTGTAACTCCCTTAAGGTAACCCTGGGCCAAATTGAATGTATAAAGTAGAGGCTGTGGAGGAGACAGGTGTGACTTGACCATCTCTTGTCAGTTTAACTCATTCCTCCCCATAGGGGTCAAATAAAGGATTGTAATTCACTGCATGAGCATATTCTTCATCCATCAGCCTGGAATTTTCTGGTTGGAAGCAACAAATATGCTCAATGGTTTATGCTTATAACTTGTTGCAAGCAACTTTTATTTCCCTTTTATACCTATGTTTAAAAAATTGCTCTTGTAGAGTTGATATACAAAAGGGTTAGATTATGTCAATCAGGTAATGAAAAATGAGCATAATTCTTTTGAACCATGTTTCTCCTTCTGTTGCTCTGTCTACCCACAAGATATCCAGTTCATTTTCTACATAGTGTCTAGTGAGTATCATTGCTGTATTTGTTCATCCTGGTTCCACCTTCTATGTGCCCTTCCATACCCTCCCAAATACAAACCAATAAAAGCAAACAATACAAAGGGAAAAGAAAACAAAAACAGCAACAATGACAACTGAAATGTTTCTTGTTCTTGGAGTTCGTTTCATAGACTATTATTTCATATGATCATCTGCACATAGCTATTCAGCCTTTGTCCACCACTCTTATTCATATCCTCCTTTGGCCTCAGTGTGTGAATGTCTAGAGTCCTATATAATTTTTGAAGTAGGCAAATCCTCCAGGGGCTGGGTATTCAAATTTCTCCCATCCACTGAAGTTGTGTGCTCTGTAGGGCCTGGCTTTACTGGTAGATCCTATGCTAGAAGGCTCCTCATCTTAGTCAGACTCTAAAATTACCTGTCTCTGAGCCTGGAAGATGACAAAAACTTACAGTTAAGGCTCACAAAGATCAGAAAAATTCCCACAGGTATAAGGTAGCTTTAGGGTTACTGTCACAACATTGTCAAGATCATTGTCACAACTGACTTGTGTGAACTTCTTACCAGATCAAGGAAACATTCATAAAGGTCAATTAGTGACTGTTGTTGCTTCATCCAGCACTGACTTGCTGTTTTTAGCAGGGGGGTTGGGAAAGGAGGGAAGTCAGGAAAAGGTATATGTTTCCCATATTTGCCGGCAAATTTGGGAAACAGACATGCCTTACTTGGCAGAGAAACCTCCATTTTCCTGCCTCCAAGGGTCCTCAATCATTCTAATTTTATCACACCTCTGAACCATATTCTAATTTAGTCAAACAAAATGGTGGGTGCTACATTTCATACTCAGAACTTAGATGACTTTTCTGCATGACTTAGCCTCTGGGATTCACTTTTTTCCCCCTGCTTATTCCAAAGCAAAGAGAACAGCTGAGCCCCACCGCAGGTGTGCAGTAGAGAGTGGGTTAGAGGAAGAGAGTGAAATTTGCTGCTTAGAGTGTTGATTTACCCTGTAAGTGAAAGTGATTAACCAGTCCATCTTCCTGCTCCATTCACCTCCAACCTCTATCTTCCCTCCCAAGTCAATGTGGGTGGAATTACTCTCAGAATCCAAGAAGGAGGCAAGTCAAGATTAATGGACTGTCACACATTTATATGAAATCTCATTTTCCTTTTCCTCTTCAGTGAGATACTCAAAAGCATTCTGATGTGTAATATAGAAACCATAACAGGTAAACTTTCACTTGAGTTTCTTCAGTTTATCTAAAGAAGACAGAAATTCCCTTCTCAATGCCTGCTACACGTCTTATCATAGAAAATTTTAAATGAAAAGAAAATTGTTCAGGCTATATATTTGTTTATACCAGAGGGAACTAGAATTTTGTATGTATGTGAAAGGAGAAAGTGTCCTTTGGATCTATATTCACTCATCTCTCTATCCATCTATCCACTAATTTATGTATACTTAATTTATCACAAAATTATCCTCCCCTCTACCCATCTATCTGTATATCCTTAAATCCATTCATCAAATCTTAGCTTCAACCTATTGGCATATTTTTCATTTAGCTATGTTTCCATCTACTCATCTATCAACCCAAACTACTTGTTAATCCATTTCTATTTAAAATTTACATCTATCAATGTATCTAATGCCCCATTCCTTCATCTATCAATATCTCCAAAAAGTATTTGTTAGCCAGGCATTGCAGCATGTGCCTACCACAGAGGCAACTCAACTACTTCTTAGAATGAAATGGGAAGATCACCTGAGCCCAGGAGTTGGAGACCTGTCTGGTCAATAGAGTAGGACCCTGTCTCAAGAAATATAGTTTTGCCATCCAATATATGCAGGACATTGAGTTGTCTGTATATAAATGCAAAGATAGATATAATGGTATTTTAAGGCAAAAACTAATGGCAATTACTTTTGGTTTTGTTTGTTTCATAAAGAATGGGTAGATGAATACTTACAAATTTACTACATTCGAAAGAGTATTTAGCAGGCACATATTGTTTCTGAAATTATTTTGGCTATTCCTTGAAAACACTTGACATAATTACAAACAATAAGGATATTATTATCTTGATACAATTTACTCATTCTTTATGAAATACTACAATCACACACTTTTCTTATTTTACTTATTATCTTAAAATAGTTGCCCAGTGTGGTTTCAATTCAGCATGTCAGTTTATGTGTATAATGCATTATGTGTTTAATGCATCTTGATTAGCATCATTCCTTCCATCAGTATCCCCCTGTCATCTATCCCAACTCCACCTGCCCCCTCAAGTTTCCTGGCTCCAATTCCATGTATATACATAGATTATTATGACTGTATCCTTCCACCATTACTCACTCCACTCATATTCCCAACTCTGCTAAAGCCATACTGCCCCTTAGACAAGTCATAGCTCCTGGCATTCATTTTGTTGTCAATCACTCAAAGGAATTATGCTATGAAAACCCACCTCTGTATATACCATACTTCAGTCCATTTGATTATGCATATAAATACATATGGCCTTGTATGTGTTTTCATATATAATTATATTTTTAGGTCTAGCTTCCATATATCAAAGAAAATAAATGTGCCCTTTGTCTCTCTAAGCCACAGTTGCTTTATTAAATACATTTCCCAAGTCCATTCACTTCCCTGTAAATAACATAATATTATCCTTCCTGACGAATGACTAAGGTTCCTCTGCGCGCACGCGCATGCGTGTGTGTAATTCCTTGATCCATTTATTGGTTTTAGGACATGAGGGTTGGTTCCATAACTTGGCTATGGTGAATAGTGCTGCAATAAACATGGGTGTGCAGGTGCCTTTATTTTATCCTGTCAAGTCATGTAATCTTTTGGATAAATGCCCAAGAGTGGTATTGCTAGATCATAGAGTAGTCCTATTTTTAGGGTTTTTTTTTTTTTTTTTTAGGAATCCTCATACTGACTTCCACAGTGGTTGTACTAATTTACATTACTACCAACAGGTAAACACATACTCTTACCTCAATTTTCAGTACTCATCAAGTAAATAAGGGTTATGGTTATTACTTTTGTATCAATAGTGTATTCAAGTGGTGACAGAGTAGTTAATACTTTGTAAGGCAGGGGAAATAGAATGGACACAAGTGACATTTGATTTGGCACTTGCTTTATGGGCAAGTGCTAACAGTAATTGGGTGGGTAGAGCTATGGTTTCTATGGAACCCAGCTCTTTTAATCCCCATAGACATCCAGTATTCTATTCTATATTAACCAAAAGTTCTCTTTGACTTACGCAAGTTTGAGATACCATTTTTTTCACTTGGACTAATAGCATCTGACTCTCAACAAAGCCTGGATTACCTGGTCTGATTAATGACAATGTCTTCTAGAGGTGAGCTACTGAATCTTAACTCAGACTAAGCTAATCGCCTCATAGTGTGGTTGAGCATCATTCTAAATATTTGCATTCTGAAAGTGCTTGTTAAATAGCTCTTAGAATTATTATGCTTTAAATTTTCTTCAAGCTCTTAAAAAACAGTCTTGAAGCCTCTGAATAAGCCAAAATTATGTGATTCCATCTGTTGTATACATCTCTAACTCTAGCCACAGTCATACCCACTTATTAACTCATTATATTAACAAACATCTAATGAATGCCTGAAGTTTTGTGGCAGGTACTGTATAATGCATTTTACAAATGATATCTTTCAATCTCATCATTATCAAGTTCCTGTTGTTATCCTTATTCTAAGGATAGTAAAATGGAGGCTCAAGGAAATACTTAAAGTCAAATGATTAGTAAGAGCCAGAGCTGGAATTCAATTTCACATTTACTTAATGGCAAAGGCAATAATAAGTACTATTTACTAGCCATTATGTACCAGACACTATGTTAAACTCCAAATGTACCATACCTGTCATATAGACATTGTTACTTACTCATAGAGATAAAGAAGCTGAGGGTTGGAAAGTCTATCATTCATCTAAGTTGATAGATCTTAAACTAGTATATGAACCTAAGTCTTTCTGTATTCAGGTCCATGTAGTTACCACAATATCTATTTCTCCTTCAAACCCCAGCAGGACTGATGAGCCGCATCCATCATCACTATAACATAAAGTTAGAAAATGCTAATTGGGTGATAATGAGAAGTATGTTATCATCTGGGTCTGGCCAGGGAGAGACTGGTCTTGGTGATCAGCCTCTGGGATGGATTGTCAATGCCATGTCATACTTACAACATGGGATGGAAGTGAAGCTAGGCTTATGATTTGAAGTAGGATTGGATATATCAGAAGGAGTTGCACTGGGAATCACAGCATTGGATCAAAAGAGGGTCATACAAACATGAAAGTGACATGCATGATACAAGGGTAACAGAGACAGGTAGAATTGGAGACAAATATATTGGATGGATGGGCCTGGGAAGATGAATGTGGTATGGCCATGGATAAGTGCCTCTCATCTTTGAGCCTGCTACCTTCAGTATTGCCAAAAAGTCAGGGTTTAGGACTGCTAATAGTGACATACAGTGAGCAGCATTCTCAACATCTGATTCTCTCTCTTCTGCTTACAAAGATCATAGATTGCTGGGCACAGCAGACATAATTATGAACACAGGAGTGATTAATCAACCAGTCCAAAAGAATGACAGGAAGATATTGTTCAAAGAGGTAAGCCAAGAACTGCTTCCTTTGTAGTCTTGCATTTTTGCTTGATTATACCTAATGGTCATGCCATCAAGATGGTGTGCTGCTTCCCTGTAAGTTGTCAGGTTCCTCAAGCACAAGGTGCAGTCCTTGAAAATGGATATTTCACCACAATTTCCAATATATTGTTGAGAATATTCTGGGAACCAGAGATCTCCTGTTATAGCATAGGAATACAACCCAACTCACTAATCCTGTGCTACGAGCTTACATTTAGAGGGAGTTTACCAGCTGAGGAATTACTTACTCACACATCCAACACACAGGTTTCCTGGCCTTGCAAATATTGACTTACACAGAAGTCAAACAGGAGAATCTCTGCATAGCTTACTGTGACCTTTCTCTAGGAGTCCACAGGGCTCTAACCTTCACTAAAGTCTTCTAAAGTTATCAGTGCCTGGTATTGCAACTCTGTGGTGAAACCCCAGAAGGCTACTACTCCATGGGCAGTTGGTGAATACTAAAGGACTCAAACTTTAGGTTTGTTTTGTATCATTCCTATCACCATGTATCATTCACCTCTTGCATTCCAGTATGCTTTCTCAGGAGGATGAGAGTTGAGGAGGAGTTCTAACCAATACATATGCTTCATCCTAAGACGGGAGGCTGGATTTGTGAAATCAACTAGGAAAATAGTATGAGGCAGCCATGTACTTGTAAAATTTCTTGTAGATACATCAAAGAGGTAAAATTAATTTTCTAAATATATGTTATGTAATCTGTATAAGCCATAATAGCATAATTTCAACATAGAATCATCACAAAATGTTGGGGTTTTTTGGTTTGTTTTAACAGTTGTGAGGCCTGAACTCAGGGTCAGGGTGCTGTCCCTGAGCTTTTTTGCTCAAGGCTAGTGTCCTACCCCATTGAGCCACCACCCCACATCCATTTTTCTGGTAGATAAGAATCTCATGGACTTTCTTGCCTGGGCTGGCTTTGAACTGCGATCCTCAGATATTAGCCTCCTGAATAGCTAGGATTACAGAAGTGAGCCACAAGCTCCCAGCCACAAAATGTTTTTAATTAGATAATTTGTATTCCTTATGAAGCCCTTGAAATGATGCACATTTTCCACTTATGGCACATCTCAGTTCAACCACATTTCAAGTGCTCTGTGCTCATGTGCCTATGGTCTAATGAACTGGACATCACAGCTCTACTTCTGTATGAAATAGCTAGGTGGTATCAGCTTCTGAGGCAGGTTCTACATACCATGGCTATAGTGTCTAAATCATGACTTCTTTTTCCTCCTTATTCCTATCATCCATGGAAGATCCATTTGTGGCCTATCTGGTCAGGTTTCATAGAAGAATTACTGTTTAGAAAAAAGGTTGAAGATACCAGGGTATGTGTTCTGCCTGTCAAGGCTGCAGGGAGCCAGAGGGCAGCTCCACAGCAGTGCTTCCCTGTCTTCCCACTTACTTCTGCACCCTTCAGAAGATTCCTCCTCCCCACCTCAATTCCACTCCACTTTAAGGCAGAAGCAAGAGAAAGGAACGCCCTTGTTATTTCAAATGGGGCTTGACGCCGCTTCACAAAGAGTATAAAATCAAACCATTTTCACAGGCAATCTCACCCAGGCAGTTTAAACAAACTAAGGACTCAATTATATCCCATTACTGTCAGATCTGGCGCTCCCATCTTACCACATCCCTTGACTTCTGGAAGAAGGGGTAGGAGGGGGCACATACATTCCCTTGTGTAGTCTGCTAATAGGCTGTGCCCACTGAAAAGAGGCTTCCATTTATCCTATCAATCCAAGTGTGAAAGACGAGTGAAAGTTTCTCCTGCAATTTAAGTAGCTAAAACATCATAAATGATGTTTGTTGAGGAACCTAAGCAAATTATTTTCAACATTTGATTAGCAGCATGTACCAAAAATGTACTTAAATTCTGTGGCGTGTTTATGTGAAAGAGGAACAGAAAGAGAAAAAGGAGAAGGAGAAGAAGGAAGGAAGGAAGGAAAGAAAGAAAGGAAGGAAGGAAGGAAGGAAGGAAGGAAGGAAGGAAGGAAGGAAGGAAGGAAGGAAGGAAGGAAGGAAAAGAAAAAGAAAGAGAAAAAGAGTCAGGAAAGGAAGGAAGGAGAATGAGGAGGAGAAGAAAGGAAGAGGAGGAGGAAAAGGAGGAGATGGGGAGAAAGGATAGAGAAGAGAAAGAGGGATTATTCTCACAACCACATAGTGTATGCAGACAACTCGTGTACTGGTGCTTTGATTTAGAGTAAGATAAAGAGATAATTTCACATAGGCATATTGAGCCTAATATCTTTTCTGTCAAATAAGAAATCTACCACCTAAGGCTTTGATGAACACCAAACATAGTAAGATTTATTTAAGTTACCCTCTGTTTTCTATCATTTTAAAGATTTATAAATGAAGGGAACCTGATATAAATTCAATAGGCCTGATTAATGCAATGGTACAAAGAGAAAGAAAGATTTCTCCAGGACGATTTGGGACATAGCATGTTCCAAACCTTTGTTTAATGTGTAGAAATAAATGGCAGGTAACATATTGTATATAAGAACCTAGATCTGACTACTTTCAACGTCCCATGTGTATCTGTAGCTTCTATTATTGATGATGTTCTTATATCACCTTCCTGTGGTTGTACCTACACTATCTCTGTAATCTTATCTGAGTATATTGGAAACCGTGTATACTGGTATTGGAACTAGGAAATAGAAAGGGAATACCAAAATTGAGAGACACAGGGTAAAAAAAGACAAACAACTACAAAAGCAATACTTGCAAAACTGTTTGGTGTAAGTGAACTGAACACCTGGAGGGGGGGAAGGGTAAGGGGGAGGGGGGAGGGAGGTATGAGGGACAAGGTAACAAACAGTACAAGAAATGTATCCAATGCCTAAAGTATGAAACTGTAACCTCTCTGTACATTAGTTTGATAATAAAAATTTGAAAAAAAAATTACTCTAAAAAAAAAACACCTAGATCTGCTCAAACACTGAAAATGAAATATACAATGGGTACTTATAGTAGAATGTTCAGGTGTCAAGATCCGTGAACAAAACAATCAGACATGAGGTCTGAAGTTGGAGAAACTATTTTCTTATATGGATGAGGACCCAAAGTAGTCCCTGATGGAAAGGACTGTGTCTTTGTCTATACATGAAGCCAAGGTCCTAGATATCTCATGAATTGACATTCTTATTAATAGCTCTGCCTTCCTTCTTCATAGTGTGACTGGAATTTTGCCAGCAAGGTATTCCTGGAAGAACTGTACTTTCATTCATCCAATACATTGATGCATTCAGTCATCTATCAAGTAATTCATTCCCTTCATTTTCAAAATTCAACAAGCTTATGTTAATTGTTTACTCTATTCTGGACTCTATTTTGGGCCCGTTGTGAAATGTGTAAGTGGATCCAGGATACACATTATTAATATGGCAAGAGTCTTTTGTAAAGTTTGTGAACTTTCCAGCTTGAACCTAACTTCCCTGTTTGGAGGAAATATAGAATATCTTCTTGTCTTTTACAGTGAATTAACAATATAATAGTCACTTATTAATTAAGCATTGAGCTTTTATTGTGCATGTTAGGAAAACACAGTCAATAATACCTTACCTTCTGGCCAATGAAAACAGAAGCACAAGAAAGCACTTACAATTAACAGTCTATTATGATCTTTAGCAATCCTGTAAGGAAGGGCTAGTCTATAGAATAAACAAGAAAGAAACAGAGGATCTGCAAGATGAAGTACCTATCCTCAAACAACCCAGATAAGAGTTGTGGCAGAAGCTGGAATTTGAACCTTCTGTTGTAAGAACCCAGATGCTTTCTTTCCTCTATAAAATGAACTCTTGGTCAGAATGGAATCTTGTTCAACCACTCTGGAAAGCAATATGGAGATTCTTCAAAAGACTAAACACAGAGATACCCTATCACCCAACAATTCCACTCCTGAGCATTTATCCAATAGAACTCAAAGGTACACTAAAGCCACTAGCACAACAATGTTCACTGCAGCACTTCACATTAACCAAGGCATGGATTCAGCCCAGATGCCCCTCAATGGACTCATGCATCAGAAAAAATGATATTGTACCACTTGTAAGGAAATAGTGAGACTTGGAAAAAAATTATGTTAAGTAAAGTAAGCCAGACCCAGAGAAACGCAGGTTGCATGGTTTCCCTCATTTATGGGAGCATAGGCCTATAAATCTATAAGTAAATATACTGAGTAGTATGCAAGCAGTTATAAATGAATTAACTGAAACATAAGAGCTCAAATAATATAATTCTTTAGAAAGATGAAGTCAAAATCCAGTAAAAATAAGTGCCAGGAAATGGGTACTTGCAAGAGAGGTGTATTGCAAAGGGGATAGGGATAGAGGAGAAAAGGGAGAATGGGGGGGGGGGGTGATGCAGGCAAAAATGCACTAAATATACCACAGAATTGGGAGTCAAGCACTCTACCACTAGGCCATATACTCAGCCACACACCAAAGAATTGGGAAAAATAAGGGAAGGGAAGGGGTGAGCCAAGGTGTCGGGGCGGGGGGATCTGAAGATGTTGAATGGATGACACAGATCAAGATAGATTGCATAAGCAAACTGCTTTGTTATATGGAAAAATATCAATATATAACCTAATAATTAAGAAAAGGGAGACAGGGGTAGGTTGGGGGGCATGGATGAGAACATTGAAAGGGGTGACATTGAAAGATGCACTGTATTCATAAATTGCTCTGTTGAATGGCAACTCCTTTGTACAACTACTTAACGATTTCTTAAGAACTGTCCAGTATAGAGCATGGAAAGACTGTGGGCTTTCCTAGAGAGGGCAAGACCCATGTTGGCCTGAAAGAGGTAAACATTGGAAAGAAGGAACCCTTTCCAGTTGGAGGGAAGGTGAGAAAGGAGTGTAGAAAAGGTGACAGGTAAGGGGTGAGATGTAACTTCACACTCGTTAGGACAGCTGTAATGTTTTTTTTACAAGAAAATAGTGTTGGAAAAGAGTTGTAAACGTTGGAACTCTTACACATTGCTAGTGTGACTATCAATGCTGCTGTGGAAAATAATTTTGTAATTCTTCAAAATGTGAAACAGAATTACTGTATGACCCAACAATTCCACACCTAGTAACCCTACCCAAGAATTGAAAACAGACACACACATATACATACATGCATGGTCACAGCAGGACAATAACTCAAAAGTAGAAACAATCTATCAGTGGGTGAATGAGTAAACATGTTGTGACATATACAATTATTACCGGACCAAGGAATGAAGTACTCATACAAGCTAAAATGTACTTTCACAAACCTCCAAGACATTATGCAAAGTAAAAGATGGCAGAAACAAAAAAGCTATCCAGTATACATCTCTATTTACATAAAATAGCTAATATACGAAGATCCAAGAGGAAGAAAATAAAATGGTGATTGTCAGTGGTGAAATAGGAGTGACAGCTCTCATTTGCGGTTAATGAAAATATTTTAGGACTAGAAGTGGTGGTTGCATGATATTGCAAATATGTACTATGTGTAACTGAGTTGCTTAGTTTAAAAGTAGGTTACTTTCATATTATGGGAATGTGGCCCCAATAAAAGAGAAAAGAATAAGAATTAGAAAATCCTAGTCACTCTGGTTCCAAAGCAGTCTTCTTGCTTTGTGACAGTCATGTGGCCTCTTTCGATTGATTCTAATGATGAAATCAGCACCCAAACTGGGTTATCCACACCCAAAAGAACAGTGGATCACAAGAGCCTAATAGCTATGCCCCTATGAATGCATAAGATGATGCTAAGTGAAATGAACTCCATGTTATGGAAACAACTGTTATCTCACTGTTGTAATTACTTTCAACATGCCATGTGAAACTGTAGCTTCTTTTGTTGATGATCCTCTTGTATCCCTGTGGTTGTACTTGTGCTATCACTGTATCTCATCTGAGTACACTGGATACTGTATATACTGGTATTAGAACTAGGGAAGTGAAAGGGAGTATCAAAATCGAGAGACAAAGGATTAAAAAGACAAACGACTCCAAAAGCAATACTTGCAAAACCATTTGGTGAAAACCTACTGAACAACTCATGGGGGGAGAGGGAAAGGGGAAGGGAGGAGGGGGGAATGAGGGAGGAGGTAACAAACAGTACAAGAAATGTACCCAAGGCCTAACGTACGAAACTGTAACCTCCTGTACATCAATTTGACATTAAAAAAAGAACAGTGTAATGCAAATAAAGAGTAATCATCAAACAATTGAAATAACAACACTTTCTAAAGGTTTTTTATTTTATTTTTTACTTTCTTTTTCTGGACAATAAAGACACCATCAGTTCCTAAACTGCCCAATGCTCAATTTCTAAAGCATAACCTAGTATTAGGACTGTCTTTCTTTACAAAATTACTGGCATGGTTTGGGAGGGTGCAGGGAGTGATTTAGAAAAGAATGACAGAATGGCAGGAACAGAGATGTCGTCTATGAAGAAGAGATGGGTCTAAAGACATGAGGGAGAGAAACAGAAACAATTGTGTACATAGCTCCCCTCTCTGATGGAAAGTAAACTTCCCTTGGATTAGAGAGCATGTCTTATTCATCACCAACAGAACCTATTATAGAATCTAATTTGTAGTAAGCACTCAGTAAATATTCGTTGGATAAATAAACTATAAAGTGCCATACATTTGGGGTTCACCCTGCTGGCCTAACTCATGAATCATCCCATTTATGAAAGGGCAGTGATAATAACTATGTTCTTTTATTCATATAATCTACCCACTACCTCATCTACTTGGCCATCCATCTACCCATCATTTTCACCCCCTTCAAACTCAACAAGCTGTTATGGGTTACTCTAAGCCAGGCCACCATCTTGGAGGCTGAATATGGAGCTGTGAAAGACACACAATCTGTGTCCTGCAGTGTAATAAAGAACAGAGTGGGTGGAGCTGGAGAGATGGGAGGTGGCCTGGCAGTATAGGTCTCCAAGAACTACAGGGAGAGTGCAGTCAGGTGGAGAGGTGTCTTGAACTAGCCAACCACAAAAAGAGCTTTGTCATGGCCCATGAAACATGTGAAAACCTACCAAGAAAGCTGCATTCTTCAGTAAGCTCAAGGGACATGGCAGACTTAGATTTTCAAAAAGCAAGACCAATGAAGTCTAGGCCAATTCAAGAATGAAGTGGGGAGTGTATATTAAAGGTGGAAAAGAGCCAAACTAATAACTCTAATAATAAATATAGTTGACTTGTGAGAGCTGATCGTAACTGAATGCTGGTTAAGTGGATAAATGTTTTATTCTGATTTGAAGGTTAAACTTCTAGTGAGTGGTCAGCATGATAACAAATCAGGGTGCCCATCATCACCACCTGCCCCTCAAAGGCAAAGCCAAGCTAATCTCAGAGCCTGTGAATAGTTATAGTGCATGACTCAAGGGAGACCTTGAGATTGCAATTAAGTGGGTAGATTTTTTTTTTTTTTTTGGCCCGTCCTGGGCCTTGGACTCAGGGCCTGAGCACTGTCCCTGGCTTCCTTTTTGCTCAAGGCTAGCACTCTGCCACTTGAGCCACAGCGCCAGTTCTGGCCATTTTCTGTATATGTGGTGCTGGGGAATCGAACCCAGGGCCTCATGTATACGAGGCAAGCTCTCTTGCCACTAGGCCATATCCCCAGCCCCAAGTGGGTAGATTTTGAAATAAAGGGATGACCCTGAATTATCAAGTGAGGCCCATCTAGGCACATGGGATGTAAAATTCTAGAAAAGGCTATAGCGAGAGGACATTTCAGAAGTATTGGAGCATGGCAGGGACTCAACCTTTGGTTACTGAAGGAGAGACAACTGGAGAGCATGAGAAGGAATGTGAGTAGTCTCTCATAGCAAAGACTGACCCCACTTGATGACAGTTAGGAAATAGGGACATTAATCTAATAACCACAAGTAATCAAATTTGGTTAGCAAGCTGAATGTACTTAGAAGAGGGCTTGTTCATTCCCCAGGAGCTACAGAAAGGCACAGGCCCTTCCTGGAACCTTGATTCAGACATGCCAAGCAGAGGATTGGGATGAGCTGGGCCACACTGGACTTTTAACCCACAGAGCAGCGAGATAAATCCGTGATCATTCAAGCTGCTAAATCTGTGAGAAATTATTATGGTACCCACAGAAAATAAATAGACTGCCTCTAACAAGAATTTGTCTCCTCCCAGGTAAAACCATGAGTTTCTCCAGAGGAGAGATTTTTTTTTTTAATCTTATGCCTGAAGTTAAAAGAGTATAGACTGCCTTTAAACTGTCTGGGTTCAAATCTTGCCTTTGACATACACTGATGGGTAGTGTGGCATTGCTTTCCATCTGTTCCATGCTCATAGGGCTGTTTGAAGGAGTGAATGAGTTGACTTTTCTGACTGGGAACTGTGCCTGGGACATCAAATGGATTGACTATATTTTATTGCATTGTGATGAATCTAGAACCCAGTCGAGCATTGGTCAATTAGTGTGTATAATGGATGCTATCATTGGTCTACAGATGCCCTTTTTGTGGGGCCAACACACTCATTCCCCCGATTCTGGGAGAATGGGCTGAGGGCAGTTACCTCAAAGTCCCATCTCCCTGGGTTCACCTTGCTTTCAATGATCTTCCATGACCTGAAAGGCAAGCCTGAGGTCCTTGTCTTGATTCCAGACATGGGAAGGTCCATTCCCAGCTCTGGAGTCTCCTTGAAGATTAATCAAGGTCTCTGCTGCACTGTCATGGCAATTCACCTTCTCCCTCCGTCCCAACCTGGTTTCCTCACTCTCTTGATTTCCCACAAACCTCCTGCCCAAGAAACCCTGTCCCAGAATTTGTTTCCCAGTGAACCTGTGCAGTACTATTCTTCTTTCTCCATTTTTCTAGCTTCAATTCTTCTTCTTGCAGCTATTACTGACAGATAATGCATTATGTGCCACGACACTATTCTGAGGATTTTACAAAGCGCTTCTCACTGTTTTCACAAGTCATAGTAAGGATTATTTGCAGTATTAAAATGAGGAGGTTGGGATATTACCATCAATCTTCCCAACACCAAAGACCAAACAGCTAGCAAAGGGCAAAAACAGAACTAGAACCCAGTTACATAGGAGAAGGCAAAGCCAGTGGTTACACAAGTTTATTCGAGTTTATTGTCCTTAGATTGACTTTGGTAAATGAACCTCAGCTTTGCTTGGGCTTCACTTAGTACTCCCTTGGGATATAGAACCCTCAGCTTTTATTGTATTGCTGTTAAACAGGGCTTTTTTTTCTTCATTCTTGTTTAGCCCCCAGAATTATACTTCTCTTCTAAAAGAGTCAGTGAGACCTGCAGCTGGAGATGAACCCATTCCAAAGGAGGATAAAGCTCTCGTGTGATCAAATGACATTTTCCCTTGAAGGGAAAGGTATGATATTCTCCTGTCACTGGGGCTTCACCTCAGGATTAAGGACACCCCACATAAAACAAACTCCCACAGTCCCATCACCTCAGGGCCAGACTCGGCAAGGAATGGCCAATGATCAGACTCCTCCAAACGGAATCTAGAGAATCAATGCAGTCCATAAATTTATATCCACATCATCTCTTGGCAAGAGAACTATAAGCTTAGAAGAGATTATCCTACCTCTTCATGCAGGCTGATAATGGAGAAAGCTTTGTATTCATGAACATACATCACAGCATTGTGAATAGAAGCAAAAGAACAAGGAAATAATTTAAATATGCAACCCAAGGATGATAGCAAAACAGACATGAACAGATAGTATTTTTTTTTGGTCATAAAAAGTCATGTTTTCAAGTAATATTTAATGGTCTGGAAAATAGCCAAAAATATATGACTAACTCAAAAGAATAGAAGTAATGAACATGTGCCTTGAATTTTGTCCCTAATTCTTCACACAAAATACTATTAGAAAAAAAAATAAATTGCATCATAATGGTTGTTTTAAAGAATGTGTAATTGCATAGTTTGTTTTTATCATCTATATATACTAATGGAAACCCCTTCTGTTATCAAGAAAAATAACTCTTAAAAAGATACTATAAAAATGTGTTTTTAATAGGACTTTTATTTTTAGGTTGACAATGGAAAGTATTTTATGCTTTTTGTAGGTGGAGGGGTGCCAGTCCTGGAGTTTGCACTCAAAGCCTGGACACTGTCTCTAAACCTTTAGTGATCAAGACTAGTACTCTACCACTTGAGCCACAGCTCCACTAGTCTCGTGGATTTTCCTGCTCTGGCTGGATGTGAATCATTATCCTCAGATCTCAACTTCTTGATTAGTTAGGATTGTAACCATGAGCCACTAGCACCCGGCTAACATTTTAGGTCTTATAATCTAACTCAGTAGAATTTGGGAGCTCAAGGTGTATTTCCAGCCTAGCTTTTTAAAAATCTAAAACCTGTTCCACGCGTCCAATATTTTCTATGCTTGGTTACCAGATAGTAAGTAGTCCTAGTGTTAGATGGCCATGTCCAAAGCTAATGTGGTTAACATCAAATGGCTACATTCAAAGCAGCCTGATGGCTCTTATTACTAAGTATATTCTATATACCATTCATTATCAGCCTGGTTAGTCTAAAAGAATATCACCACAGCACTGTAATCATTTTAAAATGACTTTGTGGATACATAGCTCATGCCAGGTAGTAGCCTAGAAATGGGGACAGATTAATTTATGGGCTTCTTTCCAAGATCACAGCACTGTATATTACATGCTGTGCCAACAATTACTAGGGACCAAAAACTTATTTATAGCCAGACAGAGGGAAATTACTTATCTCTAGTGTTTCCAATAAATACTTCATAGCCAAGAGGATTTTTGAACAAGATTTTTTTTAAAAAAATATCTGTTTTATTAACACATAAAATGTTCATATTAATGGAATTCCCTATGGAATTTCCATGCATGCACGTGGTTGTGTGTTGATACTATCCATTCACCATTTTTCACCAGTACCTTTCCCTCTCCCCAACCCCATTCTCAGTCCTGGGTATCATTGTTTTACTTTCAGGTCAATTTTCTTTTCTTTTGAATTCTCATGTTTATTAGTTACAGTCTAAAAACTTAATGAACTGAGTGGATAGAAACATGCCACCTTATAGGGAACAGGAAGCACAGAGAAGGAAGTAGGAAGGAAATTCCTAAGGACACTCTCTCCCCAGGACTAGCTCCTCCAGGTAGGCCCCTACCTCCCAAAGTTTACAGAGTTCCCCCAGAATAGTGCCAGCGTCAGTTGGGGACCTAGTGGTATAGTTATTTATTAATTTATTTTCTTCTGTCTGTAGTGGGGCTTGAACTTGGGGCCTGGGCACTGTCCATGAGCTCTTTTGCTCAAGGCTAGCACTCTACCACTTGAGCTACACTGCCACTTCCCCCTTTCTGGTGATTAATTGGTGATAAGAGTCTCAGGGACTTTCCTGCCCAGGCTGGATTTCAACTGTGATCCTCATATCTCAGACTTCTAAGTAGCTAGGATTACAGGCATGAGCCAGCAGCATCTGATGTTATTAGTTGGGTTTTTTTTAATTATCATAAATTCTATGTACTCAACCTTGGTGTTGGCACTATGAAAAAGATGCAAATAATTTTTGTAATGCTTTTAGAAAGTGTTTCTATTGAGTACATTTGTAGCTTGTCAAATACAATGTACAGAATAAGAATAAAAAGTACTTTGAGGATAAATATTATTGTGATATAAGACCAAGGCATATGACTTAACTATAATAGAGCAAAAAAAATGTGAGTCTTAAGGTCCTTCCACAATGTCAGTACAATTTATAACAATTATATGGGTGGACTCTTAGTTCCAACAGTGAGAGACTAGCAAATATAGATTGCCCAGCAATGGAGAGCAGTGACTCAATCATCTGCTGAGAAATCACTCAGTATTTTGGGTTTTCAAAGTCTTAGCAAGTCCCTCTGTCTGTCAACCTTTGCAGTTCAGTAACACAGGGTAAAGCACTGTCACAAAGAAGCTGGGCCTGCTTTACAATCAATGTGTATGTTGGCAGGGGCGGGGAGGGGGAGAACAAGGGATTCTGTATAGAGATTGTGTGTGCATGCTTGTGTGCATGTACATTCATGTCCACACACGTGAGTGTGTGTGTGTGTAAAGCAGTGTTTATAAAAGAGTCTTCTCATTCAGTTGACTGACCTTAGTTCTAACACAAGCTCTGCTACATACTAATTCTGTAACCTTTGCAAGCTTCATATTTCTCTGTACCTCAGTTGTTTGTTTTGTGATTCGCAAAGCGGGGCTGATGATAATCATGGTGGCCTTGCAGGATTACTGTGAGAATTTACTATAAAGCACTTGAAGCACTTAGGACGGTGCTAGGCGCAGAGTAAATAAGCAATTCATTACCGTTAATCAAGTCTACATGGAGGCATGGTCTGATGCAATTATGCTGGGAACAAAAGGGCACCAAGAAAAAGGGCACCAAGGAAAAGGGCACCAAGTCTGAGCATCAGCCCATCTTCCCTCTCCCCAGTCTTGTGTGTGTGTGTGTGTGTGTGTGTGTGTGTGTGTGCGCATGCGCCCATGAATGTGCATATGTGCATGCTAATCCTGGGGGCTTGAACTCAGGACCTGAGCTTTTGTTTGCTGAAGGTCATCATTCTACCACTTGAGCCACAGGTCCATCTTTCACTTCTTGGTGTTTAAGTAGAGATAAGAATCTCATACTTTCTTGCCTGGGCTGGCACCAAACCATCATCCTCTGATCTCTGCCTCTTGAGTCACTAGGCAAAAGACACCAGTGTTAGACTCCCTGTCTTCTTTGCCTTTCTTCCTCCCTTCTTTCCATTTTTCCTCCTCTTTTCCTCTTTCACCTTTTTCTTCCCTCTTCCTCTTCCCTTCCCTAATTCCTCCTTCCTTCCATAATGACTTTTCAAGTGACCATGTGCCAATACTTTTCTAGACATTGGAATTGACAGTGAGCAAAAGATATGAAGCATTTGAGATTCTCAGGGAGTGGGGAACTCTGGGTTTTGAGGCTTTGTTGGCCAATCATATCTAGCTGAGTAGTGTTCACATATGCATATGTTAAAGTTGCACGTGCCTGGGGTCTTTATATCCTGATGACAAACTACTATGTGAGGGTAGGTCCACAATACTCAGGTTATTATAGAGGACCATAGTAAATGGTTATGGTGCATCAGGCCCACTCCTCAGAGGGGACATGCTTGGGACAGTGTGATAGAGACAGATATCAATCCAAACACTATTCTTGATACTACTGTGAAAGTATTTGTCTTTGTTCGTGTGCTGGTAGTGGGGCTTGAGTTCAGGGCCTGAGCATTGTCCTTTAGCTATTTTGCTTAAGCTGGTGTTTTACCAATTGAGTCACTTCTCTTTTTCTGCTTAATTGGAGATAAGGGTCTCATACTTTCCTGTCCAGGATGGCTTCAAACCACAATCTCCAGATCTTAGCCTCCTTAGTAGCTCGAATAAATGTGAAAGTATTTAAAATTAGCCAGGTGATGGTGGCTAACCCCTGTAATCCTAGCTACTCGGGAGGCTGAGATCTGGGGAAAGTGGTTTGAAGCCAGATGAAGCAGAAAAGTCCCAATGAGACTCTTATCTCCAATTAACTACTCAAAAAGCCAGAAGTGGCACTGTGGCTCAAGTGGTAGAGCACTAGCCTTGAGCACAAAGAGGCTCAGAGACAGCACCCAGCCCCTGGGTTCAAGTCCTAGGACCGGCAAAAGAAAAGACAAAAAGTATTTTAGATTAAATAAATAATCCAAGTAGTAACATTCAAAGTAGTTGACTTTGAATGAAGCAGATTGCTACTTATAAGTCAGGAGGACCTCATGCGATCCATTGGGTGAGTTAGGAGGAAATGTCTGTGCATAAGAGCATATAAAATAATATTTATCAAAATGAACTCCAACAAATGAAATCAAGAGGTATGTTTTTTTCTTTTTTGCTGGTTTTTTGTCTTTTCTTTTTTTTGGAACTGGGGATCAAACCAGGAGCACTTTGCTACTGAGCTACATCCCAGCCCTGTTGTTTCCTTTATCTTTTGTCTCTTTTGCAAACTTATCTGTTTTAGGATTGGTAAGGGTGGCACAGAAAGGGCGAGACAAAGGGTGAACAAATGCAGCCGTGGTACTCACTAGACACTATGTGGAAAATGAACTGTGCAACTTGTGAGTAAGATAGGAGAAAAAAAACTGGGAGAAAGCGAGGAAAGGCGTAACACTGTTCAAAAAGAAATATACTCAATACCTGACTTATGTAACCCTTCTGGACATCACCTTTATAATAACAAGTGTGTGTGTGTGTGTGTGTGTTTGTGTGTGTGTGTGTACATATGGAAAGGTCTGACTTCCTCAAAGAAGAGGGGATTCTGCCTGCAGTATGTCTTTGGAGTCAGCTATAATAGCTGTTCTTCCCTAGGTCTCAACCTGCTGGCAATGAATCTAAGGACCAAACTCCTACTCCTCCCATTCATCCTTCAGGATCAAGTTCAGATGTCATTTCCAAAAACAGCATCATCTTTGCAGTCTCATCCTTGGATGAGAGATACATATTTCATACTGGGTAATATTTTTTGACAACTATGGTCACCTTTTGTCATATATCCACGTCTCATGTCTAGCAGAGGCCTGGCCTATCACAAGCAGCTCACTTATCAAGATTACAACATGAATGTCATTCCTGCTCAAGATCAGGACCATGTCCTAGTTTTCTCTAAATATATCTAGTAACAAGGCAGTTCGTGTATGCAACGCATTTGGATGAGTGTCATGCCTTCCACAGCTTCACCTCCCGGCCCCTGCTTTGACCCAGCCCTTCCCTTACTTTCCTTCATTTTGTGGTGTATGCAGTGCATCCTTTCCTGCAGTCTCTCCCCTTTCCCCCTTCATTCTTCTACCCCTTTCCCCTAGGCCCTACCCTCTGCTTTTACAAGTACCCATTTCCTGGTACTTATTTTGTTAGGCTTTGATTTAGTCTTTCTAAAGAATTATACCATGTGAAACCATACCCTTTTTTTTTTTCCTCATATTCCCTTCCTGTGGTTTTACCCCTGATATCATTGTAACTGGTTTTAGTACCCTGGGTATTGTATATATGTGTATTACAACTAGGAAAGGGAAAGGGAATACCAAAATCAAGGTACAAAGGATAACAAGGCAAACCATTGCAGCAGCAGTACTTACAAAACCATAAGGTGTAAACTGTATGTACAGCTCATGGGGAGAGACGGAAGCGGGGGAGGGGGGAGGCAGGGAAAAAATGAGGGAGGAGGTAATAAGTTGGATAAGAAATGTACTCACTACTTTGACAATAAAGGAGAAAAAATTAAAAATGATTACATTAATAAAAGACAATTTGTTAATCAAAAAATGTATTCATATGAAGCTCTAACTCCTCTGTACTTCACCTTGACAATAAAGAAGAAAAAGAAAGAAAGAACTTGAAGAGACACAAAGAGAATTATACAGCTTATCCTCTCCATAGAGACTATTACATTTCAGTTAATTCATTGGTAATCATTTGCATACCACTCAGTGTGTTTACCTCTAGATTTATAGGCACACTTTAGCTACCACAAATGAGGGGAACCATGCAACTTTTGTTTTTCTAGGTCTGCCTTACTTCATTTAATATAATTTTTCCAAGTCTTTCCAGTTCCTTATGCATTGTACAGGATCATTCTTTCTAATGGGTGAGTAGAATTTCAAAACTCTTAAGTGAAAGATCTACCTCAGTACCTAGTACCTCAGCATGTGACTTTAGATTAACAATGAAATGATTTACATGTTTCTAGAAATAACTTTGTTTAAAGTTGAAACCATTAGGATGGTCCCTAATCCCGTATGAATGGTGTCCTTAAATAAAGGGGAAATTTGGATACAGAAAGATGCATGAAGGAATGACAATGCAAAGAGACACAATCATCTTCAAGCCAAAGAGCAAGGCCTGAAACAGAGTTTTGTCTCGTATCCACCCAGGAAAACTCAACCCTTTGGACAACTTGATTTGTGTCTCTCCAGAACTATGAGATAAAACATTTTCTATTAGAATATTTGGTTGGTACTCTGTAATAGCATCCTAATAAACTTCCATGAGCTGTGCCTCTATCAACACATGCATCTTTTTTCCTTCTCAGTTAGCTGAGGCACCCAGCTCCCCCTTTATAGCTTCTTTCAAGTTTTTAATATTTAAGGAAGATGAATATTTAAGGGACTGACATGTCACAAAATCTTGAGTAATTTGTTCCCTGTCAGCTTCCTTATTTCTTATCACAACTGGAAAGTGAACTGTTTGTAAGAACAATGCCTGACACAAAGTAGGCCCCCAATAAGGATTTGTTGCTCGAATGAATACATCATAAATATTCTCCAGGCTACTTCCTTCCGGCACTGTAAAACCAACCTTCCATGTCCTGTTTGACTCCTTGAGATCAGCCTTAACCCCCTTTGAATTTGTTATTTATTCCTTACCAGGTGCCCGGGTTCATTAGTGCTTTCCATTAAAGATATGGTTGAAAGGACGCTTTCATTTGAAACCCTCAAGCGTGGTGTTTTTGTTGGCTGGCTTTCTCTGGCTCTGAAATAATTACTTTTTGTTTTTTTGAGGTGCTGAACTTTCTCATGTTTGTCTCTCTTCCCTGACAGCTCTTCCTTTGATCCTTTCTGTAAAGATTTGCCCACACTCATTTAGTAATGCCAGAGCATCTTAAAGGAAAAGAAATCATTGACTATTCAGTCTGAAAAAGATCCTGGGAGATGTTTTTGTCCAGAGTCTCCACTCCTTTATAAGGTCATGATTTTCAAAATAAGCTCTGTGGAACCATAGTAGCAGCAGAAAATAGAAGAAAAACAACTGAAAAGCATTTGTCAGGTGCTCTAGCATTGAAAGGGATTTTTGCTGATACTAGTTTTGTTGTTGTTGTTGTTTTGTTTTGTTTTGTTTTTGTCTGCTACCTTGCAGAGGTGAGAGAAGTTGAAGAGGAGAAAAGATCTCTAGCCTTGGCCTCTGGCAGCCTCAGTTAAAATTGTAGCGCTGTATCTTCTTTTCTTGGTATAGCTTTGAGCAAGGGTCATTTCACCTTTCTGAGTCTCTGTTTCCCCATTTGTAAAATGGGAATGCATAGACTTCTCAACGACATGGCTGGAAGTTCATAGAATGTGAAAGTGCGAAAGATCTTTGAAAATTATAAAGTGCTGCAGAAATATAAAACGTGGCGATTTTTGACTCTGAATTATTTTTTATTACTGCTATTAGCAAAAGAGGGAGAGTTTTATTTTTAAAGGAATTTTGTTTCAGTGAGAAACAAGTAACTGTGTGCTAACCGTATGGGGTGCCAGTTCTGCTCACAATGAGAAGATTAATATCGCCAAGAAGCCAACTGTGCAAGCACTCACATGATCTTGAAATGTGAGATGAGTTTGTCTGTAATTTTGTCTCCCCTATCCTAAGTTTAGTTTGAAATAAATACATTCTCCTCTCTCTACTGTTTACCCCATCCTACTTTTTTTTTTTTTATTAAAGAACTGTTAACTTATCCACACAGTGGGTATTTATTGATCCAGGTGCTGTTTATAAGTTGAGATGTTAGGTAATATAACTACTAATAAAACAAATGTCCACCCTCAGGAAGCTTACACGTAGATCAACAAGACAGATGGTAAATGCATAGTACGTCTGATGAGAATCACATTCATAATACCATGATTAGCAGCAGCAGAGAAAGCACTTGGAAGACAATAGTGAGATGCAGGAACTGTGCATAACCTAGAAAGGAGTGACAAAGAAGCCATGAGTATATCCAAGGGAAGGAAAACTAGACAGGAAAGCCGCAAGTGGGAAGGTTCAGAGGCATCATTGCCCTAGCCACATCCAAGGTACAAAGAGGTCAAAGTGACTGGAGTCTGGGAGTAGATGCTAGGATCTGAAAGACAATGGTACTGAACATGGCCATGACAGAGGGTCCTGCACAGTCACGTGGAGCCTTGTAAACAATTGTGTGGGACATTTTCATTCTGAGTAAGAAGAGAAGACATTGGAAGGTTTTGAGTAAAGGAGTAATATGATCAGGTTTATGTTTTCATAGGACTAAATATTTGTATGGAATCAATTTTATAGAACAAACTATAGGGCAGGCACTGGCAGTTCATGCCTGTAATTGTAGCTATTTAGGAAGCTGAGATCTGAGGATCGTGGTTCAAAATCAGCCCAGGCAAGAAAGTCCATGAGTATCTTATATCCAATTAATCACCCAAAAGCCAGAAGGGGAGGTGTAGCTCAGATGGTAGCGAGCTAGCCTTGAGTAAAAATGTTCAGGGAAACTACCCAGGCCCTGTGTTCAAGCCTCAGGACTGATACATATACACACACACACAAATATCCAAGAATAAACCTATTTCCAAATGCAATTATGAGCAAGCATAGTCAAATAAATAGGTAGAGGAATCAATAACAACGGTGAAACAAAGGATAAAGGGTGAACCAATTCAACAGTAATACTCACAAGACACTGTTGAAATGAACTTTATAACTTGGGGTAGAGGAGAACTCAGGGAGGAGGGAAAGTGGGAAAAAGCAAGTGAGGGAGTAACAATGTTTGACAAGAAATGTACTCATTACCTTACTTATGTATCTGTAACCCCTTTGACATCACCTTTACAGTAAAATTAAATTAAATTCAAAAAAAGAATTTTCAAAAACAAAACATCAATTCCCACACATACATTCATTGTGCAGCTCCATTGGTGTGGAGAAGTCCCTCATCAGTGCTGTGCTAGAATCAGTTCTGTGTACATTCTTTTGTGATTTGCCCAGTGTTTCCATTGCTCTTAATTTTGCAAAAATCTGCCTTCCACAAAAGCAAATGGTGTCCAAAACGCAAGATAAAAGTTATGGAAAACCTCCCAAATCAAAACAGGAAACAGAATACACTTGATTTACGTGACAAAGCCACAATTTTACCTAGCTGAAAGGTAGCATGTCTTTAGCGGAAGTTGGTAGTATGAGGGGAAAAATGAACCGAGCCTTTACTGTACAGGGCTCAACTCCATACACGCTGGGCCTGCACCAGGTTTGCTAGAATTGCAGTCTCTTTGGAACTATATTCCAATGGATCCCAAAAGTCTATTGTGTTCTCTGAAGAAGATAAAGGTGACTTCAACTAGTCTAGCCACAGCAAAGTGGAGAATATCTGTCAGAATAGGTTATAATTCTGTAATATCAAAATGTGTCAACTGTCTCTGTGACATAGAAAGATAAAGGCTTATGTTTCCTTAAGAGGTGTGTGTGTGTGTGTGTGTGTGTGTGTGTGTGTTCCAGAGTCATTGATGTGGATCCTTGTTATCCTTTTTAGAATGCTCAGGCTGGCAAAGTGGCTTCTGTCTTGGACCCTGTCACTTGTAAAAGAGACATAGGCTATAGCATGCCATGGGACTGCTCCTGAGTATAGAGTGTAAGCAAAGTAAATCTTCTCAGGGGGAAGAACATCAGAGAGAGAGAGAGAGAGAGAGAGACAGAGAGAGAGAGAGAGAGACAGACTGACAGACAGACAGAGAGATAGATCCATAGCTAGAGAACAGTTTCATAATTGTCCACCTGATCAAATGTAGGTTCTACTTCAAAGGAAGAGACACAAGATTTGGTATAGAGTCAACCTGGACTGGTGATAAAATAAACACATTAAGAATGGTGTCTAGCATTTGGTCTGACCAACTAGAAGACAAAAGTTGTGGCCATCTAATCTGGAGGAGGCTCCAATAGCCTCCAATCCAATAGCAAGGATGCAGGTGAACACAGGAGTGTGATGTTCAAAGAGATTTGGGTGGGTGGCACAGATTTGGCAGACATAATTCCTGTAGCAAGAGTGGAAAGCACAGGAAGGTGTGCATTAAAAGCAAAGGGCACATGAATTAGATCTGATTTTCAGAAGCTACCTCTGTGATCATTCAGCCCTGAAAGAGAAGGACAACATCAGTTGGACATTCCCAAATTGTGACCAGAGATTTATCTCAGGAATGAAATTTCAATCTGTACACTTTTGGGGAAAAAAGTGAAAAATCTATACAATTTTGAATCTATAGACTTGTTTCTGGCTTACACACAACCCAGGTTAAGTCCCCCTGAACCCTGGCCTCCCATTTGGACGCTGCTTTTTCAGCAATGGCAAGGTTGGTACTCACTCTCACGTCTCTGCAATTCCCCTTTACAATCTCTCTATCTGTACTTGGTCATGTGATTCAGACAGTAACCAAGGTCTCGCTGACTCGCAAGCAAACTCTTTCTACCATTCCAGAGAATCTCAGTTTCTCCATCACTAAAAACTCCAACCATTCCCTTGATGAAGATTGCGCTACCACAAGGGATGAAAACCTTCCCAACCCATTTTGAAATATACAACTAAGCCTCAGATTTGGAGGCTGGGCAGTGGAATTCCAATACCAATTCTGAATACAGTTCCATACTCAGAGCACTTTTGTAGCTTATGAACAATTCCCCGGCATTTACTCTGCCATGGGTTTTGTGCTATACAGCCTCAGGGATGTAAAGACAAAAGTTTAGCCTTGCTTTGGTATAAATAGTGCTGTCATAGGCAGCCTGTTCTGTTTTGGAGAAACCCCATTAGAACTCTTCCTGATGTAGATTCAAAGAATTCTAACAAAGGGGATTTTGAATGTCCTCTTACAAGAAAATCATAACTACTCAGAATGATGGATATGCTAATTACCTTGATTTGATCATTATACAAGTACAGGAACATCATGCTGTAGCCCATAAATATGTATAATTAGTATGGGTCAATAAAAAAAGACAGAGCACCAAATCCATCTCACCGCAACCTTTACTCGTTGGTCCTTCCATAATCTAATACATTATTATGTGCTGAAGGGAGAATATGTAGGAGAGAGGAACCTACTTCTGCCCTATCCTTACTTTCTTCTACAAGGCTAGGGAGTTTCCAATTTAATAGGTGATGGTCCAGACCATAAATGGAAGTACAATTCCTGGTACCTAGTCACCATGTATCAAATGCTGCATCCACGCGATGTGTATCAAATGCTGCATCGACGTGATGCACAAGACCCTTTCCTCCATGCCTTTTCCATGCAACTGCCAAGATATGGTCACTTAATAGCTAGCACTTGGATCTCCTTTGTCTTCCTTCCATGACCGTCTCATAAGGATGCCATCATTTCATGACTGTGGCAGCAAGCCAAAGACTTTGTGATCTTGAGATCTAGGGGCATGAGACGGAAGGTAGGCAGCCTAATGGACATAGAGATCAGTCACTTGCTCTGACCGAATGGGGCAAAACACAATAGCCACATCAATCACAAAATGTTGATATTGATAGTATTGATATCATATGCCAATAATGATGAAAACTAAAATAACATTCTAGAATTATAATTCGTAGTAACAGCAACTCAATGTTATTTAATACTGATACTATTTCTTATTTCATTTTCCCCTTGTCAGAGAACAGAGAACCTGAGAACTTCATAGGGAAGAAGTCTCTGGGATGAGGCTAGAATTTGGGCATCCTTAGCTTTCTTGCCCCAGTTTGAAGAGAAGGAATTTATAATCTTATTTAATACAGTCAGCCATCAGATGCTTGAATATCATTGAATCCCCCTCTAAAGACATTCACACCGAGACAGAGAACTCGTGGTTTTACAAAGCCTCTCATATTGGCATATTTATATTCTTGTTATGATAGAGGTGATGTACAGAGGGGTTATATTCACATGAGTCAGGTAATGAGTACATGTCCCTTCATAGTGTCATCTGTTCATTCCCTTCCAGTCCCTCCTTTCCATTTCTACCCATGAGTTGTATAGTTCACGTTCATCCGTGTCCAGTGAGCTCCACTGCTGCATTTTTTTACCCTTTTCCCTGGAGTTCTGTGCCCTCTCCCTCCTCCCTCCCAAAGATATACACATGAATGCACCATATATAAGGTAAAGAAGACGGAATCATCAAAAACTAAAAATGAATTCAAAATGTTGTCCAACCTAACTGGGATAAGATGGAATCTCAGAGCTGTTCTGATTTGCATTTCCTTTATGGCCAGGGATGTTGAGCATTGCCTTATGTGTTTCTTGGCCATTCTTACCTCTTCTTCTGAGAAGTGTCTCCTTAGCTCCCTTGCCCATTTAGTGATTGGTTTATTAGGTTTTAGTTTCTTGAGTTCCTTATGTATATATTTATATTAGCTTCTTGGCATACTTTTGAGGAATGTAAAGTTTTCTCTGTCAAGGTAAGTCTCATCCCTTGTAACCTTGGCCCCTTGGCCCTATTTCTATCCCTTAGGGGCAAAATTGAATAGATTTAATAAAACCTATTCTGATTTAGTGTAACATCTCTTCAACTTGACTTCAATTCCCTGTGGTTATGTGGTTAGGTCAAGGTCTGATAAGCCAAAGGAAGGAGATATCCCCAAGTGTTTGTTGTTACTCTGTAATTGACTTTTATGCTCAGTGCTAGGTTGGACAAGAAAGCCACTGCTGATCTAAGATTCACAAAGCAATGTGTACAGAGCCAACACAGTGCAGCAGCTAAGATACAGGTGCTGGGAGGGATGAAAGTCAGGGCTCTTTTACATCCAAATGTCATTTTTAAGTCAGTAGCTGATTCTCAAGGCTTTAAAGGGGACTTGGCTTTGATGCCTGGTGACCATAATGTTTGCTTAAAGTGCATGCAACATCTTTGCTTAGGTGCCAGGTAAAGTGGTTGTTAATGTATCTAGGGTATAATGACAACGAGTAGGTAGCCTGAACACACAGAACTAGGAGTTATGAAACTATGCCATAATTATATTCAGGAGTGTTCCATGGATTCCTAGTTTCTCCAGAGCTTTCATCATAAATGGGTGTTGGATCTCAAATGCTTTTTGTGTATCTATCATGTGATTCTTGTCCTTGCTCCTATTGATGTGGTGAATTATATTAATTGACTTGTGTATATTAAACCAGCTTTGCATCCCTGGAATGAGTCCGGTTTGATCATAGTGTATAATCTTTTTGATGAGTTGTTGAAGTCAATTGACTAGAATATCATTGTTGTTGTTATTTCTAACACACTATGTGAAATTATTTCTATTTTCTTTTGTTTATCTTCCCTATGGTTTCGCCCCTGTTGTCTCTGTGTTTGATTTTGGTATGCTGGGTATTGTACATATGTTTGTCTGAATCAGAGAAGGGAAGAGGAACATCAAAATGGTGAGACAGGGGCAAAATGTGAATCAATGCAACAGCAATACTTACAAGACAACATGTAGTAAACCAACTGTACAACTTGGCAGAGGAGGGGGATTGGAGAGAGGGAGGACGAGGGAAAAATGAGGGAAGAGATAACAAGACTTACAAGAAATGCACTCCCTACCTTATATATGTAACTATAACCCCTCTGTACATAAAGTAAAAAAGAACCATGCCAGGCTTAGCTTAAATAGTGCCTCTGTCATTTCCTGCTTTTGTGTCCTCCAAGCCAGATACTCTAACTCCCCTTTCTTCAGTTTCCTCCCCTATCTGCAAACTAGAGAGGCAATATCCTCCACACAGAGCTGTCAGGATAAAACAAGGAAAAGATATAAATATAACATCTGACATGTAAAGGATGCTAAAAAATGTAAGTTTACCTTCTATCCTTTAGTTTACAGGTGTTTTTTTTTAAAAAAAAATACATTATCCAATGACATGGAGGATTCTTTTGATCTAATTTTCAGCCTTCAGGCAGAGCCATCGCATTCTATTCCAGGAAGGCGGTGGGGAAAACTGTAGAGGAGATTGTACAAGCTCCTATTTGAAAAGTTCTCCATTATACCCCACTTTCATTATTCATGCTTCCATCTCTGTGGCTGCAAAATGCTTAGGTTGAACTAGATGATCCCTAAGGCCTTACACTCTATTCTTACCCTCATCTATTATTCTTGTAGCAATCTAAAACTATTTTTATTCTGTTCTTGACAGAGAAGATGAGGAATGAAGTCACATTCCCTGGGCTTCTCCTAGGTTCCATGGGCTCTAGTAGAACCCCTCTGTCTGGTACTATTTTATTCTCACTACCACTATGTGAAGGGGGCATTTGAATCACTCCTTTCTCATAATAAATGGAGAAGGTTGTAAGATTAACACACTGGCCAGATCACTCCTGGTTAGGTAGCAGCAAAGCCTCTAAAGGCTATCTGCCTCCAACGTGTGCAATAGATGGCTTGTCTTACTTTAAAATCTTTGTTCTTAGCCAAGACACAATTCTGAAAGTTGCCAGGTACCACCTCATGTTAAAAAAAAAATGCTTCCAGTACTATCAATTCTACTTCCTTTGAGTACTTTATGCCTTTATTTCCAAATAAGCCATTCCATAATGACAACTAATCCATCATATTCCAGCAACTAGACCTGCTGCATCCATCATCTTAGAGGAAATGTCAGAGCACATGTAAGCGCTGCGTAATACCTAGGAGTGTGGAGGTGATGCTGAGGTCAAACCTGCCTGAATATCACAACTGAAGATACAGGTCCACGAGCATCAGCACAGGTAACTCTCAATGCTCCCAGTTATGGGCAGTGTTAGTCCTGGTAGATAAATTCCTTACCATGAAAGTTCTTCCAATAGGAAATGTGAACATTATGAACAGGATTAAGGGATCTACTGAATGATTAAGCTGGATGACACTTGAAGACCCTCTGGAATATTTCATTTTACATAATTGAAAATCTTTGTTTCTTTTAACTCCAGGATTGGGCTATACAATTTTCAGGAGAGTGTGCCAAATCATGTGAGAAATTGCTATAACTCCTGGTTTCTGTAGGTTAAATTATTTTCAATTCCATATATGAGTGAGAACGTGTGATACTTATCTTTATGTGATTGGTTAATATCATTAAACCCAATGTTCTTCAATTCCCTCTTTCTTGTTGAAAATGGCAGAATTTGCAGAGTAGGAAAATGATAAACAAGTAGCATGAAGCCTGAATTAGGAAGAATAGGTTTAATTTCCTTCCTTCCTTCCTTCCTTCCTTCCTTCCTTCCTTCCTTCCTTCCTTCCTTCCTCCCTCCCTCCCTCCCTCCCTCCCTCCCTCCCTCCCTTCCTTCCTTCCTTTCTTCTTTCCTTCTGAGATCTATTGTATAGCATGGTGAATATAGCTAATGACTGAGTACTACCTATCTCAAGGTAGGAAGGTGTATCTCAAATATTCTCATTGTAAAAATTGTCAAATATTTGAAATGATGGCTAGGTTGGTTGACTTGGTTTTCTCATTCCATATTACATTAAAAAACGTAACACCAAGCTGGGAACCAGTGGCTCACACCTATAATCCTAGCTACTCAGGAGGCTGAGCTCTGAAGATCCTGGTTCAAAACAAGTTCAGGCAGGAAAGTCCATGAGACTCTCATCTCCCATTAACCACTAGAAAACCAGAAGTGGCACTTTGGCTCAGGTGGTAGAGTGCTAGCTTTGAGCTGAAGAGCTCAGGGACAGCACCCAGGTCCAGAGTAGAAGCCCAAGCCCCACCACTGACAAAAAAAAAAAAAAAAGAAATTGTATCACTAGTTGTATTCCTTGAATATGTACAATGGTAATTTGTCAGTAAGTAAATAATGTAGAGGTCTTTCTATGTTCCAAAATCATTAAGAATTCCAACATGGATATTAAGCCTCATGTGGGGACCTTCTGAGTATGGCACCTGGTGAAATTCATATGATGCACGCCATTAAGGATTGGATGTCTAAGTCCTCTGAAAACCGATGCATCAAAGCAGTAACCTACCATGTGATAGAATTTTGGAGGTGAGCTTTCTGGGAAAGGAATGATAGATGAAGTCACAAGAGCAAATTTCCCATCATAAGAGTGCTAACCATATAAGAAGAGACCAAACCCCCCATACATTCCCTCTCTCTTCCTCTTTCCTAAACAGCTTTATTGAGATATTAGCCACATGCATATAATCCATCCATTCAAAGTACACATTTCAATGTCTTTAAGAAAGACTGAAGAACGATGTCACCCTCATCACAGCTGATCTCGGAATATCTTTATCCCCCTTAAAGACAAGCCTCCAAGCACGGCACCGGGCTACAGCCACTGGCAATCACTACTGATTTTCTATCTCTGTAGACTCACCTATGGTGAGAACTTCAAATGAAGAGACACAAATGTAGCTTTTGGTGACTGGCTTTTCCCACTTAATTTGAGGTTTTCAAGATTTCTTCATGGTTTAGAATGCATCAGTGCTTTTTATACCAGGCGGATTTGCTGCATTTTACTTATATATTTATGAGTTGATGGATCGTGGATGACCTAACTTCCATTGGCCACTTTCCTTCGCATTCAGTCTGACATTAGCCTCTCTCTATCTTCCTCCCTGATATGTGTATATACATATATATGTATATACATATATACCATATATAACATATCAATATATGATATATAGCAATATGATATAAATGACATATAATCACAAAGTTTCATTGTCATATTTTATACATGCTTACAGTATACTTTGATCAAATTCATCCTACTACTCTTGTCCATTTTCCTTTCAACTTAAACAACTTTTTCTTTTGTCAGTCATGGGGCTTGAACTCTGGGCCTAGGAACTGTCCCTGAGCTCTTCAGCTCAAGACTGGCACTCGACCACTTGAGCCACAGTGCCACTTCAGGCTTTCTGGTGGTTAATTGGAGATAAGGGTCTCACGGACTTTTCTGCCCAGGCTGGCTTTGAACCGCAATACTAGGATTACAGGCATGAGCCACTGGTGCCCATCTTAAACAAAGTTAATGGGTTACATAATTGTGTTTTTATACATGTGTATGATTTACTTTGATCATACCCTTTTACTCTCTGTTTTCACTTTGCTCTTTCCCTCTGGTTCTCATCCCCAAACATTCCTCCTTGTTTTACTCTTGTATCCAATATTTTTTTCTTTTAGATCTATATCCTGCATATGAGAAAATATTTGTATTTTTAGTGTGGTTTGTTTCACTTAACATGATTTTCTGGTTCCATTCATTTTTCCTCAAACAACAAATCTCATTCTTCTTAAAGTGTGTGTGTGTGTGTATGTACACAAAAGAGTTTTTAAATTCATTTATCAGTTGATAGAAATTCAGGCTGGTTCTATATATTAAGCTGTTGTGAATAGTGCTACTTTAAACATGAATGGCAAATACATGTATGGAGACTAACATTCCTTTGGAGATATTCCCAGAAGTAGTATAGCAGGATTGTACAATATTCTATTTTTGGGGAACACCATACTGGTATCTTTGGGGAACACCTTACTGGTTTCCATAATAGTTGCACTAATTTTTGTCACCCTCAACAGCGTATAAGGGTTCCTTCTTTCCCCTGCCCCCACAACTTTGCCAACATTTCTTATTTATTTTCTTGATTATTTACATTCTGACTGGAGTCTGACACTGATATTTCTGGCATTATAATGAAAAACTTTTCTTTTGCACTCACACTTTTCAGTAGAATAAGGTGTTATCCATGGCTCATGACAATATTTTAAAATACTTCACAATACATGCAGTAGAAAGTGAGGCTTTTTAAAGAGGATATAGTGCATTAACTTGAATAGTAGTCCTTTCTATCGTAAGCTAAGTAGTTTAAGCAAGCTACCAAATCTCATCTATAAAGTTGTAATGTTTATGCCCTCTACATAGCTGCCGTAGTGTAAAATGAGAGAAAATATTCTTTAAAATACCCACCATGCTAACTACTTAGGAGTCATTGCTCACATATATCTATACATACCTTAGATTCTCCAAATAACCTAAGTACTCAGGAGAGTAGACAATACTTTCTTTGTTTGCCTGTGTGCCTTTTCTACTCTCCTAAAGTGCCTTGCTCAATGCTTTCTACCTGGTAGGTCTTCCCACACACAAACACACAAAGATTTAAATGAGTGGATGAAGAGCAACTGGTACGGTGTTTGAAATATAATAGATACTCTATATTAGGATGCTAATGCTGATGATGAAGGTGCTGGTGGTGATGATGTTGATGGTTATGGTGATCCATGAAACTGTAAGCATTATTTTTATGAATCACATATATATTTTATCTCCTACTGTTTACACAAACCCAAAACCCAATACTGAACAAACACTCAATTTTCTCAGAGAATGATGATCTATACTATCTTAAATTTAGGTGGGGACATGGACTCAGGGAAGTGGATACTTGTCCAACTTATCAAAAGGACAATAATTTCCCTCAGAACTCAGTATTCTCATGACAAAACAGAGAAAGGGTATATAGATCAAGGAGTTAGGAGACCCAATTTCTGGCTTTTATACTACTTCTGATTTGTTTCTCACTCATGGCCTCCCTTCTGAAACTCAAGTCCTAATCAAAGAGAAATAACATCTAGGATCTGATCCAGAGAGGACTCTGAAAACTGTCACTCCCCGAGCCAAATCCAGCCACGTGTGCATGGACATTTCCTTGCACATTTCAGGGGATACAGGGAAAGTCCAAATCCTGGACTTAGGTTCTTCTCTTGAGGACATAGTGGAAGTAAAGAAAAGACACCCAAATAGGAAAAGCAGAAATGAAATTGTCCCTATTTTCAGATGACCTGGTCTTATCTGCAGAAAACCTTAAAGATTGCATCACAAAAAGCTTTGTTAGAAGTAATAAACGAGTCCAGTGAACTTGGCAGCTACGAGGTCCACATATACAAACAATGTTTCTGTACACTAACAACAAGCTCTCCGAAAAATCAAGAAAGCACTCCTTTTTACAGAAGCTACAAAAAGAAAATACTTAGGAATGCATTATATATCATGGAGAGGAGAGACCTTGAGCACTGAAAAGTCATAAAATATTCATGAGGAAAACAGAAGAAGATACAAATAAATAGAAAGCCATCCTGGACCTCCAAATCTAACTCTGTCAGTGGTAGCCAACAATTTGTGTTTAAGCACTCCAGGTAATTCTAACAATTCAGAAGCTTGAGAGTCAATGGACTAGAACCACTAGAGCAAGAATTCCGGGAGAAGTTCTGACAGGTGGGGATGTCAGAATGACATCAGCCCGAAGCAATGTGCCAGGCTAGAAAATGAAAGGATGATCAGGTGATTCCGGAAAGCTGGCAGCCTGGTGATGAATCAATGTCTCATTCGTTGAGTGTCTGGATTCATGGTCAGCCTCTACTACTTGCTTGTTTTATCTTGGCTCGTATTTCCTGAACTCACGCCTTCATTTCCTCATCTACCAGATGCAAAGAGAGTTAAAGACATTAACATCCTGGGCTTTCTGAGAATTGAATGATGCAAGGTGTGAGAAGTGGCTGGCCCTATAAGTAGGTTTTTGATAAATTGATTCACCTCTTAACTTTCTGGTCTCATCCTTATGGTAAAATGTAATACATATGCACATTCTGTTTTGCATATGCTTATTAATACATTTATGAATGTAATACATGTGACATATTACACATTTCTTACAGGAAAAATCTCTATGATGTTTGTGATCCTCTCTATTCAGGTCAACCTGGTCATCAACATTCTCCTGACCCATGGGACAAATACGGAACTGCTTCTGAGCCCAGAGCTTCTGAATTTGTCTCTCAAGAAAACTGTATCTCCTCACAGCTGACTGAAGGGGGTGTGAAAACTATGGGCACAAAAAAAACAGACCACCAAAATCTTTAAACAAAATAAAAGCAGAAATCCTGAGATACAAAATATGCACCATAATCCTGGGGCAGGAAGGCAGTCAAATCCTGGCAGGAACTGTTGTTAACAGACACTGAAGTACCATTCTGGCCTAGTAAAGCTAATTTCTCACATTATGGAACAATAGCCTCCCTCCTTAGCGTTTTTTGTGCCCTTGGCCTCTTTGTCTCTCTCTTTCTCTTCTATAATCTTCTCTTATTCCAAATTCCTAGATCAAGGAATCTGGTTGCCTGGCTGAAATTAGGCACCTCCCATCCCTCAGTCCCCCTGACAAACCAAGGGAGAGGGGAACTCCCTGAGAGCTGCACCTACCTATAGAGAGCATTAATATTACAGGGATGGGAGAGAAATATCAAGCTTCCCCCTCAAGAACTGGGTCAAAGGTCACTGTTCCCAGAAGGTGCCAGATAGGATCAGAACCCTGCTACTTTGTGATCCTAGTAAATAATACAATTTATAATGCTAGGTGCCTTTTCAAATTACACAGACAAGGAACAAGGACTGGATGGACACGGAGCATATAAATTGAATTTTTATTATATAAACACACTAAATTCCAGTGTAAACAAGGAGATGTGGCATCACATAAATTACTATTACCATCAGAGCATGTTTTGCTTAATAGCAGCTTATTGAATCTCCATGTTATTATGTAAGACACCTCTGTTATGGTAAGAAAACATTTTTTTCAGTTTATAAGAGGTAATTGAATACAGGAAAAAATTATTTTTACTTAAGTCAAAGCAAAAAAAATGGTGTAATCTTGTGGAAAACACTGAGATAAGTATTTTTTCCCCATATGACCACAACTTAGCTGTGATACTGGCTTATCTTGTCTGGGTTTGAGCTCCCTCAACAGCAAAATGAAGAAATTGGACCTCATAATGTGTTTTCACATTCCTTCTTACCACTGCTACTAACTGGAATTTTTTTACGTTGTCCTGTTGTTAAAGATTCTGTGATTGTGCAAGTACCTAAGAGATTCTGGATTGGTCACCTTCTTAACAGCAACTGAATGGGACACTGATTACATTACTGAGAAGCTGAGGAAAAGAATTATTTACAGAGGCGCAGGTGACATTAAGAGGACCAGAAAGGACTAGTAAAACATCTAGAAACTAGCAAGCCGGGAACACAATTGTACTAGACTTCAAGTGCTGTAACCTGAGGAATGGGAGTCACCTGTGGCTGACAGGAAGGCAGCAAGAAAGATACATATCTGCATACCATCTTGTCTTCCATCACCACACCAAGGCTGATACCTTTCAGTGGCAGAACCAGCCCAGAAGCCAGGGTACAAGAGAATCTTGGCAATATTTTTACTGTGATATCCCCAGGTATGTGGTTCCAAGGAGACCACTGTTATAGACAAATACTCAAGGTGCATAGAATTTGGTACTGTATTTCTGCTAAAGATGTGCCATCTTTCAGCAAACCTAAAGCTTCTGGTGGGCACTGATGGCTCACAACTGGAATCCTAGCTACTCAGGAAGGTGAGATCTGAGGATTGAGGTTTGAAGCCAGCCAAACAAGGAAATCCCATGAAACTCTTAGCTCCAATCAACCACCAAAAAAACAGGAATCGGAGCTGTGGCTCAAGTGGTAAACTGCTAGCCTGTCTAGGTCCTGAGTTCAAGCCCCAGAACCAGAACAAAAACAAATCTAAAATTTTCACTTAAACACATTCACTTTTCAGGGCTGGGGATATGGCCTAGTGGCAAGAGTGCTTGCCTCATATACATGAAGCCCTGGGTTCAATTCCCCAGCACCACATATACAGAAAACGTCCAGAAGTGGTACTGTGGCTCAAGTGGCAGAGTGCTAGCCTTGAGCAAAAAGAAGCCAGGGACCGTGCTCAGGACCTGAGTCCAAGCCCCAGGACTGGTCAAAAACAAAACAAAACACATTCACTTTTGCTTTGCTTTGGGGGTACCAATGACTGTGTGGCTCCAGGTAGCACCCCACAGTCTCTGAATTACATGCAGGAAAGGGCAGGAAAAAGGAACAAGCAGCCATGAATGAAATAGCACCTGCCTGTTAAGAGGTGCCTCCTTTGTCGGCTGCTGTTGGATGCCCTCACTGAAATGAGAGACTTAAGAATAGGCAGCTTTGAGGAGCAGAGGATGAGACTGCAATCTGTCAATCAAATGGGCACGTGAGCAAGCTGGAAGTCTGGATAGCAAACTCAAACGGGTGGCACATTGTGGGACTCTCAGAGAAAGGGCACTGCACTGAATTTAACCTTGGCACAAAGGACTGATTGAGGTTCTTCTGCTCTATCCAGAGAGAAATTATGGATAGACACAAAGCAACTACTTCTGCTGGTCCTGAGTTCCAGAGATTCACAAGCTGGGCTTTCACACCAAATGGCTTAGAACCTAGATGCAAAACAGGTTTATGGCTCTCCTTTTGGGGCCAGAGACTTACTGCTAGAATTACAGCTCTTGAGCTTCGATGCTCAGATCTCTGAGGACCTTGACGATTCTCTCTCAAATCCTTCCACCAACTGGTGCGTGGAGTCCTTGCACTCTTGGCTGCCTCCTTCAGACTCTTACTTTCTTAGTACTTCCCTGGTCCTTCAGGATCTTAACTTTTGGCAGAAGTTTCATCGCTACTTAGTTTCTGCCCTCAATCAGTCTCTGGAACTCTTCAGCCACCTTCTTCCTGCTGCTGCTACTGCCTGCATCAGGGCTGGAGCCCCGAGGTCTTATCTGATGCTATCTGTGGAACCACCTCAACCTGCCCTTTTTAGGCTGAAGATCATTTGGGATGCCATTTGGGAAAAGGCATTGTTTAACCTCATGAGGTAACTTTGGGTGGAAGTTCACAAGAGAAGTATTGCAGATGGACTTGAAAACAGTGGGGACGGCCTGCTTGTATACCCAGAGAAGAGACCTGGCATGCTGATGCACAGATCGTAATTCTGGTAAGCCACAACTCTGCAGGCACACAACTTCCAGTTCTACCAGCTTACGTGCCTCACGCACACACCTTTTACAAGCCTCACTTACAAACCAATCACAGCCCTCAATTCTACATCACCAGCGTTTGGCTACTCACTGGTGAAGTGTCTTCTCTCCTACCCTGAATGACAATAACTGCAGAATGAGCAGGGTTATTTCATGCTCTTCAAGTGTAGTCCTTCAATGCCACTGTAAGTTGCCTAAAGAAGTTGTGACCGGAACAAGACCTACCGAGGCAGAAGCCAAAGGCTTCAGCAATTGCAATGGCAGCATTCCCTGAAGCTGGTAGAAAGTTCCCTGACATGGTCAGTGAAATCTTCAAAGCAGTGGAGATTTCATGATGACAGGCCAATGGGTTGCTAAAAGAGGAGCTAGTCAACCAACAACTTCCCATTGGAGATAGCCAAGCATGAAGAAATGGCTCATAAATTTAAGAATCAAATTGGCCAGCCTCAAGGCACTTAGTTTATTTAAAAGGAAAAGTACACATTAATCGGTGCTTACCATAAAGGTTTATCATTAACACTAATGTTCTTCACAGTACTTAACAGTGTTTGACTCCTAGCCAAATACCCTTAGGGCAGGCTGGACCTCTCTTTCTTTCCTCAAGTTGATAAACTGAAATGAGAGAGAAAGTTGAATCTTGATTGACTTCTACTCCTCTGGGAGTAGTTTGGGAGTTGGGGTAGGGTAACAGGCAAGTAAAGAGGAGATCAAATCACACTGGCCTTTTTTTTTATGTCAACTTAAGGACTTCATATTTTACCAAAAGATGATAAGCATTATTTGTGAATTCTTGCATGATTTTTTGTTTTATTTTTGTTGTATTTTTATAGCACTTGGGATAAAATCTAGGGACTTGTACATGCTAGGCAAGTTCTCTATCACTTGGTAACATCCTTAGCTCGAACAACAGATTTCAAGGCAAGCAACATGATCTGGTTTATAGAAATGATTGATAAACAGTCTCCTTTAAGGACAAATTTACTTCATGTTAGGAGTGAGAGGTAGTTCAAAGGCAAAGCGGAGGGAATCAACTTTGTACACTTAAATTTTGGTTTCTTTACTGTCCAGCTTTGACATTAGCCTATGTGCTTCAGAGGACTGGTGGGTAAAAGAATAAAGAAGTCCTGTCTCAAAGGTCATTATAAAAGTGAAGTAAATTAAGTGGTAGGACATGCTAGAATAGTGCCTGTGAACTTAGGCACTGCCATTGTTGTCTTGGGCTGAACAGCCTCTTTCCAATGATAGGTTCTTCCAAGTATTGTTATTAATCATGCCATTCAGTTCCCTCCTAGCAAGACATGCATGGTGCTCTTCAATGCCCCAGGCCCTGCACTTTCCTAGGGTATATGAATTTGTTACACTTTGCAGAGTAACTGGAGGTGACCAGATTTTTAAAAACAATTCTCATAAGAATTCATTGGAGCATGTGATAAAAAAGAACTGTATTTATTACTTACAATGGAAAATTAGCAAAAACAAACAAAAAAACAATTCAAATATTCTGTTTGTGAAGGCATCAACATATGAGGAAAGGGAGGGTAGTTAGGCGTAATTGCTTTAACTGACCCATTAAATGTTGCTAGGTCAGTCACAGGGTAGTTAAAGGTGACTACAAATTTTCCATCTATATGGGTAAAGCTAGGTTTCAGAGTAGGTCATTACTCAGACCTACTGTCAATTTAAAGAAACTTTAAATAACAAAGTTCTGCTTCTAACTGGCCAACTTGAAATGGCTTGGGAATGCCAGATAATGCCTTTTCTCTTTCCCTTTCAATGTGAAGCAGAAGGAGGAGAAGGAGGAAAAGGAAAGAGAAGAAGACGAAGGAGAAGGAGAAGAAGAGGAAGAAAAGGAAGGAGATGGAGAAGGAAAAGAAGGAGAGGAGGAGGAGGAGGAGGAGGAGGAGGAGGAGGAGGAGGAGGAGGAGGAGGAGGTTATTCAAAACTGGCTGTTACTTGAACTGTAATCCACAGTTAGGTTTCAGGACACAATTCTGTATGTGCCCAATATCTGAAACAGTTCTACAGAATAATTTGGAACAAATGTTAAATAATATTCCATTCTGAGAATAACCCTTTTATAAGGGATTGCCATTTTTATTTTGAAGCTGCTGAAGAAGGCACACAACTTGTCCCAGACCCTGCAGTATGTCTGGGCTGTAGCTCATGGTAGAGTACTTGCCTAGTTGCATGAGGTCTTGCATTTGATTCCCATAGCTATGAAAAAATAATTCAGTGTACAAGCAGTGCGATCTGGTTTGGAAGTCAGATATCCCTGGCCTAATATTCGGCTGGCATTCCCACCCAAGCAGATTGGAGCTTTGAACACACCAGTGCTTTCCCAGTCCCCATTCTGTCTCTCTGTTATTCACTCATGATGGTCAGAATCTTCCTATATCCTTTGCCCACCCTTGGTCAAAGACTGATCTTAACCCCCTCATTGGCATTTATGAGAATCTGGATGGTAGAAACTTAAGTACCTGAAAAGTTTGATAGTACTGGATGTTTAATAGGATTCAAAGGCTCGTGCAAAAATAATCAAATACCCCAAGTGCAATTTCATATTTTGAGGATTGTCTTGGGAACCCCTGATCCTAGAAATCTCGTAAGAGCAGAAGGAGTAATCCCGAGAGGGCCATGGGTCCCCAGGGCTCTGCTCCAGGTGGTTGATTACCAGTCAGAGAAATCATGCTGGATTTTCTGTGCCATGGTTGTTTCTTGGTAGAGAAGATGGACGTGGCCTCCTGAGTCCTGGCAATTGTATACTCCATAGAGTGCTTGTCTTTCCTCACCGCATGCTGGCTGACTCAGAACACAGAGCTCAGCAAAGGAGCCTTCTCCTTTTCACTGGGGCTCTAGGACAGAGGAGTCAAACCTCTGTTGCTTTGAGGGAACCTTCACTACTTCTGAACTCTAGATGTCAGGTAATCCCTCCCCTTAGTCCCCTAGACTCAGTTTTATGTGCTCTCCCCTTGCTTCTGTTTGGACAAAAGCTTTACATATCATCTTCAGGCCACTAAACACTTAAATTTCCACTTGTGGCTCAGAGCTCTTTTCTTCAGGCTCAGATGTGCAATGCTTACTTGTTGACCCCATTCTGAAATCCAACAGTCACATCAGATTTAGCACCTACAACAACTTTCTCTTGACCCCATCTCCAACGGTCACTTTCTATATTCTTTATCTTTTTTTTCAGGGGGTTGTGGGGACTTAATCTTTCCAGTAGCTTAAATTAGAAACCTTCGAATTATACTGGCTCCTTTCTTTACTCATACCCCATCCCAGGGTAGCACTGAGTCCTATCTGACCCGAATGTGTCTGTAATATGACAGCTTCTTACTGTCTCTGCCACCATCAGCTTTGGCTCTTGACTGATGGGTCCTTTGGCTTCCATTCTTGCTCTTTAAGAATCTAAACTTTTGCCAGTAAACAGAAAAATCCTCCTAAAATACATGTCAGTTTATGACACTTCCCAAATAAGACTGTCTTCGGATCCCTCTTTTCCTCAAAATAGTATCTCAAAGCTTTATTCAGCCTATTTGGGCCATGCGTACTAACTATGCTTCCTGATTCCAGTTCTATCTGCACCCACTGTCTCCCATTCATGCCCACTGCACCAGCTTCCTTATTTTACTCAAGCACACCAAGCTTCTCTTTCTACAAAAACACCCCCTCCTTTACCAGTTTGTGGTGTGCTCCATCACTCCAACCCTGTTTCTGCTTAGACATGGCCTCCTCTAAGAGGCCTTCTTGAATTGTCTCCTATAAAAGAGTGCCTTTCATCATTCTCCATGCCCCTTGTCCACTTAATAGTTTTTCTGAGTACTTGTCATTACTGACACGGTAAATTCATTAGTTCATTAATTTATATGCTGTTACTCCTCATTTGGACATTAGACACAGGAGAGTAGGATCTTTGTCCTGTTCACTCCTATGTTCTGGTAAATGGATGGATGGACAGTGCATAGATTTTTGCTCTATAAATGCTCACTAAAAGAATGCTGTGCTCTGCAGCTTCTTTCTCTCTCAAAATAATGTCAGTTTTTACATACAACTTAAACACAAATTCAAGCACATTCTCCACCTGCATTATCCCATATCCCTCACATGTTCTTATCCATCCTCTGATTTATACGCCAACAGGGTTCCATAGAGTCCCTATCAAGTGGCAACTCCTAAAACCAGGGGCAACTAAGACTGTTTCTTAGGGACCATTGGCAAAGAAGAATATGGTCAGAATAAAAGTTGAAATCTAGAGGAGAATTAAAATGAAAACATGGCAAGTTTTAAATACTCCTTATAAAGTCATATATGCCTGGTACATATCTATGCATGAATACTCAGAACTATGGACAAACAATTCCCCATACTTAAAAATCTACACACATTTACCATCACACACCTTCTCTAACACATTAAAAATGTGTGCATCTGTACACTGTTCCCCACAGAAACCCATGCACACCAGGCCTATATACTAAAATTTTACTTATATACACATTGTGCTAGTATACACAAACGAACCTCAAGGAATTATTCCCAATCAGTTCTGTCGCTTCTTTACACACTGGCACATAGAAACAACTCTCACCAACTTCCTTACCCACATGCAGGATCACATAAAGACCTACTATGGGTATTTGTAGATATTCCAGCCCATTATTTACACCATGTTTGGAGAACATTCAACTACACACACACGCATGCACATGAACACACACACACACACAACACACACTTTGAAAATGAAAATAAGTGCTGCATCCTGTTGTTATGGCAACTGAAATCCTCCAAAAATGTCTAGGAAAAGACACGGACACACACAGACAAACAGCCATATTGTATGAAGATGATATTCCGAATGGAAACTCTTCTTTAGAAGAGAATGGATTGCCTCCTAGGGGCCTTCCACACACTTCTTGGGAAGGTGGCTCCCTATCTATGCATTTTGCTATACTTCCCTTCTTCCTGGCCCAGAAGCCCCAGTGTCCTCTCTCCTGCTTGTGAACATGCATCGCTTGTGCTGTGGATCTCACCCTTCCCCATTCCAACCCGGACATTGCTCATTTACTTCCACACTCTTCCACCATCTTGGCTGCTTTCTCTCAGACAAGAAACCTGTTCAAATCTCTTCCCTAGTGAAAAAAAAAAAACCTCAATTCTTCATTTCCCTTCCAACTGCTTCTATCTATCATCCAGAAGGTTCCTCAAAAGAATCCTCATCTCTTGTTGTTTTCATTTCTTCATCTATTCACTGGCATTGCCCCCACAGAGGTAACGGTTGAGCACTCTATTGACAAATGCAATGGCTACTTCATTAACCTCAGTGATGCTGATTTTAGTTCCTACTGTCATGGATTCTCCTTTTTAAACCAGGCACATTTTCTTCAGATGGTTTTGCAAGATTACAAACCTTTTTTGTGTCTCTCCACTGATCATATTTCCCCTAGGGGTCCTATCCTGCCCCACTTATCCTTCCCAATCCATTTTACATTCACCTTCACCATCTTCTTTACTTCATGTGCTTCTCTTCTCTACTCCAGGAGCTATGTTTTGAGTATCCAATCTATGTATCAAAGACTGTTAGGAATCTCCACCCAGTCCATTTTTCATGTATGTCAAGTTCCAGTGATCTCAGCATGCATTGCATCAGCTTCTTCTTTCCCAATCATGCTTTCTGTATGACTAAACCAAGAATCTGGCCATCCCTGTAGACTTCTTCACTCTCTTTTGGACACAGCTATTAGAAAATCCTTAAGATTCCATGTTTTCCACCTCTAAAATTTCTCTTCCAATGTCTCCTTCCCATTCATTAAGGCTCAAAAATAGGTGATCTCCACCTACCTATTGAAATCATTCTGTGCTCAGTTTTCCTGGTCATGTTACTGGTCACTATTAAAACTTAAAAGCAGTATGGAGGAGGCCTCAAAAAACTGAACTTAGAGCTAGCCTATGACCCAGCAATTCCACTTCTGGGCATTTATCCAATACAACACAAACAAAGACACACTAAAGCTACCATTACAACTATATTTATTGCAGCATTATTTACCATACCATAGCCAAGATATAGAATCAGCCTAGATGCTCCTCAATGTGCAAATGGATCAAGAAAATGTGGTATATATATATACACACAATGGAATTCTATTTATCCATCAGAAAGAATGATATCATACCATTTGTAAGTAAATGGAAAGACTTGGCAAAAATTTATATTAAGTGAAGTAAGCCAAACACAGAGAAACACAGATTCCATGGTTTTCCTCATTTGTAGGAGCTAGCTTATGCCTATAAATCTATAAGGAAACACACTGGGTGGTATGTAGGAGGATATAAATGAGTTAACTGAAGTATAATAGACTCTATGGAGAGCTTAAACAACCTAATACTTTAGAAAGACTAAGTCAAAGCCCAACAAAATAAGTGTCAGGAAATGGGTACTTGCAAGGGGGAGGAGCCAAGAGGAGAGGGGTAGAAGATAAATGGGGGAAATGAATAGAATGCAGGTAAGAAAGTATATGCCACAGAACTGAGAAAAATAAGAGAAGGGATTGGGTGGAAGGTGGGTGAAGATGTTGAATGGATGATACAGATCAAGATGAACCATATACATGCATTGCTGTTAATTGGCCAAAAAGGTTAATATATAACCTAAAATTAAGAAAAGTAAGGGAAGGGGTAGGGTGGGGGGGTGAGAATGTTCAAAGTGGTGACATTGATCAAGAGGCACTGTATTCATAAACTGCTCTATCAAATGGCAACCCCTTTGTACGACTACCTAAAGAAAACAAAAGTATATTTTAAACATGTTTCATTGGCCAACAGGGAAAATTATATAACCAGGAAGGATCTGATGCCTCGTTTCCTGCTCTGCTGATCCTTTGACCTGGTCCCTCACAACATGGGTAATCCTGAATCTCACTGCTAATTCTAGATTGTTTGCATGTTCCATGACATAGTACACGATGCCTGGAATACCCTTGTGTCTCTGTCCCCTTTCTTGCCTTGTATGATGTATGATTCGACTCTTCTTGAGGCCTTTGCTGTACTTTTTCAACCCTCCTTCCTTTATTCCCCTATGTGACACTGAACAACCTCTGTCACTGAAACACTTGAGGACCATTAATTCATCTGTTGTCACTCCGTGTAACTAGAGCTTCAGGAATCCATTGTCCTGACCTTCAGGCACCACCATATTGCATCTGTCAGTTAAGTGTTAACCTATCCAGTGTTATACTAGTGTAGATGAGACGTCACAAACACAAAAGCAATGGATCACCAAAGAGGGAGTGACTAATGCTATTTGGAAATGTGAGATATATCCAAGGCAATGTTGTCAATTCGCCACCCAGGGATTGTCTCCAGCAAAAACATGTTTTGCTTGACTCATGTAGTATACGAAAGTGGGTAAGTTTCCAAATTGCTGCTGGCTGAATACCTTTTGTTTTGCCTACCAATTTCACATGTTTCTTATTACCTACCTGGTACTTGAATACAGTAGAGTTCACAAACCCTAATTTAGATACATGCAAGATGAAGGGTGTATAAATGGGTGCTTCCACATTGTTCAGCAGTTACAAGAGAACACCTATCAGAGCCAAATGGCCTCTGTTCAGATCAGAAATGCCTTGCTTGCTACCTTCATGACATTAGACAATTTACTTCTCCATTCTGAGACTTTGTCTCTTCCATTGTAAGCATCAGGACACTAATGGCCCTCAATTTATTCTGTTGTTATAAAAGTTAAGTGACATAAATGCATACAACACTCTTAGAACAGGGCGCCCACTAAAGATAGTTATTGCTCGTTACTATTCACTAGGAAGAGGAAGTCATAGGGCTAAGTATACAGAGTTTGAAAGAGCGTTGTACGGTTAGGAAGGATGTGATGGAATATGAATGGAATGGGAGGTGGAAAGGGGTAGAGGTCACCTTGTTTGCTTTTTTTCAATAGCTAACACAGGGCCCCAAGCATGGCAGACACACAGGACTTATTGTTCATGGCTGTGGGTGATGTAGTAAATGAGTGAGTGCACACTTTTAGTCTGCGCATGCAGTAGCAGCAACATACCTTGGGCTGGATAATTTATAGTAATAAAAATGTATTGCTCACCCTTCTAGAAGCTAGGAAGTTTAAGGTGAAGGTGCCAGCAGTTCAGTGCCTGGCCAGGGCCTGTCCCATTGAGGTTGTCTCCTTGCAAAATATCCAAGGAGTTGGCAAAGTTTCTGTATTGTGAGTGGCCACAGCAAGGACAGAGTTTTACTAAGAGGAAGATTGGGAATGATAACGGCACAGATTTAGGACATTCTTCTGGAGTGGATGAGAAAAGTTGAATGCATGGGTGATTCGTGAGGGTACATGTTCCAATCAGATAAGGCAAATTCAGCTATGTCTGAAGGCACAACATCCCTGATCCCTGCTTTGCCTTCTTCTCTCCTGTTAAGACTTCAACTCTGTTTATCTACTAAAGAATTTATTTATCTAGAAGAGAATAATGATAATCTGGGTGCTGGTGGCTCATGCCTGTAATGTTGGCTACTCTGGAAACTAAGCTCTAAGGACCGTGGTTCAAAGCTAGCCATAGCAGGTAAGTCCTTGAGACTCTTATTTCCAATAAACTACCAAAAAGCCAAAAGTAGAGCTGTAGCTCAAGTGGTAGAATGCCAGCCTTCAGCAAGAAAATTCATGGGCAGCACCCAGGACCTGAGTTCAAACCCTAGTACTAGCACTAATAATAATAAGTAATAATAATAATACCTATTTCAATAATACCTGTTTATATAACACCTGGTATGAGACAATCCATGTTCTAAATACTGTAATTTTTGTTATCTTTAAGCAGTTGTACAAAGGGGTTTCAATTTAACATCAATTTCTGAGGACAATGCTAATTATTACACGTGTATTAAAGAAACAGAGAGCAAAGATAATGTTAAGGACTTGCATAAAGTCATAGGACAAAATGACAGAACCAGTATTCAGTCATTAGGTATATACTTCTGTGAAACTGGTTGCCCTTATTCTGACCTAGTCTCCAAGTGGTAAAACTCTCAACTCATCCATGTAAGAATGAACACTATTTGCACTTTGTTCTAGAACTATCTACTTATTTCAATACACAGAGTAAGCAGTTGAGGATTTGGGGTAATTTTTGAGGAATCCATTTACAGAGAAGCATACATTAATGTCATCAACGAATATCTCTGGATTTTTGTAACTACTCAGTTTTGAATTTTATGAATATTTTGTTGATTTTTATGCCCAGATTATTTTCAGTTTTTATATTTTTCTTAAAAAATAATTTCTTAGGATGTGAAAGTAAGGTTGGACTGTTTCTGGCATTCATCTTGTTATTTATTATAAAGTGAGCAAACTTGTTTTGCTATTCCTCTAGGCCGGATGGCCTTGGTATCTTTTCAATTCCAGTAGGAAAAGCTTTCTTCTAAATCCCAAGCCAAAACATCTCAAAATATTCAAAGCCACCACAAGATTCTGTTTTATTTTTTTTTGGTCCAAGATCAGAACTGGAACTTGGTACCTGATACCTTTGCTCATTGGGTAGCACTCTATCAACTGGACCACGCCACCAACCCCAACCCCATCGCTTTGTGGTTGACTGCTTGACGTAACTATAATGCTTAACTGTGATATTATTAACAGCACCGGAAATTGCTTAGAGAGATTTTAACGTGGTTTAATCTCATAAACTCCAGTTTTTAATCAACTTCTGATGTTTCAGTGATAACATAAAACCGTGCATAACCTGGATGAAAATGTGGCTTTCTCGATGTAGTGTTTAACCTATGCCAATGTTGAAATATTTATCAAAGTGGGCAAAAAGAAAAGTGGGCCAATTTTTCCATAGTCTTCTCTAGAATTTTTTGTTGTTTTTTTGATACAAGAAATTCTGACTAGATTGATATAAAATTTCAATTTGCATTTCCAAAAAAAAAAAGTGGGCCAGGAAGTTGTCGGTGAGTATGATGGTAGTGAGTGTATGTATGTGTCCTAATGGAAAAACTTAGATAGGTCTCGCTTGTTATTACTGTTGCTGTTTGCTTTTGTTTAGTTTTTGGCTTGCTTGGTAAGTTTTTGTTGGATACTATACATTGTGAATTTTACCTTACTTGGTTCTGTCAATTTGTATATTCCTTTCAATATTCCTGAGGCTGTGTTTTGAGATGCAATTAAGTTATTTGCAAATAATTCAATCATTTCAAGGCTTCATTTTTGTTTTTGTTTTCTTTAGACAAACAGCAGTCTTTTTTTTTTTTTTTTTTTTTTTTTTTGGCCAGTCCTGGGGCTTGGACTCAGGGCCTGAGCACTGTCCCTGGCTTCTTCTTGCTCAAGGCTAGCACTCTGCCGCTTGAGCCACAGCGCCCCTTCCGGCCATTTTCTGTATATGTGGTGCTGGGGAATCGAACCCAGGGCCTCATGTATACGAGGCAAGCACTCTTGCCACTAGGCCATATCCCCAGCCCCTCAAACAGCAGTCTTGATAGTTAATTTCCCCTCCCCTGTCCCCAGCCCAGGCTGTGCCCCCAACCTCTAGCCCATCCAGTGCTCTATGGGTGACAAGCTTTTCCTACCACAGCTAGTAGAAATCAGAACTCTGTGTGCCATGTCAGGGACAGTTCTGCTCCTCCCAGTGCTTCTTCCAGTGGCCATTGAGTAGTGTCCTTGCTGAAGAGTCCAGGGAGATTCTTCATGGACCTCTGCATCTCTCTGTCCTGCTCATCTTAGTCACCTTAGCATCCTGGCCTGCTCATCTCTGTTTCTTGGGGACCACCAAGCTCTATTTCTATTTTTTATTCCTGTGTCGTAGCCTGAAAACTCTGTCTAGTCAATAGGCAATAATGACTGTGGAGCTCACCATTGGTTCTGCATCTAACAGAGATCCCTGTTGACCTGCTGACCATGTAATATAATTACATTAAATGAAATGTACAACCATAGGTTTTCTTCCATTACATTTTTTCTTATTTATTGTCAAAGTGATGTACAGAGAGGTTACAGTTTCATATGTTAGGCCTTGTGTACATTTCTTGTACTGTTTGTTACCTCCTCCCTCATTCCCTCTTCCCTCTCCCTCTTTCCCTCTCCCCCCATGAGTTGTTCAGTTGGTTTACACCTAATGGTTTTGCAAGTATTGCTTTTGGAGTTGTCTTTTTATCCTGTGTCTCTCGATTTTGATATTCCCTTTCACTTTCCTAGTTCTAATACCAGTATATACAATATCCAGGGTACTCAAATGAGATACAGTGATAGTGGGGGTACAACCACAGAGAGGGAATACAAGAGGATTATCAACAATAGAAGCTACGGTTTCACATGGCATGTTGAAAGTAATTGCAACAGTGATATAACACTCGTTTCCATAACATGGAGTTCATTTCACTTAGCATCATCTTATGTGTTCATAAGGTCATAGCTATTGGGCTCTTGAGATCCTCTGCTGTGACTAGCCTAAACCTGTGCTAATTATTCCCTATGAGGGAGACCATAGAGTCCATGTTTCTTTGGGTCTGGCTCACTTCACTTAGTATAATTTTTTCCAAGTCCTTCCATTTCCTTACGAATGGGGCAATGTCATTCTTTCTGATAGAAGCATAAAATTCCATTGTGTATATGTACCACATTTTCCTGATCCATTCATCTACTGAGGGGTATCCGGGTTGGTTCCATATTTTAGCTATGACAAATTGTGCTGTGATGAACATTGTTGTGCTGGTGGCTTTAGTGTGTTCTTGTTTAAGTGCTCTACATCACTGGCCATAAAAGAAATGCAAATCAAAACTACATTGAGATTCCACCTCACCCCAGTAAGAATGTCCTTTATCAAGAAAACTAACAATAATAAATGTTGGAGGGGATGTGGCCCAAAGGGGCACATTGTTGGTGGGAATGTAAACTGGTTCAGCCACCCTGGCAAGTGGTATGGAGATTCCTCAGAAGGCTAAACATAGAGCTCCCCTATGACCCAGCAGCCCCACTTTTGGGCATCTACCCAAAAGACCTCCATTACATTTTGTTCACTTGCTTTTACCTCTCCTACTTCTCTGAAACTACCTCCTTAGACTCCTCTGACAGCTTCTTTTCCTCCTCTTCTTCTTCCTCCTCCTCCTCCAGATGTCTTCCTTCTCAGGGCTCATTTCTAAGTTTTCTTCCCCCTTCCAACTGGAAATATTTATTTATTGGAGTGCCTCATCAGGCCATTAGAGCACAAATCATTGTGTTTTCTGCCTCCCACCACAATGTCAATCTTGCCTGTCCTCCTGTATCAACATTTCAATCGACTCCATCTACATCCCTGCCGCTTCCCTCCAGCAGACACCATGATGCCAGATTGTCCATCCAGAAAGTGACAATCATTTATTGTTATTTACTATTACCATAGAAGGTGAGGAGTGAGTTTAATTGGCAGACATGATTAAACCGGAAGAGTCTTTTCCATCCTCTGCTTTTAAGGAAAAAATTTGTTTTTTCTTGTTGTTGTTATTATAAAAGTGATAGTACAGAGAGGTTACAGTTACATAAGTCAGGTAAAGGGTACATTTCTTTTTGGACAATGTCAACCCTTTCCTTGCTCTCTTCCCAGCTCTCTCCCACCCACAGGTTGTCTAGTTCATTCTCAACATAGCATCTAGTGACACTAATTTGCTTTTGAGGGGTCAGAAAATGCAGGTTTGCCTAGGGGCAGGTTTCTGTCACAGATCAAAGGCACATCCCAAGGGGCACTGACAGGACTCTAGGAAGCAGTAAGGTCACACACAGGCACACGTGCATCCTGTCTTTTGACGAGATCTCTAGGGAATGTCAAACACTCAGAATCCCCTTTCTTTACTCAGACACAAGGTAAGGTAATCACACGGCCGGCAGGTTCCCACTGGCATCAAGCATTCTCCACGGATACTGCCTGCTCCCAGTCACAGTGCCCCAGGGCACTCTGGAATTCCTACACATCCCCCTCCTGACCATGCCTCCAGCTTCACTTTCTCCAAACATTTAGACACAAAAACTCTGGCCTCCAGTGATCAAGAACTGTCTCTGGGTATTTATACGTAAAAATACAATACAACATAATTTTGAGAAATGGTAACACTGAGTGTTTGATGATGTTGAAGGATCGCTGTTACTTTTAAGTAATATTTTGGCATGGTTGTGTTTTAAATGGGGCTTGTTTTAGGAGCATATATTTTAGAATTTCAAGGGTCACATATATCTTGCTTAGAATTTACTCCAAAATAATCTAGTGGTAGAGAAAGGAGAGAGGTGAGTCTGCAAATGAATCTCTGGTTGTGGGTTAGTTTTTGTTTTTTCTTTGCCAGCCCTGGGGCTTGAACTCAGGGCCTGAGCATTGTCCCTGGCTTCTTTTTGCTCAAGGCTAGCACTCTGCCACTTGAGCCACAGTGCACTTCTGGCCTTTTCTATATATGTGGTGCTGAGGAGTCAAACCCAGGGCTTCAGGTATACGAGGCGAGCACTCTTGCCACTAGGCCATATTCCCAGCCCATGTGGGTTAGTTTTTGAGGCTGGTTATACATAGATGTGCTAGTTATAATGTTATTGTATGTACTATTTTGCATATTATATATTGTATATATTATATGCATACATGCATATACATTTGTATGATTGTGCATGCGAATATGTGAGTATATGTGGGTATACGATGTGTATATGAATATATGTGTGTACACTGTGTGTTACTGGGGCTAGATAACTCTTTTCTATGAAGTGGAGAGAGTCTGTCCTGCACTGTATATGGTATCATCGCTACTCTCTACACGCACCAACGCTTTCACTTGTAACAACCAAACATGTTTTTATTTTTTTGCCAAACATCCCTCAGGGATGAAAACTGATCTGTCTCATTACCTGTTTAGCAATTACTGCTGCTTAACTTTATGTTACCCACTTATTTCCTCTGCCAGACATGTGCATTGTGTGTTCTGTGATTCCACGAGCTAGGTGCCATGAGACTGAAGCTATCCAAATGCAGACACTTTGTTGTGCCTACTTCCCTATCTCAAAGATCTGGCACTGAGTAGAAAAGTGGTATTTGTTGTCTCAATGGAAAGATCTTGTCAAGCAGGGTGGCTCACTCCCAGTTACTTCGGAGATGGAAAGCATAGTATGAACCCAGCCCAGAAGGCAGGGGAGGCTCTGTCTCAAAGAACAAACCAGGCATAGGGATTCACACCTACAGTCCCAACTACACAAGTGGTGTTGGCAGGAAGATGGTAGTCTAAGGCTGTCCTGGGCAAAAAGTGCAGATGTTTTTCTTGACGATAACTAAAGCCCTAAAGCCTGGAGGTATGACTCGAGTGGAAGAGAGTGGCAAGAACAGGCCCTGAGTTCAAACTCTAGTATGACTCCTCCCTCCACAAAAACACTCTCTGAAAGGAGACAAACCTGCCACATCACCGACCTAAGAGGCTAATCATGCCTGTGTGTCAGTGAGATACCTTGGGCTGCTTCTGTGTTCACCTCTACAAAATGGAAATGACGAGAATGATTACCTCATGGCTTCATCATGGTGCACTGTTAATAATGCACCATGAACCAGAACATGGATCACATGACCAGGAAGCTAATGTGTTAGTGTCTGCCCATGCCTAGGAAGTGTCAGGTGCCTAACACGTCATCATCCAGCTGTCCTGTGTCAGCTCTCCTGAACTTCTGAGCAGCCTCCTTTTAAGAGGGTGTAATATCCAGCTCATGCCCAGTGCTTACACACCCATCCCCTGACTGTCTCTGCCCGCCACCCCCCCCCAGTCTCCATTCCCAACCTCTCTTTCCCCATTTATAGTCAAGATGTCCAGGCTTATTCTTCCTCAATCCCAGGACCCACACTTGCTGTTTTTCTTACCTAGAAAAGCATTTCTCCCAATGTCTCCAACCTAACCCTCAACTGTCCTCAGAGATTAGCTGAAATATCACTTCTTCTAAGAAGACAGCCTGTAACCCCCAAATAAATCCCCTTCAGTCTATGTCTCTATGGTACCCAAGACCCAAATTCGAGGTAATACATGCTCCATAGGCTCATTTGATTTTACTGGTCTGGAAGTTGTTTCATACTATGATTTGTGATTGTTTTCTTAGTTCTATACTCCTAGTACAAAAAATGTACCTTGGGCAGTCAGTGATTATTTATTCATTGCATGAATAAATTCATTAATTAACCTCAAGTCCTAGCTGTAATACTGCTTCTGTACTGGTTTCTTATTTGCCTTGTCATGATGGTAACTACTTCAACATGTTAAGAATAAATATAGCAAGATGGATGCCATTTTTCTGCACCTAGTGAGGGACCCATATGCACCATTAGATAGACGTTGCCTCTTCTAAGCCTTATCCTCACCCCTCTCCACTTGAATCGCCACTTTTTCTTTGCAGTCTGGCCTAATACAAGGAGTAGCAAGCAACCTCAAACTCGTCCAAGCCACACTTGACGGATGGGATTCTGATAAGAGATGAAAGATGATTTTGTCATAATGGGCTTTCATTTTCCTATGACTAGGTTAGAAAGCAATTTCAAGAGAGGAAAAAGAAAAAAAAAAGAAGCAATGTGTCCTAAATGGTTAATGATCCTCAGCAAGCAATCTGTCCAGCATAAGAAAGATTTCTTCTGCAATCTGACAGCTGATCTATAATCAGATTCTGCATGGCCGCTCTCTCAAGCCCCTCCCACTCCTCTCCACGGAGCTCACTGAACACCCAATGGAAGACAAATGCTCAAACCTTTTATTACATGCATTTCTGATTTCCCACAAGCCCCTCCACCAAGGGGGCTTGCAGATGCCTGCCAGATGTTGTTTGATCTTATGGGAGGGGAGGAATTCCTTCTCCAAGTGTTTTTGAGGTTTATGTTTGGTAAAATTATAGAGCGAGTACTTTCTTTCCCGTCTTTTCCCTCCCTTTTATTCATGCAATAAACATTAGTTTAACAACTACTATCTCAGAACCCGTGATCGCAAAGAGAAGCAGCATGATTCCTGCCAACTTGAAGCTCCCAATTTAACAAGGGATAAAGTGAAATTAGGCAGACTACTGTAATGAAGTGTAGTTACTACTCTGATAGGAAATGCAAAGGGTGATGCGGAAATGCACAGAATCAGGCTGAGCACTATGGTTCATACCTGCAATTCTAGCTGCTTCAGGGGGAAAGGGGGATTTTATTTGGTTATTTTGGCTCATATCTAAGAAATTGTTGCCTACCCCAAATTCACAAATATTTTTTTCTTTATTTTCTTCCAGAAACATGACACTTGGTCTTAGAGAAAATTTTGTATTTGGTGTCAAATACAACTACAAGCTTTTTGTTTGTTTGTTTGTTTGCCAGTCCTGGGCCTTGAACTCAGGGCCTGAGCACTGTCCCTGGCTTCTTTTTGCTCAAGGATAGCACTCTGCCACTTGAGCCACAGCGCCCCTCCTTGCCGTTTTCTGTATACAAGGTGCTGGGGAATCGAACCTAGGGCTTCATGTATGGGAGGCAAGCTCTCTTGCCACTAGGCTATATCCCCAGCCCCAACTACATGCTTTTAGATAAATAGATATAAATGGATATCATGCTATTCGTTTGAATAACTGCACTTTGTACGCTGGCCAACAATTTTTTCTCCTTTATTTAAAGTTAACTGATAAGTAAGTCCAGGGCTGATACATTTGTTACTCTTTACACCAAGACCAGCCAGTCTTGATTTATATAGACTTATAATGTTTTTAAGTCAAGTTGTTTAAAATACTCAGGGTTATTTTGCTTTTTTCAGAATAGTTTTGAGAACTTTGGGGAGTTTTTTGAAGGCAAATATCAACTGGTTAATTTCTACAAAAAATACTGAGATTTTTATCTAGATATATTGCATTTCTAGGTCAGTTGAGGAGAAAATAGACATAATTTGAATTATTGAGTTTTCCAATCTATAACTATAAAATATTTATTTAAGTCTTCCTTGTTTTTTTCTTTGCAAAGTCTTATAGATTTTCATGTACATGTCTTGAGCATTTTTAGACTAGATTTATCTATAACTACTTTATATTGTGTTTCTTTTGAAAGTTGAATAGCTTCTGTAATTTCAATTTTTGATGTTGATTACATTTTAGATTTAATTCATTTTGTATGTGGACATTATATCCTGTAACATTGCTGATACACATTTGTTCTGATGGGGAGGGTGTATATTTCCTTTGGTATTTTTTGATACCAGTAATCAAGTTATTTAGGAATTAAGACTTTTTACATTTTTCTCACATGCCAGAATCGTTTTCATGTCATTTTCTCACCTTATTGCATTGATTAGAACTTCCAACACAATGTTGAGTAGAAGTGTTGAGAGTAGAAAATTTTATTTTCGATCCTAAGGGAATGTCATTTTGTCTTTCAGAATTAAATGATAATTTTTGAAAGAACTAACTAGTTTAATCTGATACAAAGGAATTTATCAGAAAAAAAATCCCATAGTATCATTTAATCTTTATGTCTAGTCTTCTGGGTGAGATCTTTTATTGAGAATGGATGAGATCTTCCAATGCTTTCTTTTTTCTTTTCAGATTATCATATAGTTTCGCATTATTACTCTGTCAATCACTCACAGTCATTGTGACAGAATACCTTGAACATCAATAAAGGAATAAAGATTTATTTAATAAAGGTTCACTCATGGTCCCTCATGGTCATCTATCCTGGTGACGTTGGGGTTCATCAAAGCAGAAGAAAACTGCTCATCTCGTGGTGGCCAGGGAGCAAAGAGAAAACAAGAGGGAAAGGGTCCAGACATAAGATGTGCCCTTCAAGACTTGCTTCCTGTTCCACACTCCCTCCAAGACCTGTTCATTATTGTCCATTCAGCCATGAGCCCATCAATGGATTAATATATAAATGGGGGTGATGTCCTCATGAGCCAATTACCCTTCAAGACTACCACCATCCAGGGACCAAGACTTTAACCTGTGATTTCTTTTGGGGGAGACTTTATATCCAAACTATAACAGTCCCATTCATTTTCTTTTTTTTTCATATTTATTCTTTTATTTTTTTTAGTTCCATTCATTTTCACATGTTTAAGATAAAACAATTGGCAGCTTTAGTTCCCTCTGTAGACTTAATAATTCCTCTATGCCATGTGTTTTAGTTCCTATTGCTCCTACAAGAAATTGATACACATTGGGTGTCTTCAAGCAATCACAATTTAGTCACTGACAGTTCTGGAATCCCAAAGTACTAGATGACTCTTGTAAGGCTAAAATCAAGATGTCAGCAAGCCTGGCTCTTTCTGGAGGCACCAAGAGAAAAGTCAGCTTCCTGCTCCTTCCAGCTCCTGAGCTGTCCGCATTCAGTGCTCCTGGCCACAACACTCTCAACTCTGCTTCCATAGTCAAATCACCTTCTATTTTGCTTCTGACTCCCCCCGTGCGTTTCTATTACAAAGACCACTGACACATTCATCCCTCCAGTCACATAATCTTCCATCTCAGGGTCTTTAACTTACTCACATCTGCAAAATCCCTTTTGTCATAGGAGGTAATGTTCACAAGGTCTAGGGATTACAACGTGACATACTTTGGAGGACATATTTAACCTATCACATGTTTGACATTACATATTTCAGACTTGGGTAATTAGGGCACAGAAATTTGTGGGGTGCATTATTGTTCCTACCATAAGCTCTTTGCATATAATTGTTCTGGAAATGTTAATAGAACTGGAATTTCTATTTCATCTATTCTTCATACTTCTTAGCTCTTCACTCATACTTCTCATCTATTTTATTACATACCATTCTCAGGCTAATTACTTCGCTGAGTCAGCTCATTAACTGACTGACTATTTTTATTCTGCAATTTATCTATTAATATATATATTTTTTTACTAATTATCCTACTTCTAAGTTCCAGAAATATGGTTCTGTTTCAGAGAAGCCAGCTTTTCATCTCTCTGAGGACACCTGTTCTGAACTCTTTTAAATATATCATCAGTTAAATTTGCTTTGGAAAGGGCTGGATTTTATTCAGTCTACTGCTTCTTGGAAGGTATATTATGTTTAAATACTTGATGATTCTTGATTGCATCTACTGTACTTAAAAGCTAGACTGAACAATATTGGATAAAGGAATATACTTGTTTGTTTTTTTGTCAGTTATGGGGCTTGAACTCAAGGCCTGGGTGCTGTCCTTGAGCCTCTTTGTGCTCAAGGCTAGTGCTCTGCCACTTGAGCTACCGTGCCACTTCCAAATTTTAAGATGTTAATTGGAGATAAGTTTTTCTACCTGGGCTGGCTTTGAACCACAATCCTCAGATCTCAGCCTCCTAAGTAGCTAGGATCACAGGCATGAGCCACCAGCACCCAACTTACACTGATTTTTTTTTTTAAGTCAAGTGCATACTTTGGTTTCCTTGTCACAAATCAAAATCCAACATACCTAGACATTGAAAGAGCATTTCAGTAAGTACAAATAGGAGGAGGATGCAGACCCAAGTTTTGTACTTCATCTTTAGTATTTTGTTTTTCTGGATATGAACCATGTTCTCCTATAATTTTCCTATGTTAAACTGAAACTTCTGACTACTTTATTGGAGTCATTGACTACAACTAACTTCTTGAAAATGAACCATTTTCTAGGTACAGATCCACCATGTGAGTGCATATATGTGTTCATGTGCATGTGTGCATGTGTGTGTGTGTGTGTGTGTGTGTGTGTGTGTGTTCATGTGCTGAACCTATGGCTTGAACTCATGGCCTTGGTCCTCTCCCTAAGCTTTTTTTGTTCAAGGATGCTGCTTTACCACGTGAGCCACACCTCCACTTCAGGCTTTTTCATGGTTAATTGAAAATAAAAGTCTCTCAGTCTTTTCTGCACAGGCTGACTTTGAACCAGGATCTTTGGATCTCAGCCTCCTGAATAGCTAGGATTAAAAGCATGAGCCACCTGTGCCTGGCTTAAGTATATATATATTCTTACCAATTCTTTTACTGTATTTGTTTCTTCAGTGCTAACACTCAGAATAAACCCTTCCAAGAAAGGGTGACATTGTCCAAAAGAGAAATATACTCATTATCTGACTTATAAAATGGGAGACACTGTATTTTTTAAAGAACCTTTTCAAGAAAAGTTGCATCCTTTGTTTATGTGTTGGCTCTCGGAGTATTGACTAATGAGCTAAATGCATTGCCAATGAGTGTAAAACAGGAAGAGGAAGTTGGGCTCAATTTGTAGCTGTTTCCTGTTTTAATCTTTTACTTGGTTTATCTGATTATTTTTTCCCTTCACTTTTCTCTCCAGCTCTTTCTCCTTGTTGACTCTTACCTTGGCATTTCTCTGGAGCCTTTATGGGGAGAGAGTACATTAACTTCAGCAATTCCTTCTCTCCAAAGTAAATTTCTTACTTCCCTTTTGGGTTCATCTGTTTTACTGTTCTTTCCTTTTGTTTTATTTGTTTCATTTTCTTTGCATATGACTTAGAACCATAAGTAAAATTGCCGGTTCATCACTTGTGTTTATCTGCAACTATGATAGATATTTTCAAATTGTCCTACAGAGATTGGAAATGTTTCCCTTCTTTCTTACCATAGCACATGAGTCAACACTCTTCCCATCATGGAAATGTTTAGCATCTTCATCATCCTTTCAAATTTGCCTTAACTGATGGGAATGAAAACACATCTCATTTTAACTTTATTCTTCATTTTTCTGGTTACTGCTGAGAAATGGTATCTTTAATGATTTTTTATTGAGTATTTTATTATCTCATCTATACCTGAGTTAACCTGATCTTATTTTAGTGGAAAGGAGATATATATATATATATATATATATATATATATATATATATATGCTAGTCAGTCTTACTGCTCAAATTGAATTGTAGTTCTCCCTTTCCAATTTGTGATCTGTCTCTTTACTTCCTTTACAAAAGGAAGTAAATTACAAAAGATATTGATTTTATTGTATATAACACTTCTGTTCTGTCTGGATGTCTATGTGTTCCTCGAATAAAATTTTTCTACTAGTCTCTTTTCAAAGGGTTACTATAAGACTTTTTGTATTGTCTTGAATTCATACAAAATATGGAGCATGTGATATTTGTGTAAGAGAAATAGCAAGCATGAGAGAGATTTGGAAACCTATTTTCTCTAATATATAATCAGATATTCCCATATCTTTCCTTCAATAGACTATTCATTTTCCTTAGTTGCCAGTGTCTCCAGTGTCTGCAGACTTGTAGTAGATGCAGTGCAAAGAGGCTGCCTGGTCCTACTGCTTTCATAAGAAAGGGATTCTAGCACTCTGTCATCCATAATGTTCTCACCCATTATGTAGGCCTTTTTGTGTTGTTGTTGCTGTTCACTTGGAGGTACTGAATTTGAACTCAAGGTCTTGTCCTTGCCAGTCTAATCTAAGTGGTGAGGTCTGCTGCTTAAGCCATGCGCCCAGCATCTTCAGTTTTTAAAAAAATCATTTCTCACATAAGGTCTCATACTTTTTGCCCAGGGTGGACCTCAGAAGTGATCCTCCTGGCTATAAGTTTCATGGAGCTGGGGTTACAGACATGCACCACCACACCACCTTCTACAGAGTTTTGGACATGGAAATTAAGCATGTTCCATTCTAGCTTAATTACTGTAAGTTTTATTCGTAGTGAGTATTAGGCTTATCAAATAGTTTTCCAAGCCTAATGTGGCAATAAGATAAATTTTCCCTATAATCTTGTAGTGTTCTGAGTTGCAATATGGATTATCTAAAATCCCCTTACATTTGTGAAGTCAACCCAACTTCATCATAATTATATGTATGTGAAGAGAGACAGACAGACAGACAGACCAGGACCAACATTCATTTGCTAAACTATTTGCATTATTTTTAGCCTCTCTGTTCATGAGTTTGACAGGTCTACAATTTTCTTTTCACAAAATCATTGTCTAATATTGTTATACTCTTCTTCTAAAATAAAACTAATGATATTACCTTAATCCTGTTTGGCTTTTCTGTAAGAGTTCCTAAAGTGCAGAGATTCCCTTTTCCTTGATTTTCTTTTTTGGTAAAACTCATCTGTAACTCTGACTGTGGTGGTGTATTATTCTCAACATTCTGAAAAATAGTAATCCATTCTGGCTTCTTTTTTTGTGATACTTTAAGTAAGCTCTGTGTGTGTTTGTGGGTATGTGTGTGGGGGGGGTGTGCTTAAAAACTAATGGTTTCATAGAAGTCTGCAACTCTATTTACTTTTTTTTTTTAAAAAACAACCATTCATTCAATTTGTTTATATTTTGAATTGTCATTCATCCTATAAGTGTATCCCTCTCTCCACTCAACCCTCATCTTCTTTACTTACACATTATCTCTTTTCTCTTGATAAATCATACAAATTTATCTATTTTATTCAAAACACTATTTGCTTTGATTTCTATTTTAAGTTTGCTTTCTATTTCATTGTATGTTACCTTTCTTGGTGCCTTATTGAATTATCCTTTCATTTATTATATTTCATTTTACTCTAGGTTCTAAAATGAATATTACTCTAATCAATTTTCAGATTTTTAGCACATTGAAAAGAATATTAGTTTTGCTCCAATTGGGCATTTAGCTGTAATTTGTAAATTTTGATAGGTAATGCATGCTTTTACTTAATTCTATTACTTATTTTATTTTTGAAATAGTTGTATTTGAATATGTTCTAACTGAATTAGATTTTGTTAAGTGATGTAACTCAGGTGGCAATGGTTTTTAGAAGTTTGTTGAATTATTATTATGATATTGTACTCATCAATTTCTACAAATGTTTATAGCACATTTCAGAAAATTATTCTTTAATTGGAGGGACCGGATTCTATTAGGAATTTCAGATGAAGCTTATTTATTTTGATTTTGCTCACTCATTTATCAATTAGTTACCCTACGGTTTTATACACTGATTTTTAACTACTTTTTCTATTGAGCACTAAAAATTCTACTGTTACCCACAACAGTTTTTTAAATTTAATTTTGTAATTCCACTAATTTTACAGTAAATTCTATGTATGTGCACAACTGCACATGACATGCTATAGCTAAGTGCACACATACAGTTTGGGAATTTCCATATTGTCCTGTGAGGTTTATATTTAGCCTCATATAAGTATTTACTTCATCATCACAAAGCTTTGATTTTAAGGTTAATTTTTTTCAATTATTTAATCAAAGACAATCAGGACAAACCCATTAACTATCAAAAGCTACAATTTGCTAAAACAATCTATCTTTAAAAATGATTACTTATACAATATGTACAATACATGCTGCTTTCCTTTTGGAATTTCACAATCCAGAGGAATCCTTTAGTGGCATCGAGCTCTTAGCCTCTGCTGGCTCTGACCCAAAGCAATCCTCAGGCTCAGAAATCTCAAAGGTCTTCACAATCTCCTCCCAGTCATGGTAACTCAAGGCTATAATTCCTTGATTCCTAATTTGGGTATGATGACTAATACCTTCGCTTTCATCATTAATATTAACAGGCTCTCTTATTGGCAACTGGTCTTGGTCAAGTCTTATTCTTGCAAAACCATCCTGTATAATGAAGGAGAAGATGTTTTCCACTGTATGGGGGAAAGAATGTGGATCAACCACAAAGTCAAAAAAGGACATTAAAGTATCAGGATCTTCTCAAAAATATGTTTGCAACAACCCCAAGATTCTTTCTACTTCTTTTTCTGTTGCTTCCTGATGAGAGTCTTCCATACATTTCAACTAAGCAGGCATGGCCCGCTGCTCTTCTATGGTACATGCTCTTCTTAGACGATAGATGAGGCTTTGGCACAGGGGGACTCTCCTTGTATTGAGCCCAACATACAGTGGAACATATGGGTTTTATTAAAGGTGTTTTAGGTTTGGTTTTTTTTTGGCTGCTTTTCCTGGTATTGTTCAGGAGTCATAGGCTATGAATTCCAAATCAGAACTATCTCCACTGCAGATGAATTCTTCAGCTTCTAGTGGATTTACACCCATATGTCAGTAGAGCTTCAACGTACCTTCACATATCGAATGAGCTCAGATTAGAGCCCAGCTGCTTTGCTTTCTCCTTGCCCAGACCTGAAGCCAGAATGAGAAAGTGGACATCTAAGACTGCTTCTCTTGCTCGGGACACTTCCTCTAAAAGTGGCTCCCTCCTAAAACCTCAGGGCTGACCAGGCTTCCCTAAGGTTAATTTTTTATTCTGATATCACTATAATTTAAAAAGGTGTCTTTTTTCCTAGAACTTACCTCATGCATCTTTTATTTTCCTAATTATTTTCCTTCATACTTTGTGGTCCTTAGGTTTTATGCATGCCTCTGATAAAACGCAGGACCTGAAATATATGAGTTTAGAAGGATCATCCTACCCATGGGCTGTGCACTGGCTGTTTGTGCGGCTCTGGAATTGCCAATAAACTACTCAAAAAAAACCCAAAAAAACAAAACTCCAGAGTAGTTTACTGGCAATAAGAGTCCCATAAAGTTTTCTGCTCTGGCTGGCTTCGAACCATGATCTTCAGATCTTAGCCTTGTGAGTAGCTAGGATTACAGGCATGACCCACTGGCACCGGGCTTAGTAAGGGATTTTTATTGGTAAATTTGTTTTACCTTTCTGGGAAAAAATACTAAGTTACAAATTTTAATTGGAAACTGTCCTTCTATCTTTCCTTCCCAACTATGAAAGCAAATTTTCTCAACTCTTTTTTAGTTCCTCAGTGTTTTATTCATAGTGTTTAGCCACAAACATCATAATAACATATTTAGGTACAGATTATTTTTTAAATGCACCCTGTGTAGATTTTGTCATGTTTTTTAAATCTGAACACATGATTCCTTCATCAATTGTAGAAAATACTTACCCGTTAAAGCTTGAAGAGCCTTCATATCCTCAATTATTTCACATCTTCCCTAGAAACTGATTACTTGTGTGTTGTAAATTCAGGTCATTATATGTTTTGTGCCTGATGTGTTTTTTATCTCTTGCCGGGGCCCAAGAATCTCTGTTACTTTCTGTGTCACCCCACTTCAAAAACATTTACCGATTCTCTTTAAAAGCTATTTGTTAAATGGCTTATTTAAGAATCCACTTATTTTTTAAAGATCTGATTGATTCTCAACGGATCCTACTTTGCACTTTATAAATCATACAATTTTTAATGCCCTAAAACTAATCTGCACTCTGCCTGTTCACATCTTCTTTCCCAGATCTTGTTAACCATGGGGCTGTATTTTATTATTATTATTATTGTTTCTCTTGTTTTGTCCTTTCCAGAGAGTCATGTCGTGACTTCTTAGCTTGACTCTTTCACTCAGGAACATGTATTTAAGTTTGTTTCCTCCGTGCCTTTTTCATGGCATGACGAGACACTTCTATTCCGCACCGATTAATATTCCGTCCATTGTCTAGATGTAGCACGATTTATCAACTTCCAAACAATATCTGGCCTGCTTCCAGTTTTGGAAATCATGAATGAAGATGTTATAAACATAAAAGTGAAAGTACTCATGGTAGCATGTTCTCTACTCATTTTGGAGATACAAGTAGCATGACTGCTGGATGTAAGAGTGGCTTAGTAAGAAACCATCCATCACACTGTCCTCCAAAGTGGAAGTACCAGGTTGCATCTCCCTAGCAATGAATGAAGGTTCCTGTGGCTCCACATCCTCGCTAGCATTTGATGTTATCGGTGTTCTGAATTTTGACCATTCTCATAAGTACATAGTGGCAATTTGGCAGGTGTTGTTTTAATTGGCATTTTCTTGATATCATATAATTTAGAGCAGACTGTCAAAAAGCTCTTTTACCATTGACATATCTTCTTTAGCGAGGTATCTGCCAAGGTTTCTGACTTTTTTTGTGTGTTTTCCAGTGCTTCGACTTGAACACAGTGCCTCATACTCTCTTGACTTTTTCCACTCAAGGATGGAGCACCACCACTTGAGCCACACCTCTAGTTCTGGCTTTTTGCTGGTTAAAAATTGGAGATAAGAGTTTTGCAATTCTAGTGTGTTCTTGTTTGTGGTCTTTTGGGAAGATGCCCCAAAGTGGGGCTGCTGGGCCATAGGGGAGCTCTATGTTTAGCCTTCTGAGGAATCTCCATACTGCTTTCCAGACTGGTGAACAAGTTTACATTCCCACTAACAATGAAGTAGGGTTCCCTTTTGGCCACATCCCCTCCAACATTTATTATTGTTAGTTTTCTTGATAAAGGACATTCTTACTGGGGTGAGGTGGAATCCCAGTCTAGTTTTGATTTGCATTTCTTTTATGGCCAGTGATATAGAGCACTTAAACAAGAACACACTAAAGCCACCAGCACAATGTTCATTGCAATGTTCATAGCTAAAATATGGAACCAACCCAGATGCCCTTCAGTAGACGAATGGATCAGAAAAATGTGGTACATATACACAATGGAATTGTATGCTTCTATCAGAAAGAATGGCATTGCCCCATTTGTAAGGAAATGGAAGGACTTGGAAAAAATTATACTAAGTGAAGTGAGCCAGACCCAAAGAAACATGGACTCTATGGTCTCCCTCATAGGGAATAATTAGCACAGGTTTAGGCTAGTCACAGCAGAGGATCACAAGAGCCCAATAGCTATGACCTTATGAACACATAAGATGATGCTAAGTGAAATGAACTCCATGTTATGGAAACGAGTGTTATATCACTGTTGTAATTACTTTCAACATACCATGTAAAACCGTAGCTTCTATTGTTGATGATCCTCTTGTATCCCCTTCCTGTGGTTGTACCTGCACTATCACTGTATCTTATCTGAGTACATTGGAAACTGTGTATACTGGTATTAGAACTAGGAAAGTGAAAGGGAATATCAAAATCGAGAGACACAGGATAAAAAGACAAATGACTCCAAAAGCAATACTTGCAAAACTGTTTGGTATAAACCAACTGAACAACTCATGGGGGGAAAGGGAAAGGGGGAGGAGGGTGGGGGGAATAAGGGAGGAGGTAACCAACAGTACAAGAAATGTATCCAATGCCTAATGTATGAAACTGTAACTTCTCTGTACATCACTTTGACCATAAAAAAAAGAGTCTTGCAGTTTTGTCTGCCAAGGCTGGCTTCACAACATGATCCTCAGATCTCAGCCTCTTGAGTAGCTAAGATTATGGGCTTGAGACACTGGCACCTGGCTTGTCTCTAATCTTTAAAAAAAAGTAATGATTTTTATTGACATAATATTTGTTTACATCCATGAAACACGATGTGAGTAAATTACAAAGTACCTGGAATAAAGTATTTGCAATGTAGTCACTCTGCAGAAATGGCAAGTTTACGCTGATAGCTCTACTAACAGCTCCAAGTTAATCATTATTTAATGTATACATGGATCAAAAACTTTTTTCTGATATTTGAGCTCCTACTTTGTATTTTATTATATATTGTTTAGTTTTTGCCTTTTAAATTGCAGTCTTAATTTTCCTTCCCATAATTCTGTTAGTTAAAGTTCTGAGGGTCTCATTCTTGGGTTTATCATTTCTGTTGAATCTTGTTCTATGGCTTAATTCTCATTTGTATGCTTTTCTTTTTGAATTTAGACATCCTTTCCAATGCATCTTAAGCTTTAAGAACCCTAAGGTGTATTCACCAAATATCTTTCTTTGCAGAGAGATTTCCATTCTGTATTGACTAGGGCACTACCATGCTTTGGGGGGAAGGAGGGAGGTCACAGAACCCCAATTCCTAATAAGGGGAGGCTGTGGTTGCAAATATTCAGGGGAGATACTTTTTCTCCCAAAGTTCATGCAGAAACAGGCATACTTCTTTTTATCTCTTGTTAGCAGACTTCTTTTCCTCTTACATTATTTTATCCATCCTGTAGCTCCTTGAGGGTTTCATGTTTATTTAGGGTCTTAGTTCCAACTTCTACTTTTAAAAGACCAAAGGACTTCTTTTTTCCCAGAAGCTACTAAGCCCAAAACCTCTGAGTGAGTGAGCGCAGAAGATGCTTTCAGGATATTCTGCATGGGTGTTCAAGGGTGTCCCATGGCTTTAATTTACAGATATCCTTCTGTTTAAAGTCCCTGAAGATATATCTTACCTTCTCAGAAGCTTAGGTATACACTTAAAAGAATGCTACATTGTATCCCTCATTTCCAACTGATATTTTTAATTCAGAAGATTTTCAAATAGTTTCCAGCCAGACAGAAAAAGAGATATTTTGTCTGCTTCCCATATTTCAAATAGAACTCAACATTGTGGTCTACTAATAATCTATTCTTAATTCTCCCAGCATTTCATTCATTGTTTTCTTAATTAGAATAACTTTCCTGTCACCCAAAGGGATTTCCTTACTTTTTGTTTCATTTTTTTTGCAGAAGGAATAAAAAGCAAGAGAATTCGGCCCACCATCCTGACCTAATTTTTGACCTAGGTTTTGAAGGTTGCCAGGTAGAAATGGAGACCAAGGCCAGTCGACGAGGAGGTCAAGACAATCATAAAATATGCTTTCCAAGGGGACAATGAAAGCTAAGCAGAGCTGGAGAGCCCTATTAGGACAGAGATGCAAGAAGAATCTAAAAGGAACTTCAAGGATATGTGAATGGGTCTTGCATGATACAAAAGGAGTCTGGGTCCTGCCACATACCAGTAAGAGAAGAGAGCTACATTTATTTGTTCCTGACCAGGTGGAAGGCACTATATTAGAGAGTTTACCCAGGAACTGATGATTTTCTACATATTATAAGAATGTGAAGCAAAAAGAGTCTGAGCAGGACTTAGTTTCATTCAGTCCTAGGAATCAAAGCCTGGCTTCTGTCTCAATGACAGAATGACATGAATTTAACCACTTTCTACACTGAACCCCAGTCCACAAAGATATGTTAGTAAATATTTTTAAGAAAAATATGGAGCTATGAAACTGATTATTCTGGAAGTCTTCCCTTCACCAGGCAGTACAAAGAGGAAATGAATGACACATTATTCTTTGCTATTTGTCACACAGAAAGTTCTAACTGGGGAGACAAATGGAAAAGTAAATGGGGGTGGGGGGCTACAAAGGAGAGATAAGACCATTGGCTCCACGGTTGAAGAGATGAGAGGCCATCAGAAGGAGATCTTTATGCCTTTAAAAAGGCAGTCATAGGGGCTGGGGATATAGCCTAGTGGCAAGAGTGCCTGCCTCGGATACACGAGGCCCTAGGTTCGATTCCCCAGCACCACATATACAGAAAACGGCCAGAAGCGGCGCTGTGGCTCAAGTGGCAGAGTGCTAGCCTTGAGTGGGAAGAAGCCAGGGACTGTGCTCAGGCCCTGAGTCCAAGGCCCAGGACTGGCCAAAAAAAAAAAAAAACAATAAAAAAAATAAATAAATAAATAAAAAGCAGTCATATAACTGTGTGGGAAATGGATTACAGAAAGTCAAAGCACAGAATGCTGTCTTACTTGTCTACTTTGTTATCATCATTATTTATAAGAGGAGAATGCATGGACCTCCTTGGTTGGAGAGTGAAGCAGAAGAATACAGGACTCTTTAAGTGAGCAGAAGGAAAAGTGAGATTTTAAAAATTAGGAAATAAAATGGCAAAGAAAAATGTCTGAATCATTTTGTCTCTGCATCTGCCTTGTCCCGGTCCATATGAGCTGACCTAACGAAATATCATAAACTGCATAGCTCATATACAACAGAAGTTTATTTCTCTCAGTTTTGGAAGTTGATAAGAACTCCAAAATTCAAGGTGCAGACTAGGTAAGAATCTCCTTTCTAGTTCACAGATGACAACTTCTTACTAATGTCTGAACATGGTGTTGGGTATTTACAATGGCACCATTGACAAATACTTCCTCTATTTCACCTTCCAAAATTCTTTCCTCCCAAAATGATCATGTTGGTAACTAGTCTCAATGTGTAGATTTTTTTTTTTTTTTGGCCATTCCTGGGGCTTGGACTCAAGGCCTGAGCACGGTCCCTGGCTTCCTTTTGCTCAAGGCTAGTACTCTGCCACTTGAGCCACAGTGCCACTTCTGGCCATTTTCTATATATGTGGTGCTGGGGAATTGAACCCAGGGCTTCATGTATACGAGGCAAGCACTCTTGCCACTAGGCCATATCCCCAGCCCTCAATGTGTAGATTTTTTTGAAGACCACAGCATTCATTGGCACTAAATCTGGCATGCTGCCACATCTTATCCAGTCTCTTCTTTATGTTTCTATTTATGCTCCTCGTGTCATATTCTAATCCTAAGTCTTTGTTCCGTTCTTTTTGTTTTCCAAGGTCTTTGAGAGCTAACTGTATTCAGCAAGGAAAGTACTAAATGCCTACAATGTGCTGGCCATGACATGGTACAGCTGAAAAGGAAAAGGAGTTGCGAGATGGGATCAGAGCAATTTTTTTGTCTACTGAGTTGGCTGCTAGGCACTGAAGAGGATTTATTCACTTGTTTGTTGACTATATACTAAGTTCTGGACATTGTTCTTTATGCTAGTGAGTAGCCATGAATATAATATATGTTCTCCATTGTTTATATTCTTGTAGAGGTAGCTGGACAATGAACAAACAGAAATAGTATGCCAACTAGTCACTAGAGAAATGATGAAAAATAAACCAGAGAGTTCTGGAGGAACGGCTCTGTAGAAAGGGCATTGGAAGTGAGCTCGGCAGGGAAGGGCCACATGAGCAGAGAGATACAGGAAGTGAAAATGAGCCATGTGGCTTGTAGAGGAAAGAGCCAAAGCCAAGGCTCCTGTAATGTGTAATGCATTAAAGCTTTGGCAAAGAACTTTGTGTGGTTAGAACTCAGTGAACAATAGAAGGGTGTTGGAAATGAGGTTAAAGAGCCAGCAAGGGGAGAATAATTTAGGGTCTTAGTGCCAACTATAAGATTTTAGAGCAGTAATGGATGATGTGGCAAGCCAATTTGAGGCCTTTGAACAGAGAAGTGAAATATTCTGACATGTTTTTAAAGGATCTCTCTGGCAGCTATCTGGAAAATAAATTGTGGGGGATAAGGTCTTAAGTGGGAAGGCCAGTTAGGAATTTAAACAATATTCCAGAAGAAAGATGATGGTGTCTTGGGCCAAGATCATATCAGTAAGGGTGTTGAAAAATGTTTGGATTATGGATATATTTTGAAGTTATAGCTAACTGGATGTCTAAAAAGATTGGATATGGGGTATGTGATGAAGTATAAAGAATGATTTCAACCTTTTTTGGTCTTAACAGCTGGCATAATGGATTTGCCAGTGACTGGGGTACTGGAGATGGAAGTGAAGATACGAAGCTCAATTTTAGACATGAAAACTATGAGACAAGCAAATGGAAATGATGGATAGTTACTTGGATATATGAATCTTGAAGGGAAAGAGGGCCAGGTTCCAATTATAGCCGGGAATATGTCAAAGTAGGAAGCATTATCTATAGTCACAAAATGAACTAAGATCACTGACAAGTGGATATATTTAGGGGGAAAAAAGAGATAAGAGGTCAAGGACTGATTTTTTTTTTTTTTAGCACCAGTCTAGCATAGGATCATCAGGAAGTAGAGAGTAACTAGCCAAAGAGAAGAAACAGCTGGTGAGGTGCCTGAGTTGCACAGCAAACAGAGGTAAAAGGAAGACATGTCTGTTACCACATGGAACCAAGCTCATTCTGACACCCCTGAGAATGAATCTCTGACATTCCCTTAATCCTTGTAATGTGAGATCACATGAGGACAGCGCTCTTAATGTGAACGTGGGTGATTTCCACGTAGGCTCTGATGTCTGACATTCCTCATCTATCCCAAAAGACATGAAATGGCAGTAAGAAAAGAACAAGAAGGAATTCAAGGGGGCAGTGGGTTGTGATGCCATATGAAACAGTCTTGTAAGATGCCCCAAATAATTCGGAACTGGCTTGAAAGGGACCCATTTACAATAATCAAGGCACTGGGAACTTAATTCGGGAATAAAATAGGAGTTTGATTAAACCCTGAGATTGTGAACAAAGACAGAGGTTTGATTACATAAAGCATTTAAATTTTCTGCAAAATAAAAAAAAAGAAAAACTTAAATCAAGAGTGTCAAAGATAATCTAAAAAGTGTTTACAAACTTATGAAAGGAAAGGGTTAATTTTTTTAAATATCGAAAGTTCTACTCAGGGAAAAGACTGATCAGAAGTTTGACAAATGAACAACCAAAACTATCATATAGCTAGAATAATATATATACATATATAATATCTATATGTATGTATATATATACATATTCATATATATGGCCAATTAATGAGGGGAAGAATGCTAAATCTCACTCCAAATTTAAAATGCAAATGCATGCAATGAGATATCATTAATCATCTTTCTGAGTTGCAAATACTAAAAAGACTGATAATCTTCATTTTGTCAAGGGCAGAGAGAAACAAAATCACATATATTGTTGGGAGAAGTGCAATTGAGACCTTTTAAGGAATAATTCATCAATATCAATAAAAATGTTAATAAATTTTAGAATAGTTTTAGATTTGCATGAAACTTGGGAAGCTAGCCCCCTCTTATTTTGGGTATCTTACATTACTACAGAGGTAGACAGGAATTATCACTGGAACATGAAGAAAGTAAATTCCCCTACTTTACTCAGTAACCGGTTACCCACTGTATCTTTTCCCTACCCTTCCTCATCAACAGTGTGTGGAATGTATTCGTTCCATATCCTCCCACTCTTATGACAGGGACAAATCTGCCAAGAGCAGGAATACTGTCCTCTCACTCTTATCTTACAGAAGGAAGAAATCTCTTAAGACATGAGGAAGGATTCCTTTAAAAGTACCAGATCCAGGCACAGAAGAAAAATTGCCAGACCCCTTTCTACTCCAGCAACAAGGGAAAGGCCTACTTTTAAATTGGGTCTAAGCTCACTTTCTCTTGGATTAAATCTTTTGTCTGTGAATGTATGTTCTTTACTATGGAGTCAGAAGTTCTTTCGTGTCCAGTAACACTACCATTTATGTATCCAAATTAATGAACCAGTCTGAATGCATTGATGTTACCGGCAGTTCTCACTTACCTCAGATTTCCTTAGTTTTTACCATTTCTGAGCCAGCATTCATGCCAAATACCATGTTACATATAATTATCATGTCTTCCTAGGTGCCTTTTGCCCATGACAGCTTTACATGATTGTCATAGATTTTTGCTTGACTGAGGTTCCGTGTTGTTGGGCAAAGGATCAAAGAGGTGACACACCATTTTCACCACATCACACTACAAGGGTGCATCCTCTTCATGTGATTTCTCATCGCTGACATTAAACTTGATCATTTGGTCAAGGTAATGCTTGTCTGGTTTGCCATCATATTTTCCATACAGGACTCTGAAAGGAAAGCCATGTGTACAACCCACACCAGAGAAGGGGCGTGGGTGCTCTACTTCCTTGTTGAGGGATTTGCTACATGATATAATTTCTGCATAGGAGATTTTTGTCTTCTTCATCTATTTCCTTACATCAATATATATTCATAGGGTTTATTTATACTTGGTTACCACCTAGCACTATTTATTTTGTTGCCGACATTTTTCTAGTTTTTCCTTTGTGCATTCATTCAATTGGCTCTGAAGTTCCTTTGTAGCAGGTACTTCAACTGCTTTTGCTAACAAGCATTGACTCTGCACTTGGGCCCGTGAATCATCCACAAGCAGGATAAAAGCATGGTTGACCTCTCTGCATTTTGTTTCTGGATTCTTTGTTTTGAGACTGCCTGTCTGTCTCTCCTTTGCATTTACCTTGGAATCCAAGGACAGAACCGATCTGATAACGTGTGTGTGTGTGTGTGTGTGTGTGTGTGTGTGTGTGTGCTGGAACTGGTATTTGAGCTCATGGCCTGAGAATTGTCCCTTAGCTTTTCTCCTCAAGGCTGGCACTCTACCACTTGAGCCACAGCTTTACTTCCAGCTTGTAGATGGTTAGTTGGAGAGATAAGAGTCTCCCAGACTTTACTGCTGGGTGGCTACAACCTATGATCCTCTGATCTCAGTGTCCAGAGTAGCTAGGATTGCAGCCTGAGCCACCTGTGCCCAGGTATCTGATAACATCTTTACAATGGGAACTGCAAGAATGGCAAAGCCTCTTGGCTGAGTTCAGATAACTAGCCAGGCAGCAATGACTTCTAATTGTGCATGGTGGTCTCATGAGACAACCACCTAGAGCTACTGGAACACACTTTGACAGGAGCTATGTAATAGTTAATAGTTCTTCCTCTTCTATCTGAACCTAAAGGTAATTTCTGTATGATACCAATATGACTAGTTAGTTAGGAGGCTGAGGATCTGAGGATCAAGATTCAAAGCCATTCTGGGCAGAAAAGTATGAGAGACTCTTATCTCAATTAACCAGCTAAAAGCCAGAAGGGGAGATGTGGCTCAAGTGGGTTCACTGAAGCACCAGTCCCAAGTGAACAAGCCAAGGAAGAACAAGACATCTTGAGTTTAAGATCCAGTACTGGCACTAATGTTAAAAAAGCAGAACAACCCACTTTGCCTATTTTTGAATACTACAGGAAGCTTTAGAGTCATCTGCATAGATACTGATGCAGATTCAGAAGAATTGATTTATCTCAGTGGGCTTTATTTTTTATTAGAAAATGGGGGAGAATGACAAAAGGGCTGACACTAATCAAGATGCACTGTATTCATAAACTGCTTTGTTGAATGGTAACTCCTTTGTACAAAAACTTAAAAGTTAACCAGAAAAGAAGTGAAAATGGTATTAGGAGACAAAACCAATGTGGATCACTTCCAACTTTCATCCCTTATCACGTGAGTCCTTGATTTCTCCCTTTGTGTATTTGTAACTTCCCACTGTAGCCATGCGAAGCCTGGTACTCAGGAAGTACCAGCCATTTACTTCATCATCCAACTGTCTTTGAAGTTCCATGTGTAATGGCTTGAGGTTTGTCAACTGCCACCTTCTGTAAAAAACAACTTCGTCAAGACTATGCGAAGCTCATGTTGAAGTTAGTCTTCCAGATGCCATTCATTTCCAGAGTTACTGAGGTCAGTATTTCCTGTCTCCACATCTTGTGGAAGGATGTTCTTGTTCTGAATATTTAGATTATTTTGCCACATTCTGCAACCCATTCTCAGATCTCTCAGTCTCCTGATTTCTTTTTAATTTGCCTGTACTATAGTCTACTCCTTCTACTACTTCTATAGGTTTGACAAAAGTTATAGAGTCATGAGACCACGTGTACAGCACCAGAGTATCACAGACATCATTTCAACAATCTGGTCCTCACCTACTAGCTCCTTCTCTAATGACAGGCAGACACCCATCTGTTGATCAGCTTTGTGGTTTTAATTTTTAGAATGTCATATAAATATCATACAAGATGCACTGTTTGCAGACTGACTTCTTTCACTGAAAAATATGCCCCAAGACCTATTTACATCTTTCTGAGGTTGCTCATTTCATCGTGCCACTAAGTAGCGTTTCCGGTATGAATGGACGAGAACTCATTTATCAACTTGCCTATTAAAGAACGTCCTGGTTGCTTATATCACAGAGCAGGTGGAAACTGGTGCCATTGCTTTCCCTCTCTGATCCTCCCTCTCACCTTTTAATGACCCATTCCTTTCATTGGGCATTTTAAATCCTAAAGAGAAGCCTCTTTATAATGCTTGCCTCTCTCCTTAGATCAGATGAATGTAGAAAAGTAATGTGTTTGCTTGAGGGGAAAAAAAAATGAAGATGTTGGCCTCAGCAAATCAGGCTTCTAGATGCTCAAGGACTTTCAAAGAGGATGACACTCTGTCAAGAGACTCTCACAGGGCAAGAAACATCTGGCTGTTATCTCTCAGAAGCCCCTAGCACCCCCATCAATGCCTTGAAGACGGAGATTTGAGGCTCTGTTATCCCCTGGGTAAACACTGAATGAATCCATTTCCTTTTGCCACTTTCTTCTTCCTGGTTTTAGGTAGAGCAGTGAGCAGTGTGTACCTTAGATTCTGCTAAAGTGTCCATTTTTTCAATATTATAAAGTGGGTTTTGGTATACATGCCATTTCAGCTCAATATTTTTCATTCATAACAGTATGCTTTAGAGATGATTTGGTAGGACAGCTTTTAGTTTTATAAGAAATTCTCTATCTTCCTTTGTGTCTACACTCCTTCCAAGAAAGAATGGAGGCTTCTCTGGTCCGCATCCTTACCAGCAATTGCTATTGTCAAGATTTGGGGCTTTAACCACCATTAGAAAGCTGGTACTTTGCAATATTTCATTGTTGTTTTTACTTGCAGGTTCCTAATAATAAATAATGTTGAACATATCTATATATCTTTTCCTAGTGATGTGTTCAGATATGCTGTCGAAATTTTAATCATATTGTTTTCTTATTGGGTTTGAAGAGTTATTTCTAATTTGTTTTAGAACAGACCATTTATCAGATATTTCTTGTGCAAATTTTTTTTCTATTCTATGGCTTCTCTCTGCATCCTAACACTGCCATTCATAGACCAGAGGTTTTTTATTAATACAGTCTAACTTATCCTGTCTTCTTTTATAAACTGTTCTTTTGATAGTGTCGAGCAACTTATCACCAGACTCACTTGAAGAAATGAGGTTTGATCCTTTGTCAAAAGTCAGACAGACAACTGTATTTGATTAGGTCTATTTCTGGACACAAAGACTGTGTGTTTGTTTGCATGTGTTTGTGTGTGTGCATGTATGTATAAGTGTGTATTCATATGTGTATGCATGTACAAGTACTAGTACTGGGACTTGAACTCAGGCCTCATACTCTTGCTCAGCTTATCCACTCATGCTAGCATTCTATCACATGAGTCACATCTACACTTCCCACATTTTACTGGTTAATTAAAATTAATAATCTATGGCTTTGTCTGCCTGGACTGGCTATGAACTCAGACTCTCAGATCTCAGCTTTCTGAGTAGCTAGGATTACAGGGGTGACTATCAGTTCCAGCATTTAAAAAAATCCCACTCTAATAATTCCTCAGTCCCCATTGTACAAGTCTGGTGCTGATGACTGGTTTGTCTTTTCAGACTAGGTTTCCTCTTCACATTTTTTGGTAGTTATCTTGCATCAGGTGGTAGGATGAAAGGTAAATAGATGTCTATAGTAAAGGTAAAAAGGGTCTGGTTGACAGTGGACTTGGATTAAAATTTCCTTGGTGTAGGCATCAGAGGCCTCAAATTCATCTGACGCCCTTATTTTCATCTCTACTCTTGCTTTGGGTTTCTCTGAAGACTCCCTTGCAGACATCGGTCTCATTTTGCTGTAATCTGTCATTTTATGTAGCATTCCTAATGGTGGAGGTGGTGGCAGCAACGTGTGGGTGAGAGGCACATACATCCTCTTATGTTCCCATTTCATTCTGCCTTCTAGTGGGATTGATTGTGTGGCTGAGACCTTCACAGGTGCTTCTGTGTGATTTTCTCCATTATCCCCTACTCCATCTGATCTCCTAATACACTCCATATAGTTACTGGAAGCCTACTATGCCTTTATGATATGTTTTCTTTTTTGTTCTCCTGAGACTGGAAGACCAGCAAGTAGTGCTGTGGGGAGAGTTCCCTTCCTCCATCCGACTAGCAGTGGGTTTTCCAGTCATCTCCCTGGAATACAGGCTTTTCTGAAAGCCGAAGAACTTCTAGTTGCATTTTCGTGGTAATTGGCTTCCCTTCTCCCTGTCAAAAGCAGACTCTGGTAGAGCCGTGGTAGCTAAAGGTAATAACATTGTGGAGATTTTTCTCTTCTTGGGGATTTCTTCCTTTCACACTACCACTGTACATGCATGGTCCCTGTAGCCTCCACCCTGGCCTGGGTCCTGTGAATCTATATAACTGTCCAGATTTTCAGCTGGTATTTTGCTCTTGAGTAGGTCCAAGAAAACTCATCCGTTTTCCATTTTTCTAGCCTTACACTGAAGGGTAAGACCAAGGAATTCTAAATTCTAAAGTCAGAAGTTTTCATCAAAATTCAAGCTATGACTTACTTTAACCCAGTAACTCTTTTCCCCAGAGTTTTATACTACAAATGTGATTCCATAAGGACACAGAGTATATGGACAGAGATACTCATTGTAATACTGTTTGTAGCGTTGAGAAGTTGTACTTGCTGTTCACCAATGGGGTAGTGGTTAGACATCTTACAGTGTAGCTACATAGGAAGATTATATATCTGGAAGAATAGCTGTGTAGACTTCTGGAGTCTCATAAGGATAAATGTGGGAGAGTAGAGGAAACTTCGAGATGGGATAAACAATAAGATCAGATTCTGTGTAAAATTTAAAAATTCAGGGGCTGGGGATATGGCCTAGTGGCAAGAGAGCTTGCCTCCTGTACATGAAGCCCTGGGTTCGATTCCCCAGCACCACATATACAGAAAAATGGCCAGAAGTGGCGCTGTGACTCAAGTGGCAGAGTGCTAGCCTTGAGCAAAAAAAAAAAAAAAAGAAGCCAGGGACAGTGCTCAGGCCCTGAGTCCAAGGCCCAGGACTGGCCAAAAAAAAAAAAAAAATTTAAGAATTCATTCATTTTTATGCCTATATAGACATAGAAAATACATAGAGAAAAGCACACTTCAAGCAGTAATTGTTATGTGTGGGGAAGAAAATGAAGGAAAAATGTTTATCAATTCATGGCCTCCTACATCATATTTTTTTTAATTAGTCCTGGGGCTTGAAACTCAGGACTGGGTGCTGTCCTTGAGTGCTTTTACTCAAGACTAGTGATCCACCACATTGAGCCACAGCACCACTTCCAGTTTTCTGGTGGTTAGTTGGAGATAAGAACCTCACACACTTTCCTACATGGGCTAGCTTTGGACTGCAATCCTCAGGTCTAAGCCTCCTGAGTAGCTAGGATTACAGGCATGAATCATCAGCTCCTGACTCGCGTGATTGTTTTCTGTCAATGAACAATGAACACTGTCTTATTATATAGAATGAGAAAGATGAAATAAGAATATCTTTGCAGATGATCTCGTTGCCTATGTAGAAAATCAAGAAGATTTGAAAAAAGTTCTGGAACTATTAAGTGATTATGGTAAGACTGCAGGATTCAAGGTTGATATTCAAAATGTCATCACTTTCTTTTCCTTTTTTTTTTTTTTTTTGAAGAATCGAATCTTGGAGTTTTTATTAGCACCTTAGCAGTCTGCAGGCAGCCAGTTGTTACAAAGGCCTGCAGCCCACACATACCCTTAACACTATCAGGAAACAGGCCAGAGAGGGAAGAAAGAACAAAAACCATACCAACAAACCAATCCAGCTCCAATGGAGAGTTGACTTGGGACTCCATGGTGATGAAAGACGAGCCAGGAGACACAGGACACAGGACGCAAACAAGAAGACATGTGGCATGGCGTAATCGTTATCACATTATTATATACCAGAAATAAAGAACTGGAATCTGAAGTTAAAAGCCCTATATATTTACATTAGTATTCCCAATTAAATATTTATGTATAAATCTTGTAAAATATGGAAACAATCTTTATGAAGAAAATTGTAAAACTCTGATAAGAGAAATCAAAGGAGAGCCAAATACATGGACAGATATTCTGTCTTCATGATATCATCAAGATATCACTGTTTTTCAATCTGACCTATAGAGTCAACACAATCAGAAAGACTGTTATTTATGTATATAGACAAACTGACTCTAAAATGTAGATGGAGAAGCAGAAAAAAAACAGAATTCCTAAGAACACTGAGGAAAAACAAAGTGAGAAGGCTGATGACATTAAGATTTACTAATCCCCACTCAAGAAAAACCTTACTAAATCCTACAATGATTGAGGCAATGTACTATGCAATAGCCAAGAAATGGGAACAACCAAAATGCCCATCAACTGAGGCATGATGAAGAAAATATAGTCCTTACATTTAATGGAATTTTCATTTAGTCATAACAAAAGATAAATTCTATCATGTAATGATATGGATAAAACTGGAAGCGATTATTTTAGGTGAAATAAACCAGTCCCAGAATAACAAATACTATATTATCCCACTTATATGGAAAATCCAAAATAGTTGATCATATAATATGTATATATACGCATATGACCCTGTATATGTTTACATATATGTTTATATTCTAGGCCCAACAACCATATAAAAGAGAAAACATGCACCTTTTATCTGCACCTACTTACTTCATATGGTATTACTTTTTCCAGATCTATCCATTTCCTTGCAAATGATATAATTTTATTCTTTCAGATAGATGGATCTCTATGAATGTGTTCATGTATGTATATTCATATGTATATGAGTCTCTATTTGTAGATAGAGATACAGCTATATCTACCTCTATGTAATTTTCTTTTTCTTTTTTAAAGTCTCTGTGAGACTTTTTTTTTTTTTTTTGGCCAGTCCTGGGGCTTGAACTCAGGGCCCGAGCACTGTCCCTGACTTTTTATTTCTCAAGGCTAGCACTCTGCCACTTGAGCCACAGTGCCACTTCTGGCCGTTTTCTGTATATGTGGTGCTGGGGAATTGAACCCAGAGCTTCATGTATACAAGGCAAGCACTTTTGCCACTAGGCCAAATCCCCAGCCCTATATAATTTTCTTGATTAATTTATTGATTAGGGCATCTAGTTTGTTTCTGCAACTTGGCTATCATGAATAGTGCTGCAATAAGCAAGGTTCTGCAAGTGTCTTTATCATTTCCTGACTTGAATTCTTTAGGATAACTGCCCAAGAGTGATAACTTTGAACAATTAATGAAAAGCTCCACAAAATGCATATAAAGCAGCTTAAACATGTCTTGACAAAAGGCATATTTAGTCCCCACTAAAAGGATATAGATAGATGAAAATAAAGATGAACAGTGGGTAAAGGCAGTGTTAATACTCAATGTATATGTACTAAATGGAATAAGGAACTAGAAGATGTAGAAAACTATGTAGAAAGATGTAGAAACTAGAAGGTGAGAAATGAGGAGATAATGGGAGGGGTGACTGATCAAGATGCACCATACACATATTATACTGAACCACTCCCTTTGTGCATCTACTTGAACATAATAATTTTTAAATAGTTGGTCACATGGAAATCAAGAATACAGAGGTAGAGGATAGGAATGAGGCAAATTAAGTCAGTGGGTTTTATATAACAAAACATAAACAAGTTTGCATTTTGGATAGGGGGTCACTATAGATAATAATAATAATAATAATAATAATAATAATATATCTTTCCCAAAAGAGCTAGAAAAAGGTTATTTTGAATATTTTACTAAAAAGCAATGATGATTGTATGGAGAGATAGATATCTCACCCTGAATTGAGCATATGCATATATACATATATCAAAACATCGTATTATACCATAAACATGAAAAAGCTTTATATTCCAATATTTTAAAAATTATATTCTATCAGTCAAAGAACAAGTAAATAAAACAGTGGAACAGAATATAAAAACCAGAAAGGCTGGCTCATGCCTGTAATCCTAGCTATTCAGGAGACTGAGATCTGAAGATTGCAGTTCAAAGCCAGCCAGGGCAGGAAAGTATATGAGACTCCAATAAACCACCAGAAAACCAGAAGGGGCACTGTGGCTCAAGTGGCAGAGTGCTATCCTTGAGCTGAAGAGTTCAGTGACAGCACCCAGGCCCAGAGTTCAAGCTTGACAACCACTGCCACCACCAACAATAAAACAGAATCAAATCTACAGAAATCTAGTCCACTAAACTTTGAGCTAGGACAAAAGCACTGAAATAAATAATAGCTTTGGGGGAAATTATGCAGGAACAAATGGACACTAAATGCAAACAAAAAGAATCATTCACACAAAAAAAACACAAAGCAGATCTGACCTAATGGACTGGTTATAAAATGCAAAACTACAGAACTCTTAAAGAATAGAGCAAAAGTTTTGATGAGCTTATATTACTTATATATCATTAAAATTTAAACTTATACCCCGTGAGAGATTCTATAGAGAGAGACCAAGAAGGTAAGAGTGGAAGAAAATATTTACAAAAGGCTTACTCAAAGAACTATACAGAAAAAATTAAAACAAAAATAAGAAAAATCACAATAAATTCTGGGCAACAGGTCAGAACAGAGAAGCTACCAAAGAACAAAAGGATGGTAAGTAAGCACATGAAAGGATGTTCATAGGGGAAATACTTTAAACACTGAAATACACTACACACTTACTAGGATGGGAAAAACAGTGCCAAATGCTGATGAGCATGTGAAGCAATGGGAATACACAGTCCTTGTGGTAGGATGTAAAAATGTTTCCACCACTGTGGAAAGCAGTCTAATAGTTTCTCCTAAAACCCTCTCATGTTGTCCAGCATTATGCTTTGATTTTACCCAAATGAGTTGAAAATATATCCATGAAAACCTTGCACATAAAGCTCACAGCAACTGTATGTGCATGTCCAAACTTGTCCTTCAGTCAGTGACTGGATAAACTGTGGAATCTTCTTCCAAAAGAATATTATTCAACACCAAAATAATAAGAGCTATCAAACCATGAAAAGACATGGAGGAAAGTGAAATGCTTAGAACTAGATAAAAGAAAGTAATTTGAAAAGGCTACAGCCTTTATGATTCTGACAATATGACATTCTGGGAAAGAGAAGAGAGAGGAATGAGTAAAAACTAAGTGCTTCCTGGGGTGGAGTGGGGGGAATGGATGAATAGACCAAGCATAGAGTTTTAGGGTAATGAATCTATTCTGTGTGACAGTATAATGTTGGATTCCTGCCATTAAACATTTTTCAAAATCCAAAGAACTCACAGCACACCAAGTAGACTCTAATGTGAAATACAGACTTGGGTTGATAATGATGTGTCAGTGTCAGCTCATGGAATGCCTGTGCATGTGGAGAGAAGGATGGTGTATTGGAAAACTCTGTATTTCACACTCAGTTTTGCTGTCAACATAAATTTGTCCTTCAAAATAAAGCCTATGAGAAAAATTTAAATAGTTGCATATTGCATATAGCAATGAAACATCTCTTCCTTTGAGTGTTAGAAAAGTAATAGGACATCCAGAGGTAGAGATGATTTGCCACCTGGCTGGACAGTCTAAACCATCACTGGGAACCATGAGTACCTCACCAAGGACATCTATCTCCCCCCATGAGAACAGCATCTGGCTGGGAACCCCTGCATCCACCTAAGAAGCATGCCATTTTTGAAAGGGGCAAAAAAAGCTTCCACAGCACCTGCTGGGAACCCTTGCCAGAGAAGTGGCGCCATTTTTTAAAAGAGCAAAGGAATCTGATACTTTTTTTTAACCACCCATCTCTGTCAGTGAATAAAAGACCAGCCCAGCAGGAGGCAGACCTATCCTCAAGCAGTAAGCAATGGCATTTGAACCAAATTCCAGCCTAGTTCATGGCCAGCCAAGCACGGTCCTTCTCTGTAGATGACATGGTCTTGTATTTAAAGACTCCAATAGATAGATTCCTCCCCCAAGTTATTTGAGTTTATCTGAAACTTTGGCAAAGTATAAATTTAACCCACAATAACCAGGAGCTTTTCTGTATGCCAACAATGAGAAGATTGAGACTGAAATCAGGAAAGTAATAGCCTCAAAACAAAACAAAAAACTCTAGGAATTAACCCAAGAGGAGAAGGACCTCCATTATGAAAACTTTCAAAATGTGAAAGAAGAAATTAATGCAGATTTAAGCAAGTAGAAAACCCTTCCATGCTCCTGGATTGGAAGGATTAACATTGTAAACTTGGCTATACCAAAGAAATTTACAAATTTTATGCAATACCTGTCAAAATCTCAACAACATTCTTCAATGATATAGAGAAAGCAATCCAAAAATTCACATGGAATAATAAAACACCCTGAATAGCAAAAGTAATCCTTAGGAGGAAGAACAGTGCTGGAGGAATATCAATACCAAACTTCAAACTAGATTACAAAGCTATAGTAATAAAAACAGCTTGATACTGGCACAAGAACAGGCCTGAGGACCAATGAAATAGAACTGAAGACCCAGAAATGAACCTGCAGACCTATAGCTACCTAATCTTTGATAAGGGAGCCAAAAACACCGGTTGGAAGAAAGACAAACTCTTTAACAAATGGTGCTTGCAGAATTGGTTTTGCACAGGCAGAAAACTGAAGCTAAAACCTTATGTGCCACCCTGAACCAGAATCAATTCAAAATAGATCAAAGTCTTCAGTGTAAGACCATATACAATGAAAATAATACAGAAAGGGATAGGGGAAACACTAGGGCTCCTAGGCACAAGTTGAAAGTTCCTAGAAGCACGACCAACCTAAGAAAGACCAGATAAATCAAATTGCATCAAACAAAGAGTTTCTGCATGGAAAAGGCCATAGAGAGCAAGATAAATAGAAAGCCCACTGAATGGAGAAGATCTTTACTAGCTATGCATCAGACAAGGGCCTTATATCTAAAATATACTTAGAGCTCAAAATATTAAATGCTACCCAAAAAATCCTCAAAGAAACAACAACCCAAATACTAAATAAGCTGAAGACAAAGTGGGACTTTTCTAAAGAAGAATGCCAAATAGACACATGAAGAAATGTTCAACATCTCTGGCCATAAAAGAAATGCAAATCAAAACAACATCAAGGTACCATCTCACCTCAGTTAGAATGGCCATTATAAAAAAGAAAAACAATAACAGATGCTGGTGGGGATGCAGCCAAAAGGGAATGCTACTACACTGTTGGTGGGAATGTAAACTTGTCCAACTACTCTGGAAAGCTGCATGGAAACTCCTCAAAAGACTAAGCATAGAGTTCCCCTATGGCCCAGCAATTCTACTCCTGGGCATTTATCCATAGAACACAAACAAGGTCATACTAAAGCTACCAGCACAACCATGTTCATTGCAGTACTGTATTTTACTATAGCCACGACACAGAATCAATCCAGATATCTCTCAACAAAAAAATGAATCAAGAAAATGCGCTATATATACACAATGGAATTCTACTCATCCATCAGAAAGAATGACATTGTACAATTTGTAAGGAAATTGAAAGACTTGGAAAAAATTATATTAAATTATATTAAGTAAATTATATTAAGCCAGACCCAAAGAAACAAAAGTTGCATCTTTTCCCTCATTGGTTGCACCAAGAATGTGCCTATAAATCTACAAGTAAACACACATATAGTAAACAACAAAAAAGTACACTTAAACAGGAGTCTAGACAATCACACAATTAGTCCAAAGGGGGATATTCTTAGGAGAAATCACCAAGGCTTAACAGCTATGTCCATATGATCATATAAAGTCATATTTATCAAAATGAACTCCAAGAAATGGAAACGAGGGGCTGGGGATATGGCCTAGTGGCAAGAGAGCTTGCCTCGTATACATGAGGCCCTGGGTTCAATTCCCCAGCACCACATATACAGAAAATGACCAGAAGTGGCGCGGTGGCTCAAGTGGCAGAGTGCTAGCCTTGAGCAAAAAAGGAAGCCAGGGACAGTGCTCAGGCCCTGAGTTCAAGGCCCAGGACTGGCCAAAAAAAAAAAATGGAAACGAGTTATTTTATGTTATTTTGCTTCTCTATTTTCTCCTTTGCCACTGTTTTTGTTTTCTGTGTCTTTTGTCTTGTGTGTAAGTTTATCTGTTTGGGGGAGGGTAAGCGGGAGTACAGAAATAGTGGACACAGGGAGAACAAATGCAGCAGTGATGCTTACTAGACACTATGTTGAAAAAAAACAACCTATACAACTTGTAGGGGCAGGGAATAGGGAGGGAAAACCTGGGAGAAAAGGAGGGAAGAGGTAACACCATCCAAAAAGTTATCATTACTTGACTTCACATTACCTTCACAATAACAATTTGTAAAACCCACCCATTTTCTCTAAGCCCCAGGCCTTACCAACACAAGACTGCACTACCCTCACTCTAGCCCAGCCCAGTGCTTTAAGCACCCTAGAAATATGCTCAATAAAAGGCATAACACTGCAGCAGCAATTTATTTTCCCCTCCTGCTGGAATAAGATTGATTCTTTTGAAAGTGTGATTAAAAAAAAAGAATCTTTCCATCATTTCTCTCCTACAGGAAAAAAAAAATCAAACAAGGAATAAAACCCACCTCATTGCTTGTCTTAGGTAATGCTGGTGTAGTTTTGGCCAGAAAAATTCAGGGATTACTGGATGAGTTCTGGAATGAGTTGGCAGCCAGGGTGCCTGCCTCTTCTCCACTGTTTAGGCAGTCAGGCTTGTCCTCCTTCTTTTTTCTATTTTGGAACTGGAGGCAGTTTTGAAATCATTTCTTGAGTTTGCTTAGTGCCCAGGCATGACTTTAGAAACAGAGAGAGAATGGAATTGTTGAAGGAAATGTTGAGCTGTGAGGCAGAAAAAAAAAAAGGAAAGGGAGAGAGCTATGTTCTACATGTAGAAATGATTTTTTTCCTCTGCATTTGTTGCCATGGTTGGTTTGTTTTCAAGAGACTAACAAATGGCCCCAAGATCTGGAAAATGCTGAAAAGAACCTCTACTGTTTCAGGCTTCTGGAAAACTAGGAGGGGTCAGAGGAGGGGCTGCTTTGCACAACCATGTTATCTCAGCTGCATCTGCTAGGCTTTTTCCCAATCGATCCATTCCCATGAGAGCAGCAAGTACTCTTGGGAGTTTTGTCTCCTCCAATTGGCAGGGTGTAGCAGTCATTCTTCTACCCTCTTACAGCAGGAGAGAAGACTACAGAGCATGTGAGTGTGTGTGTGTGTATGTGTGTGTGATTAAATAGGCTGCTTCTTATATGCAAAAAAAGGGCATTTTCCTCGTCATTTGTGTGTCATGTAATCCTCTTCTCCCTGAAGGATTATGCTTTTGGTAGATAGATATAGAGGAATTTAATTTCTTTTGTAAATATATTTTACTATCTATAAGTAGTTATACAAAGGATCTGCCATTCAACAAAGCAGTTTATGAATTCAATGTGTCTTGATCAATGTCACCCCTTTCAACAAAAGAATTTAATTTCTAAACGTATTTATGGAATGGGTACATGTATATCTGACAATGAGCTGACAATGCGTGACATGGAGAAGAATAAAACCAGGCTATCAGGTGATTGATGAGCCATTTCATGTGATAAGGGTGATGGTAGAGAGATGTGCTATTCCCAGGAAAGGAGAGGAGAGTGCCCAGTTAATGGAGATAATGGAGGGAAGAAGAGAAGGAAATATCTACCCTTGAGAGGAATTTGACAGTGTGGAAAGGAATCACATCAGGTGCAAGCCCCACTATCTGATTCTGTGATTGTGGGAAAGTCCCTCATCCTCTCTGAGCCTCAAGTTATTCATCATAGCAATGAAAACTGTACTCACAGTGAGACCCTGATGGCTCTTGCCTCCCATCCTAGCTATTCAGGAGGCTGAGATCTGAAGATCGTGCTTCAAAGCCAGCTGAGGCAGGAAAGTCCATGAGACTCTTATCTCCAATTAAGCACCAGAAAACTGGAAGTGGAGCTGAGGTTCTAAGTGGCAGAGTGCTATCCTTGAGCAAAAAGAAAAAAAGCTCAGAGACAGTGCCCAGGCCCTAAGTTCAAGCCCCCAAACTGACAAAACTAAAAAGACTGCACCCACCTCATGGGTGCACCCCCATGGGGTTACTATGAAAATTAGAAGGTATTTTCTAGACTAGTCATATGGGAGTGTAGCTGGTGCTCAGTAGTTGCAATTAAAATCAAGTTGGATCGCTTCACTCCAGTGGGGAAATGAAGCACTGGGCTCCTTTCCGTGGGCTGTGATGCGGCTGGAGGTGACTCAGCTTTCATCTGAACATCTAGGCACATTGTGAGGACAAGCACCATCGGATTTTGAGAAAAGGCTGTGGTGTGGAATCATTGTGGGTGTATGACTAAGGGACATGGGGTAAGAGGGTCATCAGGAAGGGAAGCACATGTTGTTGACGGCCCAAGGCAACACCTGAGCCGTTATAAGAGCTCAGCACCTCTTCCTCACCATCAACCGTGCAATTCCCACCAGGCCAACAGAGAACTCGAGCTCTCCCATGACTCAGACTTCATTCTGCCTCATCAGGATAGCTTACAGACATCAAGAGCCCTTTCTTATCGGACTCAATAATTCACTCATTTGTTTCTTATTTGATTATTACATGGAGGTGCCAAACACTGGATTGAGGACATACAGAAACAACATTGCATGATATGGTTACAAGCTTGAACCTATGTGTCCAGCATCTTCTCCCCACTACTACACACAGAATTTCATTTCCATAGAGGAGGACATTTGCCGCATCAACTCCAGAGAACTTTTGGACAAAGAACAAAGTGAACGTCCTCTTGGAAGGACTCTTAGAAATGATGGAGTCCTATCTCCCTAGGTGAATATGAATTTATTGAATGTGTATCTTAACCAGGCACCTTTGAATTACAGATGGGTTAAAGAATCCTAAGAAAGATGTTATTCAATGAATGCTTGTGTCCTTCCAAAATCCTTGTGTGGAGCTCTGTCCCTGAAAGTGGCTATATTTAGAGTTGAATGTCTAAGGCAGTAAACTGTTACACGAGGTCAAATGAGGTCATAAGGCTAAAGGCCTGATCTGTTCAATATAATGTGCCTCCTCTCCCTTCCTCAACCCTCTCTTCTTCCTTCTCTCTCCTCCTCTCCTCCTCCTCTCCTCTCTTTCACTGTCTCTTTTTCTACTACTTCCTCTTTCTTTTACTCTTTCTTCTCTCCCCTCTCCCCTCTCCCTTTTCATTCTTCTCCATTCTGCTCCTTCTCTCTGTTTCTCTGTGTCTCTCTCCTTTCTCTTCCTCCTCCTTTTTCCTCCTCATCTTCCTTTTCCTCCTTTTCTCTGTGTCTTCTCTCCCCCTCTCACCTCTTTCCATTTCTCTCCATTCTTCTCCCTTCCTCTCCTTCTTTCTCTTCCTCCCTCCCTCCTCCTCCTTCCTTCTCTCTGTCTCTGTCTCTGTCTCTGTCTCTCTCTCTCTCTCTCTCTCTGTCCCTGTCTCTTCCTCCTCTCTGTTTTCCATCATAACACCATGGAAAGATCAGAAAGCAGAGACCAAGAGAGTAGTCTTTACATTCTACCACCACAACCCTCATAAAGACATGAAGGTTAATACCCCAATGTCGTGTCAGCAAACAGGGGTTCAGATCTTGCTCAGTGCCTTCACAGCCCATTTTTTCACTCTATTACATCATAAAAATGTTTAACAGATTACAAGTCTTGTAAAGATGGTCACTTCCCAAATGTATACATTTTTAATTCCCAATGTGGCTCATATCTTTAACATCAATATTCAGTTTTCAGATAAAAAATTTATATTGCTTTGACCAGAAAGAGAAAAGGAAGGAAGGATGAAGAGAATGAGGGAAGAAGGGAGGAAAGGAGGGAAGGAGATATACACAGAGAGACACCTTTGCTATTTGCTGTGTACAGAATTGTGTCTCAGTTCAGTCAGGAAAGGTGAAGGTCACAAAGCCCAGGGTTCCATTTTTTATCAATACAGTTCATAGCCTCATAAAGTCCTTCGTCTACACCTGAGGTTGTTATTATGACAGCATGTCCAGCACCATCTTATTCTTCCAAACCTATGGCTCTGAGTTTCTCTTTCCTTCTTTCTGCTTCATTAAAACTTACTCTCAAGTGGCATAGCTGTGAGAAAAGAAAAAGAAAAACTAATCACTGAAGCTGATAGCTTTTGTTCACAAAAACAAATAGTTACTGAATGTTTATGTGTGGCTCGGTGCCTGGAGTTAGAATGTTGGTCAGAGATATGAATTACAGATCCAAGTCCTCAAGGGACATAGATCCCAGTGGGAAAACTAAGACATGGAACTAATTAATATCCTCATTCCAGTCATAAAATGTTACTTGATATGGTGCCAAGAACTGCTATAGATGGCTGGAATATCACAAAAAAATAAGATAGATTTAAGGTTCCCACTTGGCAGAGCTTAGAATCTTGAAAGGACCTGAAGTAGACTGTGTGTGTGTGTGTGTGTGTGTGTGTGTGTGTGTGTGTGTGTGTGTGTTTGTGGTACCAAAAGGAAGATGAGGGTGGACAAATGAGGGATGGGAGGAGGCATGGAGGTGGGAAGATAGCCTCTGTGAGGCATGAATTGAACTTTTATAAGCAATGTTATTCCTGGAGAATTATGACTCCCAGAATGCACTCTGGAGTTAATGGCTGAGGTTTGAATCTTTGTCTTAATACTCAGGGATAGTAGCCATGGGTAAGTTACTTAATCTAGCTGTGTAGTGGTATACTGGTAAACGTTTAAAACCACTTTTATCTCGGCAGTGTCTGCCATTGTCCACTGTGTAAATGATTTTTACCATGGCGTCCTTCCACAGGGCATTCTGAGAAGTGTTGTGAGAATGTTGAAAGAGGTGACATTGATCAAGATGCACTGCATTCATAAAGTGTTTTGTTGAATGGTAACTCCTCAAAGATAATAAAAATATATTTAAAGTAGAATAAAATATACTCCATTAAAAAAGAACTGCTGTGTAACAGTGCACCTTTCATAGATTTTTCATCACACAGACACGATAAACAGGAATCATCCCCAAAGAATAAATAAAAGGAGAAAAATTATGAAGGGATGGGTTTTAAATACTTATAGCTTCATCTTCAATAAAGTTTAATTAATTTTAAATCATAACTATAACTAAATTAAATTATAATTCAATTTGGAAGAATTCCTGTGCTTAGTTACCAGCCCACAAAATTCCTAAAATTGAACTACTAGCTCACATTGGCTGATACAAGTCAAAATGAACCAACTCCATGATACCATAGATTCTGTGCCTCCATTTCTCATTCAAGAAATTAAGACTAACAACTAGTTCTTACTTCAGAGGGCAGGTTTTTCTCTTTTATTGGGAGTACTTGGGTTTGAACTTGGAGCCTCATGTTTGCTAAGCTCATTATTGAGCCAGGCTTCCAGGCTTTTGGACACTGGTTATTTTGAGATGTAATCTCAATTTTTGCCTCTATCTGGACCACAACTCATGTGTTTCATGTTTCTCATCTTAGCTGAGATGGCAGGTGTGTGCCATCTTCTTAAGATGGAGTCTTGTGAACTTGGTTGGCTTTCTAATCTAGGCTGGCCTAGATACACAATCCTCCAAAACTCAGCCTCCAAAGTAGCTAGGATTAAAGATACAAACAGCCACTGCTGAGTCATAGGGAAATTTTCAAGACTTAGTGCATCAAATGCACTCTGTAACTAATAAATGATAAACATTCAACAAGTGTTAACTACCAACATTATCATCATCACTTTGTTATCACCAACTTCAGTTAAATGGAGAGTATGAATAGAATGGATACCAGTTGGGAATTTGGGATGAGGGAGTAACTTGTAGGTAAGGCCAGCCTAGAAGAATCTAGTTGGTAGCCAGATACTACCATGATGGGCACTGTTTACCTCTAGTGCCCTGAGAATAGAGCACTTGCACATAGGAGCATGGGAGTCCTTCCCAGGGGAGTTAGGGTACATCTAGATCTCAGCTGGAGGTAAGCTATTCTTCTATCTCATGCAGGGCATCACTTCCTGCCTCCCTTCTCCTCTACTGCTGCTCATGCTTCTGTCTTCTTGTCCTCTGAGAGTCTTAATATCCATCACTTCTGCTGCTTTTTTCTTCTCTCTGTCCCTTTGTCCTCAGGGACAATAGAGTCAGGCATAAAGCTAACATTTACCCAGGCATCTTCTAAATGCTAACCCTGGGTACCTGTAATATGGGGAATAAAATAGAGCTGCTGCCCTGCAGAGGCAGTGGGGAAAAATTGCTAGAAAGTCTGGAGAAGGCATCGAGTCCAATTCTTTCACTCAAATATTCTGATGCCATTAACTCATAGCTCCATGTGAACCACTTCCTCATTAAGCTCACATCCTTTCCAGGGCAATGAATGAGGACTTAAAGATGCATTCACAAGACAGTAAGTGTAGTAAGCAAGGTGTGTACACAGACACATGGGAAGGAAGAGGAACCCTGTATGGGAGGATCTTAAAAGGCTTCTCAGAGCAGGAAGGATTCCAGTTAAGTTTTGAATGATGAGACTTGCACCAGAATAGGAGAAGAGGTGGGAAGGGCATCTCATAGAGGCAAGAACTTGCCTAAAGGGAACCTTCTAGAAATTATAAGGAATAATCCCTAAAGTGAATAAGTGAACTATCTGACAGACAGAAGACTTGTTCTTAGGGGTAGATGGAGGAATAAATGTAAAACCAGGGAAATTTTAAAATCAGTGTTCAAGTCATTTCAATGGGGATAGAGAGGATTTGAGAAGGGGTTGGGCCATCTGCTCTACCCCTCTTGGGTCACAGAGGGCTGAAATGGGGTAGAGGATATCACAATCTCACCGTTCTTATCCACAGACTCCAAGTATCATGTTGCCATTGCACTGAACTTTAGCTACCCTACAACTTCAAAGAGTGGACATGTGGATTTGCAGCCCTAGGCATTAGAGAACTTGGAAGGCAGGAGAGATGGGAAATCTGTTAGGGAGAACCAAATCACAGTTGAACAAATAAGCACTGAGAATGTTGAGGAAATCAAGTTAGTTTCCTGCACTAAGCAGTATTCACTCCGACTGTGTGCATGTGGAAGATGTCCAAAGGAGAGGGCAGAGAGAAGTCACTGGCCGGGCTAGGAGCAGAGCACTTCCTGCAAGATGAAAAGTCCTCATGTATCTTTACCGTATATGCCCTGTACCTAGGAGGTCTTCTCCCACGAGTCATGCTTAAAGAAAAGACAATCCGCTACAAATGTCTCTTCAAAATTTCCTGCACTAAGGAAACAAACCAGAAGCTGGTGACTCAAGTCTGTAATCCTAACAGTAGGCTTGAGGTCTGAGAATTGCAGTACCAAACCAGCCAAAGCAGGAAAGGCTGTGAGACTCCTTATTCCCAATTAACCAACAAGAATCCAGAAGCAGAGCTGTGGCTCAAGTGGTAGACTGTCAGTCGAGCAAAACACCTAAAGGACAGAGCCCAGGCCCTGAGTTCAAGAGTCCAACTTTGTAGTTATACGTGTGAAAACAATGGGCAGTGGTGGTCCCACACAGATTGTGGCAATGCACATCCTAAGCCTTATTTACCACAGTTCCCTGCCCAGAACAGTTCCAGGTCTCCCCTCTACCTGAAGCATACCAATCTGCCATGAGCTGGCTTCAATCACACTCCCCCCAACCCACCCACCCCCCCCACACACACCATGACAGCATCCTAATAACAACATCCTACTTGGATTGCTCTCTCTTTCTGCTTTCCCACAGCATGAATGGGAGATTGACTGTAAGAAGCCGGGAGCCAGTTTGTACTCACTTGTGTTTTTTGCTTAATTGTTTTATGTGGGAATGTTTTATCTTCATGACAGGAGAGCACATTCCTTCAGGAAAAAACCAATACATCTTCTCTTCACTTTGTCTCTTAATGATGGTTAATATATGTGGGCAATACTCAGAAAATAAATGCTTATCTACTCAACACTGCCGGGGCTTATGCTAGGCGGAGGTGAGGCGAGCTCTGAACTTCACCTTCAAAGGCTGTTGTTCTGGGAAACAGAGCACAATCCTATTAGAGAATAAATTTGTGCTCACCATTTCAGCAAAGGATAGCTTAGGGAACATTGAGTTCTATGAGTTAGAGTCAAGAATAGAAACTCCCAGACTGGTGTCAATAGCACACACTTGTAATCCTAGCTACTCAGGATACTGAGATTTGAGGATCAGGGTTCAAATTCAGCCTGGGCAGGAAAGTCCACAGGATTCTTATCTCTAATTAAACATTAAAAGGCTAAAAGTGGGGTTGTGGCTCAAGTAGTAGAGCACTACCCTTGCTAACAAAAGCTCAGAAACAGCACCTGATTCTTGAGTTCAAGCCCCAGGTCTGGTATACCAACACACACTCTTATGTACACATATAAAGAATAGAGACTCAGAACTAAGAATTAGGGGAGCGGTTAGGGCAGCATCTTCTGACATCATTGCAAGTAGTCTCCCTTCTTGGGAGAGAGTCTCAGCTAGCTATTAGCAGGAGGATATCTGACCTTTTGTGAATGGAGTTTCTAAAGTAAAACCTACCTGAATTAGAAGAGTTCTAAGAGGAATGGAGAACTACCATTAAGCCTTGAGAAAACAAAAAAAAAAAAGGTGCTTGACCTGGAGCCAGACTAGAATGATCTTCTTTCCTAGAATGAAGTGGTATGGGCAGACTGAAGGACACTGTTTGCAAGATTATAACAATGTCCACAATGGGTATATCAGCTGGGGCTGCTGCAGTTTCCAGTGTCCCATCCAAGATGCACACTGGCCCCTCCCTGACCTGCTCCTGAGACTCGGCTCACTCAAGCGAGCTTCTGTTCACTGCCTGATCCTTTTTCTTGGTAGCAGAGGGGAGACTTTGACTGTGATACTTTGCCATGAGATGGGACTCCTGGTGTTCAGTGGAGGGGTGAGCCAGCTGAGAAACACTGCCGTTGGGACTGCAGGGACAATTGGAGCCTTCTCAGGCTGAGAAAGGAGTGGAAGGCATTAGTGATTTCTATCACCCCACCTCTACTGCATATGAACAGTGGGAACACTGGTTCAGAGAAATTGTAATCAACTTTATTGAGGAAGGTAGAATTTGAATTCTATAAGTGAATGCACCTATTTTAAGTAAATAGAAATGTTTTTTAATATGTATTTGTCTATGTAGCTAGTATATGTCTATGTAGCTAGTATATGTCTATACTAGCTAGTATATAGCTAGTATTCTGAGCAAGGCATAGACAACTGCAGCATTCCCAAAGTCCCCTCTTGACCTTGCTCAATAAACTTGAATTGCTTCCCAACCCAGCTAAGCACTGACATGATAGACTACTTTTGCCTATTCTAGAACTTCACATAATTAGAGTAATACTCTTTTGTGTCTTATTTATTTGGCTCAGAGTAGCTTTTATAAACATGTCATTAAAATGCCAAACCTATGAGAAACATAAAATAGTTTTGTACTTGTGCCTGCCTTCACCACCTAGATTATTTTGCTTTACTGGATTTGTTACCAGTCTACCCATTCATCCTTCCTCTACTTTTCCATCCATCTCCCTTTGTAAAACAAAGCAAAACAAAACACACAGTTTTCTTTATTTTTAGTCCTATGGCATGATAGAATGAATACAACTGACAATAATGTATTGCATATTTCAAAATAGTTGGGAGAGAGAAATCTCTCTTCTTATTTGATGTATTTCAAATGGCAGACATCAGTCAACTTGCCCCTAATTTTCTCAGGATGCATTACTAAGTAGAAGGTAAATATGTTTACATATTTTCTTTTAAGGTTACATTAATCTACAAAAAATACAGAAATGTTTGGCATACATCTTTGACAATTTGGCAAATACTATGCTAATCAAAACTCCAATTAAAACATGAAACATTGTGTCACTCCCGAATTCTACTCCTCTTCCCAGACAACACTTTCTACCCCATAGCCAAAGTAAATTGTGCTCTGTCCTTTTCTAACACAGGTAAATTTTATCCCTCCTAAAACTTTTTATAAATAAATTCTATATGCACTTTAAAATTTATTTATTTATTTATTTATTGTCAAAGTGATATACAAAGGGGTTACAGTTTCATACTTTTTGTAGTTGTGTCTTCTCACTTGTCATAATGCCTTTGAGCCTCACCATGTTGTTATATTTATCATGATTCTGCCTTATTTTAATGATGAATAGTATTTCATTGTAGCAATGTATCATGATGTGTTTATATGTTCTTTTACTGAAAGATACCTAGATTATTTCTAATCCTGGCCTCTTATGGATAAAACTGTAATAGACAAGTTTACACAGGTCTTTCTATGAATGTATGTTTTATTTTTATTTTGATTAGGTAAATATTCTAGAGAATTTCTAGACCTTAAGGTAGATATATAATTTGTTTAAAGAAACTGTCAGATACTCTTGGGGGATTTGGTATGATTTATACACTCACCAAAAAACTGATGAGGGCTCTGTTTGCTCCAAAGAGTTGCCAAGTCCTTCCCTTTCTTTTCCTTTCCTTTCTTTCTTTTCTCTATTTTTCTTTCTTTCCTTCCTTCTTTCCTTTCTTCTTTTTTCTTTCCTCCCTCCCTCCCTTCCCTTTCTACCCTCCCTTTTCTTCTTTATTTCTTCCTTTCTCTCTGTTACTTATTTGTTTATAATGTTGGATGCTCTTTTTCATGTTTAGTGATGTCTCACTGTGGTTTAATTTGCATTTTTCTTTACATCTACCTCTTAACCTATTTATGAATTTTCTTCTGTGAAGTATCTGTTCAAGATTTCTCTCCACGTTTAAAAGTGAGCTTTTTTGTCATCTTACTGAGTTGTAGAAATTATATAATTTGGACATGTCTTCTGTCTGATACATGCATAATGAATCTCATTGTCCAGTTAGTGACTTATATTTTTATTTTATTTTAAATTTTATTGTACATATTTAAGGTATATAGCCAACATGTTTTAACATATGTATTTACTGAGAAAATTTTCTACTGTTTCTATGTTCATTTTTATAACTGCCGTTAGATGGATAGGAATTTAACTTTTCAATGTTGTTACTGCTAACAGCATGCTTTGCATGCATCAGGGTCACACATATTTTTACACTGTTTTTTGATTCCATTATAGTTTCAAGGTTTTACATGTAGGTTTATGATTCATTTTGCTTATCTTGTGAGATAAAAATTGAAATTGTATCCTAAAATAGACAGACTCTAAAAATGGACAGAATCTTTCTTAGCTATTTTATCAAATTTATCTTTGAGTCATCTGAGCCTGGAATTTTCTGTGAGGAAATAGTTTGCAGTTGCTAATTCAATTTCATTAATAGACATAAAACTTCTGTATCTTCTATTTCCACTTCTGTCATGTTATTCATTTGCATATCTTCAAAATGAATATCATTTCATCTACGTTATAAAATGTAGGCCATAACCTTTCTACTATCATTTAATGCCTGCATGACTTGGATTTGTCCTTAAAATGGAAAGCCACAAAATCTATTATATCATTTAAAAATACGCTATAAGAGGAGAATTATAGAGTAAGGGAGGAAGAGTATAGGAGATTCTTTTTTTTTTTTTTTTTTTTTGGCCAGTCCTGGGCCTTGGACTCAGGGCCTGAGCACTGTCCCTGGCTTCTTCCCGCTCAAGGCTAGCACTCTGCCACCTGAGCCACAGCGCCACTTCTGGCCGTTTTCCATATATGTGGTGCTGGGGAATTGAACCGAGAGCTTCATGTGTAGGAGGCAAGCACTCTTGCCACTAGGCCATACTCCCAGCCCTAGGAGATTCCTTGTTGAAGTCATTTTTAAGCTTAGAATCTAAATGTGTGCATGACTTATAGAAGGTTCAGGAAGCCAGCAATCAGTGGGATTGTGATTCTGAGCACTCTATCCAGCTCAGCATAGCCGATAATAGGGAAGATGGTGTGAACTCTCACACAATTGACAGTCCTTGACAGCAAGACTTTCTTAGATACCCATTGACCAGAGGATTTATTTCTTCTAATTGTCTCTATTACCAGAATATATGCCTAGGAATGCAAGTTCTTGGCCAATTTTGTAAACTAATTTATCTTCAATACCTAGAACAGCTCTCAACAGCAAGAACTCAATAAACATTTGTCTGTTGGATGGATCCATTAGTCAATTCCTGATTTTCCCTCATTAACTGCACGTGCTACGAAGATTAGAGCATGAAGCTGAGTTGGGAATAGAGTTCAGGCAGCTGCCAGGCTTGCAGCTAGCACAACATCCAGCTCAAGCTGTGTAATGGGTGACTCAGAGAGGTGTCCAGTTAGTGTTCTGACAGCAGTGGAGGTCGAGGGTACAGGAAAAGGCTGCTGAGCAAAGGTTGCTCATCAGAAGGAAATGCACTAATAAGCAATGTCTGAAGGGAAGAGCTAAAAGCCAGGCACCGGTGGGGACACACTTGTAATCTTAGCCATTCTGGAGGCTGAGATCTAAGAATCACAGTTTGAAGCCAGCGCAGGAAGGAAAAGTCTGTGTGACTTATCTCCAATTAACTACCAAAAGAGAGAAGAAAACACGAATTGGAGCTGTGGCTCAAGTAGTAGAATGCTAGCCTTAAGCCAAGACACTCAGGCACTCAGGGCATGAGTTCAAGCCTCAGAACTAGCACGCACATGCGCGCGCGCACACACACACACACACACACACACACACACACACACACACACACACACACACACAAAGTGATATTAGAAAGCAAAACCCCCTCACTCTACCCACAACCCACTGCAGAATAAAAGAAACCCCATGGCAGTAGACCCTCAGGCTCCATCCAACCATGATACTCCTAACGTTCTGAAGCCTTATCAGCATTTAGTGAAGTGGCGAGGATAATTCATCCCATCAAACAGATGAGGAAGCTGAAACCAAGACTGGTGAAATTTCTTGTCTAACATTACACAGCTATTCAGAATAAAGAACGCATGATATGCAAAATACCGGCTCTTCAGTGACAAACAGCACAATCCTTTCATTCTTCCTGGTTTCTCCTTTCCTCCCGGACAGAACTGCTACCTTCTTCCTCCCACCTAAGTCCATGAGTAGTTTGAACACCTGTTTCTAACCCATCCTTTCATGGTCAGGATCTGTTTTCCCATGCCTACATAGTGCCTGATACATAGCTGGTGTTTGTCTGGCCATGCTATATAGCCATGATTAAGGATAAAGGCAATCAGAGACTTGAATCCCAGCTCCAGTGCTATAAGGTATTAGGGAAGATATGCAACTTCTTCATCATATGTAAATGCAGGCCCATGGAGGTCTAGTAAAGTAAGTGTTCAGCATTTGTTAGCTATTATTACTAGCAATAATAACTATTTGCTGAATGTCATCTTAGGGCAAACACACTCATTCCCCAAAGACACAGACATTTAGCGATCTTGACATGCTGGCCCAGAAGCCTATCTGGGCCTCTGTTGGCATGAAGTTAAAGGAAATAAGAAATTACTGGACTATACACGCCAGCATGTGAGGGGCAGAGATAATTCAGCCTTCTGCAAATGAAAATTAATCATCTTGGCTTTGCTCAGTAAGCAGGCAGCGAGACCCGTCCTGCCACTGGAAGGATTGTTCAGGCAATGAAGAAAGAAGATGGGATTGTTGGAGGAGATGGTCCCACACATGACATCCTTCACATCAGATAGGAGTGTTATCTTCTTCCTCACACTTCCCTCTACTGCAGCTTGCTGGGCCACTCAGGGTAACAGGCTCCCAGCTCATCAGCCCATGCTTCCAGCACTGCTATTCCTGAGATTAATCTGGTTTCAATGTGCTCCAACAATACATGCCTTTATCTATGATTGCTTTTTTTTAAAGCCTATCTGCTACAATTGGAATAGAACCTAAGGCATTAGATGTAGATGTTTAAAATGTCTGCCGCTGAGATAAACACATACTGTGTCCCCTTAAAACCTCAGAGCACATTCTCTGGATGGAAGTGGTCGACATCCTGAGCCTCCTTCTCAGATTAATAATAGAGCAATGCAATAACTTCTTTTTACACAGGCAAAGCTTTTTGCCATTCATCCCCAGCATTGTGTGATGTACTTTTGATAATGATGTTAGTGGTAATTGTGGGACAGCAGTGGGGCTCACGGACTGTGCTTGTTTTCCACATGAGGCAAAATTGAGATATAAGAGCCTTAATCTGGCTTGACTAAAGCACCAGCTACAATTAATGGCATTCTGTTTCCTCCCTACCATTCCCCTACAGAAATTGAATAGATAACCTGTTACCTAGCCAACGTACATTCTCCTTGTGGTCTTTCCCAGCAAGAACAACAACGGACCCAGCAGGTGTACTCTCCTATCCATATTTTTCTGCAGCAAACTGTGGTCAAGTGCCCTGGACAGGTCATGTGACAGATTTGGGGAACGGTCTTAGGGACTCTAAGAGGAGAGACTCAACATATTCTTTCAGCTTTGTGGCCCTCTCTCATAATTTTTGCCTGTAACATAAGCATAGGAATCTGGAAATGCAACCGGCATCTTTGGACTATGTGGTGACATATATTAGGACAAAACACTCGTGTAGAAGAAGGAAGTCATGGCATCCCAGAACAACTACATCAACATAAATTCATTTACTCCGATCTGCTTCTTATTGTATTAATCCATTACTTATGGGGTTGGTTGTTAATGACAAACATACGTCCTAATGGATCCAGAGTGCATTTCTCTACTGATGGTGACGCTCATTTATTTCCCTGCCAATCAAGCAAACTCCTTTTCTTCATTTAGATCTCTGCTCAGATGCTCACACATCTGTGAAATCTCCCCTGGAATTCTCAGAGTAATTAGTGGGCTCCTTCCTTCAGGCACCTGTACTTTCCTACCAACTCCTTTATTACACACATCATATTAGAAAATTGTGTACTTTGGCACCTGTACTACCCCTAAGAAACACTTCCAAGGTCAAGGACTATTGCTTACCCTATCAGACCAGCCACTTAGTAGGTCTTCAAACAGGATTTCACATCAGTAATTGCTTCTCCTACATGGTGTCACTGATATGAATTTCTGCGTTTTTTCATGATCACTTTTCTCTAGCTCTGTAAATGCTGATGTTTTCCAGTCATATACTTTGCCCTTTTTCTACAGTCCTTCCTGAATGATATATTTTTTTGGTCTAACAGTTTATCATTCTATGGAGGTACTGATGCCTCCTGGCTCAGATTTACATTTCAGAATGTCTGACCTATAACCCATGCTTGTATGGCCTCATGTTTACAAGTACTGCCTGGTATTATTACTGTTTGGTTTTCCCACAAGGAGTCTTAACTGGTGGGTTTAGAAGAAGCATGGCATGAGTTTCTGGAGACCACACTGAGTGTGTGTGTGGGGGGGGGGTCACTGCAGCAGATCTGTGTCATCTGTGCTGGTAATGGGTCAGTGGGACCAGGCAGGTTAGCTGGGCTGCAGGGCAGTGGTTACCAGGAGGCAGATATCTGGATTGTTGTCATGAAGGATCTGAGAAAGGAGGAGTAGAACTGGCGCATGAGTCAGGTGCAACAGAGTCTCGCTTATACTGGCATCGCTTATACTGTGCATCATGGTGTGCACATTAACAATGCAGAGGCCACTATGGCATAAGAGGATAAATATTCCCCAAGCTGGAAGGAGGAAACAGGATGATGAGGGAAATCAGAAGCCTCAATTATTTCTATAACCTGAGCGTCCGCCTTTCTGGTATGATGCATAGCTTCCCTCTCTATTCACAAGCTTAGCACTACACCCAGTTTAAAGTAGCACTTGTGAGATACTTCCATCTGGAACTAACCAACCTAGAGTCTTCTTTTCACCTCATAACAGCAAAACTGTACGTGAGTAGTCCATGCCCTGAGCAACTGTTCCACACCATCATCAACATTTAAGTTTTCCCACCTTGTTAGGCAGATCTCTAAAGGATAGTGCCCAGAAAAACATCTTTATCTTCCAAGTTTACAAAGAAAGTTAAATAAATTCCTGATTTTTTTGCCAGTCCTGTGGCTTGAACTCAAGGCCTAAGCACTGTCCCTGAGCTTCTTTTGCTCAAGGCTAGCACTCTACCACTTGAGCCACAGCACCACTTCTGGCTTTTTTCTACGTATGTGGTACTGAGGAATCAAACCCAGGATTTCATGCATGCTAGGCAAGCTCTCTACCACTAAGCCATATTCCCAGCCCTAAATTCCTGATTTGATAAGGCCAAGTTAAACACCTTTTCACACCTAAAGAGCCTGCAGGTCTGAATTTTCATCTGGCAATTTTCATCTGCAAAAGTGAATTCCTCTCAGTGTGGTCCATGAGTGCCTCCAAAGTCTAGGAGGTTGAGTACTCAGGAGTATTTTGATTAAAGCAATGTAGGTAAGGTCACTTCCAAGTGCAATAGATTAATTAAGAGGTGGAAAGAAGCCCCAAGAAGACACACCAGGACTAAAGGAGGCCTTGACCCCTCCCCGACTTTTCTATATTTAAGCATCACTAAGTCCCACTTGAATTCCAAATTCTCAGTGATTTCCATGAGCACCTGACTGTACACTGATGTGAAGACTGCCTGAGTATTTTCTTGGCTCTTATGGTCACAATTCCTCTACAAGAGTCATTTATGCACAATTAACGTGCTCTTGGAGCTGAGCTATGGGACACTTTGCACTTAGTGGAAGTTCATTAAAGGATCATACCCTGACATTTCCCCCCCCCCCCCACCGTGGGAAGTGAGTTATTCTCCTATAGCATTCTTGGGCTTTTATTGATAAGTGGAGAAACTGAGATCTGACCCAGATTTTCAGAGCCAGCACCCATAGTCATTCTCACAACTGGTCATGAGAACCAGTACGGCAATTTATGGAGATCCACTTCCTACCTGGTTAAAGGCGAAAGAAAGTAGAGCTAAACTATCAAAATTACTCTCACCACACCAACAAAATCCAACATTTACTTAGGCCCTCTATTCTCTGTTTTCTTTTTATTCAAATCCTACAAGAACTTAGAGCAACACTATCCAAGAAAGCTCTCGATGATAACAAGAACCTCTCTACATCTGCACTGCCCTTCACTGTCCCCTGGAGCAGCACCTCCCACACACAACCCTTGACTACGAAGGAGAACGTAGAGTTTCTGTTTAACTTGATTTTATTGAGGTTCACATTTCAAAATTGGATGTGTTTCATGACCACTGTATAGCATCTGCTGCTGTGAGTTGTAGATCCATCATTCCCTCAAATTCTTGCTCACAACCTGCTGCCCTCTTTTTGTTTTTTCCTTCTTCCATTGAGTTTGCTTTGTTTTTGTTTGCTTGTTTGTTTGTTTGGGTCATGGGGCTTAAACTCAGGGCCCAGGCATTGTCAGTAATTAGATACCACGGACAGGGCATGCTTGTCCTATGTTCTGCAGGGCATAGAAAATGCATTCCGAGCATATGCCAGGCGGCTGGCGGCCCAGGCCTGTAATCCTAGCGACGCAAGAGGCTGAGATCTGAAAATCACACTTCAAAGCAGGAAAGTCCATGAGACTCGTATGTCGAACTGTGGCTCAAAGCAGTAAAGCACTAGCCTTAAGCAAAATGCTCAGAGTCAGCACCGAAGCCCTGAGTTCAAGCCCCAGTAATGACCAAAAAAAAAAAAAAAAAAAAAAAGAGCACATTAGACTGAGACCATAATTGTAATGCTGCCTGCAGTGTGCCGTGAGTTCAGAGGGCAGTGAGCTGGGGTAGCTGTCCAACAGCCTCAACCTGCCAGGGCACAAGGAGGAAAAGGAAGGTGTGTTCCAAATGATAGGGCAGTCATTCATGGTTTAACTTCAACCATTTCCTAAGGCCATTTAATTCTAAATATCTTGAGGTATAAACATCTTCTTCATTCTGGGTCACAAAAGAAGAATATTGGCTTCAGGATGGTCTTCCAGGGAGGAACTGAAAGACGAAGAAAGGAATAGAATTTTTCCAGGCAGTGTGCGACTGAGCAGTGTAAGAGGATGGGCCAGAGGAGACCTCTTGCGATGTGGAGACAAGGTTTCACATGAGATTCTTAGCTGAAGGCTCTGTGAAATCTGTCCATTGTTCTATAGTCTCCGGTGAAATTGGCCTTATGAATACATGTGTCCACTTCATTTTCTCTTATTTAGGAAAATGGAGAACTATAAACCTAAGAGACCATATCTGCATGCAGGTGGATTCTGAGAGGTGGAGCAACAACAAATAGGAAAATAGCCGCCTGAATGCAAGCAATCCGAAGGTCTCAGAAGAATTAGGAGGAGAGAAGCAGCAGAAAGTTGCTGGTGTCACCGTCCGGCTCTCAAAGGGTATGGTTAAGACGCCAGCCCAGAGAAGCAGTGATGCCTTCCCTCTGCTCTTGACAGGCCAAGATGGAAGGGCTGAGCACTCTAGGCTGAGAAATGAAGCGAGCAACCATCAGTGTGCGTCCGGTGTGGGATGCACAGGGCATCACAACTGTCACACGCAGATGTTCTGGCAGTCACCCTACTGGGGTTTTCCTGTTTATTATTTTTGTGTCTACAGGCAGTGACATTCCTGTCAAATGGCGTTGAGATGTCAGGTCTGATTCTTCCCAACTTGATAGGAAAAGACAAGCGCTGATGGAAGGTGCCACTTCCTCGGGCTCTGATGTGCACAGTCGTCATCAGCAATTAATGCCACTCCATTGGTCCCGCCTCTCTCCTGGAACAGGCTCCAGTGCACTAGGAAAGAGGGAGGGAGGAAGGAAGGGAAGGAAGGAAGAAAGGAAGGAAGGAAGGAAGGAAGGAAGGAAGGAAGGAAGGAAGGAAGGAAGGAAGGAAGGAAGGAAGGAAGGAAGGAAGGAAAATAGTGCAAGAAGAGAGCAGGTTTCAGGGCTTTGCATCTACAGGCCAGGGGCCTCCGTACTGCCTGCATCATTGGTAGTGAACTTGAGAAGAGAGATTGGTAGTGAGATTGAGAAGAGAGATTGGTAGTGAGCCTTCAGAAGGGGATGTATTGCCCGTGCCCTAAAGGCCAGGCCCTGCATTGTGTGGCTCCCAAGCCTCACTTCATTTAGGGTAGCAGTCAAAAGTGATACTTCGGGGTTGAGCCAACTGGACTTTGAGTTCTGATTTACTTGTGGCTACAAGCATCTTGCTTAAAGCCTGTGAACACCAGTTTCTTAGTCTATAAAACTGAGATGGAAATAGCTACCTTACAGTTTCATGCAGGATTAAATAAAGTCATTCATTCACCCAAAAAATAAACAAGTATATCCAGAATAGATGGATATATAGATCCTGCAAAAACAAAATTCTGAAAGCTTATTTTTACCCTGAAAAATATATTCATAAATGTATATATATACTGAATAAGATATATCATATATGTATATATACATTTTATAGATACACACACATTTTTCCAATGGTATATCCCAAAAAAGAAAAGAGAAAAATGATTTCTGCCTTCATGGCTGTTATTTCTCAGTGACAAGAGGCAGAAAGTAAGCAAAGTACCAGTTTATCAGTTATAATACACACATATTATATATGCCTTAGCATAACTTTTGATGCACAGTAAGCATGTGACAAATGGTACCATCCATATCATCATTTAGAAGCATTGGTTAATCCCCGTGAGTCACCTGCAGCTTTTAAATAAGTTGAGCAAGATCATGTAGCCAGATCTTTGTTCGCTTAGGCTCCGAGGAGATCCAAAGCACGAAAAAGTCATATGTGACATTTGAATGTGTCCCTGTTTCTCAATTCAGCTGTAGTCAGGACCAAATAATGCCCAGTGAAAAGCTTCCCAAGAACAATTCAGAAAACACGGGATCCTCTCAAAGCATGTGGGTTGAATGAACTCAAATTCATTAAAGTGAACATGGAGAATCCCCACCCCCCCAGGGGGACCCACCATCTCTGTCTGCCTAGGTCTGAAGGTTTCTAACCTTGGGGAACCACTAGCATGAAACCACTTCTGAGTGGATTGAGACAAATGGGTCATTGTCACCAAGACTTCAGCCAGACTTCCATTTTAAAGCCATATAGCTAGAGTGGAGAGTTTCCGAAGGTGGGAACAGTTGGGAAACAACTGAAAACGTGGGAGAACCAAGCAGGGAACATGGGGCCTCTGAGGAAAATCTCTGCTTTGAGTCAAGTGCCTGAGTCACCTGACTTGGCCAAGTTCTCTGAGCAGGGTAAGAGATGAGTCCTGAGCACCGGACTAAGCCTTACGTGATCATGTGACTGAACGTGGATGGGCAATTGACAAATGTTGAAATAAATGCGTCTCTGGAGCTACTTGTGACCTCTATCATTAATCCATCTTCCAGCTCAGGCTCCATCTTTAGAATAACAGGCCCCACCATATTAGAAAGAATGCTGAACTTGACCTCAGCTCTGCTCTTCACTGTTGGATGTCCTTGCCAAGTCACTTCATCTTTATGAGCTTATGATTCCTTCTTTGTAAAAGGAAGATAAATGATTACCTCCATCTCCCTGTCATGATAATGGATCCACATGAGAATCAGATTAAACGAAGTGTGTATTTTACCTTGCTGCTTTGAATTTGTGGTTCTAGAGTCCGCTCTCCTTGGCCTTGGCCTACCTCCCCTGAGCTCTGAATGACATTTTGATTGTTTCATTTCTATATACTATGTGACAATTCTTTCCCCATTTCCCTCTCCATCTATTTCCTCTGAAAAGCAATACAAATCATACTCCAAGTCTGACTTGTATGTCTTCTGCCCTCTACTTCCAGATGTTTTGTTTTTTTTTTTACTTTTCTATAAGGGTAAATATGGATAGTATAGGAGCAGACAAACAGTGCTATAAGACTTAAGAAAAACAACAATTCCTGCTCCTGTCCTTGTCCCTGTCCCCAACCTCAAACAACTCCTTCCCCAGACATAAGTCTGGTATGATTTTTGTTGTTATTATTATTGTTGTTGTTGTTGTTGTTGTGTGTGTGTGTGTGTGTGTGTGTGTGTGTTTGTGTTTCAGCAATAGCTATCACTTCTTAAAATAATATATTCTAAAGCTCGGTGCCAGTAGCTTATGCCTATAATCCTAGTTACTCAGGAGGCTGGGATATGAGGATTGTAGTTTAAAGCCAGCCTGGAATAGAAAAGTCCATGAGTCTCTTATTTCCAATGAACTAGTGGAGCTGTGGCTCAAGTGGTAAAGTGTTAGCCTTGTGAAAAAAAAAATATACTCACTGCCTTATTATGAAACTGTAACCCCTCTGTACTTCACTTTGACAATAAAGAAAGAAAAACTACATCAAAGGTTTAAAAAAAATGCTCAGGAACAGTGCCCAGGCCCCCTGAGTTCAAGTCCAAGGACACACACACACACACACACACACACACACACACACACACACACCATTTTATTGTAAGATCTTCTAAACTTCTAGTTTAGGTCATCATCTACTGACTTCCCAACATCAGATAGGAATTTATCTCTTGTTTATACAGATGCTCCTCAACTGACCCTGGGATTGTATCCTGATAAACCCATTGTAATTTGAAAACACAATGAACTGAAAATGCAGTTACCTAACCTAGTAGACACCACAGCTCAGCATGTCTTACACTGCAGCATGTCAGTCGTTTCCCCATTGTGATTATGTGGCTGCAATTGTGCAACTCATTGCTATGGCCCAACATCATGAGGGTATCCTGTACCACATCACCAGCCTGGGAAACTGCCTATCATTGTAGAGCCATGACAAACTTGATCAAATCCAAGCCAGGAGCATCCTAAATTGGGAGCTGTCTGAATTATCAGGACCCAGTACACACACACACACACACACACACACACACACACACACACACACACACACACACACAGTAGAGCGATGTATGTGTCCTCCACTCTAATTTTGTTTCCTCTCTTTTATTTTGTGCTTTTAGTTTCTTGTGTGTGCCAGCTGTGGGTCTTAGTTTGTTTCTTCTCTTGTCTAATTCCAGACTCCCTCCTTGATATTAACTTTGTTTCTTTGTTTGTTTTGGATTTTTTTGTTTTGTTTTGTTTTTCCTGTCCTGGGGGCTTGAGCTCAGGTCTTAGGTGCTGTCCCTGAGCCTCTTTGTGCTTACTGCTAGCAGTGCTTTACCACTTGAGTCACAGCACCACTTCCAGCTTTTTCTGAGTAGTTTATTGGAGATAAGATAGATTTTTCCTGCCCAGGCTGGCTTTGAACTGTGATCCTCAGATCTCAGCCCCCTGAATAGCTAGGATTACAGGTGTGAGCCACTGGCGACTGGTGTTAACTTTGTTTTCATTCCATTACATGATTTTGAGTGCTCTATCGCAAATCCTCCATTTTCCTACCACCTGAATAAACTCCTTGTGGTTTGTACCTGCTTCAGCTTCTGGGGTATACTTTTCCTGAGACTGTGATCCTCATGCTTCAGTCAGTCTCAAAGCCTATCACCATCACCTCGAGAACCACTGTTCTCTTCCCTTGTGTTGGTTTACTGTTTATAAGCATTCCTGCCTTCCATTCCTTGCCTCACCCTCTTATTCTTGGAGAGTCCTTCTCCAGCAGCTTCCTGAGAAAGGCTACAGAAGATGTGAAAATCACCAGACCCTTTCACATCCGATAAGTTATTATATTTTAACTATTTTGATTGAATATAGAACTATAGGTCCAACAGCATTGTCCTTCACAACTACAAAGGGATTTATTAGATCACCTTTTATCTTGTCGGATGCTCTTCTGATACCTAGTCCTTGGAATGAGACAGTTCTTCCTCTAAAGACTTGAAGGATTTTCTGTCTCCAGAGCTCTAAAATTCCATAATGATTTGCCTTCATGTCCATTCACTAGGATGAATACTCAGGGCCATTTTGGTCTGAAAACTCATGCCCTCTGTTCTATAGTTCACTTGAGTCTTACAGGTTAGTTTCTGTGATTCTTTCTCTCCTCGGCTATCCTATGGTGGTGTACCTCTTAGGGTAATACTTCTCACACACTTCTCCCCACAATCATACCTTATTTATTTGGATGGTTACAAAAGAAGCCATGCTATTGAAATTAATTTTCAATACTGTTGGGGTTAACTTTTTCTCTAGTTTTACATATTGCACAGAAATAAGTTTTAAATCAAGTAACATATCTTTCCTTGCTTTCTTAAACAGAAAACGCCATACACAATTTCACTTTCCCTGAATACAGAAGTTCATTCTTTATTGCCTATGTGTCTTGTTTGATCTCATAATGATTTCCTTGCTAAAGTAAAAAAGAATAACTTTTTTCTCATGACAAATTCAACAGTCTCATTGAATAGAAATAGAAATTACCAGTTAACAACAACAACAAAAATCCCAGAGACAATCAGAGCCTCCCTACCACACACAGACCCCAAGAGACTGAAAGAAAATGATTGATAGATTTGACTACCTACAAATTAAAAGTTTCTCCATGTTCAAAATAACATAAACAAAATAGAAGACTGACAAAATATTTGTATTAGCATGACAGAAAAATATGATTAATAACTTAGGATATATAATTACTCCCTGTTTTTCTAATCTTTCCAGCCAGATTTTTGAGTTCATTGAAGACCAAAGAAGGGTCTCCAAGTTTGCAGTGACACCCACCTTAAAGCTGATTCCTCCATCCTTCCCCAATTAAACTGGACAAAGTTGAAAAAGGATAGATTAGAAATTCCTTCTAGTTCTGCTTTACAGGGTCTCATGCAAAATTGATATTCAACAAATATTTTGTTGAACGAATGAGTGTGTAGAGAATAAAACTTCATTTCTTTCTTATGAAGGTCTGTTATTATATATTGCATTTCCAAAAAGAATAATGCAATACCTCTCTCCTGACCTCCACACCAGCCATCAGCAGTTGCATCTCCTGCTGTCACTGGGTCTACCCTTCTTCTAGTGGATAGCTTCTCATTTCTTGCCCACAGGAAATCAGAACACTGGTTTGGTACTAGCATTTTGCTTGGAAATAGGTGTACAGAAGTAAACACAAACCTCAGGTCTTTAAATATCTCTCCATCTTGGGAGAGAAGTTAGGATAGGGCTCAGATCTATCAGGACCATTTTTTTGTGTGTATATGTAGTATGCTAGAGAAATGTACAGTGTAAGAAGTACAAATCAAAAGATTGGATGAATAAATTTGGTCTGTGGGAAAGAGAAGAGCATCAAACCTTCCACCAAACACAGAGACTGAAAAAATGTGAATTTGAATGGTGAGGACTGTGCCAATGTGGGTTTTTTTTTATATATCTGTCTATAGCTAGATATCTAGATAGATATATATTCAAAGATGCATAAAGTGATTATCTAAATAACTGGACAAGGAAAAAGAAGCATAACTTCTGAATCAACTACAACATTGCTGGCAAGATGGCAGGCACATCAAGTGCTATCTGATATCATCTCATGCTTGTTTTCCAATGGCAATCAAAAGAGGGAGCTAAGAAGTTGAGTCATGTGATCAAGGGCCTATAGACATAAAAGGAGGGCTTGGGGTTCAAATCCATCCTATCTGTCCCCGAGTCCTGCATATGCCATTGTTAAGGGAGGATCCTTAGAGGTCTTTTCTCACTCTACTCAGATGTGCCCTGACAGAACTGAAGAACAGTTCAAGTTCATTCTGATGAATTCTGTTCCAGTAGGGGGCCCATTTGGGGCAGGTGGAATGCTGGTTTGCAATTCATTGTAACCACCACACTCTACTCAGCTTCACACACAGATCAACTTCTCTTGCTGTGGGAAGAGCACCAGAGGCTCAGGTTACTTGTTCCAGGGGGGGGCTGACATTGGCATTAGAAGCTCTTCTCCTACAAGGGCTCCAGGAAATCCAATTTTTAATGACTTCTCTTATTCAAAGATGCTGCTAATCTATTATCACCTTCAACATGACACTGGGGCTCTTTTTGTTTGTTTGTTTGTTTGTTTGTTTGTTTGTTCAGAAATTGGCTGCATTGATTTTTAGCCCAATGTCAAATGCTACCCAGATGTCTGGGAGGCACTGAGGTAAAAGATAACTAAAGTCAATCAAAGATAAAGTGGAGATTTTCTACACAGCAGCACTGGAGGATATGCAATAAGTCTGCCCAGATGTTCTCTGCATCATCTGGCTTAATACAATGCATATGGTTGTTGGCATTGGGTTGCTTTTAGGCCGAAATAACCTGTTGAGACCATCTAAACCCCCCAGACAGCCATGGATGAGACAACTTAAGCCCAGAGGTGGAACATGACATCTTGTAGTCATTCAGAAAGGTGTTAGTAGCCTGTAGGTCCTTTAGCTATGGTGCTGGCACCTACACATCTCTTCATTACATGTGTCTGTATGTATCGATTAAACTTTAGAGCTAGAACCCACAAAAGAATAAAATCGTGGCTCCACAAGGAGAAAAAAGTGATTACTAGTAGAGGGTTGTGTATAAAAAGTTCTAAGAGGGTGGGGGGAGAAAATAAAGGGTGTAGTTCTGAATAAGGAAGTTGGGTGCAGAGTACTCAATCTCAGAGGACCTAATGAGAGATGAGAGCAAAGGATAAGTTAGGGCTGCAAATGGCAGAGTCCCCAACATATGAAGTCCTACATTGCCACTTTCAGCCTGTCATCTGATGGGCCCCTGACCATTTGCTGAGGAAGGCTGGCATATATGATTTCTCTCTGAAATCTGCCTCCACCTTTGAATACCAGCAATGGTCATTCATCCATTCATTTAGCAAGTAATTCCTGATTGCACATCAAGGTCCAGTAGGAAAAGAAGCAAACAAGGCTCCAGACTTCAGGGGGGCATAACACAATAAAGACCAATAAATGAGGATTAGCACAACTGCAGATTGTGTTACCTGCTTGAAAGGAAAGAAACTGAATGATGTGGCTGTAAACAAGCTGTCGGAAGTATTTTAAATATGGCAGGCAAAGAAGCCTTCTCTTGAGACAGTGACATATGAACTGACACTTAAAAAAAAAAAAGTAGATGGAGCCTGACCTTCAGATGGTAGGGAGAAATCATGTTTTCAAACCACATGAAAATGCCAGTGTGAGAGTCTGGACAGAACAGATTAAGCTGCAAAAGCTTTAAATGATTGACTCCATCCTTGATGGGGAAACAAAGAGAAGATCAATTAAAAAATAGGACAAATCTAATTATGATGGAAGAACTGAGTCCTTTCCAGATCTAAGTGAAGTGCAACCACTTTCAAACTTGAATGAGTACAAAAGCCATCCAGGGAAGACTTAAACATGCCTATTCTCTAGTTCTTCCTCAAAAGTGAGGGGGTGGTTCCTCCAGAGGAGGAAGATGAGGGGGGAGGGTTCAGGGGAGGAGAGTGAAGGGGGGAGAGGTAGGGAGTGTGAACCTTCAGGGAGTCTGCTTGTATCTGATTTCCTCATGCCCTACTGACAAGCTGAGTCACAATAACCAACCACAGTGAAGGCTAAAGAGTCCCATTCTAGGGACCCTGTAATCTCCAAGGATGTCAGAATGGAGAATGGTCACTGGGACGAAAGGGGAAGCATTGTGAATGGGAGTTTTGTAATTGTCCTCACACCCACAACTGCCTCTACCGCATCACCCTTGAAATTCAACTTAGAGGACAATTCCTGGCTTTCCTTAGAGGATGCGGGGTTAAACCAATGCATTTGCAACCAGTTCAAGATCCCAGTAGGACCAGAGAGATGTCATGGTGAACCTGGCATGGGCTGCCGAGCTCTTCGAAAGAGGGCACAACTGGCTGCGACATTCCAAATCCACCCAAGCAAATGACACGGGAAGCAAGCAGGCGTCATGATAGGAATATACTTTGCAGATGTCATTCAGAGTAAGCTATCTTTGCATTTCCCCTTGCTAGATTGTTGCCGGGATCCTTAATCTTCATTTACAAGTGTCCTTTAGACTTCTGAAGAGCTTTCCAGTGGCCAAGAACAAACCCATCCTTCATCTTGCTTTCTTCCCTCCACATCCTTACCAAGAATCTACCTCTCTGAGATACAGTCTGGAAAAGACCTCACAATGGAACTACTCAGAGGTAAAGACACAGCCATATAAAAGCCATCTTCCAGCCATCCCAAGGACTCCAGGCAAAGAACCAGAACTTTCTCGACTTTCCCCACCTACATATGGACAACCAGCAAGGGTGATGGTTGTTTTCTGTATCCGTTGACTAGATTGTCAACAATTCATTTGAATCCATTCTTAAGCCATGGATAGTGGGCAGTGAGATGAAAAGCTAAGATCTCTCAAATCCTTTTCCCTAAAGGAATACACTCTGATTTACAGACGGGTACACAAACATGACCTCAGATTGGTGGGGTGCCAGGGTTTGAAGGAATCATAATAAAGTTGTCCATTTGGAACAGAGGGACTTGGGACTTTATCATGTATTCTGAAGATTTTTCAAGATTCATAGAAGCACCATCTTCTGTCTGTCCCCTCCCCATCAAAATGAGATTTCATGCTAAGCCTCATGCAGCTACTGGAGTTGTCTCTCTAACTAACATGTCAGGTCGACTACGTCATTCATCATGGAAGAACAAAGGTTTACAAGTTTTCTATGAAGGGGCAACTGGTATATATTTTATATTCTGTAGACCGGATAGCCTGTCACAACTACACAACTCTGCCCTTAGAGTACCAATGAAACCAGATGCATGAAGTCCATGGACCATGGCTACATTCTAATGAAACAGCACTTAGAAAAGCAGGTAGCTGGTGAGGTTTGGCCTGTGGGTCAGTTTGCTTATGGCCTAGAATCCCTCAGAGGTTCCTGTTCCATAGCATGAGCCCCAGACCCTTTACAGTATAAACCCCAGCACCCAGAAGATCATTGTATGCTCCATCCCCTGGCATGCTTTATCTCAGCTACCTGGAACCTGTCCCTGTCACTTGCAAAGGTCATGAGCCTTCACAATGCTAAGTCTTCCTGAGTTCTGTTCTCTCTGCTTGAGGTCCTTCCCTTAATTGCTAGTGACGTTCTGATTTATGCTTCATATTCTACCAGCCATATTCCTCACCTCATATATCATCATCACCATCACCGTCATTGTCATTGCCATCATCTTCATCATCATCATTGTCATCATCTTCATCATTGTCATCATGGTCATCATTTCAGCTTTGAAAGGAGTGCTTTGAAAGGAAGGACCCTTTCTTGGTTCTCTCTAGATCCTAGCTCCCAATACGAAGGGATATTTCACAAACAAAACCTTCTCTAAGAAATAGGATCCATAGATGAAGAAAAATACACTCGATCGCTGTTGACTCAGATGTGTATGCCCTACTGAACATTGGAAGGGCCAGCAGGTTCCTCCTCACATGAAATCCACAGTCTATAATATTTAACCTTGTTGCAGAAGCTGCTGGTCTAGTGACTTTACTTTTGCTGTACCCTCGAAAGTCAGCCCTTCCCGAGGTCTGTCAAAGTGGCTCTTCTTGCCCTCTCTATTCTTATTGTAAGTGAGAAATAAAGATTGTCTCCTCAACTTCTGAAACCCCTGCTTTCCAGATTCCTCCTGCTTTCCTTTCTCCCTTTAGTTCATTCTAGCTCAGTCTTGTTTTTGTCTTTAAGAAGATGTACAAAGGAGTTGCCCTTCAACAAAGTATATAAATACAATAAATATTGATCAGTGTCACCCCTTTCATCCTTCTTCCTCATCCTTCCCAACCCCCTTCCCTCAATTTTCTTAATTTTGCAGAATATACATTGAATTGCATGACTGTATTTCCTCCCTTCCCGCTCTTTATTCATCTACCCCTCTTCATGTGCTCCTACCCTCCCTCCACTTTCTTTTTTTTCTGAATAATTACTTATTTATTGTCAAAGTGAAGTACAAGAGGGGTTACAGTATCATACGTAAGGCAGTGGGTACATTTCTTGTACAATTTGTTACCTCCTCCCTCATTTCCCCTCTGCCCCCTCCCCTTTCCCCTCTCCCCCCCCCCATGAGTTGTTCAGTTGGTTTACACCAAAGGGTTTTGTAAGTATTGCTTTTGGAGTTGTTTGCCTTTTTACTGGTATTAGAACTAGAGAAGGGAAAGGGAATATCAAAAGGGAGAGACAAAGGATAAAAAGACAAACGCCTCCCTCCACTTCCAAGTACCCGATTTCTGGTCTTCATTTTGTTGGACTGTGAGTTAGCCTTTCTAATGAATTATATCACTTGAGTTCTTCCCTGGAATGGTCATATTTTTCACTGACATACCTCCAGTTCTTTCTATTTCCTTCCCTCTACCATATCCCAGACCCTCAAACAGTGAGCACAGAATTGTGCCGGTCATCCCAATGCTTATACTTAGTAGCTAGAAGTTGTACCTAAAGTCCCATTCACCACATTTTGCTGAGTACTCACAATGTATTTAGGACACTCCACAAACAAGATAGTGGCACTCCAACCTCTCAGATTGTATTGAGGGAGAAAGGAAATGGATGGCCGATTGGGCTATAGATGATTATGGGTCACAGCAGAAGGTAGCTACCAAGGAAGGAGTAGTTTCAAACCTATACCTTGGGCAACAAGAGGAAGAATGTCAGGTGATTCTTCTCTTTCATTAAATGACAGATGAGGCAAAGTATGGAGAAGTCACACATGGTGCATTAGCCAGGTAAGAAATGCACAAAGAGGATTAAACTAGAGTCATGGGTTTCAAAAACAGAGAGTAATTCAATCTCAGGAGAAGCATCAAGTTTCATGAGGGCTGGTATCACAATTCCAGTGGTGAAGTCTCGTGTGCCATGACACCCACCAGAAATGCCAGGAAAACAGAGCACTTGGAGTCACTCATCTAGAAGCAACACACTTCTAGGCAGATGAGATCCAGGCAGAGCTGAGCTGCAACTCAACTCCTAAGCCAAGTGCCACAAAGACAAGACACAATGAGACAGACGGGCAAATGTCCAGGATCCTATCAATCAGGAAGAGGGTTGGCAGGGGGAGGATGTGTTCAGGATCAAGTTCTAATACCAGCAGAGGCATTGAAAGGGTCTGTCAGAACATACAGCAGGAAGAGACAGTAGAGAAGATCAAAAGGGGACTGTCAATCATGAGAAATATCTAATCCCAGATGGCAAGATGCCATTCACTGATACACTGGAACTCTTCACTCTTCTGTTCTGCCTGGCTTGGGTACCGCTGGCTCTTGGAAGTCTGCACTGCTGAGCATCATGGGTGATGGTATTTTAGTCTATATTCAAATAGCCCTAAGGAGTACAACAGTTGGTTTTGCCTCATGGAGGAACCTCAAGCACCAAACAACACTCTGACTAGAGGTGATTTTCCCAGGATGATAGCTTTCCTATTTTCCAGTGCAGAGCTACCATTCCAACTTTTGAAATGAAAACAGAAGCCAAAACAAAACCAATAAACACCATAGTCCCTTTTCTCTGAGATAATTTTAATCTTCCTTCTTTAACCTTCAATGTTCTCTTCGTGTATACCATATAGAGACTTACCTTAAGCCTTTTGGGCTCTGGGGTTAGAGTTCAGTTCTGAATTGAGCCTTTCCACACCAAGAACAGACAAGAAAAGCTGTCTGCCAAGCAGGATTTGCATATTCAGCAGTCCAGCATCTCTTTCCTCTCCTTGATTGGAGGCAGAGGGGCCTGCAGAAGGCTTGATTTCTGAGTGGTCTGTGGCCATAAGCTAAGAAGATAAAACTGCTTTGTCTTCCTACTATAAAAGGCCTTGGGGAAGACCAAGCTGTGGCTGCCTGATTCTTATCAAAAGAAAAGAAAATGGTTACAGCACTTTTATTTTTTAAATAACTAATATGGGGGTGGAATCTTGTAAGTAAAAATGTGAAATTAGGGGCTGGGGATATGGCCTAGTTGGCAAGAGTGCTTGCCTCATATACATGAAGCCCTGGGTTCGATTCCCCAGCAACACATATATAGAAAACAGCCATAAGTGGCGCTGTAGCTCAAGTGATAGAGTGCTAGCCTTGAGCAAAGAGAAGCCAGGGACAGCGCTCAGGCCCTGAGTCCAAGGCCCAGGACTGACACACACACAAAAAAGTGAAATTAAATTTGCCAAATATGGTGAGAGTTGATCCTTGGAGAAACTTTACCTCTACTGCCTAGTCAAACACATCAACTTTGGGGGTGCCTGGCAATGACGGCATGGCAATTCAATTTGTTCTGTGTAGACAATATTATCTGGCACAAGGAATGGGGAACATCAGTACATAGTTTAACAGTACATAGTTTAGCAGGAAGTCGTAGTGTGAGCCAATCAGCCAGCCTATAGCATTCACTTCCTGCTACTGTGGGTTCCACTTCCAAATTGTGAGGAAGGAAGGGCTTGTTGGAGTGGGGCAGGGCAGAGGGGGCAGGGAGGGTGGGGTTCTTCACCAACACAGCCAATCACCATGCTTTGCCAGCAGCCAGTAAGGAGACAGAGTAGGTGCCTATTGGTGGGGTTGGCAAAGCAGCCTGGGGAGAGAAGGGATGAAGTAGGAGAAGAAAGAAGCCTCCCCCACCCCCGCTGCCACTCCCACTCCATGCTTGCAATTCACTAAAAGTAAAGCTTGTAGAAAATAAAACTGACATGTGCTTGTGTGACATCCCCATGTAGGCCGTAAAGACATTTTCATTTTGCATAATATGAGCTTGTGTCGTTATGGAGAATCACTTTGTGCGCACACACACACACACACACACACACACACACACACACACACCACAGAGATCTACATACATACATACATGTAGATGGTCACTTAGGCAAAGCTATGGTACATTTAAAAAGATGATACAGCATCTTCAGGGGGCCTCCACCAATTCCAGGTAAATACCAAATGCAGTCAAGATGTAAGTAAGAGGATCTTCATACAAGGTTCCCCATTGAGACACGAAGGTAAGAAGACAGAGATGGGAACCCACAAGTCCTTTCACAGTCTTCCCTCACTTTACCCTCATCTGATACCCGGTGACAGAACGAAAGAGGAAACACTCCATTTGCCAAGTGATTCCTTCCGCAGATGCCTCCATTCTGGAAGGCCACTTGGGACCCTGCAATTACTGTTTTCCAATGAGGACACCAGGCTGCCAGATTCTATCCTCTCATTGTAACCAGGCCTTTGCTGGCATCAACTCAGTCATTTATTATAATCCACCCCAAGTTCCATCCTCAAGAATCTCATCCTAAAGCCATTTGGAACCAAATATTATATCTATCAGGGTTTGATTGTAGATGAAAGAACTGTCCCTTTATCAATATCAATTGTGGATACTTAATAATACCTGAACTTATTAGAGAAGCTTTGAGGAGAAGGTTGTAAACCTGGTCTCCAACATTAACTCCACAGAAATGGCTACCAGAGAAACGACCTGCCTCTACCACAGAGGGGCTACGGTGACCAGGAAGGCGCTGCGGAGACTGGGTTCTGAGGCTAGGAGGTGGCTGCAAGTCCACTATCAGCAGCAGAATGTTTCTTGGGTTGCAGCCGCTTTCCCATTTCACTCCGGCCTGATTTCATCTCTTGCCAAGTGTGTCCAATTGCAACAGCAAAATTCCATCCCAAACCTTCACTGCCAGTGAGTGTAGGGAAGGCTTTTAGTTTTCTAGTGTGTGCACAGCACCAAAGAATGAGTCCTTAAGGAAGCTGCCAGCAAAGACAGAAGGAGCCAGCCTGTAGCATTCACTTCTTGCTACTGTGGGTTCCACTCCAGTGCGCAAGCTATAAGCCAATCAGCCAAGAAGTCACAGGCATGTTATTGTGCTGGAGAAGGTACAGAGATAAACAAAATCTGTATATCTTTCACAAACCTCCTAAGTTATTGTACGGGAAAAAATACCTTCCTTCAAAGGAGAACCCATCTATGTAGCACAGTCAGTCCTTTTGCAGATCCTGTGTTAGGAATTACCTAGACTTTATAAGTGCACACACATGTGTACACACACACACACACACACACACACACACACACACCACATATATAGGAGAGATTCGTGATTTAAAGCCCTACCTACTGAAGTACCACCTCACATGCACCAGGCAGTGTGCTATGTAATTTACGTGCATTATCTGACTTCTGTTTCATAGAAAATTGCACAGTGAAGTGGGTGCTATTCTCATTTCCATTTTATTGCAAGAAATAAATTCTTGGAAAATTTAAATGACTTTCTCCCTTAGAAAGTACCAGTCAAGGGATAGAACTAGAGGATTTGTAGCTTCCAAGGCCATTCTCTTCCCATGTTACATTCCTTTCCTCCTTGCTTGATACCCACCTATCTCTTCCAGGCTTGGATCCCAATGATTTCAGATTGTTTCTAAAGCAGGGGAGGTTTTTCATCATGTATATAGATACCTTTGGGCTACTGCAGAAATTCAAATAAAGATGGCCTCAGATCTGCAGCTCGTCCTAAGGAGAGGGAATGAGAATGTTCTCAATTGTAGATTTATTACTTCAATAACTGCATATCTTCCCCAAGAGGCTACCTATGAAAGGCACAAGAATCAATCCTATACAATAATCACAGTATGTGTAATCTGTCATCATCAAGATGTATAAGGTAAAGTGTGTTTATTTAGAAAGTAGATATGTTACTTCATTATTACATGTTGGTCCCCATTCTCATATCATATATAATTTGTTCCCTTCTTTGCTTTCTTTTTCCTGATGCAATACTGAAGTCAAACACATGGTCTTACTAGTAATGAAGACTTGAACTTGCTACTTGTTTTGTCTTAAGCTTTTTTTTCTCATAACTAAAATAATGCCCATAGTGTACCTTCCTCATCATATTATTTACAGCTATTGGATGGATTCATTCTGACCATGCTTTTAAAAGAATCGCATGCACTCTGGCACCTAGCACACTGAATGAATGTGCTCTCTATACCAGGTACCCTAGAAGTTCTTATGTTTCTTAACTCAACAGCACTTACTAAGTGCTATAGACCACCAAGAACTGCCATATTGTTTTAGTCCTCTGGAAGCTCACCATGTAGTAGACAGATCGGTAAGTACATCCATGCAATGAATCTATAGCACCTTTCTCTGGCACTTATCTATCCTTCAGTCATAGCAGTGAATGGCCAACTCTATTTAACTATAGTGTCTGGGGAAGTTTCAAAAAGGGGATAAAATGCCAGTCATTGTGACACATACCTGTAAACCCAGCACTCACTTGGAAGGCTCAGGGAGGTAGTCTACGTCAAAACCAGGCTAGATTTAACAAAAGAGGGGATGTATATTGACGGTAGCATGATCACCTACCATACTCAGGGCCCTGGGTTTCATTCCCTACACCACAAAAAAAAAAGAAAGAAAAGAATGCAAAACTAAGAGCAAAAGCAAAAACTATCATGAAAGAAACCAGAGGTCATGGGGCAGATCCTAAGCATGGAGACAGATGAACTTAGAATCTGGCTGAAAATCACCATAGACAGTCAACTAACATTATTAACATAAACCAGGTAAAACTCTGTGCTTCATGTGGCTCTGTTCCCAGACAGAATCACAAAAAAAAGACCTGGAAAAAATTATGTTAAGTGAAGTTGGGCCTAGAAAGACAAAGGATGCATGTTTTCATTCATGTGGAAGCTAGAATGAGTTTATAAATATATAATATGTTAGTTTATAAATATATAATACTTCCTCTGGTGTGTAAGTGTACACAAATGTATTAAGTGAAATGTGGTAGTTCCTTAGAAAGACTTCGTTCCTTAGAAAGACATCGTTTAACAAAATAAACATCAAGAAATCAATACTTGAAAGGCCAATGGACACATGAAGAAATATCTCTGGCCATAAAAGAAATGCAAATCAAAACAACATCGGGATTCCACCTCACCCCAGTTAGAACGGCCATTATCAAGAAAACTAACAATAACAGATGCTGGCAGGAATGTGGCCAAAAGGGAACACTCTTTCTGTACACTGTTGGTGGGAGTGTAAACTTGTTCAACCACTTTGGAAAGCAGTATGAAGGTTCCTCAAAGACTAAACATAGAACTCCCCCATGAACTAACAATCCCACTCCTGGGCATTTACCCAAATGACCACAAACCAAGCCACACTAAAGCCACCAGTACAACCATGCTTATGCTACAAGAAAGGATAGACAAGGAACTAATGCACTGGGAGAGCTCAGGCTTTTGAGAAAAGAGAGGCTACCCCTAGCTTAGAGGGGTTGAGATTAGTTTCATTTGGAGCAGATGGAATTGGAGAAAATGCCATTTTATAGGAGAAGAAGGGAGATGGATGGACATGACATTGATATGGCCGCCCCATGCATTGAGAATGGTTGGGTCCACTCAGCTCCATACAGGCCTGAGATGCTGGTTCTGAGTAATCACAGCATGTTAGAGGTAGCAAGGGACCTCATGTATTATGTCACTCACCTCTGTCTTTGGACATGAGATTAAGACCCAGAAAGGAAAAAAGGACATAGACTTGCTTAAAATCCCCAACCTTCCTTCAGGAATCAATTGGCCCAGAAATTCAATCCAGATTCATCATCCTAAGGAAACTATTATGTAATATTGACTATTTACAGTAACAGAAATACATGGAATAGGGGTGGTGCTCATCTTTGTAATAGGCCTTGAGTGAGTCAGGTTTCCATTACGGTGACAAAAGAGCTGAGAAAATCAACTTAGAAATAGACAGTTCCAGAGATCTGTGTATGGTCACTTGGCTCCATTGTTAAGCATTGTGGCAGAAGGGTATAAGGATGAGAAGGAGCTGGAGACAAAATAAGACCTTCAAAGTCATAACTCTTAATCACAAGGGCTCAATAGCTATGTGCATATTATCATATAAAATGATGCTTATCAAAATGAATTCCAAGAAATGGAAACAAGAGGTTCTTTTATTTTACTTTTTGTGGATTATTTTCGATTTTTTCCCCTTTTGCTGCTGCGTTTGTTTTCTGTACCTTTTGTCTTGTATGTAAGTTTATCTGTCTTTGGGGTGCACAGAAATGGTGGGACAAAGGGTGAAATAATTCAGCAGTAATACTGGACGTTATGTTGAAAACGAACTTTACAAACCTGTGGGGAAAAGCGCCCAGGAAGGGAAAACTGGGGGGTGGGGGGGTGGAATGAGGGAAGAGGTGATACCTCAAAAAGAAATGTACTCAATACCTGACTTATGTAACTGTAACCCCTCTGTATATCACCTTTACAATAAAAAATATGGAAAAACAAAGTCATTCCTCTTTTCCAGAGACTTATTTCCTCTGACTAGACCTCATCTCTGAATAGCTATGAGCTCATCAACTTATTCATCCATTGGTAAGGTCATTGAAGCCCTCATGATCAATCATCTCTCAATACCTCACCTCTGATTGCTGAGATGGAAACCTGCATGGAAGACATCTCCAACCCCACCACAACAAACATGGACATCCTAGAAATATGTACTTCAGGGAATGTGTGTAAAGATAGACCCCAGGAAGAAGGTAGCAAATAGAAAGAGGATTTTTAAGAGCTGGGGGGGCTATTTCTAATGTTACCTACCTGGGGCCCAGACACTTAGAAGCAGTATAAGTCATTTGATCAAATTACCTGTTCCCTTTGAGCCTCAGTTTCCCCACCTGTCAAATTGATCATGCAACACGGGACCTCCATGGCCATGTTGTTGTAAGGATTTACTGCGATAAAATAACAAATCCTATGGACGAAAGCCTGGCACTGAATCCTCGCTCAGTCAGTGGTAGCTGATATTATTAGTTCTGTTGAACAAACAAATTCTGCAGGAACCTTGCAGCAACGACATTCTAATATGTTCGGTGTCCACTTCAGTCTTATTTATTGTGCTTACCTAGTCCTCTGGGGCATGGTCAGTATTTACAGGCAAGGAACTCTTTTGGCAGCAACGGCGATGATTGTGGGACAACTTGAAGGCCTTTAGGCTGTCCATTCCTCAAGACGGCCATGCCATACAACCCTCAGGGAACAGTAGGACTCTGCCAACGACTCTTGGCCATGAGTCATGTGGGCAGCGGGGTTGGCAGAGCTTCCATCCCAGCTGGGCAAGGTAAGCTGGCAGATGTTGGCTCCAAAACAGCATTGCAGAGGAAGATGGCAGCCACTGGTGTCAGGCCTTGCTAATTGCATTGCCTCCTGGCACTCAACTCACACACAGCCCTAGAGTGGCTCCAGCATTCAAAACAAAAACCCTTCCTGCCTCACACTGTGTGGCAATTTTGTTTCCAGGGACAAAGTCTGGCTCAGTGTTAAGATCTGGTTTTCTGAAAAAAAAAAAAAAAAAAAAAAAAAGGCACTTGCGCTGTGCTCTGTTTCCAACTGAGCTGCTTTCTAGCCTGAAATGAAAATTGACTTGGCCTAGTACACCTGGCACGCTGATGATCTCAGAAAGGCTGCCCCTGGTATTTGGACACCAACTTTCCTATTAAACCTCCCCTTCCAGAGGTAAGACACAGGATTGTTCTGTTGGTTCTCTGCCAGAGAACTCACTAAAGCACATGTACATTCCTTAAACACGGCATGGTTACTATACTATTTCTCCTTCTATTCAAGCACAGCTGTATTTCTCAGTGGAAATGTCCTGGCCTGTGCTTCTACAGGTCCTGAGTCTGATTTCTGGCTCTGCTGCTTTGTCACCTTAGACAAGTAATTTCCTTTGTTGGAGCTCAGTCATATTGCATGCAAACCGTGGATATGACAGCCTAGCCCTTTGCATTGCAGGAGTTGGGGGAGATGAGCTATGTAAATTACCTCTCTTATGCCTGAAGCATCGTAAGTGCTCATTAAATGCCCCTGCTATTAGTTCATGGAACTAGTTACAGAACAAATAAAGCCACATCTCTTCCAATAGCGCAATTAATTTCTCAGGCTTCCCATGTGCCCAGATTACAACCATGTACCTTGTATCCAGCCTCAGACAACTTATTGGACATTTCTGAACCTCCATCCCCACAAGTGAAAAGTGAGGATCCCAAAATTAACTCCTAGGACGATGAGGGCTTAGATACTATGATATATATGAAGCTCTGAGAATAGTGTTAGGAGTCTACAAAACACACCATAATTGTGAGCTCTTATAAGTATTCCTAGATCTATTGGGGTTTTTCTCTATATGAACATGGATAATTCAGTTAGCCTCTGACTTTGGCTTCCTCATATCTGCCCTTAAGTAACCCTGGACTGAAGTCCAACCATTCTGCCCTCTCACTGTGCCTCAGTGTTCACACCTATAAAACAAGAGAATGGAATCAGACCACCTATTGGGCCAAAGACATATGTTTCTTTTATCCCCTCATATTGCTGGTTATGCCATGTGCTGGTGGCTCATGCCTGTAATCCTAGCTACTAGGATCTGAGGATCACAGTTCAAAGCCAGCCCAGATAGGAAAGCCTGTGAGGTTCTTATCTCAATTAACCACCAGAAAATAGGAACTAGGGCTGTGGCCCAAAGTGGTAGAGTGCTAGACCTTGAGCGAAACAGCTCAGGGACAGTGCCCAGGCCCCAAGTTCAAGACCCACAACAAACACAAACAATAGACAACAACAAAATAAGAAAACAAACTAATATTACTGGTTACAAGGAAGGTGTTCAATATCAATGATCCTTTCACTCCGTAGTGCCTTTTATGGCTCATATATAATTTCTATCTCTTCATAACACTGTAGCAAGTGGGAATAACCATAAAATCTCATTTACTAATTACAACACTCTGAGAGAAAATAGCACGGACAAGAACAGCTGATGGGTCACTGCCCATCATGTTCTGTATGCAATACTTCACCTGCTCTACTTCCTCTGGTCTCTCCAATGGCACTGAGAGCTGGGTCCCTCCAAATCCACAAGGGATTGGATCTAGAACCCCACAGGATACCCAAATCCACAGATATGCAAGTCCCCTATATACAATGATAGAATATTCACACACAACCTGCACCCATCCTTCTGTATGCATTAAGCCACCTCCAGGTTACTTTAAATGCCTAACAAAATGTGACTGTTATGTAAACAGTTGTCACACTGTGTTTTTAGGGAAAAAACGACAAGGAAAAATGTTTGTGTATGTTCAGTGAGCATGCAGGTATTAAAAGAAAACATTTCCAATGTGTAGTTAATGGAATTCTCAAAGGCAGATTCTGTGCTCACAAGGGTTGACCACATGAGGAAACTGAGGCTCAGAGGCTTCAGTAACATGTTTAATGTTTCGCCACTCGCAAGAGCCAGATAGTCTGAGAAATAGGCCTGAAGAAGAGCCTTCATACACAGGCAATTATTAGTGCACTATATGAATAGAGATACTGAGACTCAGACAGAAAATAATGTGCCCAAGTTCCCTTAGAAGTTAGTGACACGTCAGAGTCCGGGCTTTCTCACCCCTCATCTAGAGTGTGTAGCACCATGCAGTCTCTCAAACCCACTAGCTTGTGGAATAAATGAATACAAATGAGGGCTGATTTGTATTCATTTCCAGCTAACTGGCAGATTTACACACTTTCCCCTGCAGACCTCCAACAAACACATCCTCACACATACTCTGTTGGGTCTTTGGGGATTCTCTCTCTCTCTCTCTCTCTCTCTCTCTCTCTCTCTCTCTCTCTCTCTCTCTCTCTTTCTCTCTCTCTCTCCCTCCCTCCCTCTTTCACTGGCTAGCCCTAGGAAACTAAGATAATAGCCTTGTCATGAGCTTAGCAGTGCCTGACTCTTAACAAGAGTCGCCATCAAACACCAGCAAAACAGTGGTGGACATTATTGCTTCAACTGGTAGGGAAATCAAAGATAGAGGTCCCTACATGCATAAGACTGAAACACCCAAGACCAAGTAATTCCCAATAATTCCCAGGGCTGGCAGCAATCATGAGAGGCTTTGGAAGGAATTACCCAGGCTAGTTAAATGTACTATAATACATAAAATGAGTAGTATCTGGGGCGGGGAGGAAAGATTGCGCTCCAAAATCTTGGGGACGCTTTCATTTGGGTAGCAAATCCTCAGGCAATATCCCTGCAGGTAAGACATTCCGTTGTGCTTGAAATAGGAAATAAAAGATTCTACTGGGAAATGAATGAATATATTAATGAAAGATAAGTAATAGGGCAGAAGGGCCAAATACAAGGATTAACACCTGGAAAGAGATCAATGGAAATTTGTTGCGTTAATTCATCTATTTCCTTAGTTACTAGATCCCAAACAGCTGCAATAAGGCCAGGTTGGAGCCCAAACATTCCCATTACTGTTCTTCAGGTCTATTCACTTGAAATAGTGGCCATCTACTTTAGTGCTATTTCCTTGGGAATACATTTATTGACAGCACTTCCTTGACCATTAAGTGTTCCCCTCACACAAAACAATTCAGTAACTGCCACATCCATTTTGACAGTTATAAGCATTTTTTTAAATAAATAAATAAATGAAACCCAGAGAATGGCTTTAAATGTGTCATTAATTCATGCTTTCACTTAAGGAGTCTATTTGTTTGTGTTCTTTTAGAGAAGCAGATCTGGTCTTCCCTCTTCTAAGTAGGTAAACCAGCTTAGAAAAGCCAAGTTTAAAATGAACACAGGAGGTCATTACGATAACAATGCTTACTCTAGGGAATTATCCCAAGGGTCAAATTTTGCAAGTTGATATCATTGCCCTACTGGCACATCTGGCTGGGATTCCATCTCCCTGGGAGACGATATGACTGCCAATCTAATCAGAAAAGGCCAATGTAGGGGAAGGAAAGTGGAGACTCAGAAGATATACCTTGATCTGGATAGGAAGGATTATTCTTCTCTTGGAACCACTGGACACTTAGGGTCTCAGGGGACAGTGACCTTCAAAGGTAGCCCATTGCAGAAAGGGCATATGTGGTCCTTGGATGATGGAGGGAGCCATCCAGTTAGCCCTGGTGGGAGTTCCACAGGGTGAGTCTGGGCCTGCAGACCAACATGGTAGAGGTTTAATGTCTTTAATATGCAAATGTAATTTGTATAGATGAGATTTGGGGGGGGGGTACTATTATAAACGTGATGGTTATGGAGCTCCTCTGCTGGAAATCCAAAAGAGCTGGCCCCAAAGAGGCTATGTGTATTTTTGTTTCATAGGAATAAAGAACAACATACAGACACAAGTTCTGTCACCACAGCTTCCAGAATGCTCAGAGAAAAAAAAATTGCTCCACTCAAATATTTATTGAGAAGTGTTTACTAAGTATCTACCTTGGGCCTAGCTTCCAAAGTCTGAATATATTGTTCCTTTTTTTGTTTGGGGGAATTTTTTTAAATTTTGTTTCTAATTTATACTAGCTTGTCTTTTTTTATGTCCTCTTGTAAGATGCTTGAAATTATCTCTGAAACAAGACAGGGTATAATTAAACTGTGTAATATCACTGCTGCATTAATCATCATATCTTATATTTGTTAGTTTTACAAGTTTGGGAGGATTTTTACATCTACTCTTTCATCTGATTTGCATAGCAGTGCTTCCAGATAAACAGGAATTATGACTCCCATTTTATCAAGGAGAAAGCTGAGGTTCAAGGTTCTGAAAAAATTGCTTTAAGTGGCTGGATCCTACACTTGAATCTATTATGGCCCCACCTAGCCCAGATTTTTCCCCATTATACCAAGTTTAGTTGGATTTTATGGAACATCGTAATTCTCACTGTACCTGTAAAATGGGGGGTAGACTACATTTGGAATCTAACATTGAATTTTGCAAGCTTTGTTGCATATGCAGAAGAGAATTACTAAGAAGATGAAGAGACTAGATGTTATCAATCTCCAATTACCAAAGGATCCGAACATAACATCCTGAAGCACAGAACCTTCAGAGAATCACCTTAGCTATTGTGAAATATTACACCATGGGGAAGGGCACCCATCCTTACATTGTTGAGTGGTAAAAATGGAGTCAATGAGACGATGGCAAAGGAATGCCAAGAGGTTTCATCTCCCTGTTGGTTTCCTGTCCTATCTGCACCAGTGAGGATAATTTTGACTTGAACAAACAGAATGTCAACTCAAAGACAGTTGTACAATGGAGATATCATCTCACCAAGCTGGAAGTAGGGAGTGAAGGAAAGGGTACAGCATGAAATGTTTAGGAGCGCAATGATGTCATCAATAACTAGATCTTATTCCTCACCATTGTGCTGGCAGTGGCTATACCTTTGTTCTAAGGTTGATGCCATTATCGTCACAGTGACTCTAGGAAACAATCAGAACTATACACTCTGCTATTCACCTGTATCAAAGAGACAGAGAGAGAGGGAAAATATTCTCTTTCCAAGTTCAAAGTGTAATTGTTCCTTTGTGTTTCCTTTGTTCAACTGAGGTTATGGCTTAACCCCAGATCAATGCTGGTCACCAGGGAAGTGCTATGCATTGATTAGATTGAGGTAATCAATGTTTATAGGACCGAGGTTTGTTTCTTTACTGCTGTTGACCATCCTCTGTTCCTAGATGATGCCATATTCTTTCTCATCTAGTCGCTCCACTCCAAATCAATTGCATTACATCAAATCCTTCTCGCCTTGTGAGTCTGACTTCCTCTTCAGCCACCAACCAGAAAGGAATCCTTTAAAAGTAGAATCAAGCTCAACTGAATAACCTATTGCAAAGTCAACGGGTGAGTCACCTTAATTCCATCTGCTCCCTTTGGTCATGTAATGTAACTTTTACAAGAAAGACAGTTGAGGCCACCTTAGAATTCCGCTTGCCAAAAGCAAGGGAAGATGTCTTCAGCGGCTAATGTGTGTGACAGTTGGGCATGGTGGAAAGAGAAGTATGCAGGTAAGTACGCTGGGATTTCGAGTCACATTCAATTCACAACCTGTCTTTCTCAAATGTCTCTCTAGACAGGTTATGATTAGAATGCTAGCGGAAATATGGAGGGTGAAGGCTCCTCTTAGGAAAGATGAGAAATTAAGAATCTTTCATTGAAAACTGGAGGAAGATCATTCTAGTTACAAAATGGTGAAGAACAAAGTGTGGTGATTCAAGGCAGCAATCCCAGCAACATAGGCTACATAGGCAGGCAGCAAAATTTGCATCTGAGGCTGAGTGAGGAAAATCCTAAGACTCTACCTGAAAATAACCTAAAATCAAAACAATTGAAGGACATAGCTAGAGTGATAAAGTGCTTCTCTAATTATAAGTCTCTGATTCTAATCCCCTAGCAATAAAAAGTAAACAGATTTTTTAAAAAAGGAATAAATAAAATAGCCTAGAACTTGGGCTGAATTGTCTCCAAGTCTTTGTGCTTTGCCAGAAGGCAGAAGTTAAGAGCAATCCACTAGAAGAACTAGGACATTTGGCAGAATAAATCTCTAAGAAAAGTGTTTATGATTTTCTGTGCTTCTCCTGACTGCTTACAAGAAAATGCAAAAGAGAGAGAGAGAGATTAATTGAATTAAAGATAGAATTTATAATCAAAAGGGAAGCAGAAATTAACAATTTGGAAGGTTTTCAACCTAGCCATGTAAAGAATGAAAGGATCTATCTTGTTTTTTTCCCCTCTTTCAATAATTTGCTTATTTTATATAATTTTATTATCTTTAGGTAGTTGTACAATGGGGTTTCAATTCAACGTGTCTGTTTATGAGTACAATACAACTTGTACAATGTCAGCCCTTTCATCATCATCCTTCATCTCTCGCAACCCCACCCAACCCCTCAGTTTTACTAGGAAATTGTGTAGTTCAGAGAGAATGCCAAGGATGTGACCTAGCTACCTTCTGATCAGATGAGCATTTATGGAAGGAAGACAGAGGCTTCCCATCAAGACAGTGGGAGAATGAGCCCTCAGAGGTATTTGGGAGATCTTCGAAGCTGTTGCTTCCATCTCAGAAAGAGGATGGTAGGTCATTGTGAGCAGAACAGCTCCCAGAAAAGGATCTAAGATGTCCATGAAACCTTGGGGCTCCCTGCCCAGGGCTGCTTCAAATTTCTACTTCCAAATTTCAGAATAGCACTCTTTAGCCCATGGGGCCCATACAAGTGTGGCCCCCAGTGGCTGCTCTGGAGGGCACATATAAGCTTTAGTGATGTCCACAGATGCTGACTGTCTGCTGACACACCGAATGTATCAACCACAAGGCATGGTTTCCCTCACCTAGATCTCAAAGGATGCCTTCAAAACCCTCAGAGCCCAGGTAGAGAACTGCCACAGAGACCACATTGCCAGAAACAGGCTCCATTCAGGTAACTCCCACTGTGGGGCTGTGGGTGTAGAACTGCCCCATAACAGTCAAGGCATCAGTAGTTGATGCCAACCTGGGAGAGCCATAAGCATAAGATTCAACATGTGGAATCAGCTAAGTGGAGAGCTCCCACAAACTATGCAGCCTTGGGTTCTCTTGGAATCACTCCACTATTTGAAAGCTAGGACATGAATTTCTACCCCACACTGATTCTATTTATCTATGAGGATAGAACACCTGTAGAAATTTTATTACAATCTTTTCTCCATCATAAATAACACACCACACCATGCTCCAGTGGCAGTTGAAGATTGTAATGATGTTGATGATGACAGGTAAGAACCATAAAAAGAGTAAAAAGAGGCTATGCTCAAAGTTCCAGAAAAATATATGCCCGTTCCCTGAAAAGAAGCAAACATCCCTTCCCTTTGATCATTTATTCCCCCTTCTCATTTCCCTGTAGGTATGACCTCCCAACCCCCAAAGATAGAGAAGTTGATTTTGACTTTATCTCTCACTTGTCCTATTTTTGATGAAGAATAAAATGTCTCCACTGCTCAACTGGTGCTTGGTGTTGTTACTGGCTCCACAATTCTGGGAGGGAAAAAAGGACCCAGTTTGAAGGCAAAACGTGGTATACATGCAATCAAGCAAGATTACTCTCAATCTTAAAATATAATATTGCTTGCTTTAGTAGGTTTAAAACTTGCTGGGGACCTTTTCTTATTGCCTAGTTCTCCCTTTTAAAATGAGGGTATCTATCCTATGTCTTACAGTTGTGTTTTGTAAATGCAGAATTTATTTAGCTTCACAGGCTCACAGCTAAAGAGGGAACTTTCCTCAGAACCTTGTACTTGTGTCTCACTGTATCTGACTTAGATGTTTAGATGAGACTTTGGGCTTAGATTTTAAGGTTGTTATTAGAATGAGTTAAGACTCTAAGGGCTATTGGGGTGGAATGTGTGTATTTTGTATATGAGATGGGTATGAACCTGGAAAGCTACAAAGTAGTATGCTGTGGTTTGAATGTTTGTATCCCATCCCAAATTCATGACAAAACTAAATCTCTAATGAGACTGTATTTGAAGGTAAGGCTCAAGATGAATAGACTGGGGGATTCCACCTCATAAAAGTGTGTTTGTTCCTTAAAGAAATGGCTAGAGGGGTGAGTCCAGCTATTCCATGACTTTCCTATGTGAAAACACAGCATCATTTCCTCCTGTGCCCTTTATCCTTCCTGTATGGGAAGGCACAGCAACAAGACACCATCTTGGAAACAGAATTTAGTCCTCACTTGGCACTGAACCCACTGCACCTTGATCATGGACTTCCAGCCTCCATGAAACTGGAGTTTTAGGCTCCAGGCCCACTACCCCTATGCACTAAATAAAAATATGTGGGCTGCAATAGCTATGCCCTTATGAACACATGAGATGATGCTAAGCAAAATGAACTCCATGTTATGGAAACAAGTGTTATATCACTGTTGTAATCGTTTTCAACATGCCATGTGAAACCATAGCTTTTTGTTATTGTTGTTGTTCCTTCTTGTATCCCCTTCCTATGATTGTGCCCATGCTATCACTGTATCTCATCTGAGTACCCTGGATACTGTATATACTTGTATTAGAACTAGGGAATGGAAAAGGAATATCAAAATTGAGAGACAAAGGATAAAAAGACAAATGATTTCAAAAGCAATACTTACAAAACCATTCAGTGTAAACCAACTGAACAACTCATGGGGGGAGGGGCAGGAAGGGGGGGAATGAGGGAGGAAATAACAAGTTATACAAGAAATGTACCCACTGCCTTACGTATGAAACTGTAACCCCTCTCTACATCACTTTGACAATAAATAAATAATTTTTAAAAATATCTAGACAAAAAAATATGTGGGCTGTTCTATGTGTCAAGAGCAAAGAAAGAGGTTTATAACATAGCACAGATGACCATAGAAGGGACTGTATTCAGGATATAGACCTGAGCTACAGGCATAAATAGACAAAGAATCAGGAGGACAGGAGAGAGCTATGCTTAATGATTAAATGGTTAACATGTGGCTTGATCCCTGTGGATTCCACTGCTCTATGGGTGGAGAATGGAAGAGAACAAGGACGGTTCTCATACTGCAGTAGGAACACAGCCAGGAAAAAGACTGTGTTAACTTGGTCTTCTTGAAGATCTGCTAAATCCTAGTTGGGCTGCAAAAGACCTGACAATGTCTGAGGACACGAAGGATGTGATAACAACATGGGTCTAAGAGGAATTTTTCTGAAACATCCTTAAGATCATCTACTGAAAGTTCTAGCACAATTCCTGGGCCACAGAGGTCACCAATCACTTATTCAAGCCAGAAGGTTTATGATTATTTTCAAAAGGAAACTAAAACTTCTATGCTCTCTTTCTCTCCTTTAAACCACTCACTCATCACTAAGTTCTAATACTACATTGATTATTTGCCTTTTTTTCCAATTCAATAAATCATTTTGTAAGTACAATACATCTTGATCAGTGTTACTCCTTCCATCATTTTCCCCTCCATCTTTCTCAACCCCATCCCTACCCTCAAGTTACCTGCCTCCATTCTCACATACATATGTATATATGTATGTATATATATAGAATAATATTTTCCCTTTCTTTTCTTCTAATTAGCAATTTCCTTGGAAGAAAGAATGAAAAGTGAAAATAGAAAGAATATAGTTTTCTCTTTGTTACTTACAATTTTACAATTGAACTGAAATGGTTTGTCTTTCTCTTCCTTATGTGCCTTCTTATTACAAATATATCTGATTTCTGACAGCAAAATGTTGGCAGAGGGAAAGACATTTGTCTTTTCCATCCAAACAGATGGACCATAAATATACCCCAGTATGTATGAACATTTAATATATGATAAAGGGGATATCACACATCAATGAGAAAAAAAAAACAGGATTACTTAATAAATAGTGCTAGGAACTCTGGGAAGTAATTTGGGGTAAGGGAATCAATTTAGGCCCTTGCTTCAAATCATGAAGATAGATCAATTCCAAATGAGTTAAAGAACTATTTATAAGAAAGAATCAAACTTTAGAAAAAAAACTAAGAAAAAGAGAAGTGAATAAGGATTTTATCTCCAGGGGAATAAGAACTTTCTAAGCTTAGCCGAAGCACTGAGATAAAGCACACAGAAGACCAACAGATCCAAGACTCACAATTCTATTTAAAAAATTTGAGCATCAAGACATACAAAGATCTAAAATTAGAAGTGAAATAATAGTTGCGTAAAGTATTAATACAGTATTAACGTTTTCTATAAAAATCTCATATCAATCCACATAAAAGAACCGTAAATCCTAGATCAATAAATGGTAAAAATACAGAAAATTCACATGAAGAAAAAGTATCTGACAAAGAAACGTATGTTAAAAAGTCTAAGCTCTTTAGGAATTAAGAGAATGGTAGTTTTTAAAATAATAAAGTTCTAAGACCATGGAGTTAACAAAAAGATTTAATAATAATATCCAACACTAGTAAAGATACAGAGAAAATATCACTTATCTATTGCAGGAAAGAGATAATGCAAAGACGCTATGCATTTATTTGTGTGATACTTTCATCTTAATAATTTGAATTAAGACACTTGGAAAGAGTTCAGATAATTTTGGAGCTACATCCCAATTTCCAGAATCAAATCTACAACAATTTTTAAATGTTTTAAGTAGAAGGAAGAACAGAACAGGAGAGAGCAATTAGCCAGAGGACCACTGTATAGTCATTTAAAATAACAAATGACTATAAATAAAACTAGAAGAAAGGAACAAAGTCAACTACGATACAATTGTCTGTGCTTTGTATTGGGATAGCAGGCATACTATTTCGGCCTACAAAAGAAAACAGATAATGAGCTCAAATTAGAATAATTTGCTATCGCTTTAGGAAAGAAATGGTTATAGCTTAGATATGAAATATCCCCCGAATGTCTCATGTGTGGAAGATTTGGTTTCCAGTTGGTCAATCCAATCATCGAGAGGTAACTGATCATGAAGGCTCTGGCCTCATCAGTCCATTGAAGGGTTAAATGGTCTGGTGGAATTATTGGGAAACAGGGGAAACTAGGAAGTGAGGGTAGTTGGAGAATGTAGGTCACTGGAGACATGTCTCAGAGGAGTAGATCTTGTCCCTGGCTCACTCCTGGCTTGTTCTCTGCTTCCTGACCACCAAGAAGTGAGCATCTTCATCAAATGTTCTCATTGTTACAGTGCTCAGCCTCATCACGGGCTCACAGTACTGTCCATATTGGTGACCGTGGCCCCTTCCCTCCACCACCTTTCCTTGGTTTCCCTTACATTTAGCCAGTATTTTGTGGAGATGGGAATCCTGACCCAAGTTTCACTACATAAGATTTGAGTCTCGAGAGGTCATATCCAGTGGCCACAATTTCCCCTTAACCAAAATTATTTGGTTAAGGGACAACTAGAAATCATCTCAACAGATTCTCAGGGTTCTCAACATGACTTATGCTGTGGCAGAAGTCTAATTTCTCATGGTAACTGGTGTCAATTTTGCTGGTCAGGAGAGGGACCCCCTACTCTTTTTACTGAACATTCGAACATGTCTATAAATGGTGAGAGAGAGAAAGATCACAGGCTTCAAATCATGAGAACCATGACTAAACTCAGCAGACACACTACTCCTGGTATACTCGTACCTTCCAGTACACCAAGCCTAGGTGTCAGAGGACAAGAAGCCAATGTCCTTCAAGTGGGATATTCAGCATACGTCATCTATTCTCATTTTCACAGGGGTAGATGCCCCTCAGCTCTGTATCTGACAGTCTTGCTGAGGAGGGTTTCCACATCCTATAGGGTGACAGTATTCCACTTGCTCAGGGGTTGCTCTTCGATGGCACCATGAACAAACTTTCAGTACCTATCCTATCAGTCTATCAAGGTAGCTGCATCTGCATGGGAGAGAAACTAGCAAGATTAGTCAAGACCCTGGGTCTGCGTCCAGGACCACTCTTTCCTTGCTACCAAATGAGATCCCTGGCTAGAAAGGATGAGCTTCTGGTATCACTGGTTGGGTAAAGACTGCATCCCTGCTGCCATGCCCATCTTGATAAGGGGCCTATTGGGCAATCCCCAAGGAATCCAGGGAAAGAACCTATCATCCATAAGACAATCTTTCTGACCCACCTGATTAATAAGAACTTCTTCTGCAATGGTTGCCCTCAGGTTGTCATTTATTATTAAATAGAAATGTCTTTATTATCTCTCCTGGGAGGCCCAAGTCTATACCTGCCTTATAAACCTTCTCCCCAGTCCTCAAGTCTCATCCACTACCCCGCCCCATATATGTATCAACCAATTAGCCACTGTTCATGCATGAGTCAATACACCTCTGTGGCTCAGACCACCCCCTTCTCCATGAGTTGGGCAGCCACATGCTCTCTGCCTATTGAAACCTTTTCCTGCACTGTTCTCTTTCAAAGACGTGGCAGAGAATAGCTGACAAGCAGCAGCCATCCATTTCCAGATCATACCACCATGCTTTTACAGATGTATCGTTATAGCCGGCCACACTTTGCTGGCCATAGAGAAGTGCCCATGAAGACACAGGCGTGAGCTGAGAGAGCTAGGAAAGCAGGAGAGGGAACCCCAGGAGAGCCTGTATCACCTAGGGCGCAGTTTACTCATGTTTTCCACAACCATTCAGTCCGAGACTTCATATTTCCCATTTATACCCTATAATGAAATGCAACTACATGAACCAATTTTATGCATCAGTGTATCAGATAACAGCCAGGTCGTGATGAGTAGCTTAGGTCTCACAGTCGCTTAGTGTCTCGTGGCTAGGCATTCAGTCCCTACCAGGGACCAGTGATGCTTTCAAATAGAGAATAATTGTCACAGCGGAAGGCCTCATTACGAACCCCAGGAATGAGGCTCTTTTTGTGCCTTACCAGAGGTCCATCCGCACTGTATCAGTGTTTGCTGTGGGTCTTTCCAGCACCAATGAGGCTCTCGCCTCTAAAATCTCTATCACACTCAGCAACAGAGGCCAGGCTTGTGACAAGTCTTACATTACTCTGAGCTCTACTCAAAAGGCTCTTGCCATCATGAGTTACTCAATAAACTGCCCCCAAATCTGTTGTACGTTGTCTGAAAAAAATACAAAAAGACCCCTCAAGTGCTAGGCATCTTTCCTTGCCATGGGTTGGTAGAAGACACATCAGTGATATAACTCTGAGAAGCATGGAGTCATCAGATTGGAGTGGCTGTATCCCTATGTAAAGCATCTGAAATTTCACAAGATCTGTCTCCTGCCTTCTGCCGTGGATGTGCTTATTAAGGTAGTAAGGGATGAGGAATCTGGGTGTTTCTTACTAACTATAGCAGTTAGCAGAATGTCATCAGTGTAACTGGCCAGGGTATCTGGAGCCTGAAAGAACAAAGGAAGGGAGTAGCTACTGAAACTTGAAAAGAAACCAAGTGATAAGGACTTCTTTGACCTGAAGCACTGGTCTTTTAAACACAGTTACCTCCTCCCTCATTTCCTCCCACTTACCCCTCCCTACTCCCCTCCCCCCAAGTTGTATAGTTCATTTCCAAACTAGTATCAAGTGAGTATCATTGTTGCATTCCTTCATCCTTTGTCCTGCTGTTTCTGTGATTCCCTTTCCCTCCCATGGATCTGATAAACTTATATAGAAGACAAAGGGTACAGAAAACTAAAATAGAAAAAAAAAAGTAGAAAAAACTGCATCTAGGACATAATAAGAATCTCTTGTTTCCAATACTTGGAGTTCATGTTGATACAGTGAACTACTGGTCTTCAGCCAAAGAAAGAAATGAATCTACATCAAAGGAACTTGGAGAAAAAAAATCCCACCACAATTTTATTCCTTATTTTTTGATCTCCTGCTAAGACTCTCCATTAATCAAATCCCATCTGGAAACCAGAGAGAAGAAAAACAGTGAATGTGTTCATTCCCCCAGACTCCCAGTACCTAGAGCAGAGTTAAAGGGTGTGGAGGTGGGAAAAGAGTATGAGGCAAATGAAGGTGTACATTTGCTCTAGGGAGATAATTGAGATTAGTAATAGAGCCAAGCATGGTGGTTCAAGCCTATAATCCCAGCCCTTGGCAGGTGGAGACAGGGAGCTGAAGTTTGAGGCTATCCTAGACTATATAATGAGACTTTGTCTCCAAAAAAAAAAAGTGAGACAGAAAGGGGAAGTAGAGGCTGGGAATGTGACTTAGTGCTAGAGTGCTTGCCTAGCATGCACAAAGCCCTGGTTCGATTCCTCCACATCATATAAACAGAAAAGGCCAGAAGTGGTGCTGTGGCTCAAGTGGTTGAGTGCTAGCCTTGAGCAAAAAGAAGCCAGGGACAGTGCTTAGGTCCTGAGTTCAAGCCCCAGGACTGGCAAAACAAAAGGGGGGGTGGGTAAGTAGCAGACAGAGACAGCAAGCAGGATATCTAAAGTAGAATGTTAAGTTTTGTTACATTAAAATAATATTGTTACTTCCGTAATTTTGCAGATTGTGATAGAAACTTGATGGCGAGCCCTTCGGGAATGGCCAGTCTGACTTTTAAATAAGGTTCTTTATTCCCATTGTAACTTGGAAATAATTGCTACTGAATGTTACTAATAATAAAAATATAAAACCTGTATTTAGATCTAAAGATTACACTTTTTTTTCAAGGTTATACAGAAGAAGAATTATGCTGAGAGCATAAAAGCAAATCTCAGCAAACTTGGGTGGATGGAACTCATCTAGAACATATTCTCTGGGCTGAGTGGAAGTGATATAAGTGTTAATAATAATGAGACCATGGGAAAATCCCAACATGATTGGAAATTAAGCACTGTGCTTCCACAGAATGCTTCAGTCAAAAAATAAATCACAATGGAAATTAGGAAGTCTTTTGTACGGAATGATAATGAAAATAATTTCCATACTTAGAAGGAAATGAATCTGTTAGGGAGTGGGGGGGGAGGGAAACGAAAACAAATGATCTGCATAACATTCTCCAAAGATGACTCCTTCCCCGCCCCCCCAAAACACACTGAAACCAAAGAAATTATAAAGAAAAAAAGTAATGATAATCAGGACAGAAACTTTTTAAATTAAAATGAAACATACAATACAGATCATTAGAGAGGAAAAAAAATCAAAGATTGATCTGTTGCAAAGCCTGATCAAGTCAAAAAAGATTCCCCAGAGAAGGCAGAAAAATGCTAAACAGCCAGCACTAGGAGTGGACTTGGGTGGGCAGCAGGAAGGGTATCTGTTACCTGGACATGAACAAATCAGAGCAGGACTGTGTTCTCACAGGGCTGAGAGGGTCATGCCCAGCAAGCCACTTGAACCCACGAATGAAAGCTGCAGATTGCCAGAGAGTGAGGTAATAACACCACCTCCAGTAAGCCCTGTAACTTTTCCTCTACACCCTATATTTTACTGACCATGGGCTGAAGGGAAGGCATACTATTTGAATATGGCCTGTCTCCTCCAAACCCAAGTTGTGGCATTGTCTCAAGGTAGAACGTTTGAGAGATGAGAGATGATTACATTATTTTTCTCTCTCTCTCTCCGTTCTCTCTCTCCTCTCTCTCTCTCTGTCTCTCTCTCTCTCTCTCTCTCACTAGAGGTTGAACTTGGGGGCTTGCACTAGTCAGTGCAATGTCAGTTCTTTTGATTTGTAAGTTCTTGTACTTTTTCCTAGGCAGCCTCAGACCTCTATCAGCCTATCCCTACCTCCCAAATAGCTGGGATTAAAGGCATGTACCACCGTGCCAAGCCACTGAATTAATGTCTTTCCAATAGGGGTGAGTTGTTCTCACTCTCATGGAACTGGATTTGTTCCCTCACAGACAGATTGCTCTCATGTGAGGCTGTCTCTGTGTTTTCTCTCTTCCACATGCACCTCCTTGTCTTTTGACTCTCCACCACCAGCTGAAGCAGTAGGAAGCCCTCACCAGAGGCCAAGCAGATACCGGGACCATGGTCTCAGACTTTGCAGCCTCCAAAACTATGAGCCAAAACAAACTGCCTATCTTTTCCTTTAATGCCATAGATGAGTTCTATGAGAGGATGGGGAGTTGGTTATGACATTACCACCCACCTATACATTGGCTCTAGCCAACCTCACCCTCCCTATCACTTCCTCCGCCTCATTCTCCACTCCCTAAAACAGTGGCGATGTTCTGTTCCCATGCTTACGAACCTCCTACTTCAACCACACTCATCCTTATTCACACTCCTTGCTAGCCTAGCCCCTTCCATGAGCACTCACCTAGAGCCTGTTTCTTTTTCCCCACCAAACTTCTTATCTTTATAAGGTCCCAGGGTTCCAGCACTCCATTACAGCAGCAGTATAGGGGCTACAGAAAAGGGAAATACCTGCACCTTTCAAGAGCTATTGGATACACAGAGTGAATTAAATGATGTCAATGCCTGAAGGACAGCTGATCGCTGAGGGAACCTTGAGGCTCTCCTCGAAGAAGGAAGCCCTCTGGATGCTCTCAGGTAATGCATGGAGTCCTGGCCAAATTCCAAATGTCCGGTCTACACTGGGTTTCCAGATTCACCACAGTGTTCATTCCCCTGACTGTATCATTGACACTGATCGTTGGCAGTTGAAGTAACCCCCAAATTTGAGTTCTTTGTTTATAGAGCAAGACATGTTAGAGAGGGGAGGGAGACCTGCAAATTTGTAAAAAAGCCCCCATTAACTAAGATCATAAATAAGAACCAGAGTCGTGTCCCGGAGGCAATGCCAGAGACTAGCGGCATTTTCTGAGACCTAGAGGATAGAGAGGTGATGGTCCCCATCATAACTCTATTTAATTTGCCAGTCTGGCAGGAACTAGATGGAGCCTGGGGAATGGCTGTGGATTTCCACAACCTCAGGCAAGTATTATTAAGCTTAATTACACTTCCAAGTCACGGTACCTTTGCTAGGGCAGATTAATACAGTCTCTGACACATGCAATGTAACCATGGACTTGGGAAATGTTCCTTTTGAAACCCAGTCAGGAAATAGGAACTAAACCAATTCACATTCACACGAGGCAGCAATAATATTTACTCACAGTTCTGCTTTGGGGCTACATTAACTTTTCCAACCTCTGTCATAATATAGTCAGAAGAGACTTGGGACGTGATCTTGGAATCCCCAGCAAACCAATGCAGGAAGCTATCTGACACACGGTGCTCCTCAGACAGGATGCCAGGAGGCCTTTGAGAAAATGCATGCCAGGATATGGGAAGCTGCCATACATGAGTGAAGCACTGGAGTAAATACACATGAGGCATATCCAATGGTCTCAGGTACGTTGCAATATCCCCTTCAAAATTTAAAAACAAAATCTGCATCTTGTTTGTCATACTTCAAAAGAGGAGTCATTTCTACTAGGATTCTCAGGTTCTGGAAATCATGTCTCATAAGGTCATACCTAGAAACATTGTGACCATTCATCTAAGACCAGCAGTGTCTCAGCAAGTGGGGCCATCAGGTTATCAATGTTTATGATAGACAAATAGAACACCATGAATCAATTTGGGGTGTGGTACCAGGAATTGAACCCAGCTGACCACCTAAGCCATGCCTGCAGCCCCATTTGCCCTGGTTATTTTTTTTTTTTTTTTTGGCCAGTCCGGGGCCTTGGACTCAGGGCCTGAGCACTGTCCCTGGCTTCTTCCCGCTCAAGGCTAGCACTCTGCCACTTGAGCCACAGCGCCACTTCTGGCTGTTTTCTGTATATGTGGTGCTGGGGAATCAAACCTAGGGCCTTGTGTATCCGAGGCAGGCACTCTTGCCACTAGGCTATATCCCCAGCCCCTGCCCTGGTTATTTTTTTAAGGTAAGGTCTTTTTGGACACCCAGGCCAACATGGGATGTATTCCTCCTGCCTGTACTTCCGGGGTCCTCAGGAATGACAGGTGCATGCTACAGCACCCAGCCATTGTGCTTCAGAGATAGCCGGGTAGGAAGCACAAAACTACAAGGAAGCCATTCAATGAGAGGGCGTGGCCCAGAAGTTCTTGGCTTGAGTTAGACTCAAACTGTGACCTTCCAAGCAGCCAGATTACAAGATTGAGCCACCACCATATCTGGCTCAGAGCCAGGTCTTTTTATGTTGGGAGTTCGAAATTTTCCATACGTAAAAAAATTACTGTGTCTTTGGGACAGGTTTTTTTTTTTTTTTTTTTTTTTGGCCAGTCCTGGGCCTTGGACTCAGGGCCTGAGCACTGTCCCTGGCTTCTTCCCGCTCAAGGCTAGCACTCTGCCACTTGAGCCACAGCGCCGCTTCTGGCCGTTTTCTGTATATGTGGTGCTGGGGAATCGAACCTAGGGCCTCGTGTATCCGAGGCAGGCACTCTTGCCACTAGGCCATATCCCCAGCCCTTGGGACAGGTTTTTAATACTCGATTTTAATTTAACTTCTCCTTCCAGCTCAATGCTTCTTTTCAGTCTTCCACTTGGTCCTCCACTTCTTCCTTCCAAGTTCAAGTCCTCCCTGTTACTAATGAGCCTTGCTCTGTGGGCTCTTATTTGTGGGATACTTTTCTTGCTGTAGCATGTCGAAGGGAGGAAACCTCTCATAGATTAAAAAAATATTTCAAATTATACTTTCCTTATTATTAACTTCAGGAATAAAACTATAATTATGTCTTTCTACAATGAGGAATTAAGCTTATCTCCCTCCTTTTGCATGCTTTTCTGCCAACTTGACAAAATTTGGAGTGTGTCCTAGATTATTATAATTATGAAGTGTTTTATTTGTTTTTATTTACTTTTTGTGAATACTTTCCCACTTGAATTCTCTTTTGTAGCTCTGCTAACAAAAATTACTGAGTCAAATTGATTTTTAAGTGGTTTTAAAATTGTAGTTCCTTCTCAGAAGAAGGGCTATACATCATGGACCTTCAAGCGTCATCCTGCCAGGATGAAAAGAGAGGACAATTCTAACAGAAATCCAACCTGAATTTCCTCTCTGTGTGCCTCTTTGCGTCTCTGTTTTCCCCCCTCCCTCTCTCCCTTCCTCCTTTTCCTTCTCTCCCTCCCGTTCTCCCTCCCTCCCAGGATGCATGCTAGGAGCTTTGGAGTCAGAGCCTCCTTGACACGAATCCATGTCTAACATAACTGGCTGTGTGAACCAATTAAATGTCTCCCCCGGCCTCAGTTTTTATCTGTAAGATGATGGAAGTTCTATCGGTCTCAGGAGATTGTGGTAAAGATAAATTAGATCACAGAAGAAATGCATTTTACAATGCTTGGCACATAATACATCTTGAAGAAGGGTTGGATCTGGCTATTAGGAACCCGGTTGTACAGAACCTTCTCCTAGGAACAGCTGTGGCCTGTTCCTGTGTGGATCAATTATCTTCTGCTCATTGGATCAAGGACAGTTATAGAGGGGAGTACAAAGGCAGATGCTCTGATTCATAGATGTTCTCTAAGTCCTAACCAAATATGCTTGGAGCAAGTCAAAAGATAACAGACATGTCTCTCTTCTTCCTTTCCCTCTGCAATACTAAGAATTAAATGCAGGACCTTATGCATGCTAGGTAGACACTCTACCACTAGAGCCATACCCCTATCCCAACAACAAATTTCTAAATTAGATCTGACTCTACTTAAATCCTAGTTGAGCAAAGTCTTAGCTGTCAAAGGGAGCAAGTCACACATTTTCCAATGTCTTTAATTTTCTTAGTGACAAAACAAGAGGCTGTAGATGCTCTCCACTTTGCAGAATGAAACATGTATTATAGCACATGTAACAATGTTTTGTAGACTATACCATAAGACTCTATGGTGGATACACAGAAAACCCATGTGCTTCCAAAAAGAATAAAAGTAAATTATTCTCCTTTGTTTTGCGCTACCTTTCACTTTTCATGAGTTGTCTGGACCACAAATGTACCCTTGGGAACACCCAGAACCCCCTTCTGACCTCTTTGTTGATCTTGTCTAACCCATTCTGGAAGCAGATATTAAGATCCCAACTTCCTTCCTGCCTGGAGTATGGGACTGGGGATGAACTTTGTGTGCCTGATATTCAAATTTCCTTGTATTTGTGTTTCATGTAACACTCTGCCACTCCATTCCTTTGGCTTTTTCAGGAATCCTGGGTTAGGTCCCGGAATTCTTATGGTAACAATCTCTGCCATAGAGCTTAGCATGATTTGGGAAGTTCTAGAGATAAAATACAGACATGATAACAGAGGATGAGTACTCAAGACCCACATTTGACAAGCACTGCCAGTGTCATTAGTGAATTCAAGATTTCACAAGTGTTTCTTGAAATTCCTTGTTGTGCCAGACACTGTAAGTAGTACTAGAGACACAGAAGCAAACTAGACATCCCAGTGCCTGCCCTTATAGAGCTTGCATTCAAAGAGGTCAAGACTGGGAATACATGAACAGCATGAAATGTAGGACAAGAGGCTGAAAGAAAGAAGAGGAGTCCGACTGGCATGAGAGACCCAGAAGAAGAACCTGTATGCAGTGACTGAGCTAGGTTCCCATCTGAAGAGTGTCCTGGGGTGGAGGAGACAGAGAACACAGCAGCACCCATGTGTGTGCCTCCTAGCATGGAAGAAGTGGGACTAGAGAGCCAAATGCTCCAGACGAACAGATGGAGTACCACGTGTGGAGAGGAATCCGGGGCCTGCCTTCCATAGACGTTACCAAGTAATGGTCGGAAATTTGGGGTTTTCAAGAGTCTCAGGTCAGCACGTTCACATATTATTAGATATCCATGAGTAGTTTCTTGGTGGCCTTAATATTTTACTCATAGCTCCAAGTAAAAATTGGGATGATAAACTAGCCTTACCTCCTTGGCACTGCCAGCTTTCCTCTAAGATGTTACCAGGAAGATTTAGTGCTTCAGTCCTCCCTTCCACCATCCCCACCAGTCCACGGAAGAGAGTGAAATGTGGAGGAAAGTGTCTTCAATTGAGATGCTTGGCTGAGCTGCCGCAGTGTTCCAGTGAGATCAGAAGTGGATGGGGAACTCCAGAGTCAGCTGCAGATGTCTAGAATGGAGAGATCCATTGAGAGGGAGTTCCAGCTCCCACCTGGGCACTCGTGAACATGAAGCCATCCCTTATTCTATAGAAGGTGGAGACGACTCACCAAATGAGCCATCTACAAGGGTGGGAACTCTGACCAACCCACCCCCTGAGGACACTGTTGGCCAGTAGCCTCATACAATGGTAAATGGAATCAAGAGAGACTTAGACTCTTACTATGGTGGTGGGGGCATGAGGGGAAATATTGCTCCCTGGCTGAGGAGTAAACACAACTTGTTCCATTCCTGTAGAATGAGTACCTAGGGCTTCTTCCACTCTTACATTTGTAAAGTTTTCTGAAAAATTCATAGGACTCAAGTTTCACGATGTCAGGTGTGTAGTAGAGCTGTCAAAAAAAAAAAAAAAAAGCCTTTCTGGAGAATAACCAAGCTACATGGCTGACACTATCTAAGTCTTCCTTTGTACCTCTAGTGATTAAGATAGAATGGCATTGGTGAAAGAAAGACAAACAGGTCATTGGAACAGAATAGAGAACCCAAACGTAGACAAACATACTCAACTGGTTTTAGACAAAGGAAAAAGGCATCACAGATGAATCTAGACGTAGACCTTGTTCCTTTCACAAAAATACATCAAAATCAGCCACAGACCTAAACATAAAGTATAAAATCACAAAAGATCTAGAGGAGAACATGTGGATGGCTTTAGAGTTGACAACCCATATGGTCCATGAAAGAAAGAGAGCTAAAAGCTTTTTCTCAGGAAAGGTATGTTAAGAGATTGCAAAGACGAGCCATACCCTAGAAGAAACTGTGGAATGCATCACTCATAAAGGATTTGTATTAGAATGTACAAAGAATTCTCAAAACTCAACCAGAGTACAAATAACCAGATTTAAGTGGGCAAATGATCTGGATATATTTCTAATCTGAGATATGTACAAATGACAGGTGAGCCTATGAAAAGCTTTTTAACATGGTATGTCATTAGGGAATTGCATGCTAAGATGAAGCACTACCAGACACCTACTAGAAAGGCTAAAATACAAAACACAGACAATGCCAAGGGCTACAGATATGTGGAACAACACAGAGCACCATTCACTTTCTGTAAAAATGCATAATGATACGCCACGTAGAAAGACAATTTGGTATGGTGTTTTCTTACAAAGTTAGATGCAGTCTTTTCATATAACCCAGCGATCACACTCCCAGGCATTTACCCAAATGTGCTGAATGCTTATATCCACACTCAAAGCTGTGCAAAAATGTTTCATTTCATAATTGCCAAAAGAATGAGAAGCAACCAAGAGTCCCTTTAAAAAGTGAATGAATAAACAAACCATGGCATATACGTACAGTGCGATACTTAGCAATAAAAAGAAATGAGCTCTCAAGCCACAAAAAGATGGAAGGAAACTTAAATGCCTATTGCTATCTATACAAAAAAAAAAAAACACATAATGCATCCAGGCATGTTTGTAATGTCATGTCTGTAATTCCAGCTGCTGAGGAGACAGAGATGAGGACGATCAGGGCTGAAGGCCAGCCTGGGTAGAAACTTAGAGTCTATCTCACTGAAGATACAGGAGCATACCTACCATACATATAAAATGGAGCAATCTTCATTCCTAGCAAAGATGAGATTCTGTTATTTATGCTATGGGTGAGCGTGGAGAGCAGCATGTGAAAAAAAAATAAACCAGGCATGAAGAAACAAACACAGTGCATGTGCACAATCTTAAAAAGTTGATCTGGAAATTGGAAGTGGAATAGTGATGACTGAAGCTGAGGAGAGTAAGGAGAAGGTGGGGAGGGGGGATGGGGGGAACTGACTATGGGGTAAATGTCACTGACTGTCAGAAGGAAAAGTTCCAGCAATCTATGTAGGATGATAAGAGGGTTGTGTGTGTGTTTCAGATATCTAAAGGAAAGGGTTTTAAATGTTCTTACCGAAAAGAAATGCTAAAATACCTAAGGTATTGTTGTTATGCTGATTTGACAGACAGGTAAAGTATACATGTATTGAAAAATCACACTATATCCCGTGTGTGTGTATATATACATATATATATATACATATATATAATAAGGTTTAGATGCATAAAGTTTTGAAATATTTTTGGAAGTTTAGCTCAATATTGTCGCAACCTAAGTTTTTCTGATAATTCAATTGATAAGCCCATTGCCAGAAAGATCTTCCTCAAAATTAAAATTATTTTGGAGCTTACATTTTCCAAGGACAATTGATGCTTTTTTCCTAATATAACAATGGAAAAATAAAGTGTGAGATATAGAAATGTTGATTCCCATAAAAAATGATCTTGCAAAAACCAAGTTAGGAAACTCGTATGGTCCAAGTATTATAAATAAACTGTATTGTTTTAATAACACAAAATGACATAACACTAAAGTTTATGCTATTAGTAAGTTTATGTTGTTATTCACATACCATTGTTAAGTTTGTGTGTGTGTGCACTCACGGGAATGCACATGCATGTGCATGCATATGAACAGTTTGATCTCACTGCTTGGAGTTATACTTAGCTCTCTGGAGCAAGGCTAATGCTCCGGCACTTGAGCCACAGCTCCACTTCTGGCTCTTTGCTAATGAATTAAAGATAAGTGTCTCACAGACTTTCCTTCCCAGGCTACCTTTGAGCTGTGATCTTCAGATCTCAGCCTCCTGAGTAGCCAGGATTACAGGCAGTTACAATTGCTTGATAACAAATTAAGTATTTGTTTAAATAAATAAATAAAAATCAGGGATTTTTCCTGCAGCTTAGTGTAATGACCCTGTAATGGTGGAAACATGACACCCTTCATTTGTCAAATCCATAACACTGTACAATGTGCAGTGAACCTTCATTGAACTATGGACTTCAGTTAATACTAATGCATCCATGTCGGCTCATTAATTTGATCAAATTTGCAACACTAATGCTTGATGTTAATGATAGGAAAACTGTGTGGAGGGGGATGAATGGTAGAGGCCTGTACCATAGGCTTAATTTTCCTATGATCATAAAACTTTTCTCAAAAATAAAGTCTATTAATTTTCTAAATGGCAAAAAAACAAACAAGTACACTACTGCCACAAGTAAAGGAAAAAAAATCTAAATATCCAGGGCCTGAACTATGATGAAATACAGTTGAAGGGCAAGAGCAAGTTGTAGCTGATATTAAAACAGGTAAGGTGATAGGTGTTTACAGACATGTCAGGGGAGATTTCATCGGTACAAATAAGTAACTGGAGACATCAAAATCCTATTGGCCAGGTGGTGGATGAGTTATTAGAAAGAGTCAAGAAAGGAAGAAAGGGTTTCAGGTGGCATATCACAGTTCTTTTTATTTCCCCTTTGGTTTCCTTTGATTTTTGTTTTCTTTCTAAATTGTTATGCATTTGAAGTGTACAATAAATATCTAAAGACACAAGGAAAGTATGACTACAGCTAAGCCAGGGAGCCCCTCTGTCACTTTCCATAGTTACATTTTTAAATTTTTGTAATAAGGGCACCTAACATCAACTCCCTCAATGAATTTTCAGCATAAAACACAGTATCCTTACGCTCAGTCCTCATGCAGTACCTTGGGTCTCTAGATTTACTCCACTTATGTCACTGTAGCTCTGTAACCTTGACAGGTTTCTCTCCTTTACTTCACCCTCCCCACTCCTGGTAACCTCCATTCCATGTTTCTAGACACTTCACATTTTCTGAACTTCCACAGATAGATAAAAGCATGCAATATTTTCCTTTCTTTGTCTGGCAGTTTATTTTCTTTAGTGTAACATCCTCTAGGTTAACCCATGCTGTTGCAAATGATAGCTGCAATAATTACTCTAAGTTTGAATTAACTATATATAGTGAATATATATAATGAATATATGTAATGAAGAAAGAGATAATGAATATATGAAAGGTTGTAATACAGATAATGATCTTTGCTCTTTATTCTTCATCTTTTCGCTCTTCATCTGCCCATGGTCATTTAGGCTCTCCTGTATCTTAGCTACTGGAAATAGTACGAGGGCACAATGACCAAGGGGACACATGTATTTCCATGAGCTGCTGACTTCATTTCCTATGGGTATGTCCGCTACAGAAAGACAGCTGGGTCACATGTGGTTTAATTTTTCTGAGGAACTTTCATACTTTTCTCTGTAATACTTGCACCAATCTACACTCCCATTACCAAGGTACAAGAATATCCATTTCTCCACACATTTACCAACATTATTTTCAGTATTGTGGACTGGCCTCAAGGCCTTAGCACTTGTTAGGCAGACACTTGAGTCATGACCCCAGCCTTTAGCTTTTATTACTTATTTTTCATATGGGGTTTCATTCCGATTTTTCCAAGAGATTATATGCATGTACCACCATGTCCTACCTACCAATACTTCTTAACTCTAGTCTTTTGATAATAGACAACCTATGGTGTGAAGTGACAGCTCATTGTTGTTACAATTTGCACTTCCCAGGTCCAAATATTTATTCACATACCTGTTGGCCATTTGTATGCCCTCTTTGGGAAAATGAGTTTCTGTGATTGTTAAGCCACATGATAACAGTGGATGTAGAAGAAAATAGAGTCTTGGGGTGGCTGAGAGGCAGAATGAACCAGATTGGTGAATTTCTATAGCACAGTGGAGAGGCAAAGTTCTAGAATTGTCCTCCAGTTTCCTTTTTTTCTGAACAAATGAATGGAGAGCTGTGCTATTGACTGAAATGGAAAGCAAGTTGTAGAGGAAGATTGGGGGTCACCTTTTGGATCTGTTGAGTACAATGTGCCTGTCACTTTCAGGAATAGATGTTGAATAGATAGATGTGTGGATCAGAATCCATCTGGGGGCTTGAGCTGAGATATAGAAGTCCTAGATAAAAAGGGCAAAGAAACATATGAGGAAATGTTCAACATCCCTGGCAGTAAAGGAAATGCAAATAAAAACAAGCCTGAGATACCATCTCACCCCAGTTAGAATGGCCTATACTCTGAACTCAGGCAACAACAAATGCTGGAGGGGATGCAGGGAAAGAGGAACCCTTCTCCACTGTTGGTGGGAGTACAAATTAGTACAACCACTTTGGAGAATAGTAAGGAGGTTCCTCAAAAATCTCAGCATAGACATATCCTATGACCCAGCCATACCACTCCTAGGCATCTATGCTGAACAACAGGTCTCAAGATATCATAAAGACATTTGCACATCCATGTTTATCACTGCACAATTCACAATAGCCAAAATATGCAAACAACCCAGATGCCCCACTATAGATGAATGGATTCAAAAAATGTGGTACCTATACACAATGGAATACTAGATAGTGATTAGAAATGATAAAATATTGGTATTCGTAGGGAAATGGTCAGAACTTGAACAAATAATATTGAGCGAGACAATCCTAGAACACAGAGAACAAAGGGGCATGGTTTCCTTGGTATATGACTGTTAGGGAGGGAGGAGGACAGTAGAGACCAGGTCTGCAAAACAACAAACTTCTTTTCAAGTGGTATTTCCACATGTTTGGGTCAGCGACTTTACATTATGTATCTTAAACCAAACAACTACTAAACATAAAAAGGTCTAGAATAAACCTATCAGTGGACCACAATAGCTCAACAGATATGTACACATGATCATATAAGACAAGGATAAGCAAAAACAACTCCAAGAGAAGGACACAGGAGGATTCTACTGTTGACATTATCTTTAAAGTTCTAGGTGAATTTCCTGTGGCGTACCCTAGATGGTTACTGTATATGATTTTGGTACACTGGATATTGTATATATGCCTACCTGATCTAGGGAAAGGAAAGAAAAATTAGGGTGTAAGATATCACAAGAAATGTATTCACTGCCTTATTATATAACTATACCCCCTTTGCACAACACCTTGTCAATAAAATTTAATTTAAAAAAAAAAAGAAGTCCTAGGGACTTGAGCATATTAGCGTCTCATAGAACTGGGTAATCCCAGGTCTTTAACTCACATTCGTAGCAGCTAATCTTTTGGACTGAAAGACACAACTATACTAATTGCCTTCATCAGTCTTCAACCTAACCATATGAGGTAGATACTAGTAAAATCACTACTGTAGAAATCATACAACTGAAATGAGCTCTCCATGGTAATATGGTAACAAACACAGGCCATAATCCAGTCCATGTTCTTCGTGCTCCATGCTTTTAAACCCCATGTTTACAAACATCACTATATCAAGTGTTTGAACCAAGTTTTCAAGTATTTCGACTCAGCCAACCCTGATGGATATACATATCTACTTCACCTATCTATTACCCAGTGTCTTAGCCTTTATTAAGAGTTTCTGTAAGAGGAAATATTGAGTATTACTTGGCTATTATATTCTTTTCATGCTTCTTTAATTTCTGTTTTGTGATAATAACTGGGGGAAAATGTGATCAGATAGTTTTCAAGTATCATTAGTCAAATTAATATCTGTACTGCGAGCAACCTGAAATTTTTGGCAACAGCAACAGAAAAGGGCTTAAGGGAATTAGGGACAAAGATTGCCGTTGCAGGAGAAATTGAATAGATTGTTTCACTTGGAAAAAGAAAACAACTTTTAATTTACAAAATGGCATCATTTTTTTTTCAGATTCCTTGGGATGGAACTAGCTCAGAGATGGGAAATACAAGTCAAGAAACCCCATGGCTCTGGAGCTGCAGAACTGCACGTGACTGTTCTAGAACCCTCTTCCCCTCTCTCAGAGGAGGAGAAAAGCTACCTGGCTATCTGCCAGACTGTGATGGTGACATAAACAATGAAGGTGTGAGGTGTACAAACTGTTAGATAAAGACAAAGGTTTCCTTAAATAATGATTACGCCTCGTATGTAGAGAATCCAAAGAGACTCAGAGATATGCATCTGGGCTGGTACTTGCAACCAGACAACAATGGATACAGAAAGAGATGGATCTTAGTGGTGACCAGGACAAAGACTGTCCCTTAGCAGATGAGGACAAGGGGGCATGAGAAGGTAGGAGACTCAGTCATTCAAGGCCAGTGATGGAGTTGAGAGGACGCTCCCCTCTCTTCCTCTCATCTGGGGACTTTGGTCCCTCCTTCCTTCAGTTAAGAGAGCTCTTGGCCATTTTTTTTTTTTAGTTCATTGCCATCTCCTGTCAGAGAAATACAATAGTCCAACTGTCAGTTTGGGTCTGAGTAACAGAAACAGCTTTGACCAAGAAGATAAATATGCTCACCTAAAACATATGAAGACTGGCTGGGTCTGTGTAACCGAAGGTTATAGACAAGAAAAGTACCAGGAACAAGAGCAAGTCATAGGCACTAACTTCTCAAGATGTGCTTTGATCTGTGCTAAGCATTTTACTTATATTTGTGTCTCATTTTATCCTCACCGTTCAGTGAACTGATGATTGACTAGTTCACAGATGGAAAAAGTGAGGCTTAGTGATAATCTTCTGTTACTAGAACACAATACCTAATTGATCGGTCGATAAACAGAAAAGGTTTGTTTTGACACAATTCTGGATGTCACAGTTTCCAATTGAGTGGCTCCTTTACTATGGGAACTGTTGTGAGGCCATGTGCCCTGATAAGAATGAATAATGAGAGAAGCCCTTTTACATCATGGTCAGGATGCAGAAGAGAAGATATCAAGGTCCCACAATCCCCTCTGGGGGCATGCTCCACACTAGTCTAGGCCCCAACTCTTTTGGGCCCAAACTCTAACAGAGATGAGACATGTGAATGCATCTACAGATAATAAAAGCTAAAAGCCAATGGCCAATGTGACCAAACAATGGTGACTCTCACCTTTTGGATTTCATCCACCAGGCACTAACTCCCATGGTCCCTGGGGCTGCTATTCCATATTCCTCACTAACTCAGGCATAAAGCTTGCTCTCTTCCAGTACATCTGAAGCAAACCTTGAGTCTGATCTCTTCCCTGCCACTGAAGGAATAGTGCTGGGGACAGAACATGCAGCCACTCCACAGAATTCTACCTGCACTTAGCTTCTGCTGTTCCATCTACCCAACTTGCTCTTTTCCTTTCTTACTCTTTTTTAAAAAGAAGATTCCCCTGAAATTCCACCTCCAGCAGATCTTCCCTGCCACTCAATTGAGACTGATTTCTTCCTTCTTTGATTCCTTCTGGCTCTTAAGAGGCTCAGCCTCTGAAAAGACTCTGTTTTCATCTGCTGTGTAGATCTTAAGGAACGTTTATTCTGGATCCTCGACTGTGTTAGAAGCTCTTGAAGGCAATGTCAGTGGCTGCTTCTCTAAGTTCTTCATAGTGTCCAGCACACAAATAAGTGAGTTATCAACAGCTGTGTTCAAAATGAATTAACTGAGAACAGGAGAAGAACTTTACTGACGGGAAACTTTCTGCTAAGTACAAGAATGGCTTTCTCAAATCATGTTCAATGATGTTAAGTCAGGCCCGGAGAAACAAATGACACGTGTTTTCTCTCATATGTGGAAGCTAGATCTAAATTATAAATATATGTGTATACAGGGTCACATATACAGTTATATGCATATATTTGCAAATGTATTAAAACAAAACTACGGTATATGCAGGGGAGGTTTCCAACTGTGTAACTCCTTTAAACACCTCACAGTGTAACAAAGGAATACCAGAAGGCTGGAACTTGTAGTGTCCAGTGGGGAGGTAAGGCCAAAGGGGCACAAACAGGGAAGGGAAGAGTGTGCAAAGGCAGCCATAACACTGAAAGTACATAAGTGAACATGGAATTAGGTAAATTGAAAGGATGGGTGGGGTGGAGAGAGATGGGAGAGAATTATGAAGGAGTGACATTGATCCAGGTGCAGTATACTCATAAGTTGACATGTTGAATTGGACCCCCTTTATACAACTAGTCAAAGATAAGAAAAAATAAAACATATATAAAAGAATGGCTTTCTCCATTGATGCCCTTCCTCCCCCTTTTAGACAATAGAAAGATTAGATTTGAGAGCATTTAAGTTATCACTAGAGGTATTTATTTACACACAAGTTAACACGGGGATATTTTGCATGGGAATTCTGCTTTGAGGAAGTTAGTGGGAAGAGCCTTGTAGATTTAAGACCCCCTTCTATATACAAGAGCCTGTGATTCCATAGTCCAGTGAGTGAGGGAATGAATGAGTGAATTTCAGATGCCAGTCATTCACGCTTGGCTCACCCCCATGGCAACTGAGATACCGTGTTGTGCATAATTCAGTCTTTTATCTGAAAGACACTGGTGTGGAGTGCGTGGAAAGCATATTTTATTTCCTCTATTTTCCAGATGATAAGACAGAGTTATTGAAGTAAAAACAATTTGCCTGAAGTCAGCAGTTGGGCACACACCAGAGTCAGCTTTCAGGATCCCAGGCTGGTTCAATCTTTGCTTCAAAAACCCCAGACAACTCACCGTGGCCCTCACATCTGCCCTCCTTTGAAGCACAGAGGGGAAGCTGGCAACAGACCTACAGAAACCGAACGTTTGCCCAGTTTTGTGTCTTTCACAGCCAAGCCATTTGCATTTTGCTCTTGAATATTTTTTTCCAGATTGGTCCACTCCTATCCATTAATATCACCCCTGCCTCCATGGTGTCCTTTGTGGAGATGATTCTGGGATTAGGCAGAACTCATCCCAGGCTCTTTGAATATGTCATTCAGCTGTTCTCAGAATCAAAGTAAGAGCTCTGATCTTCACATTCCATCCCACGAAGTGGGGAGAGCTGGGAAATAGTAGTGAATAGACAGGGCTGTGAAATGGGGCTCTTAGAGAAATGAATACATGGCGCATCCTACATGGAGCCTTCTGCCACACACTGACTGTTGGGAGGAAGATATGAGGAGTACTTCTATATAACCTTGGACTACTCAGAAAGCTGAGCAGTGGTGCTGGCAGTGGTGCTGGCCTTGGTCCTGAAATGGAGATTGCCTCTTATCTGGGACTGCCATAAATTGGTTACATAAGCAATCTACACATGCTTCAGGTTGTAATGTCAGGGAGGTTGTTTGCTGAGACAGCCCTCCACTCAGTTGTTTTACTCCCCAGTGTCATGTTCAGTGTCTTCTTCATAGTAGGTACTCATTAAAAGTTCATCAATGTGCACTTCCAGACTCCAACTTTTTCACATTACAGATCTGGACAGAAACTGTGACACAGGAATAGTAACAGCACCTTTCAGGTGGTGCACTAAGAGTTCCTCCAGGCCTGCTTCGAATGAGGACTCCTCAAAATGAAATATAATTTTTCTCCCCTGAATTCCCTTAACTCCCCTCCTGGGATAAATGGAGTCATAAAAATAAGCCAATATGACTCCTATATCATGTCTCCTGAATCTTAACAATCCTGAAGTCATGGCCTACATTAGACACTTACTAAACATTAAAATGCATCTTTTCTATGCATACAGAGATAAGAAATGGCACCGAGAGAACCAATATTTGGTATCCTGTGTCTCTCTGAGATATCACACCTTCCCCCACTGAAACAAATCCTCTCCTTTCCATACACTTTGCTAGGACTGGGTGGAATTGCTTCTTAAATGCAGTCTGTCTTAGTTAGATACCAGTGGCTCATGCCTAGCTACTCAGGTGACTGAGATCCAGAGGATCACATTTCAAAGCCAGCCCAAGGAAAGATCCCAAGAGACTCCTCCAATTAAGCAGCAAAAAAATAGAATAGAATAACACAGGTTGGTAAAGCAACAGCAGTGAGCAAGAAAGTCAAGCAAGAGCATGAGGCTCTGAATTTAAACCTAGTACTGGCAAATAATTATTATTATTAAAATTCAATTCACAAAATAATTGAGCTAATAAATTAAATAAATAAATAGGCCATCTTCTATGTTGAGTAAGATAAGACAAGCACCAAAGTCAAATACAACATGGTCTCACTCATTTCTGGAGCCTGAATCTAAAATGGTGGTGATAGAGAAGAGGAGGAGAAGAAGGAGGAGTGGGGAGAGGAAAGAAAGGGAGGGTGAGGAGGAGGGGAAAAGAAGGAACAGGAGGAGGAACAGGGAAGTTGACTGTTAGTAAGAGAATATCTGCAGTATTCGGGGGAGGAATGGACACTGAGGGCTAAGGAGAATTTATACATAGGTGATGTGCGTGTGCGTATGTGTGTGTGTGTGTGTGTGTGTGAAGAAAACTCATTACCTGAGTTATGAAATGGCAACCTCTCTGTACATCACCTTTATAATAACAACAAAATATATACAAAAAGAAAGCATAAGGAAACCCACCAAGTACTATTTGAGAGCTGTGTGCCTATGAATATATAAGATGATGCTAAGCAAAATGAACTCCAAGTTATGGATCAGTGGTTTATCATTGTTGTTGCTATGTACAGTGCACCATGTGAAATTGTGCCATTTTCTTTTGTCTTTCTCCCCCATGGTTTTACCCCTGATGTCACTGTAACTGATTTGGGTACTCTGGGTATTGTATATGCATTTATCGGAACTAGGGAAGGGAAGGGGAACATCAAAATGGAGAGACAAAGGGTAAAAGGTGAACCAATGCAACATCAACACTTACAAGACAATATGCTGTAAACCAACTGTAGGACTCGGTGGGGGGGGAGGGGAGAAGGTGGGAAGGTGGGAGAAAAATGAGGGAGGAAGAAACAAGTTTGACAAGAAATGTACCCACTGCCTTACATATGAAACTGTAACCCCTCTGTACATTACTTTGACAATAAATAAATGAATTTTTAAAAGGGAAATCATAAGGAAACTCACAAAGCACTGTTTGAAAAAAAGAAAAAGGAAACAAAGAGGGGGAACAGAAGGGAACAGAAATATAATGGAGATACACTTGTTCAAAGAACAGTGTGTGCATGTATGTATGGTGTTATCACCATGAAAACCCCCCCTATTATTAAGGCATACTAACTCAAAAATAACTTTTTTTGAAAAATGATAGGCCATCTTAGAAAGCCATCATACTAATGTGCTTTTTAGCTAATAGACTACTCTGAACAGGTGACAATGATGAGATCTCGGAGTGGAGAAAATTTGGGAGGTGAAATGAAAGGACAGGTTATGATCCCATAATTCACTAGGCCTTCCCTATAGCTCAGCTTTACAGGAAGCAGAATTAAGGTGGCTCTTAAGGACTTTGGATGATGGAGTGGCAGAGTTATAATAGGATAAATTAGCAGGTCCTTGCAAGAGGCAACAGCCATCATTATTGACCTTGATGAGTGCTCAGCTTAGGAACCCTGAATCAAATGCACAAATGATGAGGAAGCAGGTTTCCCCTATTTGCTTCTGGCACCCTCTTAGAACAGCCTCTCTGCCACTCCCAGCCTTCTACTCTCAATCTTGCTCCTCCTGCTTTGCACTCTCTCTCCATAGTTCCCAGATGCTATCCCAACTCTAGAAACCAAGACTGTGCCTGCACATCAGCTGCCTTCAGTGTCAGCCACTCTGACATCCCTTCAGTTCCTGGAGAGAACCCCACCTTTGTCCCTTTGCACATCTCAGTCCCTCTAATGAAGCCTTACCTGAGAAATGCCCCTCACCATTCCCATCTCTGATAAAGTACCCATCTTTTAAGTAACAGCTGGGCTCTCTACTTTTGTGGAAAATCTTTTTTCCCCTTGCCACTGACTCAACTGTGAAGCTAAATTCACTTGTGTAATTATTCAGTTAGTAATCAAAGTATTTCTCCCCAGCCCTCAGGATTCTGGAAGTCTCAGAGGCAGGGGCAACGCCCTCTTCACTCACCTGTACCCTCAGGGCACTATGGCACAGAGGGCACTTGGAAAATATCTGAGGACAGCACAGGTGACAGAGCAGACCAGAAGCCACAGCTCTCCATACTATCTGGAAATACACATGCCCCTGCCTTAGGTCACCCTTCTCCATGCCTAGCCCTGTCACTTCCTTTTCTCATGACAGTGGGAACACTATCCATGTATGATGGGAATGAGTGGCATTCCCTTCTCCTCAGCACCATTAACCTGGAACCCCTCCTACCTAGCTCATCTTCCTGCCCAGTGAGCTCCAGGCTCCACGCTAGTCCCGCATGACTTATTTTCCCTAGGCTTTACAGACTAGCCATCAGGCTTGAAAGCAAGGATGTTTCCACAGAGCAACTTCACTCATGGTAAGATATTCATCTGAGAAACTTGGTCTGCGACCCTGGTGCACTTATTTTTCTGAGCCTCAGCGGCCCCATCATTTTGACTTCACAAAGTCAACATAGAAATAACTCCTTCATGTGGTTTTTCTGGGAATTGCACCACTTAACAGATGCTCAGCACCATTCAAACAGTTTCTGACTAAATGCCAGTTCCCTCTTTCTCTATGTGGCCACTCTGACCTTTGGAATCCTCCTCATCTGGAGGCTAATAAAAACCACTGCAGTAAAGGAGTCTGTGATCAAAGAAGTGAGGGTCAAGTTCCAACTCTTTCATATGTGCATTAAATGATCTCCCTCACCCTCTGCCTCAGTTTGTCTCTATAAGCAGGTTTATAACAGAACCAATCTCTGTTGAGTGACTCAATGAGATAACATAAATCAATCACCTCACTTAGGGCTTTGCACATAAACCCTCAATAAACACTGGCCATTATGGCTGTTGCCCTTATTTACTGTCAGAGCACTATCCAGGCTCAGAGCTGGCATACACCAGGTAGCAGTAAACATGAGCTACTTGACTGCCTACCCCCTTAGCAGAAGCCAGCTTAGGCTGCATGAGCTCAGGGACTCCTTTCTAGATCAGCTTCTACATAAATCTGTGGCTCTGCCTCTACTGTTTAAATCTGTTCTGCCTCTCTACCTCCTGAATGCACATTGGTTCGGCCAAGAAAATATATAAAACATGAGACCTTTTTGGTAGGTACTTGGCCTTGCTTTCTTTTGACTTTAAAACATCCCCAGCCCCAAATGTCCACAATTCTTAGGGGCCCAAGGACCCAGCAATAAAGGGAACAGATCCTGAGAACTGACTGCCCTACCACAAAGTAGCCATTGATTTTTACTTTCTCTCTAGAGAGAGCTGCCTTACAGAGAACTCTCCATGTGGCTTTTTTTTGGGGGGGGGGCTTGAACTTAGGGCCTGGGCACTGTCTCTGAGCTCTTCAGCTCACGGCTAGCACTCTATCACTTGAGCCACAGCGTCACTTCCTCTCCATGTGGCTTTTGATGTGTGAAAATCAGAGGAGCTTGATTCCAGCCAGGTAGGTGAGAGGGAAGCAAGATGCACTTCCCCTGCCACTATTCACTTATTTCAGTCAAGCTCTTGGATTACTGAAGATTTGTGGGAGTTTTCTCCCTGTCTATCACATTTAAAAGGCGTTAAGAGAAGGCAAAGCTTTCAACTGCAATGTGATCAGGTGATTTCAAAATTTTTATTTCATCCCTCTCTCGTGTGATCTCAGGGAATTTAGAAGGAAGTTTATTGCTTAGTGAAACTGAGGACTCAAAAGGCATAAGACATCCCTGTCGGAAGGATCCATAAGCCCCCTACTCCGCCATATTATAGAGAAGCCCAGAGAGAAATAGTTACTTGCTCGGTAACACACAGCACATTGATGACAGAGTCATATCTAGAATCAGTCTAGGGATTTTGAGCAGAAAGCCCTTAAGATCTTTGGTAGTTCAGGGGATTGGGGGGGGGGGGTGCCTCGCACGATGTGCCCAGGCACATCTGCAAGGAGTGGAAACCATAACTGTTATACTTTGAATGTGAGGGGGGTCCCCTCCCCCAGCAGGCTCATGAGCCATGTGCTTGGATTCCTAATGGGTGGAACTATTTGGGGAGGTGGTAGAAGCTTCTGGAAGTGAGGCCCAGCTGGGAAGAAGTAGGTGCCTTGGAGCATGATTCTGCAGGGAACATCTTTCCATGGCCCTTTTCTGACTGCCATGACGGCGAGAGCCTCCATCATACACTCCTGCCGCCATGGTGCTCTCTCCACCCAAGTCCACAGAGCCAGTGAACCATGAATGGAACCCTCCAAAACGGAATCAAAATGAATGTTGCCACCGGCCACCAGTGGCTCAAACCTGTAGTCCTCATAACTCAGGAAGCTGAGATCTAATGATAGTAGCTTAAAGCTAGCCCAGGCAGAGTCCCCAACCCTCAACCAAATGGACTGAGGTTTAGCTAGAGATGGTGAATGATAGGGGGAGATAACTGCCCATACTTAGTATAAAGCAAAAAAAAAAAACAAAAAACCAAGCACTAGACAGGACCTGTCCTAATGCCCAGAGGACCTTGATGTGTCACCTATACAACCAGTTTTCTTATTTGACAAAGAGGATACTTTGATTACTTCTTCTGTCCTAGGCTTATGTTGAGGCTTTGAAGATATGGAATGTGAAGGGTACTTTTGCAGTGCCTGTGGCACTCAACAATCTCATCACTGGTTCCATGAGAAGAAGTCAGGAAAGAGCTTCCTAGGTAAGTTCAAAACCTGACCAAAGCCTCCCCTGACTAAGAATGTTTAAAAAAGGGTGAAGCACAAAATGCCTGGTACTTAGCTACATGAAGTCAGACAGGAGCTCCAAGGGTAGCAGGGTGAAGTCAGTATCTAAGGCCATGCCATCAATAGACAGGGACACTCTCTTAGAAACATGACCAGAGGTATGTGATAAGGAGCATTGAAATGTCACAAGAAAGTGCTAGGATCAGGCCTATACTTGTGATCATTCTTCTTCACTCTGCGTAGGTGTTTTCTATGCACCAGGCATCCTGCTCGACCCTGGGATAGAGAGAAGAATCACATGGTTCCTGCCTTCAAGAAGCTCAACATACTTGTGCAAATGATGAAGTTTCATAGGAAGAATTCCAGGCTCTGTAGGTAAAGTCTGCAGAAGCAGATGAATGTACGGATGACTACCTAGGGAGTGCAGATGGTTCAAGCGTCCTCCACCATTGCCCAGCACCACAGGAGCCAACTGGCTTGCAGAGAGCAAAAGAAACAGAATGTGTGTGACAAAAGGAAGCCACAAATCTGAACTACAGCCACACAACAAGTTGTGAAAACAACTACAATAGTCACGAGTCCTTCTCATTTCAAATGAGATGAGGTGATAGACAAATAAGAGATGGATGGATAACTAGATAGTAGGTAGATAGATTATAGACTGATGTAGATATAGATGATTGATAGCATAGGTAGATGTTAATAGACAGATAGTGGTAGATAGATAGATGGTAGATAGAGAGTAGGTAGATGATAGATAGGCAGATAGGAAGGTAGGTAGGTAGGTAGATAGATGATAGATATAGGTTATTGATAGAGATGTGGATGAGGGATAATTGATAGAGTTATAGCTGATAGATATAGATAGAAAGAGAGAGATTTCGGTTTAACCAAGAGCAAGGTTTGTGGGCTTTGTGTTGTACTGACCAATAAAGCAAACTAGGGCTGCTGGCTCTGGGATGCACTGACCACTAGAAGAACTTTGCACTGAGATCTAGAAGATGGGAGGAGGAAACAGTATAAGGCACTCATGCACTCTGAAGGTGGTGTGAGCCCAGACACTGTCATGGCACATTCTCCTCACTGTTGCTGCCTCACTCAGATGATCCAGCAGCAGCAGCTCTAATTCTCAATGGGCCTCTTCCTTTGGTGACTCACAGTCCTGGGTTCATGTGTGCAACCCCATGGTAAAGCTGCCATCTCCTCAGCCTGCTTAAGGATGCCCTTGCTCTCCCTTCCCATCTGTCTCTCCTCCCTACTGCCCCTTCGGCTCACTTCAGCCTCACACAGACTTCAACTCTAATTGCACAAGGTCAGGCTTCCAGAATCAATGTCTTATCTATGCCATTTCCAGGCTTTCTGCCTCTCTGATCAAGCTCTAAGGGAGATGCCTTTCTAGTTAGTTCTTTTTTCCCCTCATACTGGCCTTCTTTCTACCCCAGAGCAAGCAAAATATTTTCCCATGAAGGACATTGATACCCACAGTGCCCTGCCTGAAGCAATTTCTCAGACTCCTTCATGACTGGTGCCTTCTCATCAAACATTCTCAGCCCAAATGTCACCTTGGTCATGAGACTTTCCCTGATCACAGCATCTTTAACAATCATTCTTAATCACATTATGGCACTTATTGTTGCCATAGCACTGATTCTACTAGCAAATTACTTTTTTGTTTGTGTAGATACAAGTTATCTGTCTTTGGAAGCTTTTTTAGGGTGTAGACATCACCACTTGTTAACTGCTAGACCCACATACTCAGTGGAAACAATGTGCCATTCATACTTGGGAAATGAATGAATGATGTTGCTCTAACTGCTTATTCCTTGGGGCCTTGGAGCCCTGGGCTGTCTGTGGCTTCCTCAGCCTCCATATGAGAAGGGTCTTGCAGTCCTTGGCAAAGAGGTGGTTCTCAGAGAGCTGGCCACCTCCTTTTAATACACTACCAGAAGCCCCTGAGAGCACCTAGGTCCCTAACTGCAAACACCAGGATAGAATCAGATCTCTACAGCCACGGGATGCCAGGATATTTTTACCATGTGGACAAGATGCCAGACTCTCCCTCTGCTAATAGCTTTGTTGTCTGTGTGTCTTCATCTTTAAAAAAAAAAAAAAAAAGAAGAAGAAGCATTTGCACAGCCTTCGTGTCTGGTAATTCTTATTTCTAGGCCTTGTGCCTCACTATCCACCCACAGAGACAGCAGCAATCCCCCAGCCTCTGCCAGTGCCACTGAATCACACTGACACTGGCATCCGGTTGATTTCCTTGCTCCTGCCTTACAGACAAGGATGAAAGGAAATGCCATTTTCATCTAGCCTGGAGGGAAAAGGGAAAATGAGGAAGAATTTTCTAGAAGAAAACGCAGTCATTCTATACTTCAGCAATATCCGAATAGGAGTGTGGTGCTGCTTACATAGCCTTACCATGGATTTTTTTTAAAATGATAAAAACACCAAACAACAACAGCAAAAAAATAATCCTAAAGCAGATGTATAGCTGAAAGAAGAGAAGCCGGGTCCACGTGATAACATCATTCATGCTCAGCTCCTAATTTGGGAGGTAATGAACTCGTCCCTGCAGCCCGGGGTGCATTAGGCATCTATTAGCCTTCGAAGTGGACTAAGTGGCTGCATTTGAAATGGCCTTCCCCCTTATCCTCACACTGCATACACGGGACGGGGCTAATGGAGCCTGAGGGACCGCCCTGCTGATGGAGTAGAGACCATGTGGTCAGTTTTTACCCGAAAACCAGAGAAAATGTTCTACAGAGACACAGAGGAAACAAAAACAGGATTTCTGTGGACATTTCCTGCTTTGAGGAAGAAAGTCTCTGGGCCTTCTTCTCAGAGCTGATCTTGCCCTCCCCAATTCCCTTCTCCCCTCTTTTTTTTCTCCCCTTCCTTCCTTTTCTCACTAAATACTCATGTGCTAAACATGAGTGCTTAGCAACATCCTGTCCTGGGGACACCCCCCACACTTTCATACAGATAAAGAGACGGGCAGTCAACCGTCAGTTCCACTGCACTCCATCAAGTCTGTAGCTGGAGGAATCGCCCAAATGTGCCAGGGTCTGTGGTGTGGCATACGCACCCAACGTCGGGGGAAGAGAAAAGAAATGTCAGGAAGGATCTCACTGACAAGATCTGCTCAGCCAGGACTTAAAAGAAGAGTCAATGCTTGTTAAAGAGGTAGAAATAATCCTTAGTATCAAGGAGACAGCTCATTCTCGCAGTCAAGGCCCGCAGCCAGAGGCAGAGCTGGCCCAGTCTAAAGCAGCTAGTGGCATCCCAGTGCTCCTATTCTAAGCCTCCACTCCTTACCATGAGAGAGCAGGCCCTGCATGATCCCAGGGTTCCCCAATGAGGACCACATTTGGGCATTCTGCACCCCCATAAGCTCTGGCCTCACTTTCTTTAAACCCCCATGTACCTTCCAGATCACACTCTTTTTCTCTCTGTATGCTTCTGTCTCCAAACTTCTCCTTGCTTAATCCCCCTTTTTGCTTTTCAGCAGCTACCACCTTTTTACATGTGAACGTGAGCTCAGGTCTCTCTGGAACCTCAGAGTATGATTGTACTTGGAAATAGGAACCTTGAAGATATAACTAAGTCAAAAAAGCAATCCTACTGAATGGAGGTGGGTTCAAAGTGCAGTGACTGGTGTCTTTATAAAAAGGGGACACGGACATACAGATTTACATGGGGAGAGCGGACACATGCCAACACAGGCGGAGATGTGAGGGTTACCGCTATAAAGCAAAGGAACAGCAAAGATGGCGGGCAACTCCTCAAGTTGGCAGCAGTAAATTCCCTCGAGAGCCCAGCCTTACCTGTTGGGCTAAGGAGCAGGGTCTTCACCGGAGGACTGAGGTATGCCACTGGTCACTTTAGATGGCGCTGCACCTGCCACTTCTCTGCCCTGCTCGCCCTTGACCTTGTCTGGTGGGGGCTGAGCCCTCCTCACAGGAAACAAGGCTCTGTTCGCCTCATGATTTTGGATTTCTAGCCTTCAGGACTGTGAAAGAAGAATACATTTTAGACGTTCTAAACTACCTACATTGCAGTGGCCTGTCACATCTTCCTTAGAAACTGAAATAAATGTATCTTCCCTGACCCATGTTTTCCCACCCCACCCAGAAATACCTTACTGATGTGCAGACACACGCCCCTGTTTCGTTCTCCTGAAAAATCTCTTGGCTATAACTTGGCATGATTTGTACTTAGGTATGCACTTGGGTACTGGTGTTATTGGTGTTTGTCTTCTTTACTTTTTCTGTTTCTGTTTATGTGATTCTGAGGAATCAAACCCATGGCTTCATGCATGCTAGGCAAGTACTCTACTGCTAAGCCACATTCCCAGCCCCTGAACTCTACTTTCTAGGGTAACTTATTTCTTTATTTATTCATGGCAGTATTGAGGTTTTTAACTCAGAGACTCATGCTTGCTCAGCTGGTTTGCTCATAGCTGGTACTCTACCACTTTCACTATAACTCCAGGCATGCTTTTCGGTGATTATTTTGGAGAGGAAGTCTCACAAACTTCTATACTCATGCTGGTATTAAAAGCTGATGCTCCGGGGCTGGGGATATTGCCTAGTGGCAAGAGTGCCTGCCTCGGATACACGAGGCCCTAGGTTCGATTCCCCAGCACCACATATACAGAAAACGGCCAGAAGCGGCGCCGTGGCTCAAGTGGCAGAGTGCTAGCCTTGAGCGGGAAGAAGCTAGGGACCGTGCTCAGGCCCTGAGTCCAAGGCCTAGGACTGGCCAAAAAAAAAAAAAAAGCTGATGCTCCAGATCTCGCCTTTTCAGTAGCTAGGATAACAGGTATGAGCACTAACACCCTTTATTTGCCATAGCTTTTAAGTCATCTGTGTTTCAACTATGTTCATTGCAGCACAATTTGTCATTGCTAAAACATGGCACCAACCTAGATGCCCCTCAGTAGACGATTGGGTCAGGAAAATGTGGCACATATACACAAGGGAATTCTATGCCTCCATCAGAAAGAATGACACTGCCCCATTCGGAAGGAAATGGAAGGACTTGGAAAAAATCATATTGAGTGAAGTGACCCAGACCCAAAGAAGCATAAACCCTATGGTGTCCCTCATAGGGAATAGCTAGTACAGGATTAGGCCAGTCATGGTAGAAAATCAAAATACCCCAATAGCTGCACCCACATTGATCACATAAGATGATGCCAAGTGAAATGAACTCTACATTCGGAGGCAAGAGTTATACCACTGTTGTAATTATTATCATCATCCCATGTGAAACTCTTCTTTTGTATTCTTTTATTAATTTTTCTTATCTGTTTGTTCAATTATTTTGTTCAGTTTTGTTTCTCTTGTATCTCATTCCTGTGGTTGTACCCCCACTACCACTATATTTCATCCAAATACCCTGGATACTGTTTATACAGGTATTAGAACTGGGGAAGGGAAAGGACAAAAACCATTCCAAAAGCAATACCTATAAAACCATTTGGTCTAAATCAACTGCACACCTCGGGAGGAGAAGGTAAGGGGGAAGGGATGAGGGGTAAATGAGGGAGGAGGTAACAAGAAATGTACTTGCTGCCTTACATATGAATCTGTAACCCCTCTGTACCACAAAAAGTTTAATTAAAAAATAAATAAATCATCCATGTTTAAAATGATATAGGGGTCCACTAAATGTGATTCTATCAATTCAGTAACATATTACATATAAAAGCAAATAACTATAATATATCCATTAAGAGTGTTCCAAAAGAATGGAAGAGAAAGCAAGGCACCAGTAGCCTATAATCCTAGCTACTCAGGAGGCTGAAATAAGAAGATCATGATCTGAAGCCAGCACAGGCAGAAAAGTCCTTGTGAGACGCTTATCTCCAATTAGCCACTCAAAAATTGAAAGTGGTACCATGGCTCAAGTGGTCAGTACTAGACTTGAACACAAAGAGGCTGAGAGACAGTGCCAAAAAAAGGCTTAAAAAGAATAAAAGAGAAAGGAAATAACATGAGTAGAAGAGAATACTGGTAGTGCAGAGGCAACAGAGAAAGCTCCAAGCAATGTTAGAACTTTAGTTGTATCTTGGGGATGGATTTCAAACAAAATACCCCAAGCCAGTGGTTTTCCAACCATGTCACACACATATTTTTTGGCCCACAGTGGTAGATGTATCTTTGATCACAACCTGGTTCAGGTGTTTATGTATGGACACCATAGAAAGAACAGATCTATAAAGCGATTTTTACTCCCACTCTATGAATGTAGCTTGGTATTTTGTGTTCCCTGTACTGTGTAGTGCTCAGCCTTTCCTCTCTTCCCTCATCCTTCTTTTTCCTCTTCATCTGCTGCTTCTAGATGGGACCCATTCAATTAATCTCAAAGAAAACGAACGGGCTATGACTGTGGAAAAAAAAAAAACCTCCACAAGGATGGAGAGATCAGAGTTGGTGTTCGTTTGTGGTGCCAGGTTTGAACTCAGGGCTCTCCTTTTGAGTTCTACCACTTGAGCCATGCCTCTAGCCCAGCTTTTTGTTGGATAATTGGAGATGAAGTCATGTAGACTCTTCTGCTATGGCTGGCTTTGAACCACACTTTAGATCTCAGCGGCCTCACAGGCATGAACCACTGGCACCCAGCAGCTATTTCATTCATATTTCTATTCCTGGGACCTAGTATAGTCCCTGACACATAATTGATTCTTGTTAAATTCTGTTGGCGACATGAATAAACAAATATGATTAATTATTGAGCTTCATTTTGCTGTTCTCTTTTCACATCTAAAGCTATAAGGCTGTTGCTTTTCTTGAAGCCTTTCAAAAGCTATGTCTTCGAGACTAAAATGGATTGAATCTTATTATGTTCAGTGTTCCCTCCCGTGCCCTTGGCACTCAATCATTTCTATGAACTAAAATGCAAATGTAACAGTTTAGCTGCTTTATTTAAAACGTTTCAGTCTATTTAGTTTGATTTTCTAAATCATATCTTTCTAGCACATACCACATGTATGAAGGCAGAAATTATTTAGTCTTATAAGGAGCTCTTCCTTTATCTCTCTGAATTCAACTATACCACATCGTTTATCATTCCCCATAAGTATGCCAAGACAGCCTTCCACATCTACCTGCCCCTTCCACAGGTGTCTGCTCTACTTGGAATTATTTTTTTTTGGGGGGGGGAATCACTTTATATATCTCCCTCCTTTATTTCTCTCCTTTATATATCTCTCTCCTTTATTTCTGTATATTTTAATAACCCTCCCAGCCAATCCAACTGTGCACACATAACTCTCTGTATATATTTTCACAATTGGAACGCACATAGATTGTTTCTTCTACTGCCTTTTAGTTATGCTTTACTAGATATCTTCCTCCTCACCTCTGAGCTCCTTCAGGACATGCATGAATAAAATGTTATTAATCTTCATCTTGTATCTCAGGCCCTGAGAGCACACAGCAAGTGTGCAAGGAAGAATGAGAAATGCGAGGGTAGAAGAGAAGGAAGGATTCAAATAAAGATCCCGTTTCATTATCACTACCTTGTTCTTTGTCCATTGATGTCCAATTCAAAAGCTGTCTCCTTTATTGCTTATCCCAGCTTCTGAAAAGTGAAATGATTATTATGCTTAAACAAAATTGGCAGTTGATGTGTTTTGGGGTTTTCACAGAGTTAGACCTCCAGCAGATGTCTGCCTGGTTGAAATTCTTACTGACCCAAGATCTTAATTCTTGGAAAATTTTGGAATCTAGCTAAAAGAAAAGTATCCTCTGTTATTTCAAACCTAAACATCTCTAACCTTCTAACTCTCCTTTTCTATCAAAAAAGATACTTTGATGCCTTGATTTCATTATCATGTGATGGAATGTCACATTCCCATTCTAGCAGAACAGCATGCATTGTGGTTTTGCTTTCCTTCATTCTGATACTCTATTTAAGCCCATCTTGAAGCCTCCACGCTGCCTCCCCTTCCCCTACTCTCCAACCTTCAACTTCAACTCCAGTCTTCAACTCACATTATTCTATTCATTCTTCGTGTCTCTATTTGGTCTCATGTGCTCTTTCCAGACCCTAGACCCCCAACCTCACTGAAAATCTCCCTGTTGTCAACTCTTTCACTTGATCAGTATCAATTTGAGGTCTACATTGTTCTTGGTATAATAGAGACAGGAGCAAGATGCAACCTTGCATTTTAAGAGGATAAAGTCTTATCCAAAGGGCCAGCTCATATGATCCAGTCGTGGAGAGATGGGCCAAAAACCTGCAAAGAGAAAAGCCCAGGCAAGGTATTGAATGGAAAATCATGAGCCTGATATGCAATGGGTCCTATGAGCATCCTTTGTTCTGCTATAAACATGGAAGCTGTATTTCTGAGAAAGCACAACATTGGTCAGGAAATTGTGTTACAATGATTGTTTTTCAGGAAAGAAAGAAATTTGGAGAACTTTAGACTCAAAACAATAAAGCTGGTTTTCCTCTATAGATTTTAGAAAGGAAAGTGTTTATAATAGCCCAACATTGCTTTTACTACTGCAAGCCCAAAATAATAAATTGGTTTTTTAAAAAATGTTTAAAACCCAAAGCTCAATGCAGTTTTGCCTACCCAGCAATTCACAAGAAGTCTTTCTTACAACCCTTGGCCATTACAGTTTTTCAAGTAGCTTTTACCTGAATGAACTCCCAAAGCAAAAGTCAAACAGCTTTAAAAAAAAAAATAGGAGAGGAGAGTCCATAATTTTTCCATGTATTCATCATTTCCAATTGTCTTATAACCGATGTGAGTCTATGTAACACAAATGGTATAAGTAACTAGTTGAGAGTTCTGTGGTCACTTTGCATTTTTTTTTTTTTTTGGCCAGTCCTGGGCCTTGGACTCAGGGCCTGAGCACTGTCCCTGGCTTCTTTTTGCTCAAGGCTAGCACTTTGCCACTTGAGCCACAGCACCACCTCTGGCCGTTTTCTATATATGTGGGCGCTGGGGAATTGAACCCAGGTCTTCATGTATGCGAGGCAAGCACTCTTGCCACTAGGCCATATTCCCAGCCCCACTTTGCATATTAATGATAACTACTGGGTAAGAAGATTAGAGTTCAGCTGGAAGGATAGCACCCTGCTTCAATTTGCAGGTTTGGGTGTCTCCACTCTGCTGCCTATATCTGGGCAGGAGAAAGTCATATCCCATCAACCCACCTGGTAGGTGAACTGTACTTAAGCGAGTTACCTCCTCACATTCCATGTTCAGCCCCAGATTCCACCCTTCTGAAGCCCCATGTTTATAGAAGTCCATGGTCCTTCAGATTAGTTCTCGGACTCTACAAATACCTGCCACTAATCCCAAACTCATTCCATCAAGAGTCACCATCTTGTGTCTTATAGACCTTCTGGTTGTTGTTGTTTTTCCCCAAGACATCAAATTTAATGGAGTCTATAGACAAAATACCAAGCCCCTTAAGGCCTAGTCAACTTTCCCCACCCTTTGTGAAAGAGGTGAGCAGAGACTGCTGTGTTTGGTCAATCTTGGTAGGTGCATAGTCACTGTCTGTCTTTTCTCCCACTCTCCGCATCACCACCCCACCCTATCTATACCTGTGCAGCACAGACCACTCCCAGACATCCCTTGCATTCCCACCCCTCACATCTTCTACTGGACCAGTAATCCCAAGACTCCTTGAATGTTTTCCATTATTGTTCTATCAGCATCAGCTATGGCCGCTGTCTCAGAAAGTCAGGCTTTTCCTTCGATTGGCACAACCTCAGAACTGCCAGTGTCCCAGCTTCAAAGCCCCCCCGCCACCTTGCTCTTCCACACTACATTCTTCTTCTAACCAGCTCCATTATGCTGGGCTTAGCTCTTTTTTTTTGCCAGTCCTGGGCCTTGAACTCAGGGCCTGAGCACTGCCCCTGGCTTCCCTTTTGTTCAAGGCTAGCACTCTGCCACTTGAGCCACAGCGCCACTTCTGGCCATTTTCTATATATGTGATGCTGAGGAATCGAACCTAGGGCTTCGTGTATACAAGACAAGCAACTCTACCACTAGGCCATATTCCCAGCCCATGGGCTTAGTTCTCTGCTTCCCCTTAACCCCTCCTTCCCTACCTATTTTATTGTATCATGTGTCTCCCATATAGACAGACACTACTTCATCCTCACTAATAAGAAATAAGAAACACAAAGAAATCCCTACAGCCCTTTCACCTCTCCCTAGTAGGTCGCCCAGTTAATGCTTATGGAACCTAAAATTGAAGAGAGCCTTCAGGCAGAAAGACAAATGTAACTCATTCCCCATGGGCCACTGGAGGTCTGTGTATAACACCTGGGTAGAAAGATAAGTGACAATTTTTTTTCTGGCACCTCTCAAAACTTCCCTTTTCCTAACTGCTAAAGCAAATTCTGATTTCTCAACTTTTCTGCCACTGGGAGGCTGGAAGGGCAAATGTTCTTGGGTGCATGCTTTGAGACAACCTAGCCAGTCTCTTTCTACTACTTGCTATCCTTCATTCCACTGGTAATGCAGTATGTGCGAGATTTATTGAATCTGTCAACAGTTCGAATACTGTCACCACTTATATGTTCAAAGAAATACCAAGGGGACATGGGCTTGAAAGTAATAAAGTACAATATTTGTCTTTGCTTGGAATTGTATTCTGTTTTCTTATTTATTTGGTTCAGATACAATGCAAAGAACCTGAGACTCCATGGTTGGTCTAAATCTTCTCTTTTTCTGTCATAGATCCATGGAAAATAAGTCAAAATTACATTAATATTTACCATGCAATTTAATTGGAATAATACCTTAAAAGTGTTACAATTGTAAGAAAAAATGTACTCATTACCTGACTCGGTTATTGTAATCCCTCTATACATCACCTGTATAATAACAATAAAGTAATTTTTTATAAAACAAAGAAATTTTAAAAACTATAAAGGCCCAAACAGGGCTGGGAATATGGCCTAGTGGCAAGAGTGCTCGCCTCATATACATGAAGCCCTGGGTTCGATTCCCCAGCACCACATATATAGAAAATGGCCAGAAGTGGCGCTGTGGCTCAAGTGGCAGGGTGCTAGCCTTGAGTAAGAAGAAGCCAGGGACAGTGCTCAGGCCCAGAGTCCAAGGCCCAGGACTGGCCAAAAAAAAAATAAAAAGACCCAAACAGAAACTCTAGAGCTAAAGGACACATTACTTGAAAGAGAATTCAAGAGACACATCCTCAACTGACCCACAGTCATTGAGAGGTAACTGGATCATGAGGGGTCTCACTTCATCAGCGGTAATCAGTTGGTGGATTCACGATGTGGTAGGTTATTAGGAGGAAGAACTTGATTGGAGGAGGCAGGTCACTGGGTTGTGCCTTTGAAGGTTGAATCTCCTTATCTGTATTCTTTCTATCTGTCTAGCTTCCTTCCTTTCCTTCCTGATTGCCATGAGGCAAATGGCTGTTCTCCATCACACCTTCTCTGCCTCCCCCAAGTGATGAACACAGTTGGCCTTAGACTGGCCTCTCTGAAACTGTGAGCCCAAATGAACTTTCCCTCCTTTTCAATTGTTTCTCCTGGGTATCTGTGACAGCAAAGAAAAACTGACAGAATGACTCATCACATCTAAAAGAATTGTCAGATGATTCGTTAGCAGAAACCTGGAAGACCATCAAATGCTAAGATGAAATGCAAAGCAATGCAAGAAGAAAATTGAAAACCTAGAATATTATACCTGGCAATACTGTCCTTTACAACATAAAAGAAAGATGAAGGCTTTTACAGACAAAAGTTGAGCAATGTTCACAGCAAAACCAGGTTTACATGAAGGGCTAAAGGGAGTTCTTCAAACTGAAACAAAAGAAACCTAGCAAGTAAATAAAATACAGATGAAACTATAAATGTGACTTGTAAAAATAATCCTATAGGTAAATACAGAATGATACAATACAGCATGATGCATAATCTCTTTTAGTTCAAATAAGAGAGTTTTTTTAAGGATTGGAAATAAGTACAAATATCAGTTAATGGAATCACAATATAAAAGAAGTAATACATGGTATTAATAGCAAAGTTTGGGGAAGTATTAAAAATAAAGAGCATTTGTATGCAATCAAAGTTAAGATAATAGCTCAAAATAGATTTGCAACAATAATAAGTGTTATACAGTCCTCCTAGTAATCACAAATAAAAAACTACAACAAATACAAATACAGATAAAGAAGGAGAGTCAAAATATATCACTACAAAAAAATTAATCAGACTACAAAGGAAAATAGTAAGAGAGCAAAGTCCTACAAAGAAGACAGAATGACTGAACTGAAATAAAAACTAAGATCTAGTTTTATGTGTACATGATATCCATTTATTATAAAGGGATAGGAAAAGATACTCCATATAAATGTTCACCAGAGAGAGGAAGAATGAAAATACTAAGGTTAGATAACATAGAATTGAAGGAGAAATAAAATCTCTCAAAAAGGAAGGTAATTAAACAATGACAAAAATGTCAATTTAATCAGAGGATATCATAATTGTACACATCATGTATGTATATAAAGACAGTATTAATGGGAGGGAACAACTGGGAGAGAGTGAGGGAGGGGTGACATTGTCCTAAAAGAAATGTACCATTTACTTGACTTATGTAACTGTAACTCCTCTGTCTATCACCTTTACAATAACAGTAAGAAATAATTCAAAAGAGAGAGATGCTATTAGTTGGGCACCAGTGGCTTATGCCTATAATTTTAACTACTCAGGAGATGGATTGCAACTCGAAGCCAGCCTGAGCAGAAAATTCCATGAGATTCTTATCTCTAACCACCAAACAACCAGAAGTGGATTTGAGTGAAAAGCTAAGGGGACAGTGTCCAAGCTTAAGTTCAAGTCCCAGTACCCACCTACACACACAGACACAGACACAGACACACACACACACACACACACACACACACACACACAGAAACCATTAATGGAGAAATTGATAGAAATCGATTGCTTGAAATAATGAACAAACCATCTAGACAGAATATCAGTAGAAAATTCATAGGTAGGTAAAGACACCACAAAAATCCTTAGTCTAATAAACAAATTCCATAAGTCTTCAACTTTGTATATAGTTGCATTTCTATATACAAACAATAAATTACTTAGAAAGAAAATAAGAAACAATCCCACATACAATAGCATCAAAAGAATTAAAGACTTAAATTTAATGAAGGAGAAATATTTGTACAATGAAAACTGTAAGATATTAATAAAAAGAAATTAAAACACACAAATGAAAATGGAAAGACATTTGTATTCGTGAATTAGAGGAATTAATATTGTTAACATGCCCATAATATAAAAAGTGATTTACGGATTCAATGCTATCCTTATCAAAATTCCAAAAGTATTTTTAGAGATCTAAACACAAACTAAAATCCATATGGAGCCATAAAAGATCCTGAATAACCAAAACAATCATGAGAAAGAACAAAGCTGAAGGTACCATGATTCTCAATTTCAAAACATATCATAAAATTAGAGCAATAAAAACAGCATATTACTGACATACAGCTTATTGAAAAGACTAGAGAGACCAGAAGTAAACCTATGTACATACTTCAACTGATCTTAGACTATTGTGTCAACAATACACGATAGGGAAAGAATAATTTATTCAGTTAATGGTACCAGTAAAGCTGTATATACACATGCAAAGAAATACAACTAGACCCTTGTACACACTATACACAAAAATCAACTAAATGCTGATTAGGTCTTAGAAAACAAAACCTAAATTCATAAAAAAAAAACAAAGAAAACTTAATGGAGAAAGCCTTGATTATTAGCCCTGGTAGTGAATTCTTAGATAGAACACAAAAAGCTCAAGCAGAAAAAGCAGAAACAGGATCAAACCCAAATGCTTCTGAATATCCAAGGAATAATCAGAGAAATGAAAAAGCATCAACAGAAAGCCATGTGTTTGTTATCTGATGGGATAATATCCAAAATACATAAGAAAGAACCAGAAGGGAGTTGAAGGAGGGAGATAGAAAGAGGAAGAGGAGGAGGACTTTTTTTTATTAATAACAAAGGAAATGGAATCGGTATCTTCAAAGAAGAAATACAAATAGCCCACTGATATTTGGTACATGGAAAAGTGCTCAGTAGTCCTAACCACCATAGAAATTCAAATCAAATGGAATATCACTTTAAAAAATAAATAAAAAATAAATTTTAAAAAAAGACCAGACTGCTGTTGCCAGCAGGAGAGTCCACTAACCATGAGGGAATGATGAACACTCTATAACCAAGTCAGTGATGGTAGCACACATCTGTAATCTCAATATGCAGGAAACTGAAGGTAGAGGTTGAGGAGGGTGAGGTCAGTCCTTGCTATAGAGTGCAAGTCCGGCTTGACCATGTTATGAGAGAAGGTTTTAAATAACAAACAACTGAGACCCATAACTAGACCATTGAGCTGACATCAGGAAGAGGAGCATGGAGACCCACTGTGCTCTTTTCACAACACTTTTCTTGGGAGGCTCATTATAATTATGTTATAAAAAAAAAATCTTCATCCTGCTGCAGTGCAGTAGAAATCCAACACTCTATACATTGGACAATGTAAAGCCTCTCTTTGCTCCGAGCTTAGGTTAAGAGAAGCTGAGAAGCTGAGATGGGAAGAAATGGTATGCCTCTTGTTTATTTCCTCATCTTATACTACCCTCTCCCCAGAAACACAGCTGCTGTTTGATACTTCTGCAGATTCAAGAGGGGAGACATTCTCTCAGATCTGGTAAGTCATAGGTGAGCTTTGGGGTGGGTCATTACAGAAAAGAGGATTATCCAAAGATGACACTTGCACAATGTATTTTCCTAAGCTGGGTCTTCCCAGCCACCATTCTCTTGACAACTTTCCTCTCTGCTCATGGTTTGCAGCCACCTGTTCCTGTGTGTTTGTTATCACTAGAGAGGTCATCTCCTGACCCCAACCCACACTCTTCTTTCAAGGCTCTACACAGGACTCCAAGAAACATGCACACATCCAAGCACTACAAAGCTCTACCAGCTCAGGCCCTTTCCAGAGCAATTCTCTTTCCTCTCATGCAAGCTATTCTCATATTCAAGTTTGTCAAGTGTGAATCAGAGACCAAATTCTATGTGCCCCAAGTCCAGGAGCTGCATGTCAAATTCTTCAGGTGTTTTCTTGTAGTTCTCCTTACTTGTCTGAAAACTCTTCACTCTTTTCCTGATAATCCCCCATGCTTTAATTTCTCCAAAGGTTTTCATCTCATCTACATGGGGGATTATCAGGGAAAGAGTGAAGGGTTTTCTGAGGCTCAGAGTCTAGGCTGAATAATCCAGAACACATACAGTGATGTGCTGAAATCAAAGTTGAAGTTGAGGTTGCAAAGTTGGCATGAGCTTTTAGCAGTGGGGATTGAATTTCGGTTGCTCAGCTCCATTTGGAAATAAGGAAGCACAATTACACAGCCGTTGTTCTGGGCTTCTCATAACATCAGAGGATGGGACACGTAAAACATAATTGTCCCATTTGGAGAAATTTCCAAGGACCCCAATCTCACCATTGTGAGATTGCTCAGCTTACTTACCAGCTCCAACTGTGATACTCCATGAGTCTTTGCAGGACCTCTCTGGGGATTAGAAAAGATGCTCCTACCAAGCTCTGGTAGCTCACACCTGTAATCCTAGCTACTCAGGAAGTTGAGATCTGAGGACGATGGTTCAAAGACACCTTGGGCAAGAAAGTCTGTGAGATTCTGATCATCAACCAAATGTTGGAAGTAGAGCTGTGGCTCAACTGGTAGAGTGACAACTTTTGAGCAGAAACACTAAGGGACAGTGCCCAGCCCTGGAATCAAGCCCTAGTATGCCCCTCCCAACACACACACACACACACACACACACACACACACACACACACACAGAGAGAGAGAGAGATGACCTCTTGATGCACAAAAGAAGAAGAAAAGGAGGTGAAGAGGAGGAGGGGAAAGAAGAAAAGAAAAACTGCTCCTTCTGGACTGACAAACTGGAAAGAAGGCATGCTTCAGACAAGCGTACCTGAATGTCAAAGAGGACCACAGTCTGGATTAGAGATACATTTCACTCTTCCGTCAGGTATTCTGAGCGGGAACAGAGTCTACAATTACAAATGGCAGTCCCAAACCTACATTTTTTTTACTTTAAGTAAAGCTAATGTTTGCTACATACAAATGATAATCTTTGTTTACAAAATATATAAATATCAACTCCTTTTCCCAACTCTCAAAAACACATGTGATGTATTTCCTGAACATAATCTAAATAACCACGATCCTATCTTTATATATGGCTTTGTAAAACTTTCTAATTTTTCATTATAACAGAAGATCTTTCCACAATCTCTGCACAGTCCTAACGGATGCTATTTTATAAAGTCCATTCACGGATAACAACCAGAAAGACATCCCCAGATGTCTTTGGGAAGCCAGAGACAGGCCTACAACAACTACTAAAAATGATGACACTAGGGGTTATCCTTTTCAAAAAGATTTTTAAAAAGAGAGATGCAAATGTACAGATGGAAGCTTTGAAATTTAGATTTTAGCAAGTACTTTTTTTCCCAGAGTCAGAGTGTAAGTCTTGAAGGAAGCTCAAGAAACCAAGAACTCACCATGGTCCAGTGCTCTCTCTACTTGAGGAAAGCTGGATCAAAAAAGTGCCCCATCGGACCAACTCATGCCAGCTTTTCAAAGCCAAGGATAGCATCTTATCCAAATATTTTGCTTTAAAGTCAACTGAAAGTCAAGCTTTAAAAATAGCAAGAGGCATTTTGCAAACCTAATTAGTCTCCTCCGAGATGCTCTGGGGCGCAGAGTACCATCAGCCTGCTTTTGGCAGACAAGAAGGAAGGGGAGGTAGACTGAAGAAACCCACCATGAGCAATCAGCAGGCCAGAGGCAGGGCTTTGATGGGTCTCAGAGGGGCCAAGCAGATAGCCCCCTGACTACTCACTCACCTGCGTGAAGGAAACTAGAGGTGAAGTTCAGGGACAGCCTTCAGCAAGAGTTGTTACTTTCAGAAAGTTAATGTTTAGCACTCTGTCTCTTGGCAGATCCTCCATGAAAGGGCTTTAGCAGAAAAGGGACTCATCTCTCCCTGAACTTCCTCTTATCATTAAAATAAGGTCTGTGGAGACCAAATTTTGCCAATTCCTTTTTTTGAGGAGGAAACTGAACTAGGCATCCTAAGACTCTGAAGTGATTGAATGGATTCTGGCTAAATACAAGAGGTAGTGACAGTCCAATGTCAATGACTTGTTAATTCAAGTTTCTCCGTCTTTGTTTTTATGAAAGAAAAAGTTCAACTTGACAAGTGTTTATTGTGCACCCTTTATTATGCACAAGACAAACTCTCTAATAAACTATGCCAAGCAATTCTTGGGCATAACATATATATGTACATATAAATATGTGTACACACATATATATTATATAGTCATTTAATGAATGGTTAAGGAAATCAAACTTGTTCTTAAAAACCTCCTAATGAATCACTGTAACAAAATCAGCTGTGTTCCTGCCATTAAACAAATGATTTGCACAAAAATGGCTAGAGATGAAGGAAATGACTATTTATACATATGTGGGCAGATTTTAAAGAAATTCACAAGGAACACTGACACACCCTTGGGGGCAGCAACAATGAAAAGCTTTGGCTTGGCTGTTATTAGAGCTAGTAGAAGGTATGGCTTGAGGAGAAAATTACCTTCTAACTAAAACTGCTTTATTCAGAGAAGAGAGCCATAGCCAATCTGTGACCCAGAAAGGACGTGGAAGATAGTTAGGCTCTCCCGCCTCTTCTCATCCTCCCATTTCCTGCTAATGACTTCTTGGTTGATCCCAAAAGGAATTCAGCCATACTGAGAGGCTAACCTGTGAGTGCACAGGAGAATGATGGGAAACTGGTCAGAAAAAACAAATATGCAGCAGGATTCGTGTGCGTGCACATGCACACGCGCACGCGCACGCGCGCGCGCACACACACACACACACACACACACAATTTGATCCTTAGCTGCTGCCCTCATTCTTTCGCCTTGACTCTTGTGCTTTGATGGAAAACTCATATCCATAATGAGTAGAACACACCAAGTTTAATAAGCAATTATACCATGACACAGTACAAGCCAGGACTCCTACCTGTTCTACCTGTTAAGGCTAGTGGGAGGCAGAAGAAGGCCAAATTTGATCTGCTTCATTTTACACTTCTGCAGCTGCTCACAAGGAATAAATTGATCATCATAGCTCCCTTCCTCCACTGTTATGTTATACTCACTACCTGAAGAACATCTCCCATATCTTCTTTACCAGATCAGAGGACTCAAGTCCTCCTTTTTTATCATCCTATTCAGTAATCCCCCCCTTTCTTTATTGAGCTACAGCAGTTTTTCATTAATCAGGATATTTGGGTAGGGAAATGGCATGAAGTCTCCTTGGGTCCCAGACCAGCATTCAATCTGGTCCTCTTGGGTGATGGGGCACACAGGGGACAAAAGCCTATGGCTTTGATTCATTTTGTGTAAAAGAAATACCTTGAGACAAGTGAGCAAATAGTTCTAAGGATGTCTTACCATTAGTATGCAAGTCTTTGTCTTACTGTGTGTGAGAGATCTAGCCTTAGCAACGTGTTTCTAATGTGTACAACAGGTGGAACTTAGGGCAGTTCAAATTTTAGTTTTGTGAGAAATCTCCATATTGACTTCCACAGTAATTGTACTAATTGATATCCTCAAGAACAGTGTATTAGTATTCTTTTTCCTCCTGCATCCTGGCCAGCATTTACTGATGTTCATATTCTTATTTTTATTTATTCAGTTGTTCATATTTTTGATGGAGGCCATTCTGACTGGAATGAGAAGGAATTTTTTTTAGAATGTGTACTTCTTTTTTTGTGACTTTTTATTGTCAAGGTGAAGTACACAGGGATTACAGTTATATACGTTAGGTAGTGAGTACATTTCTTGTCCAACTTGTTACCCCCGCCTCATTTTTCCTCCACGCTCCCTCCTCCCCAATCTCTCCCCCCCCCCAAGTTGTACAGTTTGTTTACAACATATTGTCTTGTAAGTATTGCTGTTGCATTGGTTTGCCTTTTACCCTTTGTCTCACTACTTTAATGTTCCCCTTTCCCTTCCCTAATTCAGACAGATGTATAAAATACTCAGGGTATCCAAATAAATACAGTGACAACAGGGGTTAAATCATAGGGAAGATGAACAGAAGGAAAAAAGAAGTAATTTCACATGGTATGTTGAAAATAACATCAATGATAAACCACTTGTTTCCCTATTTTGGAGATCATTTCTCCTAGCATCATCTTATATGACCATATGTACATAATTACTGAGCTATTGGAAACATCTGATAGGACTATGTTTGACATAGACTTATTATTACCAATAAGAGAGATCATAGAGTTTGTGTTTCTTTGGGTCTGGCTCACGGCCAAGAGACACATCCCTGGCCATAAAAGAAATGCAAATCAAAACATTGAGATTCCACTTCACTCCAGTAAAAATGTCCATTACCAAGAAAACTAACAACAACAGTTGCTGGTGGGGATGTAGCCAAAAGGGAACACTACTGTACTGTTGGTGGGAGTATAAACTTGTTCAACCACTCTGGAAATCAGTGTGGAGGTTCCTCAAAAGGTTAAACATAGAGCTCCCCTATGACCCAGCAATTCTACTTCTGGGCATTTACCCAAAGAATCACAAACAAGGCCATACTAAAGCTACCAGCACAACCATGTTTATTGAAGCATTATTTACCATAGCTAAAATATGGAACCAACCCAGGTGCCCTACAGTAGATGAACGGATCAAGAAATTATGGTATATATACACAATGGAATTCTATACTTGTGTCAGAAAGAACAGCATTACCCCATTCGCGAGAAAATCGAAAGACTTAAAAAAAATTATACTAAGTGACGTGAGATGGAATTTTGATGTTGTTTTTATTTGCATTTTTTTATAGCCAGGGAAGTTGAAAATTTCTTCATGTATTTACTGGATACTTGAATTTCTTATAAGAACTGTCTATTTAGCTCCTTTGCCCATTCATTGATTGAGATACTGATTCTTTGGGAGTTTGGGTTTCTAAGCTCCTTGTTTATTCTATTTATTAGACTCATATCAGATGTATAGCTGGCAAAGATCTCCCATTCTATGAGCTGTCTTTTATTTTTTTTCAAATTTTTATTATCAAACTGATGTGCAGAGAGGTTACATTTTCATACATTAGGCATTGGATACATTTCTTGTACTGAGCTGTCTTTTGAACATAATGATATCCTATGATATCGTAGATACTTTTTTAGCTCAATGCAATTTCATTTGTAAATTCACTCTTCTATACTCTAAATCTCTTGGATTCTATTCCGGAAGTTCCTCCCTATGACAAAAGTTCTAATCATGCCCCTTCTCCCTCCTATAATAATGTCAATATTTCAGGTTTTATCTTAAGGCCTAGGATATTGAATTGATATTGGTTCAAGTGTGAGATGGGGTTTCCAATTTTGGTCTTCTGCAGGTGCATATCCAGCATCTAACATATATTTTGAGCTCTTTTGTCTTTTGTCTTTTGGTTGTAGGTGCATGGATTTATTTGAGTCTTCTAGTCTGTCCCATTAGTCTTTAGGTCTGTTGGTGTGACAGTATCAGCTGTCATTTTCTTATTATGGCTTTTTAGTGTAATTTGAATTATACCACCAATAAGAGAGTTATGGTTTTTTTGTTTAGTTTTATTGATGTTTTGTTGCTCTTATTTACTCAAAATTGCTTTGGCTATTTGAGGCATTTTGTGTATCCATATGAATTTCTTTTGTCTTTCTTTTTTTGGTACTGGGGATTGAACCCAGGACATTGCACTTGCTAGGCAAGTACTTCACCACTGAGCTACATCTTTGCCTCCATAAGAATTTTTAATTATATATTTCTTATCTTTAAGTAATTGTACTAAATGAGTCACCATTCAATTAATTGGTTTATGAATACATCTTAAACAACATCACCTCTTTCATCATTTCCCTCTCCCTTCCCAACATAACTTCTCCCCTCAATTTTCTTAATTTTGTGGGATATGCATTGAATTTTATGACTGCATTCTCTTCTGCCTTCCTCTCTTCATCTATCGCCTACCTTCCTTGACCTCTTCATCACCCACTTTTCAAGTACCAATTTCCTGGTATTCATTTTGTTGGATTGTGAGGTGTTTTTTTCTAAGGAATTACAGTGTTTGAGTTATCCCCTGCAAGCGTCGTATTTTGGTTTACACACTTGCATACAGTGGCATACAATCTGGAATGTGTTTGCTTGCACATTTATAAATTAGTTCTGGCTTTTACCTCCAGCTTCTCTGGGCCTTGTTTTGTGTAACATAATTTTCCCCAAGAAATACAAATCAAAACAACACTGAGAATCCATCTCACCACAGTTAGAATGCTCATCATCAAGAATATGAGCAACAACAGATGCTGGTGCAGACCTTAAGGAAAGGAAACCCTAGTGCTCTATTTGTAGGAAGATAAACTTGTTCAACCACTCTGGAAAGCAGTTTAGAAGTTCCTCAAAAACTAAACATAGACCTACCCTATGAGTTAGCAACACCACTGTTGGGCATTTATCCAAAGATTACAAACCAGAATACAGTAAAGCCACTTCCACAACCACGTTCATTGCTGCACTGCTCGCTATTACCAAGGTATGGAAACAACCCAGATACTCCTCAATGGACAAATGGACCAAGAAAATGTGATGTATATACACAATGGAAATATATTCATTCACTGGAAAGAATGATATCATATCATTTGTGAAGAAATGGATGGGCCTGAGGAAAAAATTATGGTAAGTAAGACCATATGAGTTTTAAGATTGCTTTTTTCTATCTCTATGAAAAATGGCATTGGGATTTTTATGTGTATTGTATTTAATTTGTAGATTGCCCTTGGCAGTATGTGAGTTTTTGGCTTCACAAGGTACTCCTATCAGTTGGCAAGTAAGTGACTCTTCATAAAGGTTTTCCATGAATTTATCCAACAAGCTTCTCCTCTGCAATAAGCACCAAATGAATGTGAATTTAATAGCTTAAAACAACCTCTGTTATCATGTCATTGATGGAAATTCTAGGCACATTGGACTGAGTTCTCTGCTTGGGGACTTGCAAGTTCAAAATCAAGATGTTGACTAGGTTGGACTCCTATTGACTGGCTCTCAGGAAGAAAGCTAATTTAGGCGGCAGACAGAATGTAGTTCTTTGCAATTGGAAGACTTCAGTCTTAACTTCCTCACTTGTCATCTGAGAACTGCTATTTCTTAAGGCCTGTTACATTCCTTGGCATGTGTCTCCCTCCATCTTCAAAGCCAGCAATGACACCTGAAATTTCTTATTGATTGTACTAAAGGCTCACATCTCCAAATGGCCAGAATAAAAAGCTCACAGCTTTTGAAAGGTCACATGATTTAAGTTAGGACCATCCAGATGACATCCATTTTATCACATGACATAAAATAAATTATGCAAATGACCTTACATGCTATTGATAGGTCCTACGTTCAAAAGAAAGGAAATCATACAAAAGTAAAAGTCATTGGGTATGATTCTTAGAAATCTAACTATGATAACAACTACATTGTGCTCTGTGTACACAGCCACAGTTCAGGTCTACAGCCTTTTTTGTCCTTTGCATGACAAACTCATATCAAGGTTTAATTAGTCACTTAACCTCTAAATGACCAGACAACATGCTATTTTGTCTCTGAATATTATATTTTAGTTAAGAGCCAGTACTCAACTGATAATACTCAAAGTTGTAATTTTCAAGGTTGAGGATTAAAAAATGTGAAGCTTCAGAGCTAGGCATGGTAGTATATGCCTATAAATACCACTCCTTAGGAGATGAAGCTTGGGATACCACAGTTCAAGGACAGTCTTGGGGAATAAAAGGTAATGTGACTTCATTTCACCAAATGAGCTGGACATTGTGGAATGCACCTGTAATCCTAACTAAACAGGAGACATAGGTAAGAGGGTTATGGTATAAGCTAGCCATTGGGAAAAGTGCATCACCTTATTCCCCCCACCTCCCAAAACAAAGTAAAGCAAAAAAGGGCTGGAGGTGTGGCTCAAGTACTGGACTTCCTACCAAGTAAGACAAGGTCCTAAGTTCAAACCCTAGTACACACACAAAAAAGCAACTTCTACCATCACCCTCTTCTTAAGACACCTACTGGGTGAGAAACCTCCATTGCTAAATAGACAAATTACATGGAAGCAGGCCCAAAGCAACCTTGTGTAATTCAAGTCCAGCTGTGAGCTCCCAGCAGAACTAAACAACCTATAGAGTCTTTAATCTATTGTGCTTAGTTAGCAAGATGTAGGGTGATATATATATATATACATATATATACACCATATATATGTATATATATATACACTAAACTAAAATAATAGGCTACTTCCTTCAGCAAAAAGCTTTAGACTTCTCTATTCTGACTTGCTATGGTTCTGGAAGCAATATATATTGGTGGGAGGTTCTGAGTGGCACAGAGTAAGAAGCTCTTGAAAGGATTTTATATAATGGGAAATTGACCACACCTCAGCTGCAACTGTGCACATGTCTCAAGGTCTACCCTTCCATGCCCTTGCCTTAGAATACAAGAGCAGCCATTGAATCTCCTGCCTTTACTCTCTAGCTTGATCTACTGCAGTTATTTCACACCATAAGGAATCCATTCAAAATAACCATAAAGACGTTCTGGTTTTACCCTTATACCCTTCCAAGGACCTTGAAATCTTGCCATTTGTCTTTTTCCTTGTGCATAGTCTCTAGTGCCATCAAACACAATCCGCCACCATCACATCTCTGTGATGGCTATTGTTGCCATAGTTACCAAGTATCTTTATCCTTTGATGCCAAAGACTTGGCCTTCTCCAGTTCTCTCTTTCTCTCTCTCTCTCTCTCTCTCTCTCTCTCTCTCTCTCTCTCTCTCTCTCTCTCCCTATCTTTCTCTCCCTCCCTCTCTCATACTATCTGCCATTTAAGTAGTTAATGTCTGCAAATATCATGGATTTCCAAGGTTTCACTTGCATCAGCCAGGAGGCTCTTAGACACATAAGCAGTTGATTCCCTGAATCCTATTTGGCTGGTTATAGTGTAGCCACTGAGTCAACCAGAGCCCTGGCATCTTAAGAGTTTGAAGGAAAGGACTATTTAGCCAAGCATCAGTGGCTCACACCTGTAATCCTCGCTACTCGGGACACTGAGATCTAGAATACTGTGGTTCTAAAGCTAGCCCTGGAAGTTAGTAAAACAACAGTGTATTAGAATTCCCTTTTGACCACATCCTCACAGGTGCCCTTCAATGGACAAATGGATTAAGAAAATGTGATATATATATATATATAATATGTATATATATGATATATATATATAATGGAATATATATAATGGAATTCTACTTACCTATTAGAAAGAATGTACTATTTGTAAGGAAATGGGAAGACCTGAAAAAAATTATGTTAAGTGAAGTAAGCCAGACCCAGAAAAACAAAGGTTGTATGTTTTCCTTCATTTGTGGTAGATAGAATGTATTTATAAATTTATAAACACATTGGGATGGGCTGTAAGCAGGTGGTAACAAATGAATTAAATGAAGTATAATAGACCCTATGGAGGGCTCAAGTAGTATAATCTTTTAGAAAGATCAGGTCAACGTCCGGCATAATTAACACCAGGAAATAGGTACAAGCAAGTGGAGGATGGGACCAAGGGGAGACAGGTAGTTGAATGAAAGGGAGGGAGAATGCAGTCAAGAATTCATTGTATACACCACAAAATTAAAGAAAAGTAAGGAAAGGGGTGAGTCAAATGGGAGGGTGAGGCTGTTCAAAGGGATGACACTGATCAAGATGCATTGTCTTCATGAACTGCTTTGTTATACAACACCTCCCTTGTACAACTAAAGATAATTTTTTAAATACCCATGCTGAGCTTCCTTAGAATGTTCCTGTTTTGCTGATTGAGCCTGCCATCCCTGCTACCCTGGATTCTTCTCCATGAGCCTGGGGCTTGGGGAAGCAGATATGGAGCTCTAAGTCCAGTCCTTTCCATCTTCAAGGGACACGCTCATGGCTACCATGGAAAAAGAACAGAAGATGCCTCACTCCAGTGCCCAGAACCCCTCTGCACCCTCTAATTATGCCCATGGGACCCCATCTCTTTTCAGAGCCTCAAAAACTCTTTAGCTCTTCTCCCTACTCGCTGTCAGGTAGGTAGCAGGGGTTCTTCTAAAGCTGCATGTGCAGTGGGGCCCTGCACCGATGATCTTCCCACAATTCCCATTGGATGCAGGCACATGGCATCTCCACCCCTCCTACAGCCGAGCCCCAGCTTGCCCGGAGAACACCTAACATTGTCCATAACCCTGTTGCAAAGTTCCACCCTTGGGGAAGTGCCCATCTACTACTCCCTTTGGAAATGGCTTGTTCTGTGCAACTCAGCTGCCACACAGCACAAATTGCCATGATTGTTATGGCTCCTCTTGCTTCTTGTCATCTACCTAAGCACTGCTGGACATCACTCCCCTTCCATTTGCCAGTGCCCCTTCCCCTTCCCCGCCCCAGGTATCTTTTCATAAATATATCTAGGCAGGACAGATTTTTTTTTCCCCCTTCACCCTTAAGCCTCTCTGTGGAATGGGAGGTTCTGAACCCAAAATGGCACTTTAGGAACGAGAGTGCTTTATTTGGGGTGAAGGAAGGGACTAAGAGAGTCTTACATTGTCCCTGAAAATAAATGATATAATTGATCTCATATCTCTCCCTTATTTTGTGACAGACTCCAGAATGACAGGTGCAAAGCAATCTTGAAAAGAGACCTACTTCCCTCACACATCCGCTGTGGACTTACAAAGAAAGGTCCCTGGGGTTTGCCAGGTCAAGAGCCTGAGATTCCTGCCAAGACTACATTAAAGAAAAATAAAGCCTACAGTGCCAAAGAAGCCAGTACAAGAAAGGGGAAAAAAGCACCCTGTAAAGGGGAGAGAAACACAGAAATTAAAAGGGTCAGAGATGGAAGGAAAGAGAACACCAAATACAATGGGATGCTGGCTTGCCTGACCACACCAAGAAGAGCCGCTCCTGCCAAATAATTAGTTGCTTCATTAGCCACAACCAGGTTGAATCAAAGAAGTTAATTAAAGTCTGTGGCCCTGTGCTTTCAAGAAGTAACCTCATGGGGCTGGGGATATAGCCTAGTGGCAAGAGTGCCTGCCTCGGATACACGAGGCCCTAGGTTCGATTCCCCAGCACCACATATACAGAAAACGGCCAGAAGCGGCGCTGTGGCTCAAGTGGCAGAGTGCTAGCCTTGAGCGGGAAGAAGCCAGGGACAGTGCTCAGGCCCTGAGTTCAAGGCCCAGGACTGGCCAAAAAAAAAAAAAAAAAAAAAAAAAAAAGAAGAAGTAACCTCATAGGCCATAGGGTACAGTTGTAAACAAGATACACCCAAGTAGCCCAGGCTGGGCCCCGCCTTTCCCCAGCCTTCTACAGGAAATTCTTAAAGCAGCAGAATTCAATTTGTTTGGAAACCTCTTATCTTGGGTACTCCACAAAGTGAAGTTGTATTGTTTCAAAGAAAAAAAAATGAACAGAAGGAATGAATGAGTGGATGATTAAACGACAGAATGAATTATGTAATGTGATAATGTGCATGATGACATAGAACAAATTGTGTAATGATTAATAGGTTAACCTAAGTTAGCCTATGCCGGGCATAGAATAAGGATGGGAGAAATAGTCAAGTATTGTTAGCCATAGAATCAAAGCAGGCTTAGGGGTGATGTGGCCTTTCTAGATTGGATATTTTAAGGCCCCTTGTTGTAATCTACAAATACAATTTGATTTGCATAGAAATGAGTGTATATATAAAACAATGATGTGCTGGCACCCATGGTTCACACTTGTAATCCTAGCGACTCAGGAGGCTGAGATCTGAGGATTGAAGTTCAAAGCAGAAAAGTCCCCATGACACTCTTACCTCCAGTGAACCACCAGATAACCAGAAGTGGCGCTGTGGCTCTAAGTGATGGCGTGCTAGCCTTGAGCACAAAGAGCTCAGGGATAGCACTCAGCCCCTGAGTTCAAGACCCATGACTGACAAATAATAATGATAATGATGATGATGATGGGAGTGATGATGATTAGTTCTGCAAACTGAAGTATATATATGTATGTATATGCATATTTTATATAGTATATATTAAACATTGGATACTAGATAGAGATATGTGAAAGCACGTCAGCAGAAATGGATTGCCTTCTTCCCAGATCACCAGCTTACCTCCAGCCAGCCAAGTCCACTGTTCTGTGAGGGTCCTTGTCAGCTGATTGAACATAACCTGCCACCCCGCTGTTACCTGCTCAAGACAGGAGCGAGGACTGCGGAATGACCTTTTCTATAATTGTCAACAGGATTTCCTAATGAATTCCACATTTGATAAACTTGCTCTCCCAGCTGGATGCCAATCTCACAGACCTTCCCTGTCTGCAGGGTACATTGGGATTCCCACTGGGGAGCGGACCACGCCAATGAAGAGGACCAGGCCAATGAAGCCTATGGGCCTGCCCCCCCTCACAGATTTGCATGCTTAGAACAAGCCCCTGCCACCCTGTCCACCTGCTAGGCCCATTCTCAGGAGGCTTCAAGAGAAGTCAAAAATAACTCCTCATCAGAAAAAGCTCAAGCCCCCTGCATGAACGTGAAAACCTTTGAGAATGGTCTTCATAGCTTCAAAGCCCCCATGGTGAGCGTAGCTTCAAAGCAGGGCAATGGTAGCCTTTGATGGTCGGGTGTTTTTAAAGCAGTGGTCTTAACCTTTATCTAGGTCATAGACCCCGCTGGAAACCTAATGAAACCTAGAAAGCCACATGCCATAAAAGTATACAGGCTTAATGAAAAAAGTTGCCTGATATTGCAGGGGTTCAGAGACCCCCCACAATAAGAATTCTTACTACAATGTCCTAGCCAAAATGTCCCCATCAGGATATCTTTTCTCTCACACACCCCAATGAGTATTGATCCTTCTGACCTCATTTCTGAATAGTCTCCCTCTCCCTCACTTCTCAGGACAGTGCTGCATCTATCCATCCTTCCTTCCAGGGTTGACATTCGGTAAGAGTACACGATTTTGATTGAACTGTAGTGTGTGTGTGTGTGTGTGTGTGTGTGTGTGTGTGTACCTGTCCTTGGACTTGAACTCTGGGCCTGAGCACTATCCCTAGGATTTTGTGCTGAAGGGTAGTGCTCTACCACTTATGCCACAGCTCCATTTCTGGTTTTTTTAATACTTAATTGGAGATAAGAGTCTCATGGTCTTTTCTGCCTGGACTGGCTTTGAACCATGATCCTGAGATCTCAGCTTCCTGAGCAGCTAGGATGAAAGGCACAACCCACTGGTGCCCAGGTGAACTGTATTTTTAATAGTCACCAATCATTGTTATTGAGAATGTTTCTGTCCCAGAGGTTATTTAGAGGTTATTTTGAATATCATTCATCCATCTATCAAACCTTTCATCCACAGACACTTTTTAACTAGGAACTATTTTTATTAGTGCATACTAATTGTATAAAGGGATTTCGTTGTGGTATTTCCACACGTGCATATAATGGGCACTGTCCCTGAGCTTCTTTTTGCTCAAGGCTAGAACTCTTATCACTTGAGTCACAGCTCCACTTCAAGATTTTTTTGTAGTTTATTAGCAATAAGAGTCTCATGGACTTTCCTGCCTGGGATGGCTTTGAAACATGATCTTCAGATCTCAGCCTCTTGAGTAGCTAAGATAACAGGCATGAGTCACTGGTGCCTGACTCACCAGTCATTTAAAAAAACAAAAAACTTCCATGTTCTAAAGATTTTCTGGGACTGGAGAGATAGCAAGAAATAGATACCAATTCTGTTACCATTTCCAGTCGAACTTCTAGATGTGTAAATAAAACAGCAGTTATGATATGTGGGCTAATTGTCCTATCACAGAAGGTAAGGACACTTTGAAAACCTATAGAGGAAACATTTAACCCAGATATTTTAAAGCAAGGGTTGGGCAATACCTTCTGAAGGTAAGTATGTATAGATGAAAATAAAGGGAGTATAGGACTTATCCAAATGCAGCGCAGGCCAGCAAGCAGATGAGAGGAAATACAATTGTCCAGAGCCTTGAGCTTTATCCTGCGGGTAATGGAAAGAGACTTCTGGGTTTTATGCAGGATCAAGATGATTATATTGGAGTCTCCCAAAGCTTACTTATGTTCTCCAGAGGGGACAATGGACTGGACTAATCAAGACGAAAGGCAAGAAATGAAGGGCAGGGCTGGCTAGAGTATATTCCATAGCATGGCTGACATTCGAATTATGATACCAAGGCCGGAAGAGAGTGGGTGCCTTGGGGATATAGAGGGGAAGTTCCTTTGAGACCTGATACTGTTTTAACCATGCATATCATTCTCACCCCTTGGCCCCTCATTCTCCTCATTTATCTCAGGAGATGGCTGAAGATGTACTAAAGGGCTGTCTTTCCATGGCTCCCATGTAAGAAATCTTTCTCTGCTCTTCAACATGTCTCATTATTTGGTATATGGGGGCAAGTGGCTGGACATAAATTGGGACTCCTGGACTTCGGGCTTGGAGTCTAAAACCCCAGTTTCATACCTATGTGGGCGGCTCCGATCTTTGTAACAGTCGCTGTGTTCAGCCACAGTGTAAGTCCCTCTAACCTTTATCACTTGACCGGGGTTCCATTCTCTAGACTGAAAAAAGACATGGCTCTCCTTTCTTGCACATGGAAGCCACTCAGAAATTTGAGGACTCTGAAAGCCTTTGATCTTCTCATTCTTACTCCCTGTCCCATCTCCTACTCTTCTCATTTAAACATCTTCTGGTGCTTTATCACTTCTCTCTATGACACAGATTTGACCCCTACCCTTCTGTATCCTCAGAGAATCATCCACAAGCACTCAGGATTATCTCCATCCATCTACAGCCCAAAACTCAACAGAGATAACATTCTAGATGTCACATAATGGTACACGGCTGAAGAGGGACTGAACCATGCCTGGAGTTTTTTAAGTTATTTATCTGTGCAATCAATTCACATTTGACCAGAGGTTAGAGTGCTATCCTAATGGCAATAAGAACTCCAGCAGGAGAGTGCTGATCAGAATTGAGTCTATAAGCTCCTGTGACTCTCCAGAGGAGAGGATGGATTAGAGGAGTCAAAGCTAAAGGCGGGAAGGCAGTGAGGAGCCTCCTGCCATCCTTGACACTTTGGTTCATTCTGAGCCTCATGCCCCTAAGTGCCCCTGACACATGTTCACTGAGACTACACTCCTTCCATCTCAGGCTTCAGATCTTGGATTTTGACTTCTTTTTCTCATTGGTTAGGAAGCAAGGATCTCAGTGTCCCCCCTAAATCCCTTAGCCCTTTAGGTTAAGCCAGAATGTGTTTCCATAATGTGGTTTTAAATTTTTACTAGGCATCATTTTTCTGTGTATCCAATTTCATTGTTTACATCCTCTCCCTCCTGCTCAACAACTTGGGGTGGGGGGGTCCTTTAAAGAGAAACTCCAGGCTATTTTTTTTTAAATGTCCTCCCATAGCACAAAGTAAAATGCCTTGAACATGGCTAGCCTCCTCTCACTTGCTGAATTCAGCTAAGGTGAATAGGGCTGAATTAAAAGCTGTTGTTAAGATGCAAATACACTACCTCAGCTCCACCAGACATTAAGGTTCCTATTAAAACCTTGGCCCAGAGTAATTTACTGGATCAGCTAATAATCATCCAGGATGCAATGAAGGGCTGAAACTCAGGAAATTTGTTCTTTAGACTTAGGAGAGCCCCAAGAGGGAAAAACAGAGAAGTGTACAGAATGGAGGCACGAGCCTGCCAAGCTGACAGGCAGGTAGAGTGGGGCCCTACATCCAATTATTATGCCAGAACTAGCTGAGTTCTCTTTCCATTGCTACCACTTACTAGCTCTGTGGCTTTGGGAAAGTTAATTGGCCCCTCTGGACCTTGGTCTCTGCCAAAAGGATTGCATGGTAGGATGGCAAAGACACGCAGTGCTCACGTTTCACTTGCACATTGTAGTGCCTTGTAGACTGGTGCCTGGCAGAAAGTAAGTACTTGGTGAGTACAGGTTTATGAATGAGTGGTTGTGGCAGACTTGGGTGTGAAAACCAACTCCACCATTTTCTACCAGTTTACTCCAATTAATGCAGCTCATAATGCCTCACTTTTTAAGCCCATGAGATGGGAGTTATAATGCCTTCCTCTTCATTCATCACAGAGATTGACTGAGAAAAGTGTGCACATAGCGATTCCATCAGTATTGTTTCTCCGCACCTCCTTTTGCCAAAACAACTAATAGCATTTTCACACTTTTTTTTTTCAGCCAGAAAAGAAATGACTTGGAATCTAGCTTTCTCTGAAACATTCCCTTCCAAATGAATTTCTGACCAAGGGAGAGACACAAATTGTTTGAAAAGAACTTTCTGGATGTGAACTTGGACTGGAGTTTTATGCACTCAGGTGCCTCCACTTCCTTTCCCCAAAGAAAGAGAGGATGGAAATGTGCATAAGTGTTCACTCACTCATTGCCGAAGCAATGGCAGTAAACAATCCACACGCAGTAGTAGCCAAGCTGGCCCTGGGTGGCTATGAATTTCTAGCAGCCCTCATCTAAATGGGCAGGTGGCCTCCATTGGAGCAGAGAGTACACCACGAACTCGCAGGTGCAGAACAATCTTTCAATTAAGCATAATATTGTTCTCCATGTTTTTTTGGAAGCCATGTGGGAGGAAGGGCTGTGGCCAGGTGGGAGCTCAGAATAGCAGTTACAATCTTTTAAAAAGCCTTCTGATTTCATTGCGTTGCCATTTTGAAGTCCACGGTGCTGATTGATGAATGATTTACTCCTGCTTGCATGAATGGACACAGATTCTGCGTCGCCTGTTCAAAATTCTTGCAAATGTATGGACTCATTCCAGATCCATTGAATCTGACCAGGCAGAATTGTCTTTTGGGCTCAATTGTCTGCCTCTAACTCCTGTGGAGTCTCTCTTTTAATGTCCCTTCTACCCATTTTATCCATTTAAAGTAAGACTTTGCTCCTACTAGCCAGGATGAATAGATGCAGTGGTAAAGCTTGGGTTATACCTTAAAGGAAGAGGTTGGGTGAATAGGGAGGCACAGAGGCTTTCCAGGTTGGAAGGACAATGTGAGTATGTGCCTGCTTGGAGAGAGGACAAAGAAGAAACCAGAGTGAGTATCATAGAGGTTTGGTTAGGGTACAGAGAGAGATGCCATCAGAAGTGTGTATTGGAGTCAGGTTGTTGAGAGACCTGATTCCCTTGTAAATGTATTTTTTACTTTATTATGAAACCATGGGGAACTACTAAAGATTTTAGAGAAAGGAAATTCTGTAATCACTGTGGTTTCTGTACAGGGGACAGATTGGAGCAGAGTCTAGAAGCTGTGGGGTTGGTTAGCTATACTCAGCTTCTTACTTGAGGGGAACAGAAAATGTACTAAGGTCTGTGACAGCAGAGGGATGAATTTTATTAAATGGTACCCCTAGGACCTACAGTATACTAGAGATTCATACTCAGCAGCCATTTTAATGTGTATATACATATTTTGTTAGGGATGCTTTTGACCGCAAGTAACAGAACACAGAAATAACAGTGGTTTCAGCCATAAAGAGCTGGCTTGCCTGACTAGAAATCTGGAGATTGTGATTAGTGTGTTAACTGGTCCCATGGAAGATGGCTGCCCCAATACCAAGCACTGGACAGAGCATGCTATGGAAAACACCCAATGTGCCATGTGCATACCCTCCGTCTTTCCTCTGTTCTGTGGCCAACCCTTGCTAATTAAGGTGCCTGTCAAGAGAATATATAACATTTCTAGCCTACAGGATAGAAGCCAGGAAGAAGGGAGTGGAGAACAAGGGCTGGATTAGACATCAAACTGGGACTCCCATAGCTTCATACCTGTCAAGTGTTTCCACCTTCGACAATATCTCCTGAAATCCTCCACTGTGAAGTATTTCCCCAAATAAACTGAAGCATAGAATAGACACAGGGGATGATGAAGTAAGAACAGGGAACAACCTAAGCTCTTGCTGACCAAGCAGAGATTTAGGGTCCCAACACATGTCTGGAGAGTCCCACCAAGTAAGAGCAGAGGGCTCTGGAAAGAGAAGGGGGAGGGATGTGTTAGGACTGGAGGTGACAGTTGGAAATGAGATGGTAGGGTTGAAAATCTTCATTCCAGGGAAGTTCAGGGCCATATTGGTCAATCACTGACTAGTGTTGAAGAGGAAAGGGGATTGTTATGTGGAAGGTTTGAGACACCAAAGTACCAAATGACTTGTTGGGATAGGGACAGGATTTAGAGAGGGAAGGAAGCCAACAGCATTGGTTAATGAGTTGGCATGGCTGGGAGGCCACATAAATCACAGTCTGCTTAAATCATGACTGGCCAGCAATGCTATTGCTTTCATGGTATGAGCAGTTTCCGATGAGTAGCAACCTTATTGCCTTCTCTCAATTCTCTCTCCTGATGTGGACATTTGTTCTCTTCCATAGAGGCTGCTGCTTCCAGCCAATCAGGAACGTGCCATTGATTGCATCGTCATTGCTTTCCCAGACTCACAACGTCTGCAACCACTATAATTCCCATGTATAAACCTGGCTAATACCTTCAAAAGGAAAATACACTACCCCACCAGCAGCCCCCATGCTTGAAGTTTTAGGCCTCCTATTCCTTACACCTTTGAGCATTGTTTCTTGGACAGTCACATACAAAGATGCCTTCACGATCCAAGAATGAATAAATAAAATGGAACTAACCTCTTAACAATAGATGTGCTTAATATTCCACTCATTGAGGAGGGACACAATGGCCAAAATCTTCTATGAGTTGAGAGATGCTGTGGAAGGAATTCTAACCTTACCATTCAAATGTTTCATGTGCACATGAACAAAAAAGCAACATGAGTTTGTGAGACACCAGACCAACTTGTTCTATAGATACTTCTAGAATATCTGTGGATTTGAAACACCTCAAACAATAACCTTACAGCCATTGTGACCTACAGGTTGGGAAACACAAGTTTAAAACACTTGATCATTACAGCAACTCCAGCAAAGATTTTTAAATGAGGAAACTTAAGTCCAGGAGGAAAAGAACAGCCCAAGTAAAGGCTTGGGCATCAAGCAAGTGTATATTCAGGGCTGGGGATATGGTCTAGTGGCAAGAGTGCTTGCCTTGTGTACATGAAGCCCTGGATTCAATTCCCCAGCACCACATATATAGAAAACGGCCAGAAGTGGCGCTGTGGCTCAAGTGGCAGAGTGCTAGCCTTGAGCAAGAAGAAGCCAGGGACAGTGCTCAGGCCCTGAGTCCAAGCCCAGGACCGGCGAAAAAAAAGTGTATATTCAAACCCCATCCTCACACCAACACCACTGAAGAATTCTTTCTTTTCTTCTACCCTGTGAGCCCTTAGTCCACTGTCAGAGTAAAGCTGACCCCCACGGTTTTATTCCAACCCCTGTGGGTCTATATGATTCACCTGGCACAGGGTTCCAGCCTGTCATTCGACAAAACAAACACAGTCTCCATGAGAAAAAGAACCAAGTGATAAACAATTCCCAGCCAGAAGGCTACTGCAGAAGTTTGGGGCCAAAGAGAGAAACAAAAAACAAACCCCTAAGAAAACATAAAAGCTCAGGATGATTTATTTCATAATTTAAAAATCAAAATCGCCTGCAGGCAGTAGGACTTGTTTGCCCAGTTTTACCCTAGAGTGAGTCATATAGCTAAGTTATATACCCTTGGAAAAACCAGGGCTTTTCCTATGGGGGCACAGAGATGTCATTAAGCCCCACACTGCATGTGGCAGTGCCCAAATCAAATGTCCTTTGAAATCGAGACCAGCAGGGAGGATGCCTCAGGGCTGTGCTGTGTCCCCATAGTCCCATCCAGGAGGTGGCGGGGAAGGAATGTGGAGGAACAGAAAATCACTTTTGCCTTACGAGGAAGGCTCCAGAGAGACGAGGCAAAGCTTTCTATGCAGGGCTGGGAAGAGAGCAGGACAAAAGAGAAGACGGATATTCATGACATAGATTGAATCTTGTTTGCCATGAAGGCACAGACTAGGCATAACGAACAGCTATGAAATCTCAAAGACAGGCAAGGAAAAGCATTGTAGTTTGGTTTGTGGGCCAGTCCTGGGTCTTAAGCTCAGAGGCTGGGTGCTTTCCTGAGCTTTCTTTCTTTCTTTCTTTCTTTCTTTCTTTCTTTCTTTTTTTTTTTTCTCAAGGCTAGCATGCTACCATTTGATTCATGGCTCCACTTCCAGCTTCTTGGTGGTTCTTTGGAGAGAAGAGTCTCACAGACTTTGCTGCCCGGGCTGGCTGGCTTCAAAGTGTGATCTTTTTAGCTCAGCCTCCTGAGTAGCTGGAATTACAGGCATGAGCCACTGGTGTCCAGCAAGCATTGGGTTTTACTTACAAGTCTGGGAGTTGAGTTTGGCTGATCTCAGTGGGTCTTGTTATATCTTGCTCATCTGATAGGTCCCTAGGAATAGCCAGTCCCAATATGTTTTGCTCATGTGTCCTGCAGTTGGCTGGCTATCATGTTAGCACTGGAGGTAACTAGCCCATATGGCCGCTATCATCTAGCAAAGTGACCTGGGTTTCTTCCAGCAAGGTTCCCAGGAATAATAGAAGCACAAAAGACTGAGTCTCAAGGCCAGTCCAGATACAAGGGAGGGGGAAAATAGATCCTACCTCTTGACAGCAAGAGAGGCAAAGTTGAAAGACAAAGGGCCCAGGTGCAGAGACAGGTGCAGAACTGGGAACACTTTAGCAGTCAGTCTCCAAAAACTCAGCCCAACTGGCAACATTGCAGAAGAGAGATTGGCTTTGTCTATCTGTTCACAAATTGTCAGAAATGATCAGCAGCCAGTTCTCATCTTGCAATGCTGGGAAAGTACTTCGAGCCATCGGCTAATACAACAGACTGCGAACTAATTTTTCTTACATCATAATCATTGTTCATTGAGTGCCGAGAATATACATCCGACAATGATCACAGAAGTTGATTGCGACAATCTCATTCTGAGCTGTTAAGCAGGCACATTCTGCAGGAGGAGGCCTCCCCAGCTGGGCATATACAGCTTGCCAAGTCTTGAGCCCAAGGGTGGAGAAATGTCCAGGTGGAGCAAGAGGAACCTAACAGTTTGAGTTCTAATCTTTGTTTTCAGAGCTTGTCTGCTCCCATTTACTTACCCAAACACTTAGACTTTATTTCATTTCTTCATATTTCAAGTTAGGATAACGCTAGCCTTATAAGCAGACAGAGCCACGGCTAGCATTTACACCACCTGATTGTGGATTAGAGAAAGGTTTCTCTTTCTCCACCTGGACATTGCTCCATCCCTGGGTTCAAGACTTGGCAAGCCCTCTGTGCCCGGCTGGGAAGGCCTTCTGCAGACCCAGAGAAACATAGACTGCATGTTTCCCTGCATTTGTGGTAGCTAGAATATGCCTACAGATCTCCAAGTAAACACACTGGGCTTTGACCTCGTCTTTTAAAATGATTATACAACTTCTACTCTCCATGGGGTCTATTATTCTTCCGTTCATTCATTTGTGACTCCTTGCTTACCACTCATGACATGGTCTTTCTGACAGAAGAGTAGAATTCCACGTGTGTATATGCCACGTTTTCTTCATCCATTTGTCCACTGAGGGCCATCTGGGCTAATTGTGAATAATTACTCAATTCTTATGCTTATCAGTTGCTGTCATGCATCGGGGAGGGAGGGTTGTTTCTCTTCTTTCCTTACAGATCCCAAGTGCCTGACACGGAGTCTCGCAGAAAGCCGGACACCACACACAGGTGTTGCGGGGATGGATGATGAATCGTAGCCAGCGCCACTGTTGGGCTGGGATTCCTCACATTCAGAAGCCACACTGTATTCTTGTCTGGCTGCAGGGCCCCACTGGGCTGAGGTGCTCAGTCCAGGTTTGTTGAGTGAATGAATCTGAGAATCTTCTCTTTCTCTAGGACATTGCAGAGACTGAAGACAGAGCTCATATTGGTCACTCCAAAAGGACAGCCCTTCGTATCACATCCAGAGAGTGAAATTGCCTCTGACATGTAATTTTAAACCTGAGATGCCTGGACATAAAGTCTTACTCAAGTAAATGGGATCATACATCAGGGCATTTCCACTCTACCAAATGGATATTGGGGATTTAATGTGGTCTCAAATTCCCATCCAGGCCTCCCCGGGCCTGCCCCCTGGGACAGGGGCAAAGGCAAGTGAATTTTCAGAGTTACCATGTACAAATGGGTAGCCTTACTTCAGCCAAGTAAGTAATCCCAAGTCCGATCAGAGACTCACTATGCTATCTCATCAGTAAAAGGCCATTGCCTCCCTACTTTCCATTCTCAGCCATCTCCATCTACCCCAGGCCTGGGAGAAACCATTATCTTTTCCTGACACCTTCAGTCCAGTGGAATACGAATTCCATCAGCGCTCACGTCCCCAGTCACTTTGTGGTGGGTAACTATATAGCAGGAATTGTGGGAAGAATACCAGCCTTTGTTTGAATCCACAGTCAGCTTTTTATTCTCTGTGTAGCCTTGAGCAAGTCATTTAACCTCTGTGAGACGGTTTCCTCGTCAGTAAAACAGGTACCCTAAAATCTGCCAGACATTGTAGAAACTATATGTAATAAATGTCCCTTGCCTAATATACTGACCTTGAATTCTTCAGGGTAGAAACCCTCCCCCTCCTTATTCCTTCATTTATTCATTTACTGAGTATCTACATTTATTGAGACCTATACAAGGTCTCAAAAGAAAAACACTGAGGTGCCATTTCTGGTATACATGAGCTTATGGTCCCATGCAATTAACCATCACCCCATCATATAACAAATGTTAAAATGATATGAAGGGCAAGCACTGTAAGAACACAGAGGAGGGTCCGAGTATGCTTGAAAGGCTGGAGAAGGCACTGAAGAGCAGCCAGTGTAAACGGCTGTGAACTAGCAGTTTGCCAGGCAGATGAGAGAGTCAGGAGGGAGGGTACTCAAGGCAGGGAGAACAGAGTAGGCAAAGTCAGGTGTCCCATTCTGGTCACCACTGGAAGTGTGACTCTACAGTCTCCAGCTCTGAAAGTCAATGAAGATTCTTAGTGAACACGTGTTCAGTGAGCAAATCTGTGTTAAGAATGCCATAAGTCATCTCAAGCTATTACTAACATTCCAGAGCCAGGTGTGTGTTTGTTTGTTGTTGTTGATAGTGGTGGTGATGGTGAGGTGTGTGTGAGTGTGTGTGTGCGTGCAAGCACGTACATGTGCACTGGTAATGAGACATGAACTCCAGCCTCACTCTCTTGCTTCATTTTTGTACTCAAGGCCAGTACTCTACCGCTCTAATTAACCAGCTTTTTGCTAGTTAATTTGAGATAAGTTTTCTGCTCAGTCTGGCTTCAAACCTTGAGCCTCAGAGCTCAGTCTCCTGTAGAGCTAGGAAAACAGGACTGAGCCACTAGCACACACGCTCAAGACAATGATAGTTGTAGACTCAGCTTTTTCTATGGCTATTTTCTCATAGTTCTGAAATAACTGGTAAGAATTTTGAACATGAGAAGTGGAGGCTAAGAGATTGACAGATGATAAGAAATCAACCCCTGTCCTCTAATCAGATGTACTAGGAAGAAACCTTTTTTTTTCAATCTACACACTTGGCCTCAAAATCCTTGCTGTTTAATTCTACCATTACTGATCAACCTATTCCACCGAGTAAGCACAACACTCAAGACAAATGCTAGAGAGGAGTCTAGAGGAGCATGAGCCAACTTTGCAGGGGAAGAAATGGAAAAGGATAGTCTCTGACTTTCGACATCTCCAAGAGTTTCAACACCATTTCTCATACCTCTATTTTATAAGAAGAAGAAATTGAGGTTTGGAGGATTTGTATTTCTTCTTAGTAGCTGCAAGATTCTAAGTTAAAGGAGGGGGAAAATTGACTTATTTTCCTTGTTGTTATGAATCAAGTGCCTGAATCTTCCAATATTTATTTATATATTGAAATTCTAGCCCCCTTGAAAAAAACAAAACAAACTAAAAAAGGCAAAGAACTAAGGATGTGACTCCAGAGGTACAAAGTTCCAAGTTCAATCTATAGCTAGCTCTCTCTCTCTCTCTGTCTCTCTCTCTCTCTCTCTCTCATACACACACATACACACACACACATACACACAACATTGTGAATCAGTTGGGTAGGAAGTAAAACATCTACATCTAAAAGAGCTCATCTCAAGTGATAGATTAGAAAATTAGTCTGGATTACCACTAACCAATGCAAAGATTTTTCGGTACCATGAAAGGAATTATTAACAGGAGTAAGGACTAGACTGCCATAACCAAGACAAAGAGTTGCGGGAATTCAGACACTTAAAAGGAAGTTTTGACTTTCTCCAGGAGTCATGCAGAAAGCCTAAAAGGAACCAGGCTGAGAGTTATAGGAGGGAGCGTCTATCTGTCCTCATCATGAGACTTCCAAGTCAGGCAAAGTCATGTATTAAAGGACCAGATATTTCTTACATATCAGCTATTGCACTAACCAAGAGATATAGAAGTGGCACCCATGACTTCTACTCTAGGTCTTTTGCATACTTGGTCACGTGACCATACCTCACCGCAAGGGTTGCTGGGAAGTACAGTCTGAGCTGAGCTGTCAGGAAGAATTCAAACAGATTAGGAAAACCAAGAGCACATTTGGCCACATTCACTGTATGCCATTCCAATTAACAGAGTGTCTGTCAGTTAACATTTTGTTAATCTAGTACCACATTAAGAATACGTGCACATGGTGAAGTCCTTGGTGAAATTAACATATGCTTAAAGATGAAGAAAAGGGAATCACATGAAAGTACATCAGGTCCTGTTAAGAGGCAAGTACCAGTAGAAGAGGGAGGGCAGACAAAAAGGGTAAATGAGAATGGGTGTCTGGAAATAGAAAAATGAGACTTACTGAAATTATTTGAATAAAGCAAAGGCGGACGGATGAGGAAGAATGATGGAGGGGGGTGAGTTTAGTAGGGGAACATTTCAGCACATGTGGAAATGTCACCCTGGATCTTTTTATTTAAAAAATCTTTTTATAAAAAAAAAGTTCATGGGATAGATTAGCATTAACATAGCAATACAGTCTAAGAGCTCCACTACTGGGCTCGATCTGTGTAGTTCTGACAACTGGCTGTAGCATTTAATATCAGATCCTGGGCGAAGTTAACTGCCATGTGCTTCAACTTCTTTACCTGTTCCCTGGAGATTGTAAATGGTTAGAGGAATTAAGTGAAGTATCACCAATAGGAGGGCTTAGAATGGTGCCTGGCAAGTGGGAGGAGCTCTCCGAGCTGTTGCTAGGGAAAAGGGAAAGGAAGGAATACTTCCACCCGTGTAGACCCCCCCCCTCCCACCGTTGGCTTCTTCCCCATTGGCCCATGTAAGCAGCACCTCAAGCATTTTCATGGTTTGTCACTGACAGGGACGATTTAGTTCTTTCTCACTTACAGGGGTGAACCCGTACCCACCCTCTGGTGCTCACTTCTTTACCAACTGGAGAGAGAGGATTGCTTTGTCACACGTGGAGAGCAGACTAGAAAAACTGCAAGGTGCCATCCCTGGCTGTTCTGTAATGTAATTAGATTCTAAGCAAATAAAAACACACCCTACTTGCTGGATGGGCTCCAAAAAAAGGGGGGGTGGGGGAAAGCTTTGGGAAAAAGGAGAAAAACATCATGGAAAGAACAAATACCAACCCACAAGTAAATAAATGGAACTGTCACCCCTGCCAGGGTGCATTTACAAATGGGTAATCGGGGTTTTCAAATGGAAATGTAGTTTTGTCATCCCATTTGGGTTTTCCTGATGAATTCTGTGCGAAGCCTGTCTCCTGCATTCCAGCAGACCCGGAAGTCCTCCTGATTAACAGAGCTGATGGTCTCCCAGGAGAAGTTACAGTTGCTTGAAAATGCAACCCTTTAATTAGCACAAGCCCTAGCTACCTGGGTCTGTCTTGATCCTATGGGGAACTCTGGAATTGAACATGGCAGCTACCTGGGTTTGTCTCGGCCCTATGGGGAACTCTGGAATTGAACACGTGGCAGATTCATGCTGGAAAGAAGCTGGTTATTCCTTTGGGGAAGGAAGAAAGTCACAAGTGAGCACTGACACTGAGGTCTAGAAAGATGAAATTACTTTCCCAAGTGAATGGCTAGGACAGCTAGGGATGAGATTCACCTCTGCTTTTCGGTTTTAATTGCTTTTCCCCCCATAATTCTGGTATAAAATTGGACCCATGTCCTAAAGAAACTCATGAGTGGTAAAGTGGGTCACTGGAAATGCTGAAATGACCCTGAGACCCGTGGGAGCAACGAATGGTGCAGGTAGTAAGGACCACACAGCCTCTGAGACAGGACTCTGGCCGGGACACCCAGCTGATAAGGGGCAAAGGCAGGGGCAGAGGTAAAATTCATAAGATTCTGCATCATGTGGTTGATGTCATGGATATCAATCTCTGGCTGAGGTTCGGGTTGTGTAAGGCTTGAGATGGAGAAGGAGAAGCAGAAGAACTGGATGAGGAGGGGGGGGGCACGAGTTTCTTTACATATACTGGCAGGGGCTTTCCTCTCTGTGGGCTATGGGCCCACACTTGTTTCTCCTTCCATTATTCTCTGCCTGCTGGGTTTCCCTGCACCTTGCTCCCACCCATGTTCTTACCTACAGTAATACAGAAATCCTCACCCAACTCAATCCTACTCCTCCATCAAGGTCATCCCAAGGTCAGAGCAGCCAGATGCCTTCTCTGCCATCCACCCATTTACTTAACAATAGTCTCCACTCAGCACTAATGATGTGCCAGGTGTTGGGGACTCAATAGATTCCAACGTTTAATCTGAGGACAAGGAGGAAGAACAGAACTACCATAGATGTGACGGCAAGGGAAGACTTCTCCGATGACAAGGCTGACATTTGAGTAGAGACTTGAAGGAAGTAAAAGAGGAACCCACACGGCAACTAGAGGAGTTAATCCTGCCAGGAAACAGCAAGGTGGCAGCATAGTTGGAGGAAGGAGGAAGGGATAATGGCCCAGACAGCAAAGATCTTGCTTCCCCTCACACACACCGGAATGGACGGCTCTCTGCTGTCCTCTTTCTCCCTCCATTCCCTGGGGAAGTTTGTTTTGTGTCTCACACTGTGCTTCAAGCCATGCTCTAGTCTGTTGTAAGCATACCAGCCCTCCACCGGACTGCAATGTAATAAAACTGAAGACCTTGTGTCCTTCAATAACACATGGCTCATGCCCAGCACTGAAGTGTCCCTCTCATTGCCCTGACTCTCAACAGTCAAAATGGGAGAACTCTACAAGGTATGTGGGACACGAGAGGGTGGGAGGTAGCTCTAGGTGAGAGCAAGTTCCAGCCTTTAATCAGAGCATCCAGTAGGACAATTGGCAGGACTCAGATGTCACGGCAGTCTGTCCAGCATCCCTGATGAGTGGCACTCAGCACCTAGTCTATTGAGTTGGATCCTGGGCAGGAGTGGTTCTCGGGACCTGACTGCATGCCAATTTGCCATCTGAATGTTAGTATTAGTAAGGGTTCTGGAATCAGGGATAAGTTCCAAAGGGTAAGGTTAAAGATGTTGTTGTATTGAACAGGAAAACTGAGGCCGAGAGCTTGTTCTGAGACTGGGCTAATTGCTGCCAGAAGAGGAGGAGGAGGAGGAGGAGACAGTGGCTCCTTCATCAGATTCCTTAGATGACTCCTCCCACCCCCAGGTACATCTTATCCCACACCAGCAGCTACTATAAGGATAAAGACACTATCCAGTTGGAATCAGGAGGAAGAGCCACCCAGCAGAGACAGCATGCATAGGCTTCTGGTTGCTAATTTAGACACATGGAGAATCCAGTGCTGGCTCCAACTCACACAATTATTCAGACACAATGCTTTAAAGCACTGCTTCCCCATCATGTGTGCCCTCCCTTTCTGTGAGCTGCTCTGACATGCTCACATGACTACCTGAGAAGTGATGGCGGGCTGGCTATGCCTCGTAGATATAGATCAGGTCTCCTGTTAGAGCCAGTTTTGAGCCTGCAAAGAAATTTGTTAGTTGAAAATGCATAGCAGCTCCAGAGCCCAGCTCTGAATCTACTAGCAGCTTCCCTCTAGTAACCAAAATCACAGAGACATATAATTATCATCCTGATCTTCCTGATTCCCACCCCCACCCCCACCCCCGGCCCAGGCTTACTGCAGTCTCTAGAGTCACTGCATGGGAATGTAGACTCTATCAGCCAACAGTAGAGACTCCACTTTCCCTCTCCCTCGTCGCATCAGAATTGTGTGGAGCTTTCCAATGCCTCTAAGAGGAGGCTCCAGATAGGAAGAACACACACACACACACACACACACACACACACACACACACACACACACACACAGAGAGAGAGAAAATTCTCTAGGATCCCCTAGTCTATTCATGTCATTTCATAGAACAACAACAACAAAAAGAAACAAAGAAGATGTGATCCAGCAAGAGAGGTATCATTTTATTTTATGGCATTTTAGTTGTTTTAGTTTTTTGGTTTTTTTTGGTCAACTGTGGGGCTTGAACTCAGGGCCTGGGCACTGTCCTTGAGCTCCTATGCCCAAGGCTAGTTCTCTACCACTTTCAGCCAAGTGCCACTTCTGGTTTTTTGGTGATTAATTGGGAGGAGGCAATGTCTTACACTGTTGTTGTAGCTGTGCAAATGGATAAACGTGAATGGATCCAGGACAAATTTTGAAGGCTGCACTTCAAGGACCTGCTCTTGTACTAAATGCAGATGAAAGAAGTCTGGTAACCAAGTGAATAGTTCTCAAATCCACCTCTTCAGGACAGGGCATTTCTCCAAACTCATATATTCAACTTCTAACTTGACATCTCTACCTCAATTTCCTATAATAAATCTTAAAGTCTTTGTCTATCTATGGAAACAAAAGTTCCTCTCCTTGTCTTTAAAGTTTCAGAGACAGATTCTAATTGGCTCATTAAATAGTATCCCCACCCCTTGGACAGGTCAAGGGACTACAATTGGTCATGCTTGGGTCATGTGGAAGAAGACTGGGATTGGCTAGCTCCCAGAACCATGTACAATTTGAAGAGGCAGTGTTGTCAAGGGAAGGACTGAGGAGGCAAGATCAGAAGAGAAAAGAAATGAATGCTTGGTAACAACAGATGCCAGCTACTAATGGCAGATCATTGCCCTTAAAATGAAATATAAGCCCTTTCTCGTGATACACAAGAGCCTTTACCATCTGGCTGTCTACCTCCCCTGCTTCCACTCTTGCAATTCTCACTAACTATGCCCTAGTGGTACTGAACGACCTGCTGTTTGGACTATGCCCTGCTTTCTGCACCACCTCTGAAACCCTAGGAAACGTCCCCAAACGCTATAGCATTCAGCTCAAATGTGATGTTTTTAAAAAAAACTCTTCCTGATACTCAGGCATCCATGTACTCTACGCCATCATCTCTCATGACCTTGAAAATGACTCTTTGTGTTGCCTCTGTGTGTCCAAGTGTATCTACAGGGCTGGAAGCTCCCTGAAAGCACAGCTATGTCTTTCATCCACCAACATTTGAGATAGCTCTGTACATGCTAGTTGTACGAGTGACTAGGAACTGGAATCATGGGGAGAGGAAAGACGGAAAAGAGATAACTGAGGAGAAAGGGAGAAAGAGAAAAAGAAGCTAGACTTAGCAATAAGTGGGACAGCATTTCTTAACCTAGCAGGAGACTAGAGCCCCTGGAGCTGATCAATAGGCTTCCATGTGTTTCTGATTTGAAAATGAGTTGGACAAAGTTTGTTACTGAGTTAGGTGTGAGTTAGGACACACACAGAAGCAGGCAGCTACGGTGTCTAGACAATACACACACACACACACACACACACATTTTGGAACTTGTGATGTGGAATAATGGTCCCTTTCAAACACTATGGTGGGAGGACCCACTGGAACAACCATTTTGAGAAGCGATTTGGCAACATCTTGCAAATTCGAAGATATATAAACCCTATAACCCAATGGTTCCACTCCCAGGTAGAAGATGTATCACACACCTGAGGACATGCACAAGACGAACTGCAAGACTAATGTTTCTAACTGCAATATTATTCATGAAGATGAAAGATTAGAATCTGACTAAATGTCCATTTACTGGAAAACAGGTAAGTAAATCTTGATATATGTATTTATTGAAATAGAACACTGGAGGCAACTGTAATGAACTAGCACCACCTCCAACAAAATGGATGACTCTCAGAAGTATGTAGGGGAAAAAGCACATTGCGGAAAGATATGTAAAGTATGATATAAACAAGACCATACAAAACACTTCGACATCTTGCTTGTGGATACATAAATATGTAGTGCAAGTCTGAAAAATGAGCATGGAAATGTTCGACTGTGCTCAGAAGGAGGCTTATGCCTGGTGTGGAAGGGACATAAATGAGATTGGGGGCCAAGGAAGCATACACAGTGTTAATAGGAAAATTCAACAACACCTGTAATGCTTTGTTTCTTTCTGAAAAAAATCTGAGTACACACTGAAAATCTTTGATAGATGTGTATAGTAAACCTGGAGGGATTTTAAATATCATCCTTTGTAATACAATGTAACTAAGCATATGTGGCTAATTAATTTTAAAGTGGAATTAATTAAAATATAATACAATTAAAAGTTCAGTTCAGCCACACTAGCTATATTTCATGTGCTCACTAGACACATGGGACCAGTAGTTACCTCTAGGGACAGAGCAGATTGTAGAATATTACCATCACTCCAGAGTTCCTGTGGATAGCCTTCCTCTGTGCTTCTGGATAACCAAATCATTCAGAGACAGAAGTTAGAAATCAAAGTCACCAAGGTATCATTCCCTACCATGTGTCACAACATGACACAGAAAAGCGTATAAAAATTAATTGTGGGCTGGGCGCGGGGCTTAAGTAAAGGAACCCTTGCCTGGCAAGCCTAAGGCTTCAGGTTCAAATCCCAACATTGTCAAATTTAAACAAAAAGGAAGGAAGAAGGAAGGAAAGAAGGAAGGGAGGGAGGGAGGGAGGGAGGGAGGGAGGGAGGGAGGGAGGAGGGAGGGAGGTGGGAGGGAGGAAGGGAGGAAGGATGGAAATATAAATTTGCTTTCTGTTAGGAGATTCACTTAACCCCCAAACAGTTTCCATATAGTCTTCAATCACTAAATATACAAAAAAAAAAGTCATTAGGGTATATGACCAAGAATGTCTCATATCTAAATAAGTAAAACTATGTAGAAGAATAAAACTAGGGACTGGGAATAAGGCCTAGTGGTAGAGTGCTTGCCTCACATACATGAAGCTCTGGATTCAATTCCTCAGCACCACATATATAGAAAAAGCTAGAAGTGGCGCCATGGCTCAAGTGGTAGAGTGCTAGCCTTGAGCAAAAAGAAAAAAGCTATGGACAGTGCTCAGGCCCTGAGTTCAAGCCCCAGGACTGGCAAAAAAAATAAAATTAAATTAAAATAAACCATAGGCAAACATAAACTCAAAATTGATAAGAGGCTTAAATATAAGACCTGGAATTTTTAAACAACTATAAGAATACTTTAGGGGCAAAATTTCATGACATCAGGCTGGGCAGTGACTTTTTTTTAACACCCAAAACAAAAAAATTTTAAACATAGATAAATGGGGAAACATCCAACTTAAAAGCTTCTTCACAGTTAAGGAAATAGCAGAGTGAAGAGACCACCCACAGAATGGAGAAAAATAATTGCAAACAAAATATATTATTTGGAACTCAATAGTAAAGAGACTAATAATGTGATTTTAAAATGGACAAAGAACCTAAACAGATTTTTTTTCAAAAGAAGACACAAGTGGTCAGCCATTACATGAAAAGGGCATATGATTAGCATCACTAATCATCAGGGAAGTGCAAACATATGCGCAAGAAATATCACCTCACACCTCTTAGGATGGCTCCTCTCAAAGACAAAAGATTAGCCAGGTCCTAGTGGCTCACACCTATAATCCTAACTACTCAGGAGGCTGAGATCTGAGCATTGTGATTAGAAGCCAGCCCAGGCAGGGCTTATCTCCAGTTGACTACCAAAACACCCAGAAGTGAAGCTGCTGGCTCAAGGGGTGGAATGCTAGCCCTAAATTTTTCAAGTAAAACTACCATATGATCCAGCAATCCCATCCCTAGATCTACATCCAAAGGAAATTACATCTTGTGTTGAAGAGTCATCGGAGCTCCTATATTTACAAAAGCCAGTATCTGGAATCAAACATAGGCCCATCAACAGATGACTGGTTAAAGCAATTGTGGTATATATACACAATGGAATACCTGTATAAAGGAAGTAGAAAGGAAATACAAAGGAAGGAAATCCTATCTTTTGTGACAGTGTGGCTGAATCTAGAGGATATTTAGCTGAGTGGAATAACCCAGGTACGAAAAGACAAGCCTGCTCTCATTCATAGGTGGAATTTTAAAAACTGAAATTCATAGACACAAAGAGTGGAATTATAGTTTCTAAGAGTCAAGGATATGAAGGAATGTTGGCTAAAGGAAAACTATTTCCTCTACACAGGAGTTCATTAGACCTGATATATAATATGGTGATTGTAGTTAAAAGTAACATGTTGTCGACTTGAAAATTCTTAAGATTGTAACTATCCTCACCATTAAAAGATTGATGTGTGTGAAGTGACTTACATGTTATAGATCGAATTAGTCATTCCATAACATGTACATATTTTAAACATATGTGGTCCTCTATAAACATATATAATGTCCATTGTCAGCTATAAAGAAGGGGAAGTAAGTAAATAAATAAGTTGAGCCTGTGAACGTGTTTTCACTTCCTGATACCACCAAAGCAGACCTGAGATCCCTAACTAATAAGATCAATATTTTTCTATGTACATGTCTCCCCATAAACTAGGGAGAAAGGAACATGAAGACTTGATTCAGAGAAACGCTCAGGTGCACACATGTGCACATAGGCATATTCACACACCTACATTCTCACGTGCACACAGTTGGGTGAGTGGTCCTGGAAAGAAGTCTTGAAGAAGAGACATTGAGATTCACGTGTGCTTGCTTGATGACATGCACCACTGTCTTTGTCTTAAAGATGAGCAGCCAACCTGGCAAGGACCATGGGCAGGAATCCTCATCCTTCACCAAATGCCTGCTATGTGCAAGAACATGGCAAAGCACTTCACAATTGCTGTCTCATCCGATCCTCATAACTGTCATGATTAATTGACAACAATAAAGTCTCCTTGACTTCAAAGCTCCTTGTTCCTCCCTCCATATAAAAGTGCCTCTGAGGCTAACCAACCCTTCCTTAATAAGAAGGAGAATTAAACCCCAACGACCTAAGGACATTTGGTTCTATTTCAGACAGAAATAAAAGACTGCTGAATACACAGGTTTACTTATTACTCGCTGTATGCATACTGGGCTGAGTACTTAACTGCACTGTCGCACTGAATGCCTGTGCATACTTGTGAGTACTTGTCATGCTCAGTTTTACATCTGAGGACATTGGGACTCACTGAGATCAAGCAAGGTACCCACGTCCTCCTAGCCAGTAAAGTGGAGCCTCTGAATCTGCCCTAGTCTACTAGGACAGAACAGAAATTCTCTAATTTGGAGATTTAGGGTTCTGATTCATCAGACCTAGACAGGACCCAGGATCTGAAGTTGTCATGAGCATCTCATGGAATCTGAATGCTGGCTGACTCACAACCATGCTTGAGAAAGCTCTGATTTCACGTGGCACAGGTGGGCAGAACCCAGCCCAAAGCAAGGGCATTCTCAGGGAAAAGCAGGCCTTCCCATCAACCCACATCAGTCCAGGACACTGGCAAGGAATCCAGACAATGCTATAAAGTCTCATAGTCTCAAAGACTAAACAGTGTGAAGAAAAGTCCAATGCGGAGAGGAGCTAACTCATTAACACAGGTGGCTGTTTCTTCTTAATTTTCTACGTTCACTTGATAGCATGATTCTTGAGCAAATAGATTGTCTATCTCTATGACCTTGGGCAAGTCACGCTTCTACAATAGTATGCTGAACCAAAGAGCCTCTGTGATCATAGTTTCTGCGATACAATAACAGTCAAGGTTTGCTCACCTTACCCTTGAATATTACTAGAGTTTCATTTTTAATGATCTTTACCTATTTTACATAAACATTTAACTGAAGGAAGAAATTCTGTATTTCTCTAAACTACCAACACTCTGGTTCTGCTCAAATTCCCAGGAAATAAAAACTATCAAGCAGAATGCCAGTGGATCCTGTTTATAATCCAAGCTACTCAGGAGCCTGAGATCTAAGGACTGAGGTGCAGGAATGTCTGGGAAACTCATATCTCCAGTTAATCATCAAAAAGTAGATGTGTGGCTTAAGTGGTAGAGTGCCAGTCATGAGCAGTAAAACTAAGGGACAGCACCCAGGACCTGCGTTCAAGCCCTAGTATCAGCACAAAAAAAAAAATAATAATTAAAAACGAAAACCCTATGGTGTGCACATGGCAATTATGAAGACATTCATCAACACACTGAGCAAGACATATCCTCTTGGACACTGGGAAGGATGTTTTATTTTCTGGCTAGGAAAACTTTCTTTTCCTCTACTGAGTTTTATAAAGCCAGGCTTTTGCTAGATCTTAAATCCTCAGATTCTCATGGCCAAGACCAGTGACAGCAACTGCATAACAAATGGCTGGGGGTGGGAAGTTAGGAATAAATTGATGGATGAGTGAAGCATCCTGGAGGGTGATCACCAAGGACGTGAGGATCGTGGGGGCGGAGGAGGCATCAGGCCCACCAGCACCGAGATCGTGCAGAGCTATGACTATTTCATCAAAACCATGCCCATAGTAAATATTCAACACCCATGGCTCATTGTGCGCATGCAGTCATCCCGCCCACTACGGCAACCTCGACATCGTATTTTAATGGATTCTGAGCCCTTACTATTAAGGGAATCGTAGGCGAATTGCAGTCACTCTTGCTATATAAGAGGATTAAGATACGGAATACAGCAGTGTCCTTGTTTGTAAAGACTTTGTGTTCAGTGGAGGGTTTCTGTCATGTAACAAGATCATCACAAACATTCTGTTGTCGGTGCTTCAGTAGAAGAAAGCTTGGGGCTTTGTGAAGGCTATCGAGGTTTCCTATGACCCAGGTTGCTTGGGATGCAAAGAAGACTTCCTAAAGGGAAGGCACTAAGTGATGGTGAACAATGAACCAGAGCCAAGACATTGCGGGAGAGCTCCAGGCACTCAGCAAAGCTGCCACAAAAGCAATTAGACTTTTCTAAAGATAACAGTCATTGAATAGCTCCTTGTGCCTACCTGTAATTCTGAAGAATGACTGGGAAGATGTAGGACTGCAAAGGCCCAGGTGACAGTCCAGGAATGACACTATTGGTCATACTTAATAGTTAAAGTGGTAGCCATGAAGATTTTTAAGGAGGGATTTGGATGGATCTGCTTTGTATTTTAGAATTACTCCTCTGGCTGCCATGGAGATGGTTATCTGGAAGGAAATTGACTAGAGGTTATTGTAATAATCTTGCCAAGAAATGACAAGGAGACTCTTAACGAAGTAGAGACACTGGGAACAGAATTTGAAGACACTCTAGTGGGAGAATCCATAGGACACATGACTAATTGCATGTGGAGAGGAAAGAAGATCAGGTTAAGAGTAATTGCTACTTTTTGAGCCTGGATGACAGTTACATAGGTGCTAGCACTGAAATGCCAAACATAGGAAGGCAGAGCCAGTTTGATGAGAAAGATACGAGTTAATTCTTTGACAGGATAGGTTTTAGGTGCCCAGAAAACTCACAAGTGGTGGTTGTTAATAAACAGTTGTTTCTTTTAGTTATATTCTTATTATCATCAAGTAGTTGTACAAAGGGGTTGCCATTCAACAAGTTGGTTTATAATATATCTTGACCAGCCCTTCCATCATTCTTCCCCATCCTTCGCAACGGAACACCTCTCCTCAATTTTCTTAATTTCATTGGGTAGGTACTGAATATTAGGAACAGATGCTACCTCTCTCTCTTGACTCATCTTCCCCTCTCCTCTTGACCCCACCCCACCCACCTTTCAAGTGTCACTTTCCTGAAATTCATTTTGTGGGACTGTGTGTTCATTTGTCTAAGGAATTACACCATTTGAATTCTTCCCTGCAAACGTTATACTTGGGTTAATACATTCGTGTACAGTTGCATACAATCTTGTACGTGTTCACTTGCGTACTTATAAATTAGATTTGCTTTACAAGTCCGAAACCCACAAGAGAGTTCTATGTGAAAAGTACAGAAACATATGAGTTGTGGGCAGGACATGGGAGAGGGGGCTGGAATGATGGAACCCAGGAGGATGCTAGGTGAGGAAGGGTCGTGGAGGAAACACTGCCTTGCTTTGCCTTCTCTGAATAGCCACTTCCTCAATCCTCAGCTGTTATGGCTTGATGTTTGTTTTTTTTTCCCAAGAAGTTCATACACCGGAAAATTTAATCCCCAATGATGGTAGCTGGAGATGGAGCCTCCTGAGTAGAATTAAGGCTAGAGGAGGTCATGAGGGCAGGGTCCCCACAATGGAATTTGTAAGAAAAGAGACATGAGAAGACACACATTGACTCTGTCTCCCCACGTGACGTTCTCAGCCATGTTAGGACAGAAAACCCTCACCAGATGCTAGCACCGTGCTCTTAAATTTCCCAGTCTCCAGAACTATAAATAAATCTCTATTCTTCTTTAAAGCATCCAGACTCGGGGTATTCTGTTATAGCAGGAAAACTTGACTAAAACATTTGAGAAGAGGGTGCAGGAGAAGAAGGAAAAGGGAAGAAAGGGAAGAGGAAAGAAGGTGGAGGGGAGATGAGAGGAAGGAAGGAAAGGGGGAAGGAAGAAGAAGGGAGGGGAGGAGAAAATTATAATCTGATTGGCTGGATTTTAGACTGGTGATTCGCCTTTTTTTTTAATAGGTGCAATCACAGAATATTAAAATACCGCTTGCTGTTATTTCCAGGCTCCCTACCTTGATGTGTTCATTAGACTCAATCAAAGCAAGCCCTTTTCAAAGCTTGTGGCATTCTCAGCCATCAGTGAGGATTAGCGAAGTTACGCTGTGGTAGAAAACAATTTTGAAACGTCTCAGCTGGGCACCAGGGACTCACGCTCGGGATCCTAGCATGTGGCCCAGAGCACCATGGGATCTGAAAGTCTTCACAGTGTGTTGCCAAAAGTAAATCACGTGACCTCGACTAACTTCGGAGGTCCGTGGAGGTGCAATTCTGGGGTGCGCTTAGGAAGGAGCAGAACTGGAATGGCCAAAGAACTTCACTCTGTTCTCTGGGCCTTAGCAGTGCGCTACTGATACAATGTAGAAACTGACTTAAGGAATGACTTAGTTACTTTCACATCACCTGACAAACATGCCTGATAGAAATAACTTAAGGGGATTATTTCTTGTGGCTCACAAGTCAGAGGCTGAAGTCCATACTCCTTGGCTTCATCAACACCAAACCTCTGAGGAAGAGCACCATAGCAACAGGAACATGAGGCAGAGGACCTTCTTCCCCTCGTAGTGTCAAGAAGCAGAGATAGGGACTGGAGGGCACCAGGAACAAGATTATCCCCAGGGACCCTTGCCAAGAGAACAACTTTCTCCAGCTCGATTCCCACCTCCTGAACTTGCCAGAACTTTCCCAAATAGTGCCACCAGCTGGCACCATAATAGTACCGCCAAAATAAGGCCTAAGCATGCAGCATAAGAACTTTTTTTTAAATTATCAACACCATAACATTATGCTTCTCTCCCCCTCTGTCAAGGTTCATCTCCTAATACAAAATGTATCCCATGAATTCTATGAGTCCCCCCAAGTCTTAAGAGTTCCAATGTTGTTCAAAAGTTCAAGTTCCAAGTCTCTCTGAGTCTAAGGCAACTCTTAGCTGTAAACGCTTTCAATTTTTTAAAAGAATGTTACATCCTTCCAAAATACAATAGCACCACATAAACATTCCCTTTCCAAAAGAGAGTAACATGAGATAAGAAGGAAGAATTGGACCAAATGTAAGACCAAAACACAACAGAGAAAATTAAATCCTGAAACTTCAAGTCTAGTGTCCAGAGTATATGGTGGCATAACATGAGCTCCAATAGACTTTGGTAGCCGTGGCCCTACAGCTTTGCTGTTTGCAGTCAGCAGGGCCTCTGTTCTGGGCCAGCTTCATTCGATGTCTGAAGCCTTCCATAATCCTGGCATCTTCACTGAAGCTCAGGACAACTCAGTACTAGAGGATCAACATGCATAGGGCCCTGGAGTCTATCAAAAGGGGAAAGAGAAGAGGGAGAGGGAGAGAACAAGCAAGCAAGATGGAGACAGGAAAGAATGAAGAACAAAGAGGAGGAGGAGGGGAGGGGATGAAGTGAGGGAAGAACAGAAGGAAAAGAAAGAAGGAAAGGAAGGAAGGAAGAAAAGGAGGGAGGGAGGACATATTTCAGGTTATCAAAGAGGACATAGAAGTGATTACATGTAGCCACCAATTGTAGACACTTCTTCAGCAATTTTTACTATGGGGAAGTAGACAGAGGCAGGACAATATATAAGAGAGGGCCTTTGTCCAAGTGTAGCTAGTATCTAAAGATCGAGAAACTGTGAACATATGCATCCTAAAGGAGAAAGATCAGTAATGAAGACTGGTGGAAGGCCAGGCAATAAAAGAGTGAGGTCAAGAATAGACAGACAGGCTGCAAATTGAAAGCCCCAGGCATTCAGTGGAAACCAGCCGCTTTCATAATCATCCCTAATATAAGATGGACACATCCCTCTGTACCTGTCAACAGCACTCCAGCCTCACCTAAGAAACACTGGAATGGCTCGCAGGGAATAATATCCTTGAGAGGCAGTATGGAGCAGCACGAGTGTTAATGGTCTCTGGAGAATATGAATGGCTGGGTAATTGAAGGGTTAGCACTGTGGGGGTGGTGGGGTAATTGCCAGATTGATGGTTGAAGCTTTTGTTTTAAGTCCAGAAAGCAATTAAAGACCCTGGCGCATGTGCTTATTCACCAGAGCTCCAGGTGGCTGTGGCATTGTCCACACACTCATTTGCTACACAGCCCCGCAGTCTCCCCCAGCAGTGGAGAGAGATCTCTCCACTTAATGCTGAACGGTTTTGTCCAACGCATCACATTCTGTAGCAAGCACTGCAGGAATTATTTCCGTGTGCGTGTGTGTTTAAAAACACAGATCTAAAAGTCGAATTTTAAAAGACAGCTGCAGGATTGACTACACATTGTGTGTGTGTGTGTGTGTGTGTGTGTGTGTGTGTGTGTGTGTGTCATGTGAAGGAGAAGGCCTGAGGAAGTGAGAGGGAGTTGCTTTGTGAGCTCACTTTCTTCTTGTTGTTGTTGTTGTTTTTTCCCATTTCATTGTCAACACCCATTGCCGTTTCCTTGTTCTCAAATTTTCCCTTTGTTCTCTCTTTACAAGACTCCAACCCGTGCCTGTCTGTGTAGTAAATTCCCAGGAGGAAACCAAGTCTTATCTGTCAGTGCAGGATATTTTTCCACTTATTTTCAAGAGGAAAAAGAAAAGTCAACAACTCAAGAACTATTAAAAAGGAGTGAAGAACAAATGGCAAGTAGCCGCTTTAATTTTCTTCAAAGTCTTCCCGGCTGGGCGGCCTGGAGGAGGCCAGCTGGAGAAGTGACATTCGGAATTACCTGCAGGCAGATGCACAGGGCCAGCCCAGCAGTCTCCGCACTCACTCATCTGCCTGCTGCCAGGCAGACCGGATAGTCTACTTTTTTTCTATATGCTGTTTGCATTCACTTTTACTTAGATAAATGCATTTTTCAAAGAAAAATGTATTTCCAGAGCAAAAAAATTTCAAGCCAGGTACTGGTGGCTCACACCTGTAATCCTACTCAGGAGGCTCCGGTGTGACCATCACAGGTTGAAGCCAGCCTGGGAAGATAGCTCCAATTAACAACCTGGAAGTGAAGTATCACTCAAGTGGTGGAATTCCATGAAAAAAGTCAGACAAGAACGTGAGGACCTGAGTTCAAGCCTTAGTACTAGTGCAGGTGTGCATGCATATGCACGCACACGCAGAGAGACAGACACACACTCTCCTTTCTCTATGCCTAAAAGAGGAGTATAGAATATTGAGTTTTGGGAGGAGCCCCGAGAATGTCAAGGTGAAGGGCAGCAGCTGGAAGTGCACCTGGCAGAAACGATGGAAGGTATAGGGAGAGGGGAGGGGAGGAGAAATGAGAAATCTAGAACTAGAAAAATGGTGGGTGCCATTTGGATCAAAATGAAACTTGACTCCTCTCTGTGGCCATGTAGAGTTTCTTCCATGCTTTTAACCTATAATACAAGAGCAGACAGAAGACAAACCTGAAAGACAAACAAGAAAAGTAACATGCCTGGACTTTCATTTAAATAATAAAAAAAGAAACAAACAAAAAAAACAAAAAAAAAACCCTCTGCCTGATTCAAGAACAAATTGGGATGGACTAATAGTCAATGCAGGGAACTTAAGGGGGTTAGTAGTGATGAGAGGAAATGATAGAAGCAGGCAGGTTCAAAGATGCTCAGGAAGTACAAACTCAGTAAGATTTTGTGATAGATTTAATAAGGTAAATGAAGAAAAAGGATGTGTCAAGCCACGAAATCTGGCTTACAGGTTTGTATATCTAGATAAATGTGATTGTAATTTCTGAGACAAGAAACAATGAGAGAAAAGTGTGTGTGCATGCGTATACGTGTGTGTTTGTGTGTGTGTGTGTGTGTGTGTGTCCAAGTCTGAACATGTCAGGCTGGGTTGTGTCTTTCCAGACATCCCAGAGGAGCTGTCAAGTTGACAGGTCTAGAGTTCATAGAAAGGTCTGAAGTCAATTGCGAACTGGAGTGAAAGGCAGGCATAAGAGCATCAAGACACTGTATCTAGGCCATTTGTTTTCTAACTATTACAGTTTGTGATTCCCAGGGAAAGATGACCATTGTATTCTGATTATGTTAGGACTTTTTCATTGCAAGGATCTGAATGCCTTAGTTCAAACCGAATCATCTAATAAGGAAAAAGTCTCCGAAACCTGAAAGAAATGAGGTAGGGAAAGCTCAATGCTGTGAATGAAACATCTTAAGATTGTCATCTGGGACCCAGATTCTTCCTATCACTCTTCCTTTGGCCATGCTTAGTATTATCTTCATCTTTAGAAATCAAAGGCTGCCATGGGTCTGAATGTAACCTCTAAACTGGATAATAGCCAAGGGAAGAAAATAAACTGCTTCTTTTTGTATTTATGCCCTCAAACCTATTTGATTTGTACTAAGTCACATATCAATACCTGGATCAGTCATTGGCAAAGGGGATGGGCCTACCATAAATGGCTTTTATCAGAGGCAAGCCTGTGATAAAAAAAAAAAAATGGGTGCCCTGCAATCATTATGGCTTTCAAAACTAGATACATAAACTGGGTGCCAGCAGCTCAAGCCTGTAATCCCAGCTATTCAGGAGGCTGAGGTCTGAGGATCACAGTTCAAAGCCAGTCAGGCAGGGTGAGATTTGTATCTTCATTTAACCACACACACACACACACACACACACACACACACACACACACACACAAGTGGATGTGTGGCTTAAGTGTTAGGATGCTAGCAAAAGCTCAGGGATAGCATCCAGACTCTGAGTTCAAGCCCCAGGACCAGCACATTTACAAAAAACAACTACATGCCTTAATAGGTAGGTATCTCTAGATAGAGGATAGAGAGATAGGTGGATGGATAGACAGATAGATAGATAGATGATCATACACACATGGTAATAGAAAGTTCTCATTAAGTATTCTCTATGACAAGTAAGCAGATTTTCTACATACAGTGCCTGATCTAAACTCCACCAGTCTAAGAACACATGTAGTGTTTTTAACTCCCATATTAATGATGTAGAAACAAAATAATTCATTGGAGGTCATCACACTAGTAAGAGGATGAAATTTCTTTATTTTTTTCAATGCTAAAACTTAATAATTATCTACCTTTCTTTCCCTTCCACCAGTACTTTTAATATCAAGAGTATTTTTAAAGCATGATATTTATCTTCCAGCATGCTCAAACCAAAAGCACACCTTAATACAATGATCTTTTTGCAAAGATTCTCATTTTGAGTTCTCTAGTTCTGTCATATGTGCTGACATATTTGATTTGTGATCACATTTCGTTTTCATTTGCAGTCTTGTTTTCCTTTTAACACTATGTGGTACCTGTTTTTTTATTGTTTCTAGGGTCTTTTTGATCCCTTTTTAATAACCATATAGTATCTTAGGGGGTGACCACACTATAATTAAATAAGCTTACTTAATGATTTTACCAGTATGGGAGGGCATTTCCAATTTAACATACTCCAGATGTGGCTACCCAGTAGAGTTTCAGGTACATGATGAGTTTTTCCTCTTTTACTGAATTATTTCTTCATTCCCCATACCAAGGAGAAGTTCTGGGCCATCAGGTATGAATCAGCTTATAGTTTTGGACATGTTCTGCCAAATTGCCCTGCAAAAATGTTTTACTAATTTCCCCAGCTCCATGCAGTCTACAAATGTATCATTAACATAACTATCCAGCCAGCACCAGCTATCTGGATGGCAACTATATTTTACTGTATAATAGAGATAAAATGGAAAGCCCATAGTTTCTTCTGATAGCCAGTGAGAACGCACATTTTCCATAAGTGAGTGTTCTGCTCAGACCTTTCACCCATCTGATTTAAGAGATCTAGATGGTTTGCACTGTGGGGGGAGGTGAAGGGTAGACTGGGAGATGGGGTCCATTTAAAGAGCGGGTTTGTGTGAAATGAAAATGCTTCCTTTGTAGCATGGGCTTTTTAAAACCCAGGAACATGCTTTCACTACCCAGCAGTGAAGCCATAGATGTGAGGGCCCTTAATGGGGCTGTTAGGGGAGATGTTGTTACTGAGATTTATTTGGCTCATTCCAGGCTGTAAATTCATTTCTTAGCCCAGTTCCACCATATGCAGTAAATAACCAGAGTTGTATAAACAAATGTCACACAGAAACATGAACCAATTGAAATTAGACTTTTAAAAAATACTAAGAACCTTGATTCTTGCATAGGCCATGCACCGAGGTCCCTCACTCTTGATCACCCCCAGAATATTTCTCACCCCTCTCCCTCCAAAACCTGTGTACACGTACAATGAGCATACATACTCTGTACAACTCTATTACTGTCTGTCTCGGTTTCTTGCTGTGTCTCTCTCTGACTGTCTCTCTGTCTCTCTGCCTATCTGTCTCTGTCTCTGTCTCTCTGTATCTCTGTCTCTGTCTCTGTCTCTGTCTCTCTCTCTCTCTCTCTTCCCAGTTGGCTAAGAGACAAAGAGCCTACAGAGTTCATCTAACCAAATACAAGGGGTGATTGGAGAAAGTTGTCAACAGATAATTGGTTAAAAAATAGTATTTTCCATAAAAATTCTCCAGATGTAATATTTACTGGGAGGCTCCTGAGAAAATAAAAAATTCAGAGAGCTAGGAGCTAGTTTCCAGCATCTGTGTCGCAGTCCATCTTCTTAGGTGAGTAACCAGGGGGACTTAAGTGCAAAGTGGTAATAACTAGATACCCACAGCCAAACTCCAGAGGAAAGACAATTGAGACAGTGACTCACAGTTATGGTCATGGTCATCAAAGTCTCGGCCCTACTCAACCTTGAGTGATTCTTAACAACTCAAAGACCTGCAAGTTTCCATGCAAACCACAGGCACACATGGAGCCATGGAACCTTGCAATGTGAGCTTAAGCAGCAATTTTAAATAATAGGTGCATACCACAGTGGGGCTCTCCCACGGGCTGGCAGTGGCGGGGAGGGAGGGGGCTAACCCTTTCAAGCACTGTGACTATAGAAAGTGGCCGGTCCTGACCTCTGCTCTGCCTGATTTGGAAGCCATGACCTCGTTCTTCCCTGTGCTGTGGAGGGGGCGAACATCACATTAGTATCCTGATTTGAAGTTTTTCCCTTGTGCTATCCTACTAGATTCCCACTCTGCCAACACGCTGAGGGCCCATTAGGTGCCAGGCACCATACTTGGGGTCCAGAAAACACACTGATACATAACACACACTCCTGGCCCTCAGCCTGCTTTGCATCTGGTGCAGAAAAGAGGTGAACTGTTTAAAAAACAACAACACTAAAATACATCCTGAAGTGTACATGGTAAGGTAGACAGAGGCAATGTTCAGAAAAAGCTGGATCTGGAAGCAAGTGAGTCCCAAAAACCTCCTGACGCGTGAAGGCCACTCTGTGACCACAAGGCATTATCACAAGTTATTACAGCCATCTGCATGTGTCAAAGACCTACATCCCACTAGACATCAGTTTCCTCATCTGCAAAGCAGGGATAAGGCCAATTACTTTGTAGGTTTTGCTGTAAAGGTTAAGTAAGAGAATTCTGAAATTTAAGGAATTTAATCAATGCTATTTATGGTTAATATCACTGTTATTACTAAGCCATGACAGACTAGCCTAAAGATTTAGGAGATTAAAAATAATTATAATATAAATGCAATATGAAGCATGTATCTTCATCTGATTTGCTGTGTATGATCAACAAAAAAATACATTAAGGGTCTTCTCCATGCCTGGCACTGTGATAAATCAGTGAATATATTTTTTAAAAATTATCAATTATACATCCTGAGTGCATCAGTCATGCCCATACATGATACAGAGCAGTTACTTGGGGAATGTGAAGGCTAGAAAGAGGAGGCTGAACAGGTTTGGAAGGATAGGAAAAGTTTATCTGAGGAAGTATGGTGGAATTGAGAGCTTAAGGTTAAACAACAGTCCCAGGCAAAGGGAAGATACTGTAAGGAAGGTCCAGAGGCAGAAGGGAGAAAGTTACTAAAGACCAGAGGAACTGCAGCCAACCAGAGTCAGAGAAAGAGTACGAAGAGACAAGAGTTGGATCCTGTGTGTATAGAGGAAGAAACCAGGCAATGAGAGCCAAAAAAAAAAGGCTCCGAGCAAGGGAAGATCTGTATATGACTTACATGTTCCAAAGATCACCATGACTCATTGTTTTATTGGTAGATAAGAAAGAGGCAAAACTGGGTACAACAAGGCCACTATGGTGATAGTACTCTGGTCAGAGAAAGAAAGGAAGGATGGATGGAGCTTGGTGCACATAGCTGACAATGGAGGCAGAGTTTCTCATATGACAGATAGTAGGGAAATTCAAGAATTGGTGCTATAAACCTTTCCCACATAAGCAATATCGAAACCCACGACATCATCTAGTTGTACATGTGTAGACACACCTGTTTAACACCAACGTGTATTTCCACCCCTGGCCCCACCCCTTGCATGTGAAGAAGGGCTCCCGTGAATATTTACTTGTCTATTGGTGCTGATTCTGCACCAGCAGTGAGCATTCCCGTGCTCTTAGCCAGATGTGACTCGAGAAGCACAGGAAAGAACAATGTTTCAGTCCGACCTAAACTGCATTTCTCCCCTTCCGTATGGACTTTCCTCGTCACTTCATTCTGAGTGATGTGCAGAGGAAGGCAACTGGAACGGAATCACACCTTACAAGCCATATCTGCCTCAAGAAGATGAAACTGCTGCACCCAGCCATCGAAGAGAAGCCACAGACTTCCTCTGACATCCGATCTTTTCCTAACAGCTTGCATCACTTCAACCAGAACATTTTCATTGGCCTTCCTCTTCTGGATGCCACAGAAATACTCCTTAACTCTTCATTGTGCATCTGTCAAGGGCCTGTGGTACCTTTGGGGCAGGACAGAAGGCAGAGCTGGAGACCCATTCTTTGTGTGGACTTCCTGGACAGGGCAAAGTGCACTGATGGCATGGTTGGACTGCAACATCTGTGTTGTAGGCCAACTATCTCATTTCTGAGATGAGGACATTGAGGCCGATTCAAGCAGATGAGCCTGTGGCATTTGTCACAGAGCAGATTTTCTAGAAACTGGAGTTTGAGATAGAAAATAAATCTGGAGAGCAATGTGGGAAACAGGACTATAGAGAAGAGGTTGAACGGCAGCATGGCTTTAACATATGTCTAGACCCAACCTGATTTCTCTAGGAGCCCTGGGAATAATAAAGAGAACCAAAGCTCTTAGTTCCACACCACAACCATTCATCATGGGCTGCTCTTAAGGTGAAGCAGAGCTCAATTTCTCAGGCATCTCTGAGCAAGTGGCTCCTTCACCCCAGTGCAATCTTCCATAGAAAATTCCAGGTGGGTATCACCAGACAGCAACACCTACAGCATCTAGGAGAGGGCAGAAGGGCAGGAACAGTAGCAAACAAGACTTGCATAGGACATCAGAAGTAGCTACTATAGCTTGGGCACTAGTGGGTCATACCTGAAATCCTAGCTACTCAGGAATATCTCAGAATGACCATTCAAAGTTAGCCTAGGCAGGAGAGTTCATGAGACCTCTGTGTCCAGTTAACCAGCAAAATTCCAGAAGTGGATATGTGGCCCAAATGGCAGAGCACCAGCTTTGAGAAAAAGAAAAAAAAAGCCAAGTGAGAGCATATGAGGCCCTGAGTTTAAGTTCTAGTACTAGCACATGCATGCATGCATGCGTGCGCGCGCACACACACACACACACACACACACACACACGAATAGCTACCATTGAATCTATCCTTCCTTACATTGTGCAGTGGTGATGGGGATGGTGGCTAAGGATGCTGTTGGAAAACTACCACCAATGCTTCATGATATTTGGAGAAGCAATTTCCCCTCTGAGCCCTCTGTCCACTTGCTAAGTGAGTTACTAGTTGTGAAACCCTTCCTGTCTCCTACTTTCCTGAGATGTTTCCTAAAATCCATGAGTAGCAGAGAGCTGACAATTTGGAAAATGCTTTAGCCTCTGCCATCTTGAAGCCCAGAAGTATGTTTGGTGGAAAACTCAGGAGCCTAGGGCGAAGAAGAAGGGGGGCCACAGACTGCAAGGACCTGGGTTCCAGCAGCTTGGGTTCCTCATCCTTGTATCTGCAGTGCTCACCAAGCAACTGGTATTGCAATTCTGTGTGGAGGAAAGAGAGAGGATGAAGAAAGACAGGAGAAGAGGAAGAGGAGGAGGAGGAGGGAAGTCAGGCAAACATCTGGATGGTGCCTGGTGGTTATTTAATTTTGATTCCTCAAATTTCTGAACATTAAGTAGCAGCAAGCATGCTCCTTACATGCATACAAATGAGCCTGAGAAACTGGATGGAAGAAGAACCTGCCAGAAAAGTAGAAGGGAAAACATGAGCCAGTCAAGGTCAAAGTGGTCAGCAATATGGCATCCACCAAGAAATCAAGCAACAAAGGACAGGAGAGCCCTGTCTCCCCATGGATTTGGTGACAAGGAGGTGATTGCTAACCATGCAGTGTTCTTCAGTGTGTGGGGGTGGGGAGAGGGAGTAGGGCTGTTAGCAGAGGAAGGATACAGGGGCAGGAGGTGATGCAAAAAAGTGATGCAGAAGGAAGGAACGCGGGACCCTTCGTAGCCCCCTATGAGTCATGGAATCCTCCTTAATCCAGGCCCCCATCCCACCCTCTCCCAAGTGAGGAACAGAAGCTAATGGTAAAAAAAAAAAAAAAAAAAGGAAAAGCATTCCATATGTTCTGATTAGCTACAACCTCATTATCATGCAGCCCTTCAGTTAATGAAATCCGGAGTTGGAGCAAACGAGTCCATGAGGGAGACAGGGTTCTGATGGTGGCAGCTGAGCTTCAGGTTTGGAGATTTGTTTTTTGGAGTTTTTTTGGTTTTGTTTTGTTTTTGTTTTCATGTTTTATTCCTCTCCTCGCTTCCCTCCATCCCCAGAGACAGAAAAAAATAAATAAATAAAACTAAAAGGGGGAGACAAGAGACAAGACTTGAAACAACCCCCCAATCCAAACAACAAAAACAGCAATTGCTGTATTTCAAAGCCAGTGCAAATTAGACTAAATGGCCACAGAAGCCAAATGGAAATCGTAATTCTTCCAGTCCTTGCTGCTCCGACATGTGTAATGGGCTTGGCAGAGAGTCAAGGAAAACGGGGGCCAAGTCACAGTATGTTTCAAAGAATCTAAAGGCGGCTCGCTGTGAGGAAGCCAGATTTCTACACAGCTCAGAAGGAGGGATGTCTGGACAGGCTGGGCTAGCCCATTCCCTACCCGATTGGGGCCTGCGGCATCCCAGAGACTCCAGAGCCTATCAGTAAGCTACAGACAGGTTTGTGGGCGTGGGCGTGGCGTGCAGGCAGGGCAGAGCTTGGGTAGGGAGCCTGTGGTCCACCTAGAACCAGAGTGTGCTCAGCAGCCTCCCTCCCCCCCACCCCACCCCACCGGGGAAAGCTGCAGTGGAGACCCGCTGGAAGTGCTCCTGGTTACTGTTGTCAAGAGCCAGGGAGAGAAAGGGAAAGGGCAGAGGGGAGGGGGCTGCCTCTCCTCTGCTCAGGCCCTCTTCCTTCATCTCCCTGGTCCTCCAGCAACCTGTCTGCTTCCCAGAAGAAAGTGGCAAGCAGGGGCATCAAGGAGCTTGCCTCTTGTCACAGAGAGGAAAAGCCAAGAGTCCAAATTTGAACCCATTTCTCCCTAACTGCAAAACTTAGGCTTGCTGCTACCCCAGGGGTTGGTAAGCTTTCTATAAAGTTCTAGGCTGGGGATCTTTTCAGTCTTGCATGTCAGAGTCTCTGTGGCAACTACTCAACCCTCTTATTGTAGCTCACAAGCATCATGGAGCCATTGGCAATATGGAAAGGAGCGGACATAGCTGTGTCCCAATAAAACTTTATTTACCAAAAAAGTCACCTGGGGCCAGGTGACAGTGGCTCATGCCACTGAGATCTGAAGATCATAGTTCAAAGTCAGCCTGAGCAGGAAAGTCCATGAGACTTTTATCTCCAGTTAACCACCAAAAAGGCAGATGTAAATATCTGTGGCTCAAGTAGTAGAGTACTCAAAGACAGTGCCCAAAGTCTGAGTTCAGGCCCCAGGACTTGTATGTGCATATGTGCACATGCACACACACACACACACACACACACACACACACACACACACAGAGTTACCTATAGTTGATTATGGGCCCAATTTGGCTTCTGGGCCATAACTTACCAACCTTTATCCTATACTAACACAATATAGTTAAATAAACTATCATAGAAATTCATGAGGAAAAAAGTATTCTTGGCACTGAAGCAAAAGCAACCCAAATAATATATTTACTCACATAACATCTGATAACACAGCATAGCTAGAGCACAGGCTTGTGTAAGACAATGCCGAACATAAGTTTGACTCTGCCACTGTACCTATTAGTTACTCTGGGGGAAATCACTTTGCTTTTTCCAGTCCCTGTATCCTCTCATACTAAGGGGAGATACTGGCCAAATCTACCTGAGTGTCTTGTGAGAGCTAGACAAAATCATCCTTGCAATATACTTACTGAAGCCCCTGAAGCATCCTGTAAATAGTAGCTGTGATTGTTTGAGATGGCAGTTCATTACATCAATGACCATGCAAAGTGGGTCTTATCACCAGTATATCATAGATGAGAACATAATGACTCCATAGGATTAAGATTAGTATCCATGTTTATCTACACAATGGCATTTTATTCATCCATTAGAAAGAATGATATTACATCATTTGCAAAGTAATGGATAGACCTGGAAAAAAATTACGTTACATGAAGTAAGGCCCAGAGAGACAAAGGATACATGTTCTCTCTCATATGTGGAAGCTAGAACTAATTTATAAATAAATGTACAAGTAAACACATATGAGGTTTATTTAAGTGTACATAAAGTATTAACTGAAGTGGGAAATGGTCTAAACCCCTAGAAGAACTAACACACAGTCCAACAAAATGAATACCAGGAAACGGGCACTTTAAAGATGGGGGGAAGTCAAGGGAAGGGGAGTAGACAAATGAAGAGAGATGGGGAGAGAGTGCCATCCTACTCATTAATGTGTATCCTATGAAACTAAGAAAACTGAAGGGATGGGATGAGTTGAACGAGATGGGACAGAATGATTAAAGGGGTAACATCGATCAGGGTGCATTGGACTTCCACACCAATTCATTGAATAATAACTCCTCAATACAATGAAAGGATTAAAAATAATTGAAAAAAAATACAAAAAAACTGGTACCCATGATCACCCAAGAATCGGGAAGAAACCTGATTGCGAGCTGGCTTCTCTCTGTCTAAAGCTCATTTTTACTCTACCCCCCTGTGGAACGAAAGTAGACCCAAAGACAAGACTTGTAAAGGACAGAAGACATGAGCAGAAAGACCTGCCATCCCGCACCAAAGCACTGGGCCCTGATCCATCACAGGGTTCCTGGACAAGCCTGAGGATCCTTATCCAGAGCTATCACTGGCACTGCAGACAACTCCTACCCCGCTAGCTTAGGGGAAGCCACACCCTTCCCTTCTGACGGCCCTAAACACACTGTCTGTGTCTGATCGCTATTGTACCTTTGTGTAGCTACAGAAGCCTGAGGGGGAACAACCAACCAGCCCATTGTCTTTGGGGTATACATTCGTTTCCTGTAGCTACTCCAAGTTATCATTGAAGAGGTGGTTTAAAAATCCACAGATATGAATTCTCTTAGAGTTCTGGAGGCCTAGGTCTACTCCACAGAAGCTTCCTAGGAGAGAATCCACTCCCATGTTCTAGCTTCTTTTGGCTGTCCTGCCATTCTTGGGCTATGGACATATCATTCTGGTCTCTGCCTCCATCTGCACTTTGCCTTCTCTGTGTCTCCGTTCTTGGAAGGATACCTATTGTGGGACTTTGTGCCCACCTAAGGTCATCCAGGATGACCTTCACATCTTACAAGCCTTAAGTACACTTAAAGAAACCCCTAAGCATAGCTGTATCTAAATAAGGTCATAACTGTAGGTATTAGGGCTTGGGACATGAATGTGTCCTTTGGGTGTTGGGGGAGGGGTGAGGGAGTCATTAAATTCATTACAGAGTGTGTCATGGTCTGATTCAGCATTAACATGATGTCTTCTGATTCTAGAGAAGCCCGGTATATCATCAGGACAGGACATTGGGGGGACATCTACTCTTCGCCTCTCAACTGTGCTCCATTTTTTTTTTCTTCTAAGAAATTAAGCACTCTCCTGCCAAGTCACCCTACTCAAAGCACAGAGCTGAAGCTTCAACCTAGCCCTGCTGGCCCAGCATTTTCTTCCTGTATTTTTCCATTGCTTTCCCCGGTGAAATAAACACACCTCTGATTCTCTGCCTCCCATGTCTCTGCCTGGTCTGATTAGGGCAACCCCAGCCAGTCCAGTGTGATTGGACTTTTACAAATTGCACCATGCTGTCATGCTGGGTGAGTGACATCTTTTCTCTAGAACTCGCAACAGACTTCAATTCCACTCTGAGCACAGCTTTTAGAGAACAGAATCTTGGTTAATGCCATTAATTCTGCTTTCTCTCTCCTCTCTGCTGTGATGACAATTTATGGCATCCAAATGGGCCCTGAGAAAAAGGTTGGCTTGAATCTAGGTCTAATGAGAGAGGACAAACGAGAAAGGCCTGAAACTCCCCATCCCCTGGAGGAGCACATCACCAGCACAGACAGGCAGGTGCAAAGAAGCAAGAGACGGCTAAGGCTTCCAAGAGAGCTCACTGTCAAACCCTTTGCAGAAAATTGATGATGTGTGTATTACATTATAAACACTACGTTAGCACATATCTATGGAGAAATAAGTCATCAATCAGTAACTATCTAAGTACCTGTTATGCATTCCCAACCATAGGGGTGGAGCTCGGAGTTAGGAGGAGTTTGCTTAGCATTTCTTTTTTCATCTACCAGCTACGATGGCAATTTGGCCTGGGTCAGGATAAAATCATGTCACTAGCACCCAATAAAAGTTCATCAGCAGATGAAGTACTGGGAATAGAGAGAATCAGTCTGTGCATGTGGTTCTGAGGGCTGAGGAGAGGGACCTTCACCTGATAGAGGTGGGAATAGGTCCCTCCAAAGACCACTGTTAGACAGGACCACTGGGAGCATGCCCAGTGGGGTTTCTGATCACTGCAAGTTCATCATGAAGCCTTGACTCTGACTCTTGAAGTAGCTACACTCTTACCTTGTAGTTAGATTACATGGTTAATTTGCTGAGTGAGACCACCCAGAAACTCCCATTGCCTAACAGCAGCAAGGTACTTTAATGAATCCACACACATAACGGATGAGTGTGTGTGCTGCCATGATGTGTCTCTTAATTAAAATTTTAATATGTTTGTGGTAAGGAGACTCATAGTCATCCAAGGAAAGCAAATTAAATGCCTTCAAAGTGATTGATATCGTTACTCAGTGTGTGGAGACTCCCAATACATGACATTCATTATTAAGAGAATCCTATGTCCAAGGAGTTCTGAGGTGTTATGGGTTATCTGTTACTCGAGCTTTGAAATTTTCATCTGGGAAAGGAATATTTGGAGCTCTGTGGTTCATGCTGGTCAACAGAAATGTGGATGGCTCTGTGACTCTGTTTAAAGCTATACATCTAGTTAAATTGCAAGGGAGTCATCGTGCTAGACTTCTGAGTCTATTTTGAGATATACACGCTCCTTTGTTCTGAGTGCTCCCCAATCTAATAAGAGAGATGGAGCATATAGGACATGAAAAAATAATAAATAAATAATTAAGGTGTTAAACTGAAATGCATTATGATTACAGAAACTCTAAACAAGACATCATTTTTTACAGAATACATGGTCTCAATCAAGGTCATAAAATGACTAGAGCTTCAGTTCACCATCTGTTTTTATAAATGCAATTTTATTAGAGCATATCTGCCCCATCGTTGAGCGTAGGCTGTGGCTACTTTCACTCTACAACTTCAGAGGTGAGGAGCGGAACGAGAAACCATTTGGCAAAAAGAAGAGGGAGTACATGAATGGAGTGAGGAAGGATGAGCAGATGCAGTCATTATGTTCAAGGTACGTTATGGAAGTTTAACTACGTAACTTGAGGGCATAGATGGTGTGGGGAAAGATGTCGGAGAATGATGGAATGAGTGGCATTAATCAAGATGCATTGTACTCATAATCTGACTTGTGGAATTGAAACCTCTTTGTACAACTTCTTAAATACTTAATGGAAGGGAGGAAGGAAGGAAGAAAGGAAGGAAGGGAGGGAGGGAGGAAGGAAGGAACTTACTATCTTACTCTTTGCACACAAACTGTACCAAGCTCTGATTTGGATGACAAAGGACACATCTTGAAAGGAGGCTACGTATTGGTGAGTATTGGTGATATAGGAAGGCCTCCTGAAAGAATAGTTTTGAAGGGAGCACTAAGGTGTGGACAGGGAGTAGAAAGGCACAAAAGAAAGAAAGACCTACAGTTGGTCTGTACACTGGTGGGTCATGCCTGTTAATCCTACCTAATCAAGAGGCTGATATCTGAGGGTTGCTGTTTCCCAGGCAGGAAAATCTATGAGACTCTTATCCCCAGTTAACCACCAGAAAACCAGAAGTGGCACTGTGGCTCAAACTGGTAGAGCACTAGCTTTGAGCAAAAGAGGTCAGAGATAGCACCTAGGCCCCAAGTTCAAGCCCCACAACCAGAAAAAAAAAAGACCTAGAGTTGAAACAGACTTCAAAGGCAGCTTACTCTTTGCATAGATTCCTCTTCAGATCACCTTTATAAATACCAGGTCAACCTGCAGAGACCCTTACAGACAAAGCACACACACAGTCATTATACCATCCACCTTCCAAGTTCCACTCCAGCATTAAGAGACCATGATACCAGCCATTGCTCCCTTCCAGAACATTGGGACTGTACTTCCCTTATAACTTCTGTTTACTGCTGCTGCTTCCATGTCACCACTCAGATTTCTGGAAATAAAAGAACAATAACAAAAAGGGTGCACCCAAAATCTTCTCTGGACTAGACTAAAAATTCCAATAGAACGGTTCTTATTTCAAGTCCCAGGTTCTTGACCATCCTCACTGGCCTCTTCTGAGCGCCTTCTCGTTATGATGCTATCTGCAGGATACCACCACAAGCAGCCTTTCTGCTCCAAGGCTTTGTCTCCAGTTGCTCAATGATTGGGGGGGTGGGGGCGGTGAGGGGGTCTCTGACATATTTCCCTCAAGTATGTTTGATCAAGCCCCTGGTTTTGGCCTCTTCTAGATCATCAGACAAACCTCGCTTCCCTTTTTACATCTCTTTGAATCCCCATTCCCTCAGAATTTAAATACAGACTGCCGGATTGCTGTCAGTACTGGAAGTGAGGCAAAGAGCCCAAGACATATTTACCATTCAATAAATAGCAGTTACCATTCTCATTCTAGGTAGCCACTTCTGCTAATGAAGTCTGAGATCATGGGCAATCAGTCCACAAAGTAAGCTTTATCTTTTTGCCCAAAGTCCTCAGTGTCTGTTCCCATAAGAAATCTGCCATCTCTTTTGTTCTGGAAAAAAGCAGTCCTAACTTGCCTATTCACAGGTCTGAATCCAATTCGTTGCATGACTCTGTGTGTGTGTGTGTGTGTGTGTGTGTGTGTGTGTGTGTGTGCGCACGCGCGCACGCTCTTTCTCTACTGCCTGTACATGGCAATGTCTGCTTTTGCCCAGCCCTCAGATGCTAGTATTTTTTTCTTGACCTCCTGCCATGTTCGTGTCTCCTTCGAGCAGCACAGTGGACTCTGACACCTCATTCTGACTCCTCACCTGGCTGAGCCATAAACCTGACCATGTTCCAGACACTGGGCAACCTGGAGCTCTCAGACACTGTGACTCAACCTCATCTTGTTTTTCTTTTTGAGCTCTTTTTTTTATCTTCAGTAACTCCACAATACAAACTCTTACTTGCTTCACAATGCAGATTTTCCAAACATACAACACATACATAAAAGCAGACTCCAAATAAGAGTAGATCAATATAAAAGTGAATGTGGACTTAGACGGGGACTTTAAGAGTATCAGGGGGCATTCAATGTCATGGGCAGAATAACAGCTTTCCAAACATGTCCACATTATAACCCCGGAACCTCTGAATGGGTTTCCTTGGCAAAAGGAACTTTGCAGATGTCATTAAGTTAGGAAGAGTTTACTTGGGTTTATATAGATTGTGTGACTACTCTTAAAAGTAGATCTTTAAAAATAGTAGATTAGGGGCTGGGGGTATAGCCTAGTGGCAAGAGTACCTGCCTCGGATACACGAGGCCCTAGGTTCGATTCCCCAGCACCACATATACAGAAAACGGCCAGAAGCGGCGCTGTGGCTCAAGTGGCAGAGTGCTAGCCTTGAGCGGGAAGAAGCCAGGGACAGTGCTCAGGCTCTGAGTCCAAGGCCCAGGACTGGACAAAAACAAAAACAAAAAAAAAAATAGTAGATTAGGGGAGGGACACAAAGGTACAATGACTATGGGCCTCTGAGCATACAAAATAATACTTATCAAATACATATCATATAAAATATACTTATCATATAAAATAATACTTTTCAAATACTTATCACAATGAACTCCAAGAAATGGAAACAAGAAGTTTTTTTTTTCTTTGTTGCTATTTTTATTGCCTTTTGGTCTTGTTTATCTGTTTTTTAGGAAGGCAAGGAGGGCACAGAAATGGAGGGACATGGAGTGAACAAATGCAGCAGTGGTACTCACTAGACACTATGTTGAAAATGAACTGCACAACTTGTGAGTAGAGATGGGAGAGAAAAACTGGGAGAGAGCAAAGGAAGGAAGAGGTAACATTGTCCAAAAAGAAATGTGCTCTTTACATGACTTACATAACTGTGACTACATCACCTTTATAATAACAATTTAAAAAATTCTAAAACAGCAGAAGAAACTAGAAGGGAAGTCACAGTGGTACAGTTTGAGAAGACTTGACCACTGAACAAAGAAGACAGGAGCCAGCACCCAAGAACTGCAGGCAGCTTCTAGAAGGTAGGACATGTTCATGAACCTCTATAAGGGATATATATAGCCTTACTATCACCCTGATTTTGGCCAAGTGAGACCTATATCAGACACCTAAACTACAGAAATCTATTCGAATAAATTGATAGTTTTTTGTGTGTCAGTGTTGGGGCTTGAACTCAGAGCCTTGCACTGTCCTTGAACTTTTCTGCCCAAGGCTAGCACTCTACAACTTCAGCCACAGCTCCACTTCCAGCTTTCTGGGATTAGCTGGAGATAAGAGTCTTGTGGACTTTCCTGCCCAGGTTAGCTTTAAACTGCAATCCTCAGATCTCAACCTCCCAAAAAGCTAGGATTAGAGGCATGAGACACCAGCACCTGGCTCAAAATTGATATTATTTTTAAGCCAATAAGTCTGTAGCGTTTGTTAGGGATGCAATAGAAAAGTAACATGCTCAGGAAAAAATAGACAGACGCATAAGACCCAGGAGAAAGAGTGGCTGAGGAAAATCCATGGATGTTAGAGTTATCATAATTAGGGTGTGGCAAAAACCACAGGGAGGTTAAAGGAAATAAGAGCTCACAACAAAACAAAACACACAGAGAAACAGAAATCTCATTCTCTTCTGCCTGTGTAGTAACCCATGACTTCTATTCCCAGCCCACCCCCATTCCCCCCTAATAATTTCCAAGGACCACCAAGGGCAAAAATAAAATCACATCGCTCTCTAGCTTCAAATTCTCTCCAAACTCCCCATGAGTTTCATAATGAAATCTAAAAGTGCCTAGGAGATATCTTGTACCCACAGAAAATACACCAAGCTTATGCATGCCTACTTCCTCCATGCCCCAAAGTACACTCATCGTTCCAGACATACTGACTCTCAAGTGCTCTGTTCAGCAAGTACGGTGCTCATAGAGTTAACGTGCTCATACATGTTCATCCATGTCCTAGGCCTGCCTTTGCAATGTTTCCTCTGGTCAGCTCCCAACCTCATTTCTACCTATCACTGTATCGTATATTCCTTCCTTCACACAAAACTGCTCTTGAGGGTAGCGTCCATAGCTTTAAGATGCAGCTCTCAGTTAATAGTATCTTACACCTCCATAAGTAAGAGGTGTCACATGGTCTCTGGGACAAGGTCAAACCTCTGAGAGTCAAGGTTAGGAAGACAGTACTGGCTCGTGACTACCAACACACATGGCAGAAGAACACATTTTGATTTACGTTATCTATTAGCCATAGGTAGCTATAGAGCACTTGAAGTTTGGCTAGTATGACCAAGGAACTGAACTTTATTTAAATTTCCTTTCGTGGCTAGTGGCTACCTTATTGGATAGAGTATGTAGTGGAAAAACAAGGTACACAATAATACAAGAAAAACACAAAAATCTGAGGAAGCATGGGTTAACAATTCGGAAACAGTATACTTTCATATTGGAATCAGACAACGAAGTAAATAGATGCAGATTGGTACAAACCAGGTTTCTCCCTGTTGGAACACAAGATTATAGACAAGAAAAGCAAGACAGCTAGAATGATCTATGTGGTAATGGTCTCTGTACAATGCAAGATTCTTAATTCATGGTTAGCTTAATGTAGATAGAGATGATTAGATATAGAAATAGTTAAATGTACATGTATATGCACAAATTCATGTAGATGCTTATATTTCCTGGCTTTGTCGAGCTGTGAGGACCTAGAAACTTCTGTGTTTCAGTTAACACTGGTCACACCAAACCCCTCTCTATCTTGGTTATTCTTCAATTAAAAGGAAATAGATCTTCTTAGAAGCACTGGGCTTAGAGCAGAGAATACAGAATACACAAAAGCAGGCAAGAATATCTCATGCTAGAAAGCAAACAAGTAGAGAAGCACATGTATGTCCATGTGTGCATGTGTGTGCACACACACACATACACTGAGAGCTGTTGGTAGGAGAATAAATACTACCTTCAGTAATGCACAAAAAAAAAATACTTCAATGTTAACACTACACCCTCAAAGAGAAGGAACATGGTTCCTGTTCTTCATGTATGGACTATGGGGTTGTGAATTTTTGCCAAAGAATACAGTGTGATAAGGTAGAATGAGTAACTGTATAGCTAGAAAATCTGACAAGAGCTGCCTCAGATCAAATCCAGGTAATCATCAATAGTGACAAGTCCTGTTGATAATAGGAACACAGAATGCGATTTGACAAGAATGGCACTTGACCTTGTGATCTTCCTCCTCAATCCCCTCATTCTGGTATGGTTGTGAGAAATACATCAGACAAATCTAGAGGGACAGTCTATTTAAAGTACCTTATTGATGGTCCCCCAAAGCTGGAAAAGTCATCAAAAACAAGGATAAATATCAGCACTTGTAGACAGAAATTCTCAACAGCAAAGCAGGACCTACAGAGCCTCGATCTGATATGGTAGACCGGGTGGACTTTGGAATGGAAGAGAAGTATTAGCTAAAACCCAAGAGGATCTGAATAAAGTATGGCCCTCGATGAGTAATAATGCACCAGTACTGGCTCATTAGTTCTGGCAAATGTACCATAGTAATGTAGCATATTCATAATAGAATATGTGGTGTATATCTTCATGTTTTTTCCTATAAGTCTGAAACAGTACATTTTAAAAAAATCCAAAAGAACCAGAAAGCAAACAAATGTGTGCATTTTTTTTGAGACTCCTGGGCATCATAGGGCACTCATAGGAATGAGAAACCTTCTTTCTTCCAAGGGTCATTTGAATGTTAATAACATCATGATAGGCAGGTGGGCACAGGCAGCCTTTGAGAAACATGAGGTCCATCCTGTCATGTTTCGAATTATCTCAGGGGCTACCTAGAGCCTGCAGGTCAGGCATTCACCCCATTCCTACAGGATTCTTGACAGAACCCTCACCTACCTCAATTGTAATCCACATTGTATGAGGAAAACATTCCCGGCCTCCTTTTCCCAGTGGAGAGAGTGTGTGATGCCAGCCCCAGCTATCAAAGTGTTCCAGCTCCATGGCTACCGTGAGGAGTCCAGAAAAAGGCACGTGACTCATACCAGGTCCATCTCCAAGATGTTGGTTGGAGCTGCTGGAGAAGAGATACCCTGTCCCCTCCCTCCTCTGCCTGGATCACCAAGAAGATGGCAGCCATCCTGTTAGTATAGGATGCCATTATCTGTTACTATAGACAGTGTCTTGCCTGAGAACAGATACCAACACAGAGGGAAACAGTGGAGAGTAAGAAAGAGCTAGAGCCTCAACGATAGCCCTTGAGCTCCCAGGTATCATATAGCAAAGTGAAGAGTCGACCTAGATTTGCAGTCTGCTGAGCCTGTATAGAACTTATTCCTGAAGAAAGCTTGAGTGGGAGTTTTAGCCAATTGCAATCATGAGCCTGACCCATGCAAGTGGATCAGACCAAGGCACCGGAAGGTATGAGAAAGACACAAGGAGTCACTCTACTTCTCAATTTCCAGGTTGTCACATACAACTGCTCCAGTGATGAATTGGTAATTTATGTAACTCCTCCACCGTTGCTTTGTGCGATGACTATGTGACAGATGACAACAGGGAAGAGAAATAAGGATGTAGGACCACACCACACCTCCAGTCCAGGGGCAGGACTCATTAGGTTTGCCCTCACTCTTTGGTCTTGGTAGACTTTAAGCCAGTTAAGGCAGTAAGTATGACAGCTCCACTGATTCTAGCTTCTCTTGGGATCCCTATTCCTGAGGTCTCATCCTAAGGGTAGGAACTAGGGAAGTTGATAGTCATTGCCAGCCAAAGCTACACTCTCCATCTGAGCAATAGCCATAGTAAAAGTGGTACTTTGTCCTGCCATTGCCTGCCATTCCTTTCTCATACTTCCTCTGAACTCAAAGTTTGAAGAGAGAGTGTGATTAATTCTCACCTCTCAAATACTGCCAGCCAGTGGGGATGGGGTGAAGCGTAGATAGGGATTCTTAGCGACACGCCATGATTGACATCATTTTGTGGCTCTCAGACAACTCCTTACTTGTGGAGGGAAAAGTAAATGTCAAAGGTCCTGCAGGTCTTTTTGATACATTAAAAGGGGTCAATAACTCATTTCTAAAAGGATGCAGTCCCTTTTGCCATTGTGAATATATATATGTATATACATATACATATACATATACATATACATATACATATACATATATATATATGACCAGCAGAAAAATTCTTGATCTTTTTTTTTTGTTGTGCTGAAGGATGATGAAATAAAAGACATATGTGTTACACCTCAAATAAGGTAAATCAGTCTCCCCTCTGCAGGGATTCTTCTGTGGCAGATCTTCAAAGAGATCCACCCGAGATCCTATATGTGAGCTGATCTCTTTGTCACTCCTATGAGCACAGTCTCCCATTCTTATGCAAGTCTGGCTGTGAAACCAACTTGGTTAAAGTTTTCAAAGTGCTAAGCAAGAACTAAGAGTTGTAATAAGGGAAAGCAGGAGTGAAGTCTGAGAGAGCTCACATTCCTTTTACACAAATAACTTGTGCCATTATCTTAGTTTCGCAAGTCAGAATTCCTTCAGTAAATAATTCACAGTAATAGGCAGTGAGCTAGCTGTGAGAGGAAGTGGTAAATTATTTACAATAGCAAAGGAATGTGAAATCTAACACAATCTGGGTGGAAAAGTAGGGATGTGTCCAGGATAAATGAGACCAGGCTCCAACAGAGGAGAGGATGAGAGTGAACAAATATATTATTATATTAGTACATTTCTCATAGGGCTAAAACCTGCTGGGTTTGGCCCCTGGGGCAAAATAGCAGCCAAAGTATAGAGTTCAAACAGCTAAAAAGAATTTCAGGTAGCACTTACTTCTGTGTCTTGAACCCTATATATTGTACATTTAACTTAAATACTTAAATTGGATGTGTCTATCCTTGGGTGAGATTGGGAGAAGAAAGAGACTGAACTGTACTCAGAGCTCATTTTAGTAACCAGGAAGAGGTAGACAGTCTGAGAACACTCAATAACATCATTTCACAATGCAATAACTTAAAACTATGGTATTCCTACTTTGATTCTCCCTGTGCTATACCATTTCATCATAATAATGACCCCCGTGTCTAGGTACCATTCTCACCCTCATTTTGAAAATGAGAAAACTGAGTTTCAGAGAAATGCAGAACTTGATGGTGGGTACACAGCTAAAGTCTGGCTTCACCAGTCAAATGGAAAACAAAACAAAACAAAACAAAACCACCAACCCTACAAAATCTTCCATCAGCTCAAATACATACAATCTATTAATCCCATAAGAAGATTAAGACCCAGTGTTACAAAAGGATAATGGCTCAGGGTTAAGACCAACCAGGCTAGAACACTTATACCCTTGTCTAATAGAGATATGATTCAGATCAAGTTCTTCAACCACATGAAACCTGTTTTCTTGTTGATCCATTCCATAAACACTTATTGAGCATCTGTCATGGGAAAGGCTGGTCAAGGCAAAGCAAAAGTGCAAGTGTGCCAGCACTCATAGAGACTATGCCCTAGGGTCAATATCATGAAGACCAAGGGTGAAAAAACCATAAGTAAAACACATAAGATGGCATAGTGTATTAGAAGGTATTGTACACTGGAGAGAAAAGGAAAGCAAGAGAATAAAGGAAGAAGAAAGAAGATGAAGGGCTCAAAGGGGTCTGTTTTTCAGTATGGCGGTCAAAGAAAGTCATAGGTAAGCAGAGATTTGAAGGAGGGAGTATAAAGCACACACACACGCACACACACACACATACACAGTGAGAGGACTCAGGGAAAAGAGCGTGGGCAAAGGTCCTGAGATGGAGGTAGGAAGGTGGAGTTGGTGAGAGCTTTCCTAATATTTGGAGCACAGCAGGAGACTAACAACCAGAAGTGAGACAGTGAAAGGAAGGAAATAATGAGAAAAGACCAAAAAAAAAAAATAAAAGGTATGAATCAAGCATACACGGCCCCAAGCACGAGAGAGCCATTCTCGTTGTGTGAGAGGGAGTCCAAGGACATGGTTGAGGAGAAATGTGGATCCCCTTGGGCTTCAGAAGGCCCATCCTGAGGTAATGCATTGAGTAGAACTTTGAGAGTTGAGCCTCCTCTGGTCAGGGCAATGGTGTTCTGTGTTGGTGGTACCAATGAGAAGTACAGTCCTGAGAGAGGCTGGCTGGTGAGAATAAAACGAGGTGTGGGAAGCACCTGGCACACAGTGGGACCCAGGAAGTGATAGCTATTGTCACAGAGATCCTTTCTCAGGAAAAGACTGTTTTCATCCTGGTCCCATCCCTAGTGGTCTGAAAGCAGGCTTTGTGATGCAAAAGGCTGAAACTTCCAGACAACTTAGCAATTTGGATTTTCTTTACACAGTTCCAAATATGAGCTTAAAAAAATTCAACAGTGCCACTGAGGGGAAGTTAAGGCTCCCCAGCCAGGTAAAAGATGGTAGCCAGAACCAGCTACAGCATGGCGGGGGAATGACTCAGCAAGACACACGTATACTTTACAGCTGTGGCCTGGCACAAATCGTCCCAGCTCCCATACCATCAGGAACTCCTTCCATATTCATAAGCAGATATGGGGGAACCAATCATAAGAATCTCCGCAGTGCATGTCTACCCCACAACCAATCAAAACCCAGGAGCATACCCTAAATAGGAGGAAGCAATGGACCTATATATAGTAGGGCCAGGCAAAGAGACTGTAGACACCCATCAGGGGACTACTCCTTGCATGAGGTGTCACTGTTTCTTTCCTGTTTAAATAAACCTGCTCTCTCTGCTTTAAGCACTTTCCTGCTCTTAATTCTTTAATAGAGAAAAAAGATGAACCCGAACTCTAGATGGTACCACCTACAACTCTGGAGGGAAATGTGAAATAAAAATGGGAGCATCTTCTTTAAAAAGGGAGTTAGCTTTCATCAATAAATTGCTTTGCTCTCTGGAATTGTTTTACTCAGAGTAACAAGTCTCCAGTCTGATTGAATTTCTACATCATGCCATTCTTTCTAACTCCCTCAATTTCCTGACACTCAAGAAGAAAAACAATAACAACCAGACAACCAAAATTTTCTTCTGGCTTCAGACCTTGGTTTGTTTTCTGAAAGAGAATCAACATTAAGATCTTTTTGCTCAGCTAGTTTCCGGTGAATTGAACTTATCTAGGTAATTGCTTATGTTATAAGCCAATGACAGCGTGAAAATTTATGCAGTGCCATAAATTGTATCAGCAATGCTGGCCATGCGTCTTTCTGTAGAAACATGGTATTCGGTGCCATAAACACCTCACTGCATCTACTTCTAGTGGGGAGTGATGGCTTTACTTATTTCTAATCTTGCTGCATGAAACTGTTTAGTGACATGATTTCTGACTGCTTTTTTTTTTAATTAAGCAAGATGCTAAACTTTGGTGCTTCTAGATGATTGTTTTTATCACTGGAGATTTTACAAGGTTGGTGGTTATGATATTGTTCTTGGATTTTCAATCCTTCTTAAAACATTCATTCAAAAAACATTCACTGCTTTGTGTTACCTTTTATGTTGTCTGCTGAAAATACAAAGAAGAAACAGAGCTCCTGCCCTCAGGATATTTCCATCCTATGAGAGAGAGAGAGGTCAACAGACCTTTGATTCAGCAACATGATTTCTACTTTGGTGTTCTTTGAGAAGCAGGTGGAACAAGAGAGCAGGAAGTCTAAATGGGAGAGGTGGGAAAGTGATTACAGAAGAGCTGCCACTTGATGTGAAGCTAAAGCAATAAATGGGTATTTCCCAGGCCAAAAATAAAATATAAGAAAAGAATCAGACCTTCAGGAGAGGGAATAACTTAGGCTAGAGGAAATAATAAGGGAATCAGGGCCCCTAGTCCTATAGAGAGGTGGACAAATAATTCAGACAGGCAGAGCAAGAGCACCTTGTTGGAATGCATGTAAGGCAAAAAGACTCCAAATCATCAAACATCTATTGTGACCCAAGGATCTAGTGATTCTCTATTGAACCCTTTGTATGTGCCAGGTGGTAGGCATTCAGAGTTGAATAAGTCAAGGTGTTTGCCTTTAAGATCTTCATGATCTTGTTTTCTGTGACAGAATCCTAGCAGCACAGAGGATTTTTTTTCCTATTTAGTAAATCAGAGAAAAAGAATGAAAGAGAGAAAAGGGATTTTTCTGTACCCATTACAGCAAAGAGCAATTTATTTACCCTTTGAGAGCCTCAGTCTATCCACCTTAAAACATGAGCCACTATAGCAAATCCCAAGACATGGCAGATGTTCAACGAATATTGGCTATTCATCGTTACAATGTGGATATAAATGACCACAAAGGCTCGAATCTTGAAGTCTTGGTCTCCATGAGAAGTGATTGGATCATGAAGGCATCAACCTAGTCAATAAATCCATTGATGAAGTCATAATTGAATAGACTTGTAGGAGGTGATTGAAACTGTACAAGGTAGGACTGAAGTGAATGAAGTGAGTCATTGGGCCCGTGCTTTGTATGAGTATATCTTGTCCCTGGCCTCTTCCTCTCTATCTCTTTCCATTTCCTGACTGCCATGAGGAGTGCAGTTCTCCTTCACTATGCCCACTACTACACCCTGTTCCACAATGATTGGCCTCACCACAAGCCCACAGAAATGGAGCCAGCCAACTAGGGACTGAAACCATGAACCAAAATAAATCCTTTCTCTCTTCATTTTTCTGCAGGACTTTGCCACATGGATGAAAAGTAACAAATGGTAACTAAATGAGAAAAGAAGCATTTTCATATTTTTAAATGGAAACTATAATGACAACTCAATGTGTTCTAATTTGGGGTGAAAATTGAGAGAAACAGAGACAGAGAGATAATAATCCCATTGTTTCTCCCATTATTTTTCTCCACCTAGCCTGACTAATAGATGGGAAGGGCAATACATGTGAGAAACAGTCATTACTAGGCCAGGATTTAATAGTATATCCAGATAGTGGAGTCGAGAAGAGGAAAGGTCTGTTTTCTTACCAGGTAACCCCTAGAATCGAGGAAACTATTTCCAATACAAAGCCAGGACTTTAAAAGTAAATGTATGGCCTGAAAATTGGATTCTGCCTTAACCAACTATATAAAGATGTGATCTTTGGCATTCAATATTGAAATTGTCCAATAGCTGGAATACACTGAGGTGTAGAAACCAAGAATGTTTAAGCCTGTGTGCAAAGCCATCCATGAAGATGCAATTTCTGTCATCACGCATTTAAAACACCATCTCATGTACAAGAAATGAATTGGTCCACAGAGCTACAGAAAAATGCACAGAGCAACAGGAACAAGTGCCGTGGAGAGGGACTTCAGCTCTATCCTGTTCTGGAGCAGCTTCTCCTGTGGCTGCTCCATTTGATATCAGCTTCAGATGCTGAGTTGTCTATCAATAGTGCGTTCTAGCACAATACAGTGCATTCTTCAGAACAAATGGCCAGTGGGCAAGATGACCTTTTAGCACTAGATTTCTCTAGTAGACGTCTAGTTTCATCCAGGTAGCATGCCTCCCTCTGGTGGCCTTCCCTTCCTTCTTCCATATGAAACTGGTGAAGTTACCAGCTACAGTACCCATGCTCCAAACCCTGATCCCCATCACTGGTGGACAGGCCTGCATGAAAAGTAGAGCAATCTGCATCACTCTCAGAGAAGAAATTTGAATCTGAAGCAAAGGTTCACCGAGCTAGAGCTATTTAGCACTGGGTAATCAAGTAGCAATAACCCACAGAACCAATTCATTGTGTTTTTAAGGCTGAGAAGTGTGCTGATACGCCCTGGGTCCTGCTAGGTGGCTGCTCAGCAAATATTTTCATCCTGAGAATTACTCTAAATCCTTTGAATATAAACCTCTGTTCCTTAGGCTAGTAGAATACTGCTTGTAAAAACAACAACAAAAAAAGGATTGTTTCAGCTGGGGGTCTATGTTATGGTTTAGACATGAAGTATCCTCCCAAAATATTCATACATTGGACACTTGGTTTCTCAATCCAAGCAGTGCTCAGAGGTGGGGTATTTGGGAAGTGACTGAATCATGTAGACTCTACCTTTATCAATAGATTAACTCATTCTTGAATTCTTAATATGATGGTACTGTTGGGAGGGGATGGAAAGTCAGATATGAGGCTTCTGCCATTCTCCTCTCTGCTGCCATTACTGCTATGTACTCCCACCACCATAATGCTCGGCCACATGGCAATCCCAAAGAGATAGGGAGAACTGACCAGGGGCTGAAAACCAGAATAAATCCTTCCCCTTTTAAAATCATTTCTCTCAAGTATTTCTTACAGCAGCACAAAGTCTAACAGATATTAGTTCTATAAGGAAGCCTGTCATGGATAGCCCAGTATAGGCTCCTAATCCCTTACTAGATATCACAAGATCCAATAATTACTAGCAACCCCTAAGCCACCCACCATAGTGTCTGTGTAGCAACGACTAAGGAGACATGATTTCAGAAAGTGTACTCTCCTCCTTCAAGCAACTGCCCCCTCTCTCTTTCTCCCTTTCTCCCTCCCACCTCACTCCCTCTTTCCTTATGATCTACACTTTCAAATAAGAAATAAAGGAAAGAGCCTTAGAAGCAGAAAAGGAAAGAAACAGGAAGAGAGAGGAGTAGGGATCTGCATGCTTTGCCAGAATAATCACCCCTCAAATGCCCTCTGCAACTGCTAAAATGCAGCCCGATCCAACTAATTACCAATTACCAGGCTGTCAAGCCATAAAAACTAAACTTGCCCACCCCTGGCTGCTTGTCTTTACAAGGGAGTTATAACCGGTGAGTGCCAAAACCTCTCAATCACTGGTGCTCAAAATAGAAGCCATTAACTTGGCAGAGACTACGTGGCAACCTTACAAATGACCTTGCTGTGACCCCTAATGCTCAGTGGGGAGGGTCTCTCTGAAAGACTTCACCTTTCTACAGTCCTCAGATTAGTGAGAATTGAAGAAGATGGAGCAGGATTTCCAGAATCAAGCAAACCATTCCTCTGATCCTAACCTTCCCTAATGATGTCAGAAAGGGAGAATGAGTTGCATGGTAGAAAAAGTACTGGAGTTCAGTCGCATAGATAGGTCTGGTTTCAAACCCATCTCCTACTGTTGACCAGCGAGATGCTGAAGTTCATCTCCATGGTTTGGAGCTGCTACTCGAAATTCACTTCCATTTCCTTTTCTCCATGTCTTTGCTTTTGTAGCATATGGGAAAGGGATGGACATGATGCTAGGTCACAGTGATGGAGCTCTGGATCAGCAAAGACTTGATACAGAATGAGCCGCAACACGCACACTCATTCTGTATCACAACCCTCCCGAACTCCAACCTTCTTGGCAGAAAGTCCTGCAATGGGGTGGGGGGAGGGAGGGGAGAGAAGGGGAGATAGAAAGAAAGGAAGAAAATATTCCAATTATCTGAGCTGAGATGCTCTCTTAGTTTTATATAAAAACCCAAAGTAATTCCCTCCCTATTTTTAAACTGAACTACCCAAGAGCATGATCTTCTTATAAATCAAGAGAATATTGCATGAGCTTTGGTCAGAGCCTCCCAAGTGTGAGTCACTAATTCACAAAATAACCCCCATGGCTAGAGCACAGGCAGCACTTGAGGGATGTTGGCAAAACAATCTCCCTGCATCCTGAGAACCTCGAGTTCATGGTGCACTTATGACACAAGCACCTGACTCCTTCTAGTCTACTAATGTAGGTAGGAAGCACTGCCTGATATATTTTTACTTTATTAAGCATTAAAGCCATTGGTGCTTTATTGAATATAGCTTTAATTTCTTCCTTATGTGATACTTAAGGGGTGTTTTATTTTTTAAATTTTGTGTAGGTATATTATCTATAAATTTCATGCAAAAGGTACAATAAAAAGCATCTATGATACCCAAGACTAGTTTTCGGGAAAATATCTTGCGACGGGCATCTACTTGCAGGAAACACACTAGAGAGTGGCCTTGGGATGAACCATGGGGGACCAGAAGGTAGGAAGGGCCTGAGGGAGAAGACAAGCTGTGATTCAATCATGAAATTGGCCTCAACTCCCCACAGGGGGCATGGGTACCCAGAGCTTTGAGAAAGGAAGACACAATATTCCAGGGGGACCACTGGTAAGGAGGGCATCCATACTTCCTCCCTTGGTTCTCAGACCCATGTAGTCAACCTGCTGGAGATGCAGGTAAAATGAGTAAAATGAGCCACGAGGCAGGGCATAGGGTGCATGCTGGAGAATTGTGTCTCATCTTTATTTGATGTAACCCTAGGCTCTTTCTTTCATCCAGTTCTTTCCCTAGGCCATGTCAGGGCTCTCACTGACCAATGTGTCCCACAGTCACGCACCTACTGCCGTAAGCCCACTGCAGTGAGGTAGGGGCCTTGGTCCAAGGCAAGAATATGCAAGATTTCTTTTTACAATAAACAACATATTCTGTAAGCTTTCAGATAGCAGGGCTCACTGAGATCGTGTAGGCAGAACAGGCAAGCTGATCCAAGTGAAATTCACTGTCGTCAACTTACAACCAAAGCCACCAAGTTTCTGGTTAGTCTCCTCCAGAAAGGATGTCATGCCGGTGATCGGCTTGAATCTTCGTTACAAATGGAGTGGACGTTTGGCTGGAACAAGAGCTAGCTCCCACGGACACTCCAGTGGAAGCCCATTTATAGCCGCCATCCTGGTCACGGCAGTGGCTCCATCATCAGTATTAAGTAATGGTGTGCTGGCTGGCCTCACCTAGACCAATTATTATGTCTATACCTGTGTATCATGGCTATTTGTAGTGAATGCTCTACCAACTCAAGATTGGCAGGGTTTCCCATCACCAGGCAAACAAGTTAAAGCAGTATTCCTGAGAGTTAGATACTTTGTGTCCTGACTCCCTCCCCCTGACCAAAATAAGGTGTTGTACTTCCTCTCTAGTCCATACCGTATTTTAAAGAGGATGCCCTCCATGGCCCAGACTACTGAGTTCCTAAGAAGTTCACTGATGTGAGAGTCCCCTGAAACTTTACTGGGCTATTCTACCCTCTGGAATGTACTTGTCTTGCCGTGGCTTTCAACATAGTTGCTTCCTCTGGCTCCTCATATGCTATGGTTTGAATACAAAATGTCCCCCTCCCCCTGTCCTACCCCACTGGCTCAGGTGTTGAAAGTTTGGTCCCAGTTGATAGTGTCCAGAAGCAATTGCATCAAGAAGTTTCTGATCTTCTCTGGACACCTATGATTTTGAGTCTTTTCCTCTACTTAAACTACACATCCATGATCATCATCTGCTGCCCACTGTTTCCTACACACTATCTTGTTCATCTGGCCCTTTACACTCATACTCCTGGGTGGACGGCAACACGGTTGCAAACTAGGACTCAGTGCCAGTCCAATCATTCCGCTGCTTCTCTCCAGATTACATTTCCTCAATGGCTTCATTTTACTGTCCACCCTTCTCACAAAAACCATGCCAAGTCCACATTCTTGCCTTGGTAAATTCTAACAACTCAGCACAAGATTCACAACCTATGCCTGTGCTCGCGCATGCACACTTTCCAAACCCTTTTATCACTATCCCGCAATATAGATAATATCCCGCTGTCATACGATCATCTGCCCTCTCACAGATATTCCACCTCTCCTCACCTTTTATTTAAATAGGTTTTCATTTTCCTTACTATTTAGAAAAATCTATCCTTTACCATTTCAATAAAATTTTGTTTAAAAAAAGAGGGATCTCACCTAACTAATAGACTCATCCACTGATGGATTCAAAACTTGTCGGCATACGAAAGTGATGGAAACTAGGGGTTGGGGCCTAATTAAAGGAAACAGATCCATGGGGCATGCCTGGAAGGGTAGAGCTGCCCACTGGCCCTTTCCATTTGCTCATGGGCTCATTCTCTCCGCTTCCTTGATGCCCTGAGATGAGCAGCCGCTTCCATCACACACTCCTGCCATGATGATAACCTTTCTCACCTCAGATCCAAATCAGTAGACCCAGCAGACCAGGATTGAAACCTCTGAAGTTAGGAGCCAAAGTCAATCTTTACTCCTTTGTTATTCCTGGGTATTTTGTTACATTGCTGAGAGATTAACACGGTGGGTTTGAAAAACAGCAAACATTTGATATTCTAAACAGGTCCCCATCCAAGTCATAAGGTCCCATACTTCCCCAGCCCAGGACTGGCCTTGGCATAAGACTTGCCTAGACCGAGAATATGATCTTCCTTGGGGCTCTGTTTCTCTTAAGTCTCCATACTCATATTTTTTTCTGCCTTCCTGCCACAGGAATAAAAAGGCATTTTCATGTGCTTCCAAAGAAACCCTCTGACTTTCAAACTTCAGCTTCAGTTGGTGATCAGTCACCCTTGCCCTGGTTGAAAGTTGAAATGGAATGTTGTGATATTTTTCTAAATCAAAGGGGAACAAAATAAATATGTGTTAAAGAAAGGAATAGAAGGAATAAAACATCCATATACAACGCACAGGTGCCTGGTACATAATACATTTTTTTCTACTTGCTCTTGCACAAAACCCTCTGAGGTCCACATTGTTATTACTACCCGGTTTCAAAAAAAAAAAAAAAAGGAAGAAAGCTAGAGCCCAGAGAAATCAAGTAAGAAGCACAAGGTCCCAAGAATGCTAAAGCTGAGATGCAACCAGGTTGTCTGTGTCCAAAGCTTTAAACTACATGACAGAGTTTTCCAGATGGATTCATCCTGAGCAGGCAATTTAGGAACTGCTTCCAGGGGACACACGTGAATAGGCATTGAAGACCTTGAAGGATGAATGAGCCCACACTAGGCAGAAGGACTCTGAAGATAAAGGGGCCATAGCAGAAGCAAAATCCAAAAGTACAAAAGATTAAGAAAAAGCTCAGTATGACATCCAGACCAAGCACAGGAAGGGAAGAGAACTAGTAACCCTAGCCTGAGTCCGGACAGAACCCTGGAGATCCAGAGACTTCAATCAATTTTGTGAGTACGGTGCTTGCTTCAATCGGGGCAAATAAACACACATAGCACAGAGTAACCTGCTCTTGATGGATCCACCTTGATTGACATCTGCTACTACCAGCCATGTATCACGGGCAGGACATCCAGAGAAGGCTCAATGTTCTCATCAGCAAAGCACAACCAACAGTGACTCCTACACAGAAGCCAGGTCAATGTACATCTTACAGGCCAATCCATCAGCTCACTTTTCCAGTCAGATAGTTCCCTCTGCCCCATTTTAGTGACAAACATGGGCCCCATTATTAAGTTGCTCAAGACGATGTAGATGGTTAAGTATGGAGTCATGCTAGAGAATGGAGCTTCCTGCTACAGACAAAATGTCGCACCAAAGAATCAAAGAATTCCATGGGCTCTGATGGCAGGAGGGCTATGGTAAATTTTTAATGCAGTGACATGGAAGTTTCTAGAACAGGGTGTAGAGAAGGAGAACACACTCGGGGAAGAAAGTTGGGCAAGACAGCTGCTGTGTGCCCAGGGGCCTCCCAGGTTTTGACAAGACCTCCCGTGATTCGTGCAGCCCTGCGCGTGCAGGGACGTTCCGCTTCATCCACTTGGGCTCTCTATTTACCTAATTTCCATTGTGAGCCAGTAAACTATTCATCCCCCTGCTGGGATACAAGACACTGCGACAGATGGCCGTGTCCAGCTGGGGAATAAAGTTGTACATTTTGCCAATAAAACTAACCCAAAAAGCAGGGAAGGTCATCTGCTGGTGGGCAAACTCCGCCCGCCAGCGTGCTTGGGGTTGTTGGCGATGTGCCACAGCTATGTCTCCCAACAACTGGATCCAGAGGGCTCGCCACCCCTCAGGAGCACGAGACACAATTCCAAGAAGCCCCGCTGGAAATCACTGCATGCTCAGCAGAAACATACAAGGGTGGGCGACTTCCTTCACATGGCACATGGCCTGATGGCCGAGCAGGTGACATCAATGAAGACAAAGGGGGGGGGAATATTCCACCGTTCAGCTTACTGACTCACCTGCTGGCCTGTGGGATGAAGTGTGAAAGCTGGTGACTCATCCTGCCTATCAGTCAACGCTCTGATGCTCTGACTTAGCCAAACTCTATGAGATGAGGAAAGAGGGTGGAAGGACCAGATGCTAAGACGCTAAGGTACACACTAGACGATTTCAGACTTTCCACAGGTTTTCAAGGTCCGATCTCACACATCAGCCAGCTGAACCACCCTGTGAAAGGCATCAGATTCCTCATGAAGATAATTCACTACATAGTTGACTACCTAGGGTAGCGCTAACATGGTCACATTGATCTAATTACCTATGCTGTAATAGCTAATTTAAGGAGCGTTTCTTTTGATTGCATGATGCTCTTTTACTGTTTATGAAGTCATCGCTGTCTTCTAGGTCTCACATACTTTAGAGGGCTCTTAAATAGCTTCTCCATAGGAGGCCCTGTGCTCAGAGCTCCTAATGGAGAGACGAGATCTACCATGGAGCAGTGGGACCATCTCAAGTAGATCACTCAACTGAGCCTCAGTTTCTTTCATCTGTAACACTAGGAGAAGAATGCCTACTTCACAGGGTTGTTGTGAGAATGTGGTACAGAAGAGCCATGCACTGACCATGTCTTTGGGTGAACTTTCATATGTCCTGGGGAAGCCACACACAGTGGAGGAAGGAGGAAGCAGCCACAGCTAACTCCACATTTCCTACATGCCCAAGATTCTGAAAGCCCCTGGGTCATGACTCCCCCAAGGAGTGCTGAACCACATCCTCCTCAGGAATAGGAGGCTGCACTATCCCTGTACTGTCACTGGAACCCTGAGGCCTTCCATGGTGACAAAGATGAGTTGGGTTTATACACAGCTGGAAGGTTGAGGCAGTAAAATCAATGGAACGGTTTTTTGTTTGTTTGTTTTCATTTTTTGTGCCCATCCTGGCACTGGAACTTGGGACCTAAGCACTGTCCCTGAGATTTTTTTTTTCTCAAGGATAGTGCTCAATCACTTGAGCCACAGCTCCACTTCTGGTATTTTTGTTGGTTAATTAGAGATAAAAGAATCGTATGGGCTTCCTGCCCAGGCTGGCTTTGAACTGTGATCCTCAGATTTCAGTCTCCCAAATAGCTAGGATTATAAACATGAGCCACCAGTGCCTGGCTGGGAGGCAGTTTTTAAAGAAGGAGGATTAAGAAAAAAATTAATATTTCTCTCACATCATTTTTGCCTCCCAATCATGAAGGCAATTTTCCATCCCTGTGTTCATAAGGCAAGAAGTAGGAATCTCAAAATCTCCAGAACTGGGGTCCTAGAGGACATGGACAGAAATGTCATTTTGCATCACCTGGGGACTCTGTAAGCACAAATGGTACAGCTGACCTAGAAGTCAGGCAAAGGCTGTGACTGAGTGAAAAGATACAGTAGCTCATGGTGGGTCACAGGTAGAAAAAGGAAACATTAAAAGGAGCTGGAAAGGAAAAGTGTGTGCGCGCACAAAAATACTTGCACATATATGATGGGGTGGGATAGCATAGGGTAGGTAGCCTAGGAGAGGTTACATATATGGCTTCAAACAGAACAGGATGCATTGAGACTCTTCTCCAGAATCATCTAAACTGGTAAGTCACATGATCAACTTCTCAGCTGGCCAAGCCTTGGTCATAATACATGACCTACCTACACAGGTCATGGTCAAAGTTAAAGGTCAAAGCAGGGGCTGGGGATATGGCCTAGTGGCTCGCATACATGAAGCCCTGGGTTTGATTCCCCAGCACCACATATACAGAAAATGGCCAGAAGTGGCACTGTGGCTCAAGTGGAGAGTGCTAGCCTTGAGCAAAAAGAAGCCAGGACAGTGCTCAGGCCCTGAGTCCGAGCTCCAGGACTTGCCAAAAAAAAAAAAAAGGTCAAAGCAAGGGGTAACCACTAATAGCTTGAGCTATGTGTCTGAGATAATTCCTCCTTTCTTCACCAATCTCAAACTTTTTTTTTTCAATTTTCTCAAGCTTGTGAATCTGCTTAGTGGTAAAAGGACAGTTGGAACCCTGGATGAATTCCAAGGTCCAAACTCTTTTTCCAAGAGCCTGTGTCTCACACTAGTTGGAAGATGGGCAGTTTTTCTTTCTTAATCTTAATAGAGCTATTCAGTACTCTGCTAAGTACTTTTAAACTTAGTGGCAGGTTTGCTTCTCCCTCTGAGCAGTGAAATGAATATTCGACCTTCCATTTCAGAGATGGGAAAACAGAGGTTCCAAGATAGGATGTCATTTGACCCGGATACATAAGTGACTGGACTGAACTAGAACCCAGTACTCTCTGGTTTCACTTGCTGTGTTGGCTCCATCTGTACAACTGCCCACATTGTCCTGCAGCAAGTCCCACTGCTGGACACCCACACAACTCAACGTACATCGGAGCCTGAGTTTGCTGCAGATGATAAGACAAACATCCAGGAAAGCAACGCAGGCTTCCCCACTGGCCCAAGTGTGTTTCAGCACTGCAGTCCACCTAAGAGGTGACATTCTCCCCACGGAACTAGGAGGTGACTTTCCATCAGCATAACCTGGACAGAGGAGAAAAAGTTGCCCATCCAGTGGTTCCTAAGATTAATGACAAAGCCGGAACTGTCTCCAAGGCAGACAACTGCCAACTTCTTGAAGGTGACATATTTTTAAGCTTCATGGAGGCTTTGTTTAAAAATAAACCCAGTGAAAGTCATAGTTTTACTCATGCTCCTCCACCTCACTCTAGGAAGACGCGGAGGGAAGGGAACTGTAATTGATCCAGGCAACTGCTAAATAAAGTGACGCTGGCAGGCAGTTCCACCCGTATGCAAGGTGAGAGTCAGAATGTAATATGAGTGGGTGAAAATGCAGCCACAAAAATAGACTGCAGCATGGCCCAGCAAAGGTCATAAATAAAGCAACAACTCTGCATTAATGGGCATGGCATGAGATATGCTTCTCCATCCAAAATCTAATGGGCAGAGGCAGGCAAGGAACATCTCTTGACTAGCTTTTGAGTGGTGTCTTGGAAATGGTTCATAACAACCATGAATTTCAATTTGGCTCAGTAATTCTGTCCAAAGCAGAACCTAATAAGGGAATAATCAGGACATCAGATTGCGGCAAACTTTAGAAGAATATGAGGGAATGTGATGGATGCTAATCAATAAGTAGATAATCTCAAATGTTTCACTTATGCCCAGCCACCCAGAGATGAGCAGGGACTGTTGATAAAGAAAATGTCTGAACTAAGACAAATTGAAAAATAAGAATAAGATAAACAAAGGGCTGGCGAATGTGATGAGTTGGTATCCCCTGGGGAAAGTTGATGCAATGCTGTATTTAACATTATCATCATTTTATAATCCCCCATGAGCAGATAGTTTCCAAGAAGCACCCTTGATTGAGGACTGAAAGATACAGAGATGCTCTGCCCATTTTCAGTTCCAGGATTGGTTCCTTTTGATTTCTAAAGGTTCAGCTATTTTTCCTCTACCCCTAAGAGTTCCCCATCCCCAAGCTTTCCTCAGGGGAGCCATTCTTGTAAGACCGGGTTAGGGAGTAGGTCATCAACTCCTCAGTGTTCTTCCATGCTGACTCTAAAAGCAATCCCTGAGGTTTTTTTGTTTGCTTGGTTTGTGTTGGTTTCAGATGTTTTAACGTTATCCACCAAATACAAAATAGAGGGCAAGAAAAAAATGCCACACTTAGGAAAATTACGAAGTTAGTTACTAAGTCTTCCAGTCTCCTCACCACTATGGTCCTTGGTCACAGATGGCTGAAAGATGGGCCAGCAGGGGGCGGTGTGGTGCAGTTGAGGAAGCTACAGCTTCCCTCAGCTAGACAGACAGGGCTGGAATCTCAGGATAAGTATTGAGAGCAAGCACCCTTGTCTCATTCCTGGTTTTAGAGGAAATTATTTCAATTTTCCCCATTCAGTCTCAACTTGTTCCCTTTCTGCTTTGCCACTCCACCCAAGCTCCCAGGATGTTGGCTATGCCATCCATAGGCAAGGTGGGTCCTCACAACTCAGTCCACTCACACCCCTGCCAATCACCCCACAGATACCCCGAGAAGTGTGCTTTAGCTATTCTCATGGCATCTCTTAATCCACTCAAGTCACCAATCAAAACTAACAATCAGCTGGTGGCTCACAATTGTAATCCTACCTACTCAGAGCTGAGGGTCGCAGTTCAAAGCCAGACTAGGCAAAAAGTCCATGAGACTCTTATCTCCAATTAGCCACCAGAAAACCAGAAGTGATGCCGTGGCTCAACGTGGTAGAACACTAGCCTTGAGTACAAAAGCTCGGGGACAGAGCCCAGGCCCTGAGTTCACCCCACGACTGACAAAAAAAAAAAAGAAGAAAAAAAAAGCCAGCCAATTTTAGGTTCCTTTTTTTTCGCTATGACTGTCCAATTGCTTCTCCATTATTTCTTGAAAAGTCTCAATTCTACATTAAGCTGGAGACAAAAGGAACCAAAATAATTGAAACAATTTTGAAAAGAAAAGAAAGAAGAAAGTGAGGTTTGTTTTGCCCAATTTCAAGATGTACTATGTAGCTACAATAAACAAAGTTTCATAGTCCCTGAAGAGGAAAAGACACTTAGATCAATGAAATATAATAGAGGATCCAGAAATTGTCTTACTCAAGCATGGCTAACTGACTTTTGATAAGGGTATATAAGTAAAACAATAGCAACCAAAAAGAAACAAATAAAAAAACCTGGACCCCAAACCTTACACACTCTACAAATTACAAAAATATTCACTCAAGCTGGGCACCGGTGGCTCATGTCTGTAACCCTAGCTACTCAGCAGGCTGAGATCTGAGGATCGCAGTTCAAAGCCAGGCTGAGAGCTGAGGATCGCAGTTCAAAGCCAGCCTGGGCAGGAAAGTCTGTGAGCCTCTTATCTCCAATTAACCACCAGAAAACTGGAAGTGGCACTGTGGCTCAAGTGGTAGAGTGCTAGCCTTGAGCTGAAAAGCTCAGAGAGAGCACCCAGAGTTCAAGCCCCACAACCAAAAGAAAAAAACAATATTTACTCAAAATGGATTGCATGACAGGTTTAAACTATGAAACTCAGAGGGTAAAACATAGGAAAAACTCTTCAGAACTAGATTTTGGCTAAATGTTCTTTATAATACCAAAATCACAATCATTAAAAGAAAAATAGATTGACTTGATCTGATCAAGATTTTAAAAAATCTATCTTGGTAACTTTTCCAAATGAGAAGTTAAGCTAAAGACAAGCAAATATATGAACTGCCTCCAGTAAGTGCATTGTTGTTATAGCAATAATGTGGTTATATTCCGATGACTGGTCAGCAGCTGGTCAGCTTAGTTAATACTGAAATTAACTAGAATCGTAGTGAAACATCCACATGGTCAGCCACACTGGTTGGAGATGTTCATGGTGGCCTGGCTCCCTGGTCCATGAAATGCTACTAGAATCTGTCACCCCCAGGCTCCACCACTTACTGGATTTCTTTCTGGGTGTGCCCATAAATGTCACAAATGGTAAAATCTCCATTGCCTTGCCCAGCCTTGAATCTTCAGCACCCAGGACAGCACCCGACCCAATTGACATCTCAATAAATAACTGTGGAATGTAAATGCTTTCCTCTTCATGACACTGCTTTCCTTGTATTGAAAAACTCTCTCTTTTTTTTTTAAGACTTTCTATTTGCCACCTGTTGCCGGCAGGAAAATGGCATTTTTCAAAAGCCACATTTACATATGAAATCAACAAGATGAACACATTTATTGGTTTATCCCCACAAAAGAAGTATAATCGCAATAGTAGAAAATGACAAAGGAAGTTTTCTAACCACAACTGACTTGGAGTACACAAATATGTTTTCTGACCTACAGACAGGAGAAAGGACAGTAGGAATGGTTCTGAAGGTGAGTCGGTCATCTGTCCCCTGTTGGGAAGGCAGCAACCAGATTCTGCATTCCTTTTCTCTCTTCTTTCCTTTTCTTGCTTTTTATTATTTTCCATTTCTTTCTTTCCTAATGTGATAAGTAAAATTGGTCATATATACACACACCTATATGTGTGTATGTGTCTATATGTGTGTATACACGCACATATATATGTATATATATTCGGAATTACAGAACTATACCAATCTGAAGTTCTTCAGTCTCATTAAACTGACAAGATACTGATGCCTGGTCAGTTGGTTGATTCTCCAAATTCACATCTCGGATAAAGGGTAGAGTTGGAAAGTCAACATGAATCTCTAACAAGTCTACAGCACACTTACTCTGGGAATCTCAGGGGCTCACCTGAGATAAAGGAGCAGTAATATGATACACACACTAAATCTGCAATATCCTGTATTCAAGGCACTCCTTCTATGCTCAAGTCTCAATGGAAATGGATAAATGACCATGTCTAGTCAACCAAGTAAATAACTTTAACATAAATGCACATGATTAGAGAAACTATTTTCAATGTTACCAGCATCTGCTGTGGGTAATCATGTGGAGAAATTGATACCAGAAATGTATTGAAGGTAGAGAAATTGCTGGAAAAATTAGTACAGTCTTTTGGAAGCACTGCCTAGCAAAACTCAAAATGAACATACTGAATCTATCACAGCATATATATGGTCTGGAAGGTTAAGAGAAGGAATCAAGGAAGGCCTAAGTAAATGAATACTGTAGACATATTGTGCTCTTGGCTTGGAAGACTCAGTGTGATAAAGATGGTTTTCTTCAAGAAAACACATGGTATTTGTCTTAGTGACTGGCTTATTTCATTTTACATGGTAATCTCCAGTTCTAGCCATTTTTCTGAAAATGATATAATTTCTTTTTTCTTTTATACACATCACACTTTATCACTCATGTGATGATGGGCATCTAAGCTGATCACATAATTTGGCTGTTGTGATAAACCTAGGTATACAGGTATTTCTGTAGTAAGCTGACTGATTCTTTGGGGTGTGTACCCAGATATGGTATGACTGGATTATACAGAAAATTCTGTTTTAAATTTTTGTGAAATCTCCATACTGGGTTCCACAGCCAAGGAAATGTGCTCCCACAAAAGGTGGATATTTTTGTACGAGAACTTTAAAAATAAAATTTTAATTTTTTAAATCTAGAAAATCATCACCAAAGGACAGCAGGAAAGTTTACAAATGAAGATCAATCTATCTATGCAACAAACCAAACAGGTAGAGGGAGGAGAAGGAAAAACCGAAGAATAGAGACTTCAGATTTTGCTACAGAATATCCCCTGAGGACAGAATAGAACAAAGTCTATAAGTTTGGAGAAAAAATAAGATATAGCACAAGAAAAGTATTTACACTAACAAATTGCTAAGTATAAAATGAAAGCAGATATTCCTTCATTTTTCCTTATTACTCTGCTATTACACTGTCTTAGCTTAGTTCTTTAAAAATTTCCATACTCCATATTTGTTTTACTTACTGAAACTATGATTTTATGTCTCCAGGAAATTCAGCAAAAGCCTCAACTACTAATTCTCACAATGACACTTCTCTTATACTGTCTCTATTAATTCTTCTTATATGAACACTGAACTTTCACTCTGTTCTGTTTTCCTTAGTTTTCAGCTAGCATGTTTGAGTTGACTTTGTTTCCTGCAGTTTGGGTAATTTCCTAAGAACCAGATCCAATTTGTAATTCTCTAACTATATCTGATCTGCTGATTCATTCAAACACCAATATTGTTCGCCTGTCATCTTTATTTTAGAAGTTCTATTATTTTCTTCCTCAAATATACTGAGTCTTTAAAAATATTCTATGCTGTATTCAGTAATACCCACCCAATACAAGAAAATATTTTAAAATATAATTCATCAATTGACACTTTAAAGAGATGTTTTATGCTCACCTCAACAAATGTATAAAAATAGTATTATAAAATTCAAGATCTATTAGTGATATTTAAAATGTTTCACTAACTGAGACTAGAGGGGAACATCCTTAGTGAGATAAAATATAGCTATTAAAACTCTTGTAACAATCCCACTCCTACACTTATAAAGAAAATTGAATACATATGTCCATATAATGCTTGTACATGAATGTTTACTTCAGCATTATCCATAGTATCCCTAAAGTTAAAACAATCTAAATGAAATATAGTATAACCATACAATGGAATATTATTCAGCCATCGAAAAGACTACATGCTGATGGATATATGAGAGAAACTTGAGAACATACTAAATAAAAGGAGCCAGCCATAAAAGAACACCTAATGTTTGATTCTACTCATATAAAATATGTAGAATAGTTATGTATACAGAGACAGAAAGTAGAGTAGCAGTTGACTAGGTTTGTGGTGTCTGATGGAATGGGGAATGATTGTTAAGCAATACCTACTTTTCTTTGTGGGTAATGAAAATGTTCTAAAATTGATTAGAGTGGTGGTTGCACAACTCTTGTCAATATACTTTTAAAGTAGGTGCCTTTCATAATATGTGACCTAGACCAATAAAGCTGTTTTCTTAAGTAAACTATTTTCCTTGCTTTATTTCCCCATTCTTTTATCATTACAATCACTTGGAATATTTCTGTTATAATAATAATTTGGATTACAGGAAGTGTGTGATGGTCTGTGCTTTGTGGTTGCAGCTTCAAGCTTACTCTCGCATGATGCACTGCTTCTTTGAGCATTTTACTTCCTCAGTGGGATTTTTCCCAAGGCCCCCTCGTGCTGTCCAATTGGAAGGCATTTCCTGCCAAAAGATCTGTCTATACAGGGCAAAACGTTCCCTGGGTTTTACCATTCCTCATATCCATTCGTAATACAAATATTAGCCCTAATCTACACGAGTTACATGGTTCAGCTTCCTAAAACTATTCCCCACACAGGGCAAAAGCCAAGACTGACAATTTCCTTGTTCCCTCCTTATGTTGCTGGGTGAAATTTCCTCACACACACTCTCACTGAGAATGTAGACACAACCATTCCTGGCTCCAGTGCGTGTCTCATTTCCAATTAACCCCCACATATTTTACAACCACAATGCTGTTAAAATCCAGTCCCCTGCATAAGAGAAGAAGAAAATGAAGGCAGCTTCTCCTGAGAGTTTTTGATCCTTTGTCCCAGGAATGTTTCTACATCCTTTTAAACTCACTGATATGCCTTTTAAAGACTGTCTGATATATTTAATACAATCTGCTAACTAATTTATAATTTCATGTTCAGACTGATTTATTAAAGAAATGGAAATTCACAAGCAAAGTCAGATACAAACATACTTGACAAATATATTTTTCATGTATTAACTTGTAAAAAGACACAAGAACTATGTCTACAAGTAGAGTCATTATCCTTGTGTATATAAACATATAGATGTCTATAAATTTCACTTTTAATACCCCTATTATTTGGGGAGAGAAAATGGGAAATCAAGAAATGTAATAAACCCCACAACTGACCCCCCAAGAAAGAAATGTAATAAAATCATATTTTGGAGAACAAAATTTTATTCTTGAAACGTTTGTGCTGTTTAAATTTTAAGATTTTTGTGAAGCTGTCACTCAAGTAGTGGAGCATTAGCCTTGAGCACAAAACCTCAGAGTTAGCTCTCAGGTCCCAAGTTCAAGACCCAGGACTGGCAACAAAAAAAGATAAATTTTAAGGTTTTAGCATAAGGTGAATATACTAAAAATAATGTCAACATAAATTTGATAAGAGAAAGGTCATCTACATACAACAAGAGGAACATGTATGGAAGGGAAGATAGAATATTCTCTATCCAATTGGTAGTTGAGAAAGGGTGTGTGTGTGTGTGTGTGTGTGTGTGTGTGTGTGTATGTCTGTGTCTGTGTGTGTGTGTGTTGGTATTGAAGCTTGAATTCAAGGAATCTCAGTTTGTTGCATGGTGTTTTTTCAATACTGGTGCTCTACCATTTGAGCCACACTTTCACTTCTGGCTTTTTGCTGCTTAGTTGGAGATAAGGATCCCACAACTTTGCTTCTAGAGCTAGCTTCAAACCAGTTTTCTGCATAGCTAGGATTACAGGAGGTATGAGCCACCAGCACCCAGCAGTTCTTGCTTTTATCTGAGCCACAGTGGGTGTTTTAACTCCAGAAAAGAGGAAACGCATTTTGCTTACCAACATTCTGCTCATGGCTATGCTTCACTTACAAAAATGTCTTCATATGTATTTGATATATTTGTATTTTGGCAACTCCCACCCAAGCCTTAAAATCAGAGGTAACAGTACTTTGCATGGTAGAACAATGGCAATGTGGAATTCTCAAGAGACCCAACATGAAATTCATATGGGTAAAATGAGTTTCACAAATGCCTTGTAAAGTTGTTGGAGGATTTAGAGAATGTAGCAGTTTGTACCATCGAGTATAAATTAGAATTGTCTGGTGTGTTTGTGAAAACAACTTCCCAATAGGAGAAAGGTATTCAGTAAGGTTTGATATGCTGACCATGCACAATAAATGGCTGGATACTGTTTTCCCTTGCTCACTCCTTGTGCCTAACAAGAGGAAGAGGACTTCTGAAATCAGGGACTTCTGAGAGTTCGTGCAGGTGGCTCAGCCAGGGATGACTGAGCTTCCACCCTGGGTCAGCGCTGAGCCTCTCTCCCTGTCTCCCTCTCATCCCACCAGCCACAGAAAGATGATCATCTTTCCAACTACAGAAATCTTTAGTGCTCAGTTTGTACCTGGCTCCATGCCTGAGGTGGCCAACACTCAAAACTATTTTCTCTGAGCCAGCCAAGGTCAGCTGTTACCTCCACTGGAATGTTAGTTGTAATGGATGGAGAGAATCACCCAAGACTTAGCAACTAGGCTGTGTGATTAACTCCCAGGACCTCTTTCTAAGCCCTGGGGAAGAGTTTTTTTTTTACTATGTTGCTGGGGACGAAGAGCAAGGACTGGCTTGCAGGACAGCATTCTGAGTCTGGCCCAGAAGCCTGCACCCACGGAGTCCTCACTACAGCCTAGGCACTGCTACTCTCACTATGCCTTCTGCTTTTCTTTTCATGAAAATCTGACTTAAGAAATGCCACCTCTGCTCAGACAGCCAAAAGATACATGTTTTCTCTCATAGGTAGAAGTTAGAAACCTTATTAATACATAGAGAGAGAGAGAGAAACATATACAGGGTCATTTGCATTTAGACATGAACATGTTGACTAAAGTATGATATAAGCAGGGGAAGATTGCAGTAGTGTAACTCCTTTGAACAATTAAGTTTGATAAAACAAACACCAGGAAGCTGAAACATATCATAGGGAGGAGGCGAGGTCAAGGGGGAGGGGGTAGAGGAAGGGAGAGAGGAAGGGTAGGTGAATACAGTCATGATATTCAATGCATATGTGTGAAAATGGTAGCGGGAAACGTGGTCAGATGGTGGGAGTTGAGAGAGGTGGGAAGAACAATGAAAGTAATGACATTGCTCGAGATACACTGTACTCATACACTGACAGGTTGAATTAAAACCTCTTTGTATAACTACTAAGAGACAACTTTTTAGATTGTAATGACAAATGAAAGTAGCACCTCTGGGTGAATTTCTCAGTAGATATCTCAACAGAGTGGAATCAACCCCTAGAGACCTGATTCGGGGAGCCAGAATGAGCCGTCCATTTATTTTTTTTTCTATTTATTGTCAAAGTGATGTACAGAGAGGTTACAGTTTCATACGTTAGGCCTTGTGTACATTTCTTGTATGCCATGCTCATGCTCAGGTATGCACAGGTCAGCGACTACCATGTGTTAGACGTCATCAATTCATCCTTGACTGCAATGTGGAAATGGTGAATTCAGAGCCCAAACCTCCTCCTTCCTACTACCATCTTCCATTCCTCGCTCCTTTCCATTCACCATTACCTTGTCAAACTCTGCATGCGGTTCACTAGTTTCTCTACTGCACATAGAAACTGAGCAGTCAGAAAGTTTCATTCATTCACAGCAGAAATATTATCCTTTGGTCTATAATTCTATCCCTGCTCTCTGACACCTCCCTACACATGTGCGCGTGCGTGTGCACGCGCACACACACACACACACACACGCTGTCATCCACCTTACACATATTCTTTTCTTCTCTCTCTACCTTTCTTTCATTCTCTTACCTTCCGACATCCATGAGCCAACCAAAGTAGCCATTCATTTTATATATCTATATACGTATGTATGTTATTTACCAAACTTCGTGCCCCTCCAATTGGAAGAGATATAGATCAGATCCCTCAAAATTACTATGAATGGGCATCAAAACGAAGCTCATTAAAACAATGTAATATCCTTAATGCAACTAATGTGTTCCCTCCATTTCTAACAAGCTCATGAATAATAGATGAAGAGAGCTTCATCTGTTTTAATTAATTTGGTCTTGAAATAAATTCAATCCAGTACAAAATTAGCAGGCAATTAAGCCTCATTGGCCCAACTGGACAAAACTATGCCAACGTCATTGGCTACTGAAGCAAACTAGAAATGGGCAAGGGCCATGGTACACACTCAAACCAGAACAGAGAATAAAAGTATCACCAGTGTGCTGGACCCCTGGTGGCTCACACTGGTAATGCTAGCTATTCAGGAGGCTGAGACCTGATGATCACCATCCGAAGCCAGCCCAGACAGGAAAGTCTGTGAGACTCTTATCTCTAGCTAACCACCAGAAAACCAGAAGTGGCACTACTGCTCAAAGTGGTAGAGCACTAACCTTGAGCAAAAGGGCTCAAGGACAGTGCCCAGGCCCTGATTTCAATCACCATGACTGACAAAAAAGGAAAAAAAAAAGTATCACCAATATGACCCAATTCCCCAAATGCATCCCTTTCCTGTGAGGGCACAACTTGGTTTCCTTTCTGGTTCTTGTACCTGACTTTCTACTTCATAAGTAGGAACTTCCTAGCATTTACATGTTAAGATATTTTGGGGGAAAGTTGCAAATACAAAGCAAGATTGTTTTTGTGTTCCTTGTATTTTTCAAATAATTTCTGAGGATTTGCACTGAATTAAGGCATTGGATATAATAGCAATTATCGGCTGCAACACTTGAGTATGTGTAATAAACACATTTGCCTCTAAGAAATTATCACAGTTTGTTATGTACATGAGTTTAGCATTTTTGTTCCATTATCCACTTTGCAATTACATATAGTGTTGTTATAATAATAGTTTGTCTTAAAATAGTGCATTTCTTCCCCAGACTTCCATGTGCTTTAGAAGCATGTTTCTTCTTAACCCAACTGTGCCCTTTAGAATCAGGAAGATACAAGCTTCATTAAAACTTCTTTGAAAACTTTAGATTCAGAGACAAAAACAGAAGCCAGGCACCAGCTGCTCACACCTGAAATCCTAGCTACTCAGAAGTCTGAGATTTGAGGATCACAGTTGAAAGCCAGCTAAGGGAATGAAAGTCCTTGAGACTCTTATCTTCAATTAAACACCAAGAAGTTGGATGTGGAGGTGTGGCTTAAATTGTAGAGTGCCAGCCTTGAGGACAAAAATAAAGAGCTAAGGGACAGTGACCAGGCCCTGATTTAAAGCCCCAATATTGGCACACATGCACGCATGTGTAAGCGCATGCACAGAGAGAGAGAGAGAGAGAGAGAGAGAGAGAGAGAGAGAGAGAATAGATAATCATAGCATTCTCAGTAACTTTATTACATACCTACTTTAACTACCTAGTCAGTGCTTGAATTCTGCCTGCCCTTCTTTGAACTTGTCCAGAGAAAGGGAATTCATTAGTGTGTGAAGTTGCCCCTGCCAACTCTAGAGGATGTGGTTGTTAAGAGTGAGTGGAAATTTACAATGATTGAGTGGAAATTTACCAGTAGATCATGATCTCCATACCCAGACAGTCTGGTTCCACTTATATACGGCATCTAACCTCCAGCTTCAATTACTCTTCCCCACCAATGTCTCCAATCAGGCTTCTGTGGAGGCTCACAGCCAACCGTGGCAGAAAAGTCTGTGAGATTCTTATCTCCAGTTCACTAACAAAACTCCAGCATGGAAATGTGATTCAAATGGTAGAGACACAACCTTGAGAGAAAAAGCTAAGTGATAACAAAAGGCCCTGAGTTCAAGCCCCAATACAGGCATGAGAGAGAGAATAGGAGAGATGGAAAAAGAGAGGGGAGAGGGGAGAGACAGAATCCACTTAAGCAGTCTCCCTATTGTGCCGAAATAAGGATCTTGGGGTCTAATATGCAGCCCCAAACTGGTGGCAGTTAGCACCTATGGAAGACTTTAACTAGGAGACACCAGATTTGTATCTCTCTACCTATCACCTCTTTGACTCTTCCATAGAATGTGTGATGGTCAAGAAAAAGAACTGGATTTCCACCAGGACATCTTTTTCCAGAACACCGTGGCTGAAACTCCAGCCCAGGTTTTCAAGAAGCCTTTGGCCTCAGGAAGTCGGACCAGGGATATTGTGGATTCCAAAGAGAATTGATGTTTTCAATAAAGGGACAACCTCTTTCCCTTTGTGGGAAGTTAAATATATTCATTGTCAGCTCTGAAGTTTGGACAGAGTCAGCAAAGATAGTATTTATAAGCCAGACAAGTGCATCAGCAGCTAGGAACCCTCCTTCTCCTATTGAACGAGTGGTCAACAGTCATATAGCTTATCTCTGAGACTCTGCAAAAGGAGTTGAACTCCTTGAATTTTGCTTCTAGAGCAAGCCTGGCATCCAGCCTTCCAGTGGATGTGGATGAATTATTTCTCTTGAGGAACAGTCTCCCCATCAGTGTCCTCCCGATTTACTGCCAAACACACCCTAACCCCAAGTTCACACACATACATACACATACGGACACATGCAAACACACACAGTGAAATACCTAAAACTCCACCATAAAGCACTCATCTTTTCATGTTATACTTGGCTGTCATCTAGCGATCAACATTTCAAGTGCAATTATTCCAGAAAAGGTAATATACTGTCCTTTACATTTCATTAGCAACTTGGAGTCTCCAAAGCCCTTTCATTTCCATTATATCTTCAGTCTTGAGCTCAACAGACCCAACACGAGTAAATGACAGACTTGGTGCTTGAGAAATAGCTCTGGAATGCCTGATCAAATTGGATGAATGAGTGAATGACAAGATGAGATGTGGAAAATAAGAATTCTTGTCTCTAGTGAAATAAAAAGTCAAAAAGGTATGTTCACTCCCTGCTGCCACCAAGAAGTAAGTGGAAAGCTATAGGTAAACACCTGGTTTCCAATCCAGAGAAACAACACACCAAACAGCCACCATATTTCCTTTGGACAAAAGTATCTGAACCAAGTCAGCATGAGCAGAATATAGGAGGCTGATATGGGTGGACTATTAGGGAAAGAGGAGGATGTTGAGTTTGGAGCTAAAATATCTAGGCTTATTATGCAACCCAGATCCCTAAACTCAGCTTCGTTTTCCTACATGTAAAGTAAGCCAACATGTAAAGTGCAGATAATAGTACATGGATGTTCAAGATTGTTCTGAGAATCTAAATAAATAGTAGGACTGATAGCACCTTAAAAACTACAAAAAGAACAGGCATGGTGGGACATGCCTATAATCCCAGCTGGGCAGGAGGCAGAAATAGGGATCTTAGTTCAAGACTAGTCCTGGGCAAAAAGCAGAGATCTTATCTGAAAAATAAACTAAAGCAAAAAGAGTTAGGGTCATTGCTGAAGTGGTATAGCACTTGCCTAGCAAGTGAAAAGTCCTGAGTTCAAGTCCTGAATTCAATCTCCAGTAAACCCATCCCTCACCACCAAGAAAAGAAGAAGGAGGAGGAGGAGGAAGGGGGGAAGGAGGAGGAGGAGGACGAGGAGGAGGAGGACGAGGAGGACAAGGAGGAGAAGGACGAGGAGGAGGAGGAGATGAAAAAGAAGAAGACAATGATGATGAAGAAGAGGAAGCAGAAGCAGAAGCAGAAGCAGCAGCAGAAGAAGAAGAAGAAGAAGAAGGAGGAGGAGGAGGAGGAGGAGGAGGAGGAGGAGGAGGAGGAGGAGGAGGAGGAGGAGGAGGAGGAGGAGAAGGAGAAGAAGAAGAAGAGAAGTCTATAAAGTCATGCTGGTTCTAATAAATTAGTTAGGAAGTGGTCAAAGCCTGATAAAGCAATAGTTTTGTCATATGCTTTTGATCTCATTAAAATCAACTTTATATTTTTGGTACTGGAATTTGAATTCAAGGCCTTGCTCTTGCTCAGCTGGTGCTCTACCACTTAAACCATACTCTTAGTCCTACTTTTGATGGTTACTACGGAGAGATTCTCACAGACTTTTCTGCCGGGGTCTGGCTTTGAGCTATGATCTTCCAGATCTCAGCCTCCCGAGTAGCTGGGATTACTGTTGTGAGCTACTGGTACCTGATATTAAAAGCAATATTAAAAAGACTCTGTGTAGAAGTAAATGGACTCTTTTTCCATTTTTAAGTATAAATTTCTACTTTCCTTTCTCTGACTGGGTCCCCTTGGGTATACTTGAATATCTGGTTTGGAATAATTCTCTCTGACACTCCTTTACCCACTATTTTGCTTTCCTTGCAACCTTGCTAATCATTACTGCAAGCTTAATTTTCATTGACAATTAATTAGGAAAGCAAATTTTACAAAATAAGCTACATGGATGAGAAAGAAACATAAGGCAATCCCCAGTCTCTTGCAAGTGGATAATTACAAAAGAGCTGCTTTTCATCAGATCATACCATGACCTCAATGCCAACTCTTGGGTTTCTGGTCAGCTATACAAATCCTGCCTATGACACCAAGCCTTTCTGCTATCAAGAAATCTTTACTTCAAGTGTGAAAGACTTCAAACAGCTGTTCAAGATAAAATAGTTCATGCCTTCTATGACCCTGGGATTTGCTTCTGGTGTGTCACGTGACTCCATAGAGGCATCTCAAGGCCTTTCCTTTCCAGAAAGCCCCGCACTGCCCACCATCACTGCCTGATCTCTAGACTAAGGGCATGGACACTGTTGTTGGGCTCAGACAACTCCCATTTCAAGAAGTTTTAGAAGAAATTCCTTCAATATCTGGCTTGGCCAAAGTCACGGAGGGAGACTCTGGCAACCTGCATGCAGTGGAAAACCATTGAAACATCACTGCCCTCTGCACCAGAATCCTGGGATTGCAAATTCCCTAAAAAAAGCATCATCCATTCATCCTCTGCTTGGACATCCCCAGCAACAGAGAATTCACATGTTTCCAAGACAGCCCAACTCATCATCCCACCATCTCACCAACTCCCCATCTCACTATTCGCCACCTCACAAACTCACTATGTCACTGTCTCACCAACTCACCATCTCACCAACTCACCATCTCACCATCCCACCAACTCACCATCTCACCAATTCACCATCTCACCATCTCACCATCTCATCATCTCACTATCTCATCATCTACCAACTCACCATCTCACCAACTCACCATCTCATCATCTACCAACTCATCATCTCATCATCTACCAACTCACCATCTCACCATCTTACCATCTCACCATCTCACCAACTCACCACCTCAACAACTCACCATCTCATCATCTACCAACTCACCATCTCACCAACTCACCATCTCATCATCTCATCATCTCACTATCTCATCCACCATCTCACCAACTCACCATCTCATCATCTACCAACTCATCATCTCATCATCTACCAACTCACCATCTCTCCAACTCATCATCCCACCATCTCACAACTTACCATCCTACCATCTCACCAACTCACCATCTCACCATCTCACATCTTACCATCTCACCATCTCATCATCTCACCATCTCACCATCTCACCAACTCACCAACTCACCAACTCACCACCTCACCAACTCACCATCTCATCATCTACCAACTCACCATCTCACCAACTCACCATCTCATCATCTACCAACTCACCAACTCACCATCTCATCATCTCATCATCTCACTATCTCATCCACCATCTCACCAACTCACCATCTCATCATCTACCAACTCATCATCTCATCATCTACCAACTCACCATCTCTCCAACTCATCATCCCACCATCTCACAACTTACCATCCTACCATCTCACCAACTCACCATCTCACCATCTCACATCTTACCATCTCACCATCTCATCATCTCACCATCTCACCATCTCACCAACTCACCAACTCACCACCTCACCAACTCACCATCTCATCATCTACCAACTCACCATCTCACCAACTCACCATCTCATCATCTACCAACTCACCATCTCACCAACTCACCATCTCATCATCTACCAACTCACCATCTCACCAACTCACCATCTCACCATCTCATCATCTCACTATCTCATCATCTCACCAACTCACCAACTCACCATCTCACCAACTCACCATCTCACCAACTCACCATCTCATCATCTCACTATATCATCATCTCACCAACTCACCATCTCACCATCTCACCAACTCACCATCTCACCATCTCACCATCTCATCATCTCATCATCTCACTATCTCATCATCTCACCAACTCACCATCTCATCATCTCATCATCTCACTATCTCATCCACCATCTCACCAACTCACCATCTCTCCAACTCATCATCCCACCATCTCACCAACTCACCATCCTACCATCTCACCATCCTACCATCTCACTATCTCACCAACTCACCATCTCACCAACTCACCATCTCACCATCTCACCATCTCACCATCTCATCATCTCACTATATCATCACCCACCAACTCACCATCTCACTATTCGCCTCCTCACAAACTCACTATGTCACTGTCTCACTAACTAACCATCTCACCATCTCACCAACTCACCATCTCTCCAACTCACCATCCCACCATCTCACCATCTCACCATCCTACCATCTCACCAAATCACCATCTCGCCATCTCATCATCTCACAAACTCATCATCTACCATCTCACCATCTCATCATCTCACAGACTCATCATCCCACCATCTCACCATCTCATCATTTCACTATCCTATCATCCCAACATCTCACCATCTTACCAACTCACCATCTCACCATCTCACTTTCTCACCAACTCTCTCACCATCTCACTAACTCACCATCTCACCATCTCACCATCTCACCGTCTCACCATCTCACCAATTCACCGTCTCACTGTCTCACCAACTCACCAACTCACATCTTACTAACTCATCATTTCGCCATCTTGCTGTTTCACCATTTCTGCATCCTGCCATCTCACCACCTCTGAAACCTGAGAAGCAATTACATTAAAACAAACCCTCTCTTTTTCTTCTTTCCCTTTTTCTCTTTTCCCCTCTTTTCCCTCTTTTTCTCTCTTCCTTTCTTTCTCCTTCTCTTTTCCCTTCTCCCTGCTTATTCCTTTCGGTCTTTCCTCCCAATTTCCCACATTTTCAATGGTTCTCCATGCTTGGAATACACAGAACTTGGTTTATTTTTCTTCTTTGTTTTATGATTTTTAATTGCATTATCTTTAGTTGTGCAAAGGAGTTTCCATTCAACAGAACTGTTTATGACGACAATGCATTTGTCACCCCTTGAACAGTCTCACCCTTCCCTCCCTCTCAATTCCTACTTCCCTCACTTTTCTTAATGTTGTAGGACATGCATTGAGGTCTTTTTCACTGCATTTCCCAACATTGTACAATGGAGTTTCAACTCAATATGTCAAGTTGATTTTTAAACACAGGTTCCTCAGCCCACATGCAAAGACTCTGACCAGCCTGTTATCTTTAAGCCCCCAGAGTGGTTCTAAAGTGAAGAAGGGGTTGGGGGCCAGGCTTGAAGACCCCTCCATAGTCTTTCTCTGATGTGAGACATGGAAGAAGGGGCAAGCTTGCACCCAGAGAGGAAGAATGGACTTCTGCAGGGGAGATTCAAAGAGGTGAGATGCTTTCCCTGTGCTCAAAGCTCTCCTCGGAGCTTCTGCCTTGGGGGATCATTTTGCTCTCTGGGATCTATACCCCAGAGTATCTGGAGTTGCAAAGGTGGGAAAATCACCACCAACACCACTCAGCAGCTCCATCCTTGAAGAACCAACTAGAAAGACTGGGGAAAGAGTAAAGTCAAACCCCCTAAATGGTCCTCCCACTCTTATATCCTAGGCAAAAGTAGCACTGACCACCACAACATTCTTCCTCCCTTCAAAAGGGAGCCACAGAAATCTGAGGCCAACATGCAATGCCGATCAAGGGCAGCCATTCTCTTAGGTGTCTTCTGCCCTGATGCGGCCATCATGGACCTCAGGGGATATTTTTTCAGGAGTTGGGGATCATGGCCTAGTTCCTATCCATTAAATACAGCCAAGGAGATGGACAGACAAGTGGGGATCAATTTCAAAATAAGTGACTACAGTAACAGAGGCCTGATGAGCCCAAGACTCGTTCAAATGCTCTACCTGTGTTGCATCATCCAAAATTACCAACCATTCTTGGATGTATATATACCAATCCCCAATTCATAGATGAGGAAAAGGTAAGTAAGTCACCTGAAGTCACACAGCTGGAAAGGAATAGAGCTAAATCTTTCTAACCAGCCCCATCTGAAGCCTATATCGTCACAGCAATAGCCCTTGGTGGAAACCACCAGTGGAGAGTCTCTGACTTTCAAAATGCGCATTTCTGCTAGGATCTCTACCACCCACAGACTTAGAGCTATGCTCGATGAAGCCAGGCTCTCCCACAGAAACACCAGACGCAAGGCCAGGTCACTAGGAGCAGTTTGTATCTGTCAGGCAAGCATGAAGCAAGTCCTCTTTTTTATTCTTTTAGATAGATAGATAGATAGATAGATAGATAGATAGATAGATAGATAGATAGATAGATAGATAGATAGATAGATAGATATAGATGTTGGAGTGTTAAATTTTCATCCTCCACAAGCTCATCAGAAATCCCCTCCACAACAGACAGTGGATCTCACAGTCAAGTCCAAGCATCTGGCAGCCTTGCTGAGCACAGATTTGGACTTTGCCCAGAATCTAGGGGATACACAGAGGGTTGTCAGGCTGCAGGGAGGGGAGGCTGAATGGCCCAACTCACACACGGCATTGCAGGTGAGGGCACCAGAAGAGGATAGCTTCTACTGGTCAATTTGAGCCCTACGATGATCTTTCTCTCCACACAAACTATATTTGGACATAATAAAAATTACATGCTGGGATGTATTTTCTTAGCTACACATGTTCCTCTGACCTTGCCTGCCAATTCTTAGGAAGATCTAATCACACAGTGTGGGCGATTGGACCATAGATGTGCACTTTCCCTCCAATGGTCCAAGGTCATCTGTCCTCAGCCCCCGGCCCTTCTTAGAAGCCTTTACACCAAATTCCAATTGTGTATGGACATCCTGAGTAGGTGAAGGAGACAGTGTCTCCCCAGCTAGGTCCGTTGTTGTTATATGTGGTCAGAATAACCTGGTCATCAAGAAGGAAGAGAAATGTGTTGTGCTTTTCTTGTCTCATCCCTGATCCCTCTCCTCCTCCTCCCCTGGGACCTCATTCAAAGGGAAAGTCATATGTTTCGCACAGTGTGATCAGAATTCCCAGCTCTGGCCTGAAGTTGTTTCTCTGTGTTACTTCTTACCTTATGTGCACCTCTCATTCCTGCTTCCTCCAAACCATCATCCTCATCCTCCCGTCTCTACTCTTCTCCACCCACTGGCTTGGGTTTACTCTCTTAAGCTTTCTCATCTCAGCCCAGATTGGTAATCGAGCAGCAAACCTTCAGTCTGGTGTATCCAGGGCAGTCATCATGCTCTCTGGCCTCAAGGAATCTCTGCATGGCTTCCTTCTTGTTCACCATTACCATTTTAATCCCTAATGACCTTTCAGGTCAATTGTACAGACATCTATAGCAGACCTACTATGTGTGTAGAATAGCTCAGAAGCTTCGAGGATCAACTAATGACTCCACAAGTGGGAACTTGAAGAGATCCACCAAAGAAGCTTTTCATATATTACCTAAGACCGACCCCCCCCTGAAATTGTGTGGGTTATTCCAAATTCTTTTTTCATTATTTCCTTCATGCTGCACCTCATATTACCTATCTAAAAGGTATGTTTATCAGCTGGGTATCAGTAGATCATGCCTGTCATTCTAGCTACTCGGGAAGCTGAGATCTGAGGATCATGGCTCAAAGTCAGCCTGGGCAGGAAAGTTGGTGAGAATTTTACCTCCAGTCGACCACTAAAAAGCCAGAAGTAAAGCAATGGCTCAAGTGGTAAGAGTGTAGCCTTGAGCAAAAACACTGAGAGGTAACACCCAAGTCCTGAGTTCAAGCTCCAGGATCAGCAGGGTGTTTATGATCAATTGTTTTTCATTCATAATCAGTGTTACAATCTCAGTCACCACGATATGACATGCTCAGTAGGACCCAGTGACTGTGATTATGAGTTCAATGTGGCTATCCCAATATAGCTAGCTGGTCTACCTCCACCCTACCTTGAATTTGAAAATGTCAACAAAGCTCATTCTTTGGGCTGGGGATATAGCCTAGTGGCAAGAGTGCCTGCCTCGGATACACGAGGCCCTAGGTTCGATTCCCCAGCACCACATATACAGAAAACGGCCAGAAGCGGCGCTGTGGCTCAAGTGGCAGAGTGCTAACCTTGAGCGGGAAGAAGCCAGGGACAGTGCTCAGGCCCTGAGTCCAAGGCCCAGGACTGGCCAAAAGAAAAAAAAAAAAAGCTCATTCTTTTATTTTACATCACAGAGCATAATAGGGCTCCAACATGGTGGAATCCTGTTATGCCCTTTTATGCTCTTTCTGGATGAGTATGATCTATCAAGGAAAGCTGGGAGTCAATGGAACTGGTACCTATCCCTTTATTCATCTTTGGTCTAATGCTGGACAGTGTTAGTCCCCAGCAAAAGAAGAAAAGTGAGCCTGAAGCTCTCTGGAGTAACAACAGCAGCCACAATAAAAATTAAAAACAGCACAAGAATAATAGTTAACCTTTATCCAGTACTTGTTAAGCACAGGCATTCTTCCAAAGTCTATATACATCACAGCTCCCTAATTCTCTTAATAAACATATGTGTAAGATATTAGGTTATTCTTTGCATTTTTCAGATCAGAGAACCGTAGCTTAGGGAGATGAAGTAACTTGCCCAAGGCTGCACAGCTGGGCAAGGGTCAGCAAGATGTGGGTCATTTTTCACCAAGCTCAGAGCACTGCACTGTAGCTATAGTTCTCCGCCCCTAGTCTACTGACTTGCTGGGGAAGGGTTCTGTGTCCCATTTTTAGGAGAGAAAATTTCCTTATGAGCACATACACCATACACCTGTGAGGAAGGTGATGTGGAACTGTTGGCAAGGATAACCCCAGTGTCCAAGCCCCTGCTGTGGAGCTATGTTCTCTGCCAGCATCAACCCATTTCATTCCCTGTGGGCAGCCTCGCTGTGTATTTGTCCTGTTCCTTTACTTCACCTACCTCTTAGTCCAACACTGCTAACTCCCACCCCACAGGTGCCTACATATACCTGCTACCACCTCTGGGTGGAAACAATGCTTAATTTTCAAACCTATAATATTAAAAACAAAAAAAATGGATTCAATCCAACTCTAAAGTCTTATCTGGAAGATGTAGAAGTTTCCAGGGGAGAATAAATTACTGTGACATTATATGAGATATTCTACCTCTGTACTTCCCAATTGAGCCTTCTCTCCCCTCCCCCTTACTTCCTCGCTATGCCAACCAGTAGGAGAAGCTTTCTGGACATCCTGGCCCACCAGGTAGGCGGGATGTTATAGCCTGAAACAAAACCCCAGTTGAGTTTCAGAACCTCTATTTTACAGCCCCAGCAGCCTTACAAGCCTTGGGAGAACAATCAAGGGCTAATTTCTTTACAAAACAAGGCAGAGGCATTAAATAAAAGGTAAAGAAAGCCTGGAGAGGAGGTAAGATATACTACCTGGGCTGAGAAGAGGAAATCTCTTACCATGAATTTAGTAGGGCAAAGTGAGAGGGTTGCTTATTGATGTGAGTTTCAGACAAGACCCTAGTTTTGACCTTCCTAGAGAAAATTGGGAGGGAGAAAAGTCCACCAAAATATCAAATAATTTGGTGAGATCTCAGAGCAAAAAAAAAAAAAATTCTGTGTCTTATTCAGGCTGCATGCCTTACAAAGAAGCTGAACCAGTAAGGCTCAAGAATGCTAGCGATGATCCAGGAGGAGAGGGTCTTGGTAGATGAGTTTGAAAGTGGCCTCATAAAGTTCCATAGGAACTATGGTAGAAGAAAAGACACAGAGTGTTCCAAAGTCAACAAGAGACCGAAGAAGTAATGAGAGATAATAGCTGACCCTGAACAGAGCTGTGATCAGCAAGTCAGGACAAAGGTCCTAGTGAGCTCAGATTGTCAACAGAACAGAGGGTCAACAGAGAGGACATAGACCATAGATGCAAAGATCAAATGCCATTGACAAGATCACCTAATTGATGACATGGTCATCATATGTTGATGACAAATACCATCTAATTTGTGTGTTTCATGAGGGTTTGTCACTGACATGGAATGATGGTAGAACAGGACCCTCTGTCCTTCTGATGCTGGACCCAAGAATAAAGCAATGGAAAAATGAGGAGGCAGCATTTTGAGTTGTGTATTTATCCTAAAGAAGCTAACATTTGAGCAAGATATGGCTGAGTCCAACTGCTTTTGCAAGATTAAGTTTCCTACCATCCATTGAATAAGAGGTAGAAGAATTGAGACATTAATAACTGTCTACAAATGCAATAAATGTTTACAAACTTGAGTTTAGGACCATGAAAATTCAATCTCTTGCCAGGCACCAGTGGCTCATGCCTGTAGTCCTAGATACTTAGGAGGCTGAGATCTGAAGATCACAATTCAAAGCCAGCCCAGGCAGCAAAGTCCATGAGACTCTTAGCTCCAATTAACCACCAAAAAGCTAGAAGTGAAGGTAACAAACAGTGCACGAAATGTATCCAATGCCTAACGTATGAAACTGTAACCTCTCTGTACATCAGTTTGATAATAAAAATTTGAAGAAAAAAAAAAGCTAGAAGTGGAGCTATGGTTTAAGTGGTACAGCATTAGCCTTTAGCAAAATGGCTCAGGGGCAGTGCCCAGGCCCTGAGTTCAAACCTGAGGACTGGCACAAAAAATACTCCACCTCTCCAACATGGATTTATGGCACTGCCAAAGACCAATGGAAGCCACATAAGTGGGTTTATTTTGGGATATGGTCAAGTTGCATTGGATCTTGGAGTGCTGGAAGCAAATAGAAGCATCCATTCTTTTAAATGGCACCACTCCCAAAATATCAAATTCTCTCCAGCGTTTGGCAACAGGTCATGCGATTGGCAGCTACTTCTCTTCAAATTGCAACAAGATATAGATGTGGTTGTCTTTCGATGCAGCCAACTCCTGCTTCTCATCTATTTTCACTTAGTCTTTCAAAGAAGGAGTTCTATTTTGCAAGTCCCACTGGGAAGCATCAGTGCTGTCCACATCTTTCACATGATGAATGGGTTCATTGCCACACAATGGTTCACTTAGAGGGGAGAAAAAAAAATGGTACTCAGGGTGCAAAAATAAAAGAATATCTTCATTGCTTGAAAACACATCTGAGTTAAGGAGAACCATTTTTCTCCTTCTCACTGTATTCCCATGTAGGCCCATAAAATAGTAACTTTCACCCTGCTTTCTGCATTTTTCTTTATCTCCTGGATGAGAGAGGAAATGTTTGACATCATTTGCTCCACATTTTTTTCTATAGGGGAGAAGATGAAGTGTCTCCACCTAGCCTCTTTCTCGTGTTTCCTCCTGTCTGGCATCCACCTTACCAAACGCACAGGTTTTTAAGTTCCTGCTGAGGGACACATCCAATTCCAGATGGCTTATTTAAATCCAGGAGAGAGAAGGTTGGTAGAAAGTCTGTTCAGATTGCAAATGTCAGCCATGTCTCCTTTTCAACATCATCAGTGACAAAGGTAATCCTGGATAGGCTCCATTTGGCTCCATGAACTTCTCTCAATTGGTTCCAAGCCCCAAAGTGAGAGAAATGGTTTAATACAGTGGTCCCTTAATTGTAAAGGAACCTGTTCAATCCTTTGCCAATAGAGTCGAATGGGAAATGGCCACCTATTCTTATTCTTCTATACTCATGCTCACAACAATGTAGCATGTTTCACCAACTGCTAGCATTTGCCTTGAATCAGGTTGACATTGCGACTTGCTTGGACTAGAATGGCAAGTGCAAAGATGACATAACAAACACTTTTAAAACACCCAGTCCTTGTCTCATGGAGTTTCTCTACCTGTTTATGCAACCCCGGCATCCCATGATCAAGCCCCCAGTGTAGCAAGCTAAAAAAAAAAAAAAGGAGTCATGTGGATAGAAAGTGCTCAGAGATCCAAACTACTGGAACCTTGTTGGACATAACAAACCAGACAGCCCTTGTCAACCCACCAACTTGAATGCAGATCCACGAACAAGCCCAGTACAGAATTCAGTGCGGACCAGAATAACCACCAACTGAGCTGGATTCAGACCCCACCCATCCACCCCCATAAAATCATAATGTAAGTGAACAATTAAAGAATCCCCTCAACTGTCGAGTGGCCTGCCAAACAGAAACAGAGAGGTGACAGAGTGGAGAAAGAAGTGGCGAGTGGCATCGCCCCTGGCTTTTTTCTACCTCAATATGCGTGAGTGTCAGATGAGGCTGATCAGCCTCAGGGACCCTCCCATATCCTTGTCTGTGTTCACCATGGCAGTATTCATCAAGAGCTCAGAAGACACTCTACATTCTCCAGGGAGGCTTCAAGGTGCTAGGGAGCAAGGCTTAAAGGACTTGGCTGGATTTCCAGCTCAGTCACATTGTTGTTTGCAGATAACATTGTACCCCTTCTCAGAATAATCTGACAGGAAACAATTCTTGAAGAAAGTTTCTGAAAATTTCAGATAAGGCAACACTTTGCTTTTAAGAGCAACACACACCAATTATGGGACTTGCTAATATGTCCCAAGCATTTGGCCTTCTTTTTTTTCTTTACCATTCAGAGAGCTAGGAGATGGAAAACTATCTAAATTTCTAGCACAGAAGAAATGCTTTTGTAGATGATTGTCCACTGTGGCAAGAACATGTGTGTATCTCTACAAACAGAGATCTGTAAAACGGGAAGTCTAGCCGCTTTCGTCTGTCATTCTTTTTTTTTTTTTTTTTTTTTTTTGGCCAGTCCTGGGCCTTGGACTCAGGGCCCGAGCACCGTCCCTAGCTTCTTCCTCTTCAAGGCTAGCACTCTGCCACTTGAGCCACAGCGCCGCTTCTGGCCGGTTTTCTGTATATGTGGTGCTGGGGAATCGAACCTAGGGCCTCGTGTATCCGAGGCAGGCACTCTTGCCACTAGGCTATATCCCCAGCCCCTCGTCTGTCATTCTTATCATGTAGACAGACTTACAACTGATGCGATTGGATTCGCATCTTCATCTTACCAACATTGACAGTAGCAAGAATACAGGGCCTTGCCAAAGTGACTTCATTAACTCTAGGACAAAGGGGACTATACAAAATAAATTGGATTCAGAGAGTCTTAGAGAATTTGAGAACGCCACTCTTGTTTAGCAAAGCGAACTCTGGAGAAGATAGTATGGTTAGTTACTTACCTTTTTAAATCAAACTTTTGAGCATTTGTTGTCAACAAAACACTGTGGAAATTGATTAGAAAGCAAAAAATGGTGCTGTTGTACAAAGACAGTTCCAACATTCTATTTCTTATTTAGTGAGACAGCAGCAGGCTCCTCACTAGAATTTTACATTTCAGCAGAATTTAAAGCTACAGTTTTCTCATTCATTTGCAAAATGTGGTTTTATTGTCCTTCCTTTTTTTTAAGGAAGGAGACATCGATGTTTTATAGGAGGGAAAAAAAAGAAGAAATGAGAGAGAAATCATTCTTTTTAAAACTTGTTTGTATTATCTGTCCACAAGAGAAAATCAAATTCCCTTGCAGAGAAATAAGCCACCAGTAAAATTTTGTTTGTCTGTATTTTTGTGTGTATGTCTGGAGAAAGGGTCAGACCACACTCCTCAGACAATCAGAAAGGGGGATGGATTAAAAAATAATTGTCATAAAGAGGAGGAGGGAAAGAGAATAGAAAATAATGTATTCAGGGGTCAAGGTTTTTATTTTTCCTGCTGTCTCTTACTAGTAGTGTGATTTAAGGGAAATAAAAATGTGTCTGAGTGTTGTTGCTAAGAATGTGGTAATAACTTATCAAATAGGCAAGTTGTAAAGACTTGAGGAGATCTGGTGTCTGCCTAGCATACAATGGATGCTCAGTAATTTCAGGGCAACTTCTGTCTTCTAATTAAGCCTTTTTTGCCTTATATTCAAAACCACTCACAGCCTGGACCCAGCTCAAGTTCTCAGAATATCATCTATCATCATTTTATCATCATGTATCATCTGTCATTCATTTTACATCATCTCCCAGCAACCCTGACCTGCTGGGGGACTGCAGGAAAGTTCTTTAATGCCTTCTTACCAGAACAAGAGATACAGGAAGCATCATAAGGGTTAAACAAAGTTGTATATTTAAAGAGCTTTAGAGCAGCATCCAGTGGACAATGAGCACCCAGTGAAGGCTGCCTCCATCATCATCATCATCATCATCATCATCATCATCATCATCCCTACCAACCTCCCCTTCCTATGTACCTATACCAGATCCTGCTCATTCTAAGTCCTGACCCACTCTTCCCTCCCAAGAATGGCTGCCTTTCCTTTTGAATGCGCCTCTCCTTACCCATAGGCCATATATAACCTTTGGGGCTACTTGGGGGGCACACCTGGAAGTCAACTAGCTGGCCCCGCCTGTTTCTCAGTCTTGGGGCCACGTGTGGCTAAGATGGCAGCACCTAACAACAACAAGCAGCTGCTACATGTGTCTTTGGTTATAACCCGGAGGCGGTTCTGTGGGCTGTGACGCCCGGCTTTTCTGCCCTTGATGGATGACAGCTCATGCCTCCCCTTCCTGCCGATCTTAGACCTGATCAGCTCCTGTGCCTTATATTAGTGGCACGTACTTCCTCAATAAACGAGATCTTGCTTCGACTTGACTCCCAGGCTGTCTGATTGTCCTCCAGTGAGGGAGGGCTGGGTGCGGGCAGTCCATGGACCCTTTCCTTTCTTGGCTCCTCCGGTCAGGGCGTGCCTTCCCCGTCTCTCCCGCGGGTCGGAGGAGCGCGTGGGGGCCTAAAAACTCCGACAGCTACTTGCTCATCTCTCATCAGTCTGTCCTTCCAGCTAATCAGTGAGCTTCTTCTTTTTCTTTTTCCTTTATCTTTTTTTCTCAGTGCCTCCCCCAACAGCCAATTTACATCTGGTTGGTTGTGTGCCTCTGATGTAGTAATTCTATGAAATAGAGCTTCTCTTTCTCAGTCATGCCTGGTCTGAATGCCATCTCTGTCATAAACAAGGATCTGGTCATCCATTGGAAGCCCCCAAGAAGATCCACGGCACATTCTAAAAAATGGCAGGTTCATGCATGGGAAGGGGAAGGGGCAAGTGACTGACCCATAAAACCAACTCCTTGGCAGTTTCTTTTGTCTCCCAGAAAACAAAGTATGTATGTGAACTGCCAAGGATTTTTGCTGACTCTGGCTTCTCTGCTTTTATATCTAGTGCTATTGTTTGCCCTTGGGATTTATGGTAATTCTTACTTCCTGAAAGATTGCTCAGTAAGGATGCCCATAAATTTAGGGAGCATTGTTTCGATTTTCCTCACTAATTATTTTCCTTCCCAGTTATCCATCAGCATTTTTATTTATTTATTTATTTATTTATTTTTGCCAATCCTGGAGCTTGGACTCAGGGCCTGAGCACTGTCCCTGGCTTCTCTTTGCTCAAGACTAACACTCTGCCACTTCTGGCCATTTTCTATATTTGTGGTTCTGGGGAATTGAACCCAGTGCTTCATGTATACGAGTCAAGCACTCTTGCCCCTAGACCATATTCCCAGCCCCTCCATCATCAATTTTTAAAGTCAGGGAATGGTTCTTAGATGCAATGGGGTAGGAGACCTAGGGCTCTGGGATTCCTCCGACAATTAAGCATAAGTCAGACTAGAGCATTGACAAAGATCCCAGGATGTGATGGAGAGAAACCCAAGGAAATCCCAAGAATACAGAATGGCTTGGTAAGCTAAGTACAATTTAATTCAGTTGCTTTTGTTTGACATATTTCCCACAATACCCAATGGGGTCATCTTAATGAGTTCACAGAGGAGACATTCCTTTCTGTTTCTCTATGCAAGGAAAAGCTCCTGGTGGCAAAAGATTTTCCTTTGAAACCACAGATCAGGAAAATATTACAAGCTAATGGTGTTTTCCTTTTTGGTTTTGGCTGCCAGGGAGCTCAAACCTAATACCTAGCTCATCTCTAACAATCACTTAGGACCTTCTAGCAGATAGTTGATATAAAAATCCTAATTTCATTTGATTTCTCTATCTTAATTGTTCCTTAGCCCAGGTTTGTTTGTCCATTTGTTGTACTGACAGTACGTAAGACAATAGCAAAGGTACGCAATTTTAGAAGAGGCTCCAGCAATCCTTCTCTACTTTTCCACTTGGAATTTCAGAGGTTTATCACTATAGAAAGCTGGAAGCATGTCACACATGGAAAGTATCTAAGGTGCCTTAGATAATGTGATTTAGTGTCTTTGGTAGGATGGAATTGACTCAAAAGAAAGATAATCTTCCCTAAAAAGGAAATGGAGATTCAAATGGGTTGTGCAGAGCCAAGAAGGATCACCACCATTGCAGAACTGGGTAGATGTTACAGAGGCAAGGATTTTTCAGAAGTTTGTCTAAGGCAAGAGAACAGAAAAGGGTGGTGGTATTTGTAAATGCTATAGTAAGTGGAATATTCAAGGAGTAATGTAAATTCCACAAGAGTAAATTCCACTGTCTTGCTTGTTTCTCCCAGACATGCCTGACATCTGATCATACTCAACAAATACCTGTGCATTGGCCACATGAGTGGTGGTGGATACGTGCCTGCAGGCAATGGTGGACTTAACTCTTGAGGCACGTTGGGCTCAAGGACTGAGCATGTCTTCACAAGAGATAAATAGATGTGAGGACCTGGGACAAACATTCCAACACTGAGCAACACAGAACTTTCAGGAGCAACTTTGCATCTCCCTGAAAACATGGGTGCCAGCTAGACCCAAGCTGAACCGGTCCCCCTTGTATCCCTTCCTCAGTGTTGGGATCAGACATCAGTACTGGAACTACGGACATAGGGTCGGTTATGCTGTGTATTTTATGACTGGATTCAACTTGAATATGTTCACTCATTCTAGTCATTGTTTTACCTTGAAAAAGAGAAAACAAAACCTTTGCTGTTCTAGAGTTATAAATTTTTCAAAAGGATTCAGGCAGTTTGAATTTTTGTAGTCAAAAGTATGTCCCCTAAAAAGGCAAAAAAAATAGAGCATAAAGCTAGATCCCCTTAAAGACTATATTTATTTTAAGTGTATACATGGGGAAAGTAATGCACACATAAACACACACAGGAGAGAAAAAGTGGTTAGAGAAAGGTTGCTCACAGTAATTGTCTCTGGGTGATGAAACTGGGTGATTTGGTTTACTTTATTTTTCTATTTTTCTGAATGGGACTAATTTCCCATGATTCTTGTGTGTTATATGCAGATTCTTAAAAGAAATCCTACTTCTCACATAGATTCTGTTCCAAGTAAATTGGCAGCGAGGGGGAAAGGGCTAACGATGCTTCCCACAGCCCAGCACACAGCTTTTCTGGCAGACAATTCTCATCACCCAGAGCTGTCTCCCAGCTGCTACCCATCACTGCTAACGCTTTACCTCATTGTGGTCCTGCTCTACTCGGAGAGGAGTATGCCTGGCCCCACCCTGCATATTGCCCTAATGTCTTCAACTCAGAAGCCTTCCATTTCACAGCTCTACCCCAAATGAGAGCCTGATCCTGAGAAACGGAGCCATCAGAGCCAGCAGTGGGTGACTCAGTGCCTGGCTGCTGTTCCTGCCCTGACCTTGATTCCATTTAGAGGTAGTGGTCGGGTGCTGGTACAGATGACTTAAATTAATGGTATGCCTGTATCTGTACCTTTGGTAATGGGATTCTGGAGTCCCTAGCACCCAACACACACACACACACACACACACACACACACACACACACACACACACCCTTAAAAAGATGGTACCTGTTTCTTCAACTTAATCTAGACCAGCTTTGGGAATTAATTTGGGAATCAGAATAAGGCAGAAGTGACAGGGGACCAGATCAGAAATCTCCTTTGGCCTCTTCTGTATATTCTCTCTCTCTCTTTTTCTCTCTCTCTCTCTCTACACACACACACACACACACACACACACACACACACACACACACACAACATAAGAACATACACAGATAGATAGCTTGAATCTAAGCCAAGCAAAGCTCATCCACTGCAGAGGATCCTCACGCTCCAGTCCCTTCACATGAAAGAAAGAGCTTGTCCAAGCACACACTTCCTCCCACAAGCACAGCTGATTACAGACACAATATAAACCCATCCAAAAGCAGAACAACCAGCTGACCAGCAGATAGATTCATGAGCAACAGCTAATACTTACTGTTGTAAGCCATAAGGACTTCATGTCAATAGATGTCACTAAAGAGTTGACATTCCTTTTTCTGTAACATTTTCTTCTCAAGCACCCAAGCCTGTGCCCAGAACTCAGCGTCATGCCCAGTTCCCAGGGGAGCCTGAGCCTTACCATAGTGCTACAACACCTGAGACTTCCCATAATGCTCTAACACCTGAGCCTTATCATAGTGCTACAACACCTGAGCCTTCCCATAATGCTATAACACCTGAGCCTTACAATACTGCTACAACACCCAAGCCTTGCCATAAAGCTATAACATCTGAGCCTTACCATAGTGCTACAACACCCAAGCCTTGCCATAAAGCTATAACACCTGAGCCTTACCATAGTGCTACAACACCTGAGTCTTACCATAACGCTATAATGCTCTCTGCTTTGGCCTCAGCCCCTACCTAGCCTACTTTCTCTCCTAGCATCTCTTCTCAGGACTTCCTATATAGAACTCATTTCTAGGCCACTGCCAACAAACTCTATTAACTTCATTCACCATGGGTAAAGCCCATCCCAGGCCCTGTAGATGTGGACATCCATTAAATATTTACAGAATGATTGGGAGAATGAAGAAACTTGCCTGAAACTGGTACCATACTCAATGTACTTACTTACCTCACCAAGACATTTTCTCTGGGCAATAGCTATTACCTATTGGGATATTGGGACTATAATAGAGAATTGAAATTCAAAGGGTTTAAGTAAATTACCCAGTGTCGCACAGTCAGTAACAAGCAGGTGTGACTGGAAAGTATGTTTGATTCCAAAATTCTGTCCTTCACCCAATTACCATGGGCATCAGTTAGCTGTTGCTGAGTAACAATCCATCACATATGCCCAACGCTTATGTGTCATTTGTTTGGCTGATCTTAGCTGGGGTCATTCATTCGTACACAAACCCTTGAGCTTGGGCTCAAGATCAGCATATCATCACATCTGTCTTTTTCTATTGGCCCTGGTAAGTCATATGACTGATCAAGGTCCCAGAGTACATCCTGACTACAGTGATGGAATAGCACAGGAAGGGATCCAGGGAAGAATAAAGAATTCAATGTAGTAAACTCGCCTGCCTCTTCCTTTATCAGATAGTGACAAATGTGACTCCTACAAAAGAAGGTTGAGCAGCTGAATAATGTGAGTTTGGAAATAGACTTCCAAATTTTTGAATTATAAGTGCTGTACTTCACTTACTGCATCCATCAAATAAGAGAAATAATAAAGCCGAATTTAGCACTGTTTATGAGCACTGTGTTTATATGTCATACAATATAGATAGATGATAGAAAGAGAGAGAGAGATACAGCATGGTTGTCTCCAGAAAAACCCCAAATATCAACAAAAAGCTCCTGGAACTAATAAATTATCATAGTAAGATGGTAGGAGATAAGCCTCATATATAAGTCCATTGCCTTCCTATATCCCAGCAATGAATAATTGCATTCTAAAATGAAAACATTAAAAAAAACACTCAGGAAATTGCATAGGCTCACAGCATGACCATCTGCCTAATCGCCATTGTCCCCATGACCAGTGCCTTTGACCTCTAGGCTCTTCCTCAGCTAGTAAGTCATGTTCCATCTCTAACAAAACATGATGAAATTTCAAAGAGAAAAATGTTGAAAAAAATCCTTGGAAATTTTAAGAGAGACATATAGATGTTAAGGGGGAAAAAATGCACCCTTTAACCAATGAAAAGTCCTTCCTTCCCAAGCCTGACATGGAGACAATTTTGCCCTGCAAGAGATTCGAGATTTGGATTCTGAACCCAAACCTATCTGGAAAACCCAGGCAAGTTGGTCCACCTCTTCCTATGGCTCCTCACTCCATCATCCCGCTGTGTGAATCTCGGTAACCAATTCCTCTTTGTTATAAGGACATCACTCATTCACCTCTCTAAAGATTGCATTTCCATTGTGCATGAGGATGGGAAGGAACAACCAGGAATTTCAACATGTAGATTCTGGAGAAGCATAAGTTAATCCTCTCCTATGGAAGCAGCACTAGGAAGAAGGGAGTTGGCCAATGAACATTGATGTCACCCAGGTTCATCCCACTAAGAATCTGCTTCTTAAAATCAACGGCCTTTCTCTATGCTAATGACCCGAAGACCGAGGCAGAAATAAGGAAAGCAACTCCTTTTGCAATAGCCCCCAAAAACATAAAATACCTAGGAATAACCTTAACTAAAGAAGTGAAAGACCTCTTTGAGGAGAACTTTAAAAGCTTGAAAAATGAAATTATGTCAGAACTAAGGAAATGGAAAAACCTCCCATGCTCCTGGATTGGGAGGATTAATATAATCAAAATGGCAATATTGCCAAAGGCTATCTACAAATTCAATGCAATACCCATTAATATCCCAACACCATTTTTTAATGAAATAGAGGAAGCAATCCAGAAATTCATATGGAACAATAAAAGACCTAGAATAGCAAAAACAATCCTAAGCAGAAAGAACAGTGCTGGAGGAATTACAATACCCAACTTCAAGCTGTATTATAAAGCTATAGTAATAAAAACAGCTTGGTATTAGCACCGGAACAGGCCTGAAGACCAATGGAACAGAATTGAAGACCCAGAAATGGTCCCACAGAACTACACCTACTTAATCTTTGATAAAGGAGCTAAAACAATAGTTTGGAAGAAAGATAGCCTCTTTAACAAATGGTGCTGGCAAAATTGGTTCAACACATGCAACAAACTAAAACTAGATCCTTATATATCACCCTGCACCAAAATCAATTCCAAATGGATTAAAGACCTCGAAACCTAAACAGACACCCTGAAAACACTAAAGGAAGGAGTAGGAGAAACACTTGGGCTCCTTGGCGCAGGACAGAACTTCCTTAACAATGACCCAGAAAGGCTACAAATCAAAGAAAGGTTGGACAAATGGGACTGCATCAAACTGCAGAGCTTCTGCACGGCAAAGGACATAGCTCGCAAGATAAACAGAAAGCCCACAGACTGGGAGAAGATCTTTACCAGACATTCAACGGACAAAGGCCTCATCTCTAAAATATATGCAGAACTAAAAAAATTACCTTCTTCCAAAACAAAACCACAAAGAACCATTAGCCCCCTCATCAAGTGGGCTAAAGACTTACAAAGAGACTTCTCTGATGAGGAAATGAGAATGGCCAAGAGACATATGAAAAAGTGCTCTACATCACTGGCCATAAAAGAAATGCAAATCAAAACAACATTGAGATTCCATCTCATCCCAGTAAGAATGTCATATATCAAGAAAACTAACAATAACAGTTGTTGGAGGGGATGTGGCCAAAAGGGAACCCTACTTCATTGTTGGTGGGAATGTAAACTGGTTCAGCCACTCTGGCAAGCAGTATGGAGATTCCTCAGAAGGCTAAATATAGAGCTCCCCTATGACCCAGCAGCCCCACTTTTGGGTATCTATCCAAAAGACCACAAACAAAATCACAGTAATGCCACCAGCACAACAATGTGCATCGCAGCACAATTTGTCATAGCTAGAATCTGGAACCAACCCAGATGCCCCTCAGTAGATGAATGGATCAGGAAAATGTGGTACATATACACAATGGAATTTTATGCCTCTGTCAGAAAGAATGACATTGCACCATTTGTAAGGAAATGGAAGGACTTGGAAAAAATTATACTAAGTAAGTGGCGTCTATTAAGAGGAGATTGTTTTGCGTAATAGTTGAGGGACCCAACGCTACATTCAGATTCCCTGGGTTACAACTTACACAAATTGAGTGGCCTTAGGCAAATTACCTAAATCTCTGGCTTCAACAAAGGGAGATCTGCCTCACTCAAGATTTGACTTCTACTGATTTTCAGGCAATGGTCTTAGTGCCAACGGTGGCCAAATAGAAATAAAAGTACCTATTGAATTGGGTTCTTTTGACAACTGATGAGATGGCCCATGTAAATAAGACACAATTCCACAATGCCTGGTACAAAGCAAGCACCAAGCAGAAATGTTACCATCAGTGTCATGGAGATGAGCCTCTCCTCCTCACTCCTGGTCCCAGGCTCTGCAGGGTTATACTTTTGCCCTGTTTGTGGCACACACCAGGACGATGACGGAAGGTCAGCGGCCAGAGACACTGCTGCTGGCAGCTCAGAACTACTCAGCCAGTGCTCTAACATGAGAGGTGAGGAGTGTTTGTCAGCCCAGAAGCTGAGAGAAGGAAGCCACTCCCCGCCCTGCTCCCAAGCAGAGCAGAAATGATGGAGAGGCCAGCACCAGTGGCCTCCAGCAGTCGGAAGACAGTGAAACTATCACTGCAGGTTTGGCGGTCACAGGGAAAGAGAACTGGAGCGAGAGGAAACTGGAGACCCTCTGGGAAGATAGTAATGAGAAATAAATGATTTATTTTGAAACATTGAACCAGAGCATAATGTGTCAGGAGGGAGAGTTGAAGTCTGTATCAAAGGGGGAAAGAGAGACTGAAGATAATGACCTTGGAAAGAAAAGATGGAGGGAACTAATATTTCGCATTATCCTACTAAGCGCAGGACACTTCATATGCCATGTCTCCTCAGATTCTGATGAGACAAGCCAGGAAGGTAAAACGGTGCATGTCAGAAGGAGACAATAGCTAGACAAAAACCCAGATTTAAATCCCAGTTTAAAAAAAAAAAAAGAATATAGGGTTAAAGTATCATTTTGCTGTAGCTCAAGTGGTAGAGTACTAGCCTTGAGCAAAAGAAGTTCAGGGATAGCGCCCAAGCCCTGAGTTCAAGCCCCAGGACTGGCAAAAAAAAAAAAAAGACTATAGGATTAAATTCCAGTTTAGCCATTTGCTGCTAAATCCTATGTCGTCTCTGGCAGACCAGTGAACCTCTCTGGGTTCGTTTCTTTGTTTCTTAAGATAATAATGTTTAATGTATCTAATCAGCGAACATACTCAATGTATAGTAGTTGCCACTGTTGGTTTTGTTTTTACTCTTACTGCTACTCCTGTCTCAATTATTAAGTATATTTTGGTGCCAAGAGACATGTTGGCTAGTAGAGATTCATTTTCTAAAAGCCTCCTTGGCTGTTTGCATGGGATGATCGATCCTTCATCTCTAACATGAAGGGCAACTGCATGGGTACCAAGATAGCTTAAATCATTTTGTTTCCAGGAGATTATTTATAGACGTTGTAACAAATGATTTGGAGGAAAGAAAAAAAAAAAAAAAACATGGGGACCCAAATGACAAAGCCAAGATGCAATTGGCTGCCATTACTGTCCATCACCGTGAGTCTAAAGAGGGAGGTGGGGCTACTACAACCTGAGACATTTCCTGATCTTCCCCCACACAGTCATCCTCACTCCCACCCACCACCTGCCCATGATGGGGAGACCACCAGCCAGGTGCTAGGATTCTATTTCCACTTCATGGTATCTTGAGCAGAAAGCAAAGAAAGCTTTGGTTTTAAATCCAACACTTTCTAATAAAAGTCCCTTTATATTCAGAACGTATTACTTGACATTATCTGAAAAGATTAAACTTTGTGACTGGCAAGGAAAATAGGGGCCTAAAACATTCCCCCCCTCCCCAAACCTAACTTTACCCATTTGCTTTTGTAAGGAGGCAGAAGCCCAGAGAACACAGGCAACTTGCCAGGATGCTGCATCCTGCTTTTGAGGTCACATCCAACTCAACCCCAAAGCCTCCCTATGCCTCACCCGTTTCCTTCCTGTAGACAGAAAGCCTGCAACTTCGACAGCCTCAGAACATAAGTCTCAGGCTTGAAAGCTAAGTCTTGCCCGAGTCATAATAATAATGGCTAGTCTACCAATGAAACTCCTCACCAAGGCCAAGTCTGATGCTAATCATTGTCTGAGGTTTATTTAATCCCCAACATCCCTTTGAGATGGGCACTGTGATCCTCTCTGGTCTATTGCAGAACCTGAGGTTAAAGAAGTCAAGTGACTCCTACAGCTGTGACTACCAGGTGGCTTAGATAGGACTCGAGTCCAGACAGAGTGCAGGGGACCCAGTCTCTCAACCAGCACATACTGCTGAGACATTCCTACGTAGTCACAGCCTGGGACACACAAAGAGAATTCCCAAGGCCTCTCTTCCTGAGATGCTTCATCTTCGACTGGTCCTAATCAGTATTATCACTGACGAGGATTCCTTCTCTACTAGGAAATATAAAATCCCTTCAACCAGAGAGACCAGGAGGGAGGGGGGAGGGGGAGGAATAGAGGGCAGGGAGTCACAGAACAGGATTGAGCCAAAGTGGGGTGTGCTAGCTGCTGACTGTTATACCCTTCAAGGCCATCCTCTGAAAAGCCATGTCAAGTGGACCCCAGAATGCACTCCTGTACTTCTGAGAGAAGAAGGAAAGAAAAAAATCCATTTATTCCTCAATTCTTATGTCCTGTTGGTCAAGAGTTTACTCAAAGATGGGGACATAAACTAAGACTCCATGTTCAAAGCAGCTGAGTCTCCAGCATCAACAGGGAGGGACGAGGCTCAGAGCATAAATGTGGTCAAGTTGAGCCTGCGTGCACTTAATCAAAATCCTCATGGCAGGAGCAGCCAGGGCCTGATGTGAAATGAAAAATTAGAGCCTCTTATTCAAAAACTATTAAAAATTTAAGAATAGCTATGAAAGAGCATTAACCCAAGCACAAAGCCCTTCCAAGAACAAGAGAGCCTGTCTGGTGTGCAAGTCACAGAGCTGCAAATCAAGCTCTGGTTGGTCACAGGGAATGAATCACTGTGGTTGCAACTGGTAACGGGGGGGGGGGGGGGGGGGGGGGGCACAAGGGGAGGGGAGGAGGTGCCTTAGGGCAAGTGGACCAGTGATGCTGAAAGTACACAAGGTGTGGGGGGGGCACCTCTGAGATGCTCTCAGTGTAGGCACAGGCAATGGGCCACTGTCAGAAGAGAAGCCAGCAAGGGCAGGGCCAGAATATGCCAGCCTGGGACCTTGTGGGACATGGGATGTATACAGAAGCATAGCCCTGTGACAGTGGGCTCAGGACTGTGTGGATTACCTAGAAAGGGAGTGGTCCTAGTAGTAAGGGTGGAGGCTGTTCTGGTCCAGGGGGTCATGGGAATTATACCAGGCCAGAAAAGCCTTGGATTGAGCATTAGCCACTCTCTACAGACAAACAAAGAAGGAGAGCAGGGGTCATGACTGTTTGTTCCACCCAAGTACCAGGCAAGTCTGGCTGGCAGGGGGTGTCTGCGCGTCCACACAAAGCAACCAGGGAACATGTCATGTGGGTGCAGTAGATGAGGGGAGTGGCTAGCATTTCTATCCAGAACTAGAATGTCCTTAGAGGAAGACAATACTTGAGTGACCTCTGCCCCCACGCCCATCCCCCATCCTTCAGCCCCACCCACTATGCACTAGGGCGCCCCCAGTCTCATCACCTGATCATACAAGGATTTAGTCATGTGCCACCTGTTTGCCTATTTCTCAAGACCAGGTGGCTTCTGATGCTTGAAGGGTTAATCGTCCTGGTTCATTCTCCTGTTAACAAGCTCCCATCAACTCCTGGGGATGATGTCATCGTGAACAAGATTTTGAAGTTCTACCCAGCATGCCTTGAGGTCTTCCCAGGGTACCTCAAGCTGTACTATCTGTAACTCACACCCCTGTGAGCTCCTTTTCACATCACAGCTCGCCCTCATCTCAGGAATGGGAGCTAGTTCTCTGGTTCAATTAAAGCATCGCCTTCACACAGTAGAAATCAGTACAGCTGTTCCTCAAGAGACCAGAAATAAAACTAGCATTTGATCCTGCTATGCCACACTTAGGAATGTAAGTCAGCATAAGATCTAGACCTCTGCACACCCATGCTTATAGCAGCACTGTTCCCAACATCAAGTTACAGAATCAGCTGTGGCACCCATACACTGATGAATGGGTAAGGACAATGTGATTTATAAACATACTAGCGTAGTATTCACCTATAAAGAAGAATAAAATTAGCTGAGAGCTGGTGACTCACACCTGTTTACTAGCTACTCAGGAGGCTGATTGCTGAGGATCATGATTCAAAGCCAACCTGGGCAGAAAACTCTGTAAGGCTTTTATCTGCAATTAGTGGAGCAAAACCCAGAAGTGGAGCTGGTTCCAGGGCCTCAGTTTTTTGGTTTTTTTTTGAGTGAAAAACTAAACAAGAACATGAGAAACTGAATCCAAGCTTCAGTATAGAAAAAATAAAATTATGTCACTTGCAGGAAATAAGACAGAGCTAGATAGAAAGAAAAAAGAAAAGATAGAATAAGCCCAAGATTTGCGCCAGTGGCTCCCACCTGTAATCCTAGCTACTTAAGAGGCTGAGATCCAAGGATCGTGGTTCAGAGCCAGACTAGGCAGGAAAGCCCATGAGAATCTTTTCTCCAATTAACTACCAGAAAACTGGAAGTGGTGCTGTGGCTCAAGTGGTAGAGCCCTGGCCTTAAGCTGAAGAGCTCAAGGGCAGCACCCAGACCCTGAGTTCAAGCCCCACAACCGACAAAAAAAAAAAAAATAGCAAGCCCAACTCAACAAATCAAATATCAGATATTTTCTCTTATGAGAAAATAACAACAACAATAATAATAATAAGACATGAATATAAAACAGAGACTATTGCAGAGGGACCAGCAGGCAGGGAGGGACAAAAGGAGAGAATAGTGGAAATGAATATGGCCAAAGTGTAGTGTGTGTGTGTGTGTGTGTGTGTGTGTGTGAGAGAGAGAGAGAGAGAGAGAGAGAGAGAGAGAGAGAAACAGATTAAAGAGCCCAACTAAATCATATTACATAGGAAAGGGGATCAGAAAGAATAGCAGGGTGAATTTGATTAAAAGACAACAAATGCATGTGTGGCACTATCATAATGAAACAATACAATCAATGCATACTACTAAAACCAAAAAAAACATAAGATTCCAGATTGAAGAAAAGAGAAAAGCAGAATCCATGACTTTCACCAGACGTAGGCTGCATCCACCAGGCATCCCGTTCAGGGCAGCAGTCAAAACCACTCAGCTCCTGGGAAGCCTTGCAGAGCCGGGAACCTGGGCGCAGTGCCAGCTCAGCGATTCCCAACCCACAGCCCTTCCAGCAGGTCTAGACTGCCGGTCCCCACGGGTCTCCTGATCTACCTCATCTCCCCACCTCCCAAGGTCTGGGACTCACCCAGCCTGAGACTTACATAGCATCCTCGTGTCATTCCTGGTAGCTGTGGGTGGGGGAAGCCAGGGTTGTGCTAGTATTTACTGGGACTTGAACTCAGGGCCTTGAGCTCTTTTTTTTTTTTTTTCAGCTCAAGGGTGGTGCTCTATCACAAGAGCCACTCCTCCACATCTGGCTTTTTGCTGGTTAACTGGAGATAGGAGTCTCGTGAACATTTCTGTCCTGGTTGGCTTCGAGCTGTGATCCTCAGACCTCAGCCTCTTGAGGTGCTAGGACTACAGGCCTGAGCCACCAGCACCCAGAAATTTCTGGGATTTTTTTTTATGGTATCTCCTCTCTAGAACCAGATCTTCTCCTCTCACTTCAATGGGCCACTCGCCACTGACTTCCACTCGAGTTCATGAGGTCTCTTTTATTATTGTTGTTATTGTCAGTATTAGTTTATTATCTTTAAGTAGTTGTACAGAAGGGTTTCAATTCAACATGTCAGCTTAGGAGTACAAGGTCACCCCTTCGCCCTTTCCAACTTATCAGGCCTGCCTCCACCTGCTTTCTCTTACCCTTTGCCACCCATCTGACCTCTCCTATGAACCCCACGTGTAAGAATAGGGCTTGAGCCCCACACCTGGACAAGTAAGCCATCCTTCCTGGAGCCAGCCTCTGAGGCCAGGCTAGTGTCTCCACCCGAAACCTGCCCTGTTTGGGTCTGTCTTCATCCTCTTGCTTTCAAAGTCTGTGCTGCCAAGACCCCAGCATGCTGATTTCTGGGAACACCAGGCCATGAATAAAACATCTTCCTTCCAGAATAGTCCACTAATACACACACACACACACACACACACACACACACACACACACACACACACTGCCCCCACAGCAAGCACGGAAGTTCAGAGAGGGAGCTAATGCAAGCCGGAAGTCACCAGCAGTGGCAGCTGTGGGTTTCATCTGGTTCCATTCATTCCTCCATTTATTCATATTTAACAAATATTTACTGGCCAACCTCCATATGCCAGGCACTGGCAAAGCCTAGTAAAGAAGAAGAAGAGGTTCTGTCTTCACCAAGCTTAGGAAGACTTTAAAACAAATAGTCACACAAGGCCCTACACAATGGCACGGCAGAAGCTGGAGAGAAAATGTTCGGCTCCGAGCGCCTCATCATTTGCCTCCTGTTTTGCTCTACTGACACAAAAGGGAGATTTAAATCCAACTATTCTCTGATTCACAAATTTTCTGGCATTTAGATCTGATTTTCCTTAACATTAGTACAGCATAATTTTATGACTCAAATAAAAATAAGCAGCAAACTACAATCTCTGAATTACCACCATCAGCTCCATTAATGGCTTTGAGTTCCTACGAAAGGAAGAGAGAAAGAAAAAAGAAAATTCTCTGGAGAGATAAATGCCGGGGATTGTTTGATGATTATAGTTCACATTATGGAGAAAAAAAGGAGGAGCAGAAGGCAGAAGCAAAGCGCCTCGCCTTCTGGATTTCCCAGGCTAGAGACCACGTGTGTTTTTCTAATTCACAATAAGATCGGCCTCAGAGGACCTTAATTCAAGATGATTTTGAAGTGTTTCTAAGCTTCCTGAGAAAGACAAAACTATCTCTTTTATTAGAATTACCCAGCAATGGCGGTATTCCTGAGGGAAAGTGGTAGGACCCCTTCCAACACTAACAGTTTGCTGATAGCTGATACTGCCCCAAGCCCATTTCTCCTCTCTCTCAGCCTCTCCTCAGCCTGGCACCCAAGATCAAATGTCCAGGTCCCGATCTGCAGTCTACTCTTGTCCACAGCCGGGGCCCACCTACTCCAGATCTCCTAGTAGGAGGCCAATGAAAGGCTAATCCCCAGTACAAGAAGAGCTTACCCAGGGCTATTCTCTTTTGTTAAAGAAGATGGTGCCTGAGTTGGAGTCATAGCTTTACCACTTACTATGTGTGAGCCTAAGCAAGCCTTGCTACCTCTGGGAACTTCAGGTGGCTCATGGGGAAAACAAGAGGACAACAACAGCCATAGCAGAGGTGAGAGCCAATGGTGAAAAGTCTACATCCTGAGTTCAAATCCTGGCTCTGCCACGTCCTATCTGAGACACCATGGGCAAAGAGGAGGAGAAGGAAAGAGGAAGAGAAGAAAGGTGGGGAGGGAAGGGGGTGGGACAAGATGGGAGGGGAGGAGAGAAGAGCGTGTGAGCCACAGCCTTCCAGTGAGTTCCAGATAAGACTTAGGCACCAAAGCCAGTCAGGCTTTAGATCTGCATTCTGCAAGCATCAAGTCGTCCACCCTCTTCTCGTAAAGTAGGAAATGGCAGATGGCTCTCTGGAGCGGTGTCCCTTATCTACCACCAGGACTCCCGCTGTTCATCCTCAGAGAGAACAGGGGGTGAGCAGCCTTTATCATACAGGACTCCTTTGGGGTGAGTGTCTGGTAGATCACCACCTTTAATTTTTAGTAATTTAGGTGGAAATAGAAAAAGAAAGCTGCACTTGCAGCACGGGCATTTGCCACAAGAAACCCTTGTCGTTCTTCTCCTGTGGACAGAAGGGCTGCAGGGAGACCAGGGCAGGGGCCAGCAGAGTAGCAGTAAGCGCACTGAAGGAGGGAGATGAAAACGGGAAGGGAGCATGAACGCCCTCTCATGGGCACAAAGGGGACTTCATGAGGGAAATGTAAGTGTTCCATAAATGTTTTCTGATTTTGTTGAAGTTTTCATTCGTTCCAGCTCTGCTAAAAAGAGCTCTGGCAGATGAGGTAGTGGATATGTTTATAGAAAAGAAAAAAGGAAAAAAAAACTGTAGCCAGGTGTGAGGGGGATGATTTGAGAATAGTAAACTGTGCGCAAGCAGAATAGAGCTACACACGCATATATACACATACACACACATATGTATATATATACATAAATACATACACACACATATACACAGCATCTATAAGCACCATCCTGGCCCCAAAACAAAATGGCATACACACACATTATTATTATTATTATTATCATTCAAAGCAAATAAACATTCTCAGTAGATTTCTCACTGAAAGGAAATAGCATAAAACAAAGAAAAGATCATAATGCTTGAAAATCTCAGTTAATAAAAGCACAAAGCTGGCCAACTTTGGCTCTTTAATTTCTGTGTTAATGTCCTTACAAGGCATGTGCAGTAGGCATAAACGTTACTTTTACCTAGCACACTTAAGACATTTCCTGCCACTGGAACTGAATCCACTACCCTCACCCTCAGATACAGTCCTGGAAAAGAGACCATTTGAAGGAACTGGAATGGCAACCACCTCTTGCTGGAGGTGAGTGGGAATATCAGGGTATTTGAAGTATTGTGGGAAATGGAAATCCCTTGTAGGAAATGGAAATCACTTGTGCAAAGGTACTGAGGTGGAGGGAACACTATTTGGAGAACCAAAAGGCCATGATGGCTGAAACTTGAGCGTGAAAGGAACAGTTCCCAAGGGTGAAACTGAGGAGAAGTCAATAATGCGTGGGCCATGCCATGTCTTAGAGAACACATTATTCACCACTCTGTCACAGATGATGCTCATTGGCTGAGCAGATATAACTGGCACAACCGGAGACCAACAGAAAATCAGAGTCTTCCTAACTCATGTGACTAGACTTTCCTTCCTATTTCCCTTCTGGAAATCCTGAGGGGTATGTAAAGCAATGTTCAAGTTATTTTTATTTATTCATTTTGCCAGTGCTAAGGTTTGAATTCGGGACCCAATGTCTGTTCATCTTGCTTATTTGGCCAGAACTCTACCATTCCACTAGCTTGGCTTTTATGATGGTCATTTTAGAGATGGCCTCTTCAGAAGTTTTCTGTGGAGGCTGGCTGGCCTCAAACCTTGACCCTCCAAATCTCAGTCTCCTTAGTAGCAAAAGTTTGTAGGTGTGAGCACCACTAGCACCTGTGTTGTTTGGGTTCTTAATTCAGCCAGCTGCCTCTGTAATTTTCTACTTGTGACCCTGAGTCCCTAGAGAAACTTCTAGAACCGTGCTCTCTAGTATGGGAGCTGCTAGCCTCAGGTGGCTATTTAATTTTAAATTCAAATTAATTAAAATGAAATCAAATTAGGAATTTAGTTCCTCTGTTACACCAGCTGCATTTCAAGGACCGGGTTGATGCAGGGGTAGAAAGGACTTCTACCAGCTCAGAGAATTCTTGGAGAACTAAAGCACTGTGAGCTCTTTCCAGCGTTTTCCAAGGCCTAATGTAAACCACTCACAAGCAAGGTGGCAGTGGCTCACGCCTGTCATCCTAGGTACTCAGGAGACTGAGATCTGAGGATCACAGTGCCCAGGCCCTGAGTTCAAGCCCCAGGACTGGGAAAAGAAAACCGCTCACCATGAGGTACTCAGATTGCTTACGGCATCCACAGCTGGAAAGTCCATGGCGAGAACTCTAGTTTCCTCCACCTCTGAGGACCAAACAGGCGGCAAGAATCAAACCTGAGCTCCTCACCCTGACTCAAGATCTAGAGGGCTGCCTGTGCAGTGGGGGCCGTGGCCCAGCACAGGGGATGGGGAGGCAGGGTCTAGCTCTAATCCAGGCCCCCCAGCATCCTTTCAGCAACCTGGATGAAGAAGACAGGAGCTCCAATGGCCAGATGAAGGTGGCAAAGCCAGAAGTAGGAGGAGGCTGGGCCCAAACCCTCCCCAAGTATGTGAGAGGAAAGAGAGGCTGGAACCAAGCAGAAACCAGGGGATATAACCAGAGAGGCCAAAGGGAAGAGCCAGTTCCAGCCCTGCTCTTCAAGTAGGGGAAGCTGATGGAAACATTATGCACTTATACTTTAAAATGCTCTACTTGGAAATTGTGTGTGTGACTTACAAAGTAGAGAGATGAGTTAAGTACTTCTTTCTACATGCAGCTTCCTTGTTAGACATGACTGATGGCATCCAGAGCCTGTGAAATCCAGTCTCCTCATTTTCCTTCCTATGAGAATGTCACTTGTGTGCACTGTGGCCATGTGCTGCTTAAAAATACCACTCACTGGGAACTGGTGGCTCACACCTGTTAGTCCTAGCTACTTGTAAGGTTGAGATCTGAGGACTCAAAGCCAACCTGGACAGGAAAGCCTGGAAGACTCTTATCTCCAATTAAATACCCAAAATGCCAGAAGTGGACCTGTGGCTCAAGTGGTAGAGGGTTATCCTTAAACAAAAACAAAAAAAAAAACAGCTAAAGGAGAGTACTCAGGTCCTGAGTTGAAGTCCTACTACGTAAGTACACACACACACACACACACACACACACACATCCTCCCCCACCCCCAAAAAAAATGTTTAAATGAAAAAGAAAACCATACTCTTAACAAATGCAGAACGGGTTCCTGGATGGACCCCAGGTACATACTCCAAGCGATGTACACTCTAGACTTCTATTCCATCAAAAGTAAATATAAACTTGGATTTGTGAGGCTACAGATAGATTATATTTCATCATACCAGGTGAGAAAAAATACACCCAGATGTGCACTTGAGGAAGCAAGACTGGTAAAGGGCATCCTTGTCAGGGAAAATGTGGCTCCGCTCTGCTTTGTGAGCACAGGCAGGCAAGGGGCTCTGAAATCAGGCCACAGGCTCAGGGGAACCCTGGTTCTGGCAGGGCCAACCTCTTCTCCCAGAACTTGGCCCCAGTCATTATGAGCTGTCCCCCTGGGCAGATGCAGCCCCAGAGCACCCAGGACTTACAGGAAAGATTGTGTCTTTTAATGGAATAAAGGATTTGTCCATTCAAGGCAGCCTCGTACCAGTGCCCAGGACTTGTTAGCCTAAGTGAGGCTAGATTTCAGCCTCCTTGGCCAGATATCATTGGGTGGTAGAAACATGCACAACCACACACAGGACCCCAGCTCCCTGACTGCTACCTGTGTGGCCTGGGCCAAGTTAACTGAATTCTCTTTGTCTCCATGTCCTTGTCTAAAGTTAATCATAGAGCTAGGTACTGATGGTTCACACCTATAATCCTAGCTACTCAGGAGGCTGAGATCTGAGGATCTCCATTCAAAGCCAGCCAAGGAAGGAAACTGTATGAGACTCTTATCCAGATAACCACCAGAAAACCAGAAGGGGAGCTGTGTAGCTCAAAGTGGTAGAGTGCTAGCCCTGAGCAAAAGACCTCAGGGATATCACTGAGGCCCTGAGTTCAAGCCCCATGACCAACAATAACAACAAAAAATTCTGGGACCTGAAATAAGGTTCTTATCCCAGCTCCAATGTGATGGACTATGTGCTATGAAGGAAACCTCACACCATCCCCGTCCTCATCAGAATGGGCTAGCAGTCTTCCCAAGTAATGATGTTGGAATACACTTGAGTTTGTGGTTACAGAATTGGAAAGAAGTAGGGAGATTTATTTGGTTCTTGCTGGTAGGACAGATGAGAAGGTGAGGGAATCAAGGTGCTGTATCAGCCAGAGATAGCTGTGTAACAAATGGTATCACCATCATTTGTGGCCTCCATCAGAATCACATGGTATCCTGAACACAGAACACCTCTCACAGCACTTACACTCCATTCCCACTGAATGAACACCTCCCTTGTATCATTGCTGTCACTTTTACTGGTGCTGTCAGTCACTCTAGAGCCGGGAAATCCACCTTAGAGCTCACATCACATCACAGATAGGGAGACTGAGGCCCATCGCAGGAACTTGTTGTGATTGGGGCAAAGCTATCTGTCGACTAATTCTCTCTGCTCCCTGGATGGCTATCTTGCCACCAGTCAGGACTATAAAATAATTCCTCCACCCATTTCAGCTCTTCAACTTTCAAGCTTTTTTTCTACAGGGTTTAAATATTCCATCTCCGACCAACCGTGAAACCATGGAAACTGAATGGCAAATTGAAAAGGCAGCAAACAAATTAGCTTGCAAAGCCCCACAAATGATATAATCGCTCCAGTATTTAAGCCGCAGATATTCTCTGCACTTCAGCCAAGGCCTTTCTCGATTGCTTTTGTAAACCTGCACTTGTGTGTTCTGCGTGCGGCGCTGGCCCCCCGGACATGGTGGCAGGGCCACACACCACAGTATCAGCCCCAAGCTCGGGATTCAGAGCCAACGCTCTGAGGTCCCCATTGGCACAAAAGGTTCCTTTGCTCTCCCGTGCTAGGCAGGACAGCCTCCAGTTCTAGAGTCTCATTTCTCCTCGGAAACCCCAAGAATATGTTACTTAAGCGCTGTGTCATAGGTAAGTAGGAGAGAGAAAACTGTTTGCAATGGGCTGGGGGGTGGGTGGGAGGGGAGATGGAGGGGGTGGAGGAGGTCATAATAACACCAGAGCAAATCCATGTGGCTCCTATATTGCTTACACCGATGGCTCAGTCACAGGACCCAGGCTTTTGCCATTGGACGGACGAGGTGTGCTTTTCTTTGAGGCTAGAGCATCATTCCTGGCCCTGTGTGAGACTTTCTTTGGTTCATGATCCATTCGCCAATGTGATTAGAGACTCGAAATGCTGTGTGCAGCAGAGCCTGCTACTTCCTGTTCCTGTACCATGCCCAAAAGAACATAGCCACTCATCCCAGATGGAAGACAGTTGAGTCAGGGCTACTTCCTTTTAGCAACTTGAGACAAGTCCAGATCCTGACTCCCATCCCTGCTGACATGAGCAGATATAACTGAAGTCAATAGAGAAGACACTGGAGAGCAGGAAAGTCGGAGACCAATGCACCAAGGCAGGAGCGTAATGACAATGATAGTGATGCTATTTGTTACATCGAAATCACTGGCTGATACAGCACCTCGATTCCCTCACCTCCCTATCTGCTCTCCCTGCAAAACCCAAATAAATCGACCTACTTCTTTCCAATTCCATAACTACAAACTCTGTCTATTCCAACATCATTCCTGGGGTAGACCACTAGTCCAGCTCATTCCTTCCTCTTACATCCATCTCTTACAATCCACTCTCTACAAAGAAGTCAGGATTCCTTTTTTTTTTTTTTGTCAAAGCAAAATTAAATTGTATTTCCCTAGACACAGGAGAATAATAAGGCTTAGAATGAATCTACAGCTCCATATTACGATTGCCTGGGTCCAGCTCCTGGGACCTCTCCTACTTGGCCCAGGCTACTTGCCCTATGGTCGGATCAATCCTCTTTCCTGCACAGAACACACACCTGCTGTTTCCTCTCCCTGAAATTCTTTTCTTCCTACTCTTACATTTGACTCTTGAGATGGGTTTTGTGCCAGTACTGTGCTTGAACTCAGGGCCTGAGCATTGTCCCCTAGCTTTTTCGCTCAAGGCTAGCATTCTACTACTTGATCCATAGCTCTTCTTCAGGCTTTTTGGTGGTTAACTGGAGATAAGAGTCTCATCAACTTTCCTGCCTATGCTGGCTTTGAACTGAGATCCTCAGGTCTCAGCCTCCTGAGTAGCTAGGATTACAGACCTCCTAGTAGATCTGACTGTCTTTTCTCTTCCTCAAATCTCATCTTAAGCTTTTCCTTGCCTCTGTTTTCAACATCTTCAAACCAGTTTTCTTGAATATCATCACTGGGCTAGACTATGACTTTATTCATCAGTCTGCTTCCCTTTTTCATTTACTCACGCATTATTACTTACTGAGTCCCTGTTAGGGGACAGGCAGTGTTCTGGGGACTGGGGAAATGGCAGTGATTGGATAGCCTCATGAAGCTTCCCTACAAGAGGTCACAATCAATAAGCAGGTGACAAGAAACTATGGTTCACACACCTTGCACTTAATGGGGTCTCTGGCCAGACACCAGGGTCAACCGTTCACTCTGTAAACTGAGGATGTAGACTAGGCCTCCACTGCTCTGTTCATTAGAACTGATGGCAAGTGAGTAGCAAAGAAATCAGTGGGTTCAAACCCCCGAGTCCCCATCAGTCTCTCTCACACATCACTCCACCTGTCCCTTTTCTATCTCCTACTCTGTCTGCTGGACGGTCCTTCTCAACTACTCCCCGAACCTTGGGCTGTCCTGTGTGTGGTTCCTTTCATTTACATAGGACTTCTCTCATTACTATGTGTATAGCTCTGTTACTCCCTAAGAAACTGAGTGTGAGAGCCCAGCTTTCAGTGTCTACCCTAACCTTGATCAAAGCCCAGTTGTGTTGTGTTTTGTTTTCCACAGTACTGGAACTTGAATTTAGGGCTTCGTGCCTAGTAGGGAAACACTGTATCGCTTGAACTATGCCTCTATCCTTTTCTGTTCTGGTTATTTTTGACATAGGGTCTCTCTTTTTTTTTTTTAACCCGTGTTGGCCTAAACCATGATCCCCCTGTTTGGATACCTTGGTGACACTGAGATGACAGGCACATGGCACCATGCCCAACATTTTCTGTTGAGATGAGGGTCTGACGAACACTTAGCCCTGCCTACTTTACACATAATCCTCTTCATTTCCTCTTTTTCCCCCCTCTTAATTTCTTCATCCGTAGCTTAGACTACAGACAGGAGGCGCCATGTCTGGCTCACTTTGTATTCTTCACTCAGGCTCAGATCTCTGCTGGGCTGAAACCTCCTTATTTTACTGTCTGTTTCTCCACGCCGCCATGACGATTTATACCTGTCCCATGAGTTCACCAACTACTCACATTATATTTCTTCCAGCAAACCTCAATAACTTTCCCTTCTCTAAGGCAATAAATTTACCTCCTGGTAAATACTACTCAAGACAGATAATATAATTTTCAGTAGAAATATATGAGATGAAGGAGGTACAGCCAGGGAGAAAATAATACAGGTTGCGCAGAAGCTCTGGTCGATATGCATTGAGTTAATCAATTAACAACTGTGTGAATACACGAAAGGTACAGATGAAGGGGCATGTTCCAGCCCCAAAGCAGAGATGCTCGCCATTGACTGAGTGCCATCCGGGGCCCACAGCGAGAACTCACAGTTTATCTCATTCCATCCAGCAATACCGGAAGAAAGTAGCACTCTTACTCCCTCAGGAGCGATCCAGCCCCACACAGAAAGAGAGCAAATCACTGAACATTTCACAACCTGGAATGCATAGAGGTAAATGTTTAGCTTAGAGGCACTTATTTGGGGGCCACATACACAAAAATCTCTACCTACCCCCATCTTTCACCGGCAGTGGACCTGACACAAGTAACTTTCCTTCTATGTGCCTCATTTCTCTTATCTTTAGCACACAGATATTCAGGAAAGTACCTAGCTTACCATGTTTTTTATGTCGTTGTTGATGTTGTTGTTGTTGCTGCTGCTGCTGCTGCTGCTGCTGTTTTGGTGCCAGTCCTGGAAATTGGATTCAAGACCTGGGTGCTATTCCTAAGCCTTTTTACTCAAGACTCGTGCTCTATCACTTGAGCCACAGCTCCACTTCTGGCATTTGGGGTGGTTAGCTAGACATAAGAGTCTCACAGACTTCCCTCCCTGGGCTGGCTTTGAACCATAACCCTCAGATCTCAGCCTCCTGAGTAGCTCGGATGACAGGCACCAGCCTCCAGCGCCTGACTTCACCCTGTTTTTGTAAGGATATACAAAAACAAGATGTTGGCAACTCATTACGGCACTGCCAGTCCTTCTCCCCAGAATAGGAAAACAGACTTCTGTGGGCATAATTGTCTCTCTCTCTCCCTGAAGGTTTTTATGTTCATAGCCTATCCCCCAATAAGATCTATTTGTAGATAGATCTGTTAGGAGATCATAAAATGAGGCCTGGCACCAACAGGATTATCTTCTTTTTAAGAAAAGACATCTGAGAAACTCCCTGTCTCCCTGTCTTTCTGCATGCCTAGAGAAAAGGAGGTGGGGGGGGGGGGGGGGAGGGGAAGAGGCTCATGTGGCCACCTACAGGCCAGACAGAAGATCTGCACCAACAACCAAGTCAGTTAGCACCTCCATCTTGATCTTCAACACACATTTTCATCGTGGAAGCAACTTGTCATGGTGGCCCTAACAGCTAACACACAGTTCCACACTGAACTTCAGGGCCCAGATTCTGGGCCCAGGACTTCGTTGGCCCCTGGACCCCCTCCTAAGCACCCTTTCTCCGTTCCTGCCGGCAGATTGACCCACTCGGGTGGGTCCCAGTAAATGCAACGGTAGACAGCTCCAGAATTCCAAATCAGCCTGGGGCGTCTAATTTTAATGATCCTAATTTATCTCCAAGCCTAATCAATAATAAATCAAACTAAGTGGAACTGAAACAACCATCCCTGCGGCTATGTCATGTTCGGTTGGAAAAGACGACCCTCTTTAAAAAGCTGCGTGGGGGGCTGGGGATATAGCCTAGTGGCAAGAGTGCCTGCCTCGGATACACGAGGCCCTAGGTTCGATTCCCCAGCACCACATATACAGAAAACGGCCAGAAGCGGCGCTGTGGCTCAAGTGGCAGAGTGCTAGCCTTGAGCGGGAAGAAGCCAGGGACAGTGCTCAGGCCCTGAGTCCAAGGCCCAGGACTGGCCAAAAAAAAAAAATAATAAAAAAATAAAAAAAAAATAAAAAGCTGCGTGGGTCCCCAGCCCTTCCATCTGCCATGTGGGGGGCAGACTCCCTGGAAAGTGCTCCGTGGCTCCCTTTCCCCCAGAAAAAAGGGTATTTCCCACTTGTGTCTAACCGACCATGTCATTTCAGGTCCCAACATACATTCCCTACTGTATCTCGGCTTCTGTGATAGGAATGAGTGGGACCTCATTTTACTGTGGGGAAACTGAGGCACAGGAGGGTATTAAGGGATCTGCTCGTCATCAAGGAAAATGGAAGGCTGCTTAAGCCCCCAGTCCCACATCCCTTTCTTGAAAGAGACACCTCAGTCTTCAGATGGTGTGACAACAGTTTCCAAGTTGGAAGTCTACCCTGCATCCCTCCTCGGTCTTCAGCGTCACATCTGCTCCCTGGAGAGTATGGCCATCTCTCAAGGCTTCCAATGGGTGCAGTTTCTAGGCTTATTTGGACCGAAAACTCCCAGACTCCAGGTATAAACAGCAATGTGAACAGCACCCCCTGCAGGTGAGCCTCGGAGCAGCTGTGACCATGTCCCTCACCAGACTACAAGACTTTGAATTCATAGCCGTAAAGCACCGCAATGAGCAAAATGTTGGTCACACAATCAATAACCACAATTATTATTACTTATCTAGTGCAGTGCTCCTCCGGGTCCTCACTGGTATTCATGAGCTAAACTTCAAGTGAAGTGAGAACAGCGCTGACTGCTTGCCTCCCGTTTAGCCGGGTGAGTAATTGTAAATTATGGTCTACAGACTGGACTGTTCTTAAAACCACAGAAACTCTGAGGTGCATCACCCAACCTGCAAGAATGATGTAGGAGATCGGGAAGATGAGGCATTAGTGTCTCTGGAGGTCAGGCCAGCAGGTGGTGATTGGCGGGAAGGCGGGCCTTAGTCCTCTCCCCGCCTCTCCCTTGAGCTTCCTCCCACAGACCCAGATCACTGTTTTGCTGCATTGTGCTCTGCATCTGGTACATTGCTCTCACAGACAGTGCTGATTTCCAGTGGCCTCTGCAAGTTGAATTTCGGTCCCCAAGAGAATATGCTGAACCCTTAGCCTCCAGTCCCTGTGGGAGTGCCTCTATCGGGGGTCTTTGCCGTTGTCATGAAAGAAGAAAACTATACTGAAATAACGTGCACTCTCAACCCACTATGATGGGTGTCCCTATGAGAGAAAAAAGAAGTAGAGATACTCAGGAAGGATACATTGTGACAGCAGAGGCTGAGAGTGGGGTGATGTGTCCACAAACCAAAGAACACCAAGACTGTCCGCCACCCCAGAAGCTACAAGAAAGATACAGGGTAGAGTCTGCAGAGCCCTGGCTTTCTGACTTCCAGCCCTTCGAGCTGTCAGAGGATTCATTTCTATTGTTACACACCTAGCCACGCTTATTCACTTCCCTGGCAATGAGGACAGCCCCAAAGCAGTCACTAGGCTCCCCTCCCTTACAGCCCTGCCACCACACCTGCTGCTCCCCTTCCCTAGACACCTGTCCCTCCCATCAAGAATGTTCCTCTAAGACCTGAGTTCCTTTTCTCCTCCTCTCCCCGCCCCCCAGGCCTCCATTCAAGCAGCTCTCCACCGCCCCCCCCCCCCCCGCAGGAGCCCCATGTCTCAGTCTCTAGGTTACTGTCCCTCCTTGTTAAGCACCTCAAAACCCTGAAGTGACTTTGCCTGCCACTGGGTTACATGCTGAGTGTCTGTCCCCAGCCCCCTACCGGCACCTTTGCTTCTTTGAGGAGCTAGAATTCTCTTTTTTTTTCTTTCAATTTTTTTTTTCCTTTATTGTCAAAGTGAAGTTCAGAGGGGTTACAGTTTCATATGCAAGGCAGTGAGTACATCTCTTATCCAACTTGTTACCTCCTCTCTCATTTTTCCCCTGCCTCCCTCCTCCCCCTCTCCTTCTCCCTCCTCCACCATGAGTTGTACAGTTGGTTTACACCAAATGGTTTTGTAAGTATTGCTTTTGGAATCATTTGTATTTTATCCTTTGTCTCTCGATTTTGGTATTCCCTTTCCCTTCCCTAGTTCTAATACACATATATACAGCATCCAGGGTACTCAGATGAGATACAGTGATCGCGGGGGTACAACCACTGGAAGGGAATATGGGGGGGGAAGGTACAGTTTCACATGGCATGTTGAAAATAATTACAACAATGATATAACACTTGTTTCCATAACGTGGAGTTCATTTCACTTAGCATCATCTTAGGTGTTCATAAAGGCATAGCTATTGGGCTCTTGTGACCTTCTGCTATGACTATGCTAGATGTGTACTAATTATTCCCTATGAGGGAAACGAGGAGCTGGAATTCTGTCTGGTCCTTTCGCAGCTATTCCTTGGGTGGGAGCACACATGGTCAAAGTTCAAAGTTCAAGAGACGGCTGTCAGAAAACTGCCAAGAGAAGGAGCCCAGCCCAGGCAAACATTAGCCGGCTCCTATCTGAAAAACAAATAAAAAGCAAAAAGTCTGGGGCATGGCTCCTGTGTTAGAAGTGCAGCCCTGAGCTCAGCCTCCAGTGCTGCAGGTTGGTATCCATAGAAACATTCTTCCCACTGCCAAGCTCTCTCTCCATCCCCTTCACCGCTCCCAGTGACTGTACAAGTGTGTGCCCGTGTCTGAGGCAGGGCTAGAAGGTAACATACTGTGGACAAGGCTAGATATTTCCTTCATGTGCAGAGAGGAGGAGGGCCTATCTGTGCCTTCGTGTTCAACTCTGCCCACTTATAATTACACGAGTGAGTGACATGGTCCATCTTAAGGATCTAGCACCACCTTGAGTCGAGGCTTCTTTAAGTAGTTGTACAAAGGAGTTGCCATTCAGCAAAGCAGGGTATGAATATAGCACCTCTTGATCAGTGTCGCCCCTTTCAACATTCTCATTCACCCTTCCCCTACTGTTCTTAATTTTTTTAGGATATGGGTTGAGTTGTCGGGGAGGGGGTACCATTTAACAAAGCAGTTTACATATGCAATGCATATTGATTTGTGTTATCCCTTCAACGTTACAATTCTTTATCTTTGATTGATTGAAAAGTATGGCCTGAGGCTGCCGAGCTTCTTGCATCTAGAATTTAAAACAGGGGGCTACTTCTCTACCTCTTGTATGTGCAGTGGACTGGCTGTATGGCATGAGTGATAACACATGAGTCCCTGGATCTCACTGGGTTTTGCAGCTTCTGATTTCTCAGCCTTTGCACACTTGACACAGAATATAATTAAGCCCAGGATAGGCTGCAGAAGATAAAAAGCAAGTTGCCCCAATTGCTCCCAGCCAACCCAGAAATAAAAGCTACCTAGCAACCAACACATGGCCATAGAATGTAAGCAAGGACAGCAAGACCAGGAGAAAATCAACATCTAGAGAATCTCAGCCCCAAGCCCAACAGAACCATGAGCTACGTGCATGTCCAGTGCACTGAAATTCGGGGGCAGTTTTGCTCTCATCTCTCCCTCCCTCTGCTTTGCATCACCAGGCAAGCCTATCAGAAAGGGAAATGGTGCAGGTCTACAGCTAGTCCTAGGTCTAGTCTCTAGTCTATGTCTAGATTTGGCAGTCTGTGAGGCAGAGGGGTTGTTGGGATTGCTGGCCTTTGTCGGGGTCCAGTACTGGATGAAAGGTCCTTATCGATAAAGACAAGCCTTATCCATGCTAACAGCAGGGTTTGGGAATCTTGGAGATTTTTTTCTAGCTTCCTAGAGACAAGAACTGTAGCGACACCCCAGCCCCAGAAATTACATCCTTCACCCTCCATAACTGGCACCTGCTACTTGAAAAATCCAGAATTCGTTTCTTTCATTTTGTGTAATGAAAAATGTTCTGACATTAAAATGTACCCCATCTGTATAACAAAGCTAGTACAAAGTTAAGAGACAATAGACTGAAAGAGATTTGCTAAACATCTCAGACCAAGAGAGTACTGTCCAGAATATATAAAGAATTTTTGCAAGGCAGAAGACTCAGATGATGATGGCTGAGGGAAAAAAAAAATCATAGGCAAGTTCAAGAAAGAAAGATTTGACAATCTTACCAGGAGTCAGGGAAAGGTGAACAATAAGATATCAACTTGCACCCTGCCCAATAGGCAAAAAAATTAGTACAGGAGGAGGTATAACTTTGATAAGAAATTTTGCTAACACCTAGTAGATTTGAAGGTACCCATACCCAGGACACGTGCAGCAATTCTGCATGTGAGGTCTCAGAAGAAGAAAAAAATCATTTCTCACATGCACTAACAACACGTCTAAAAGCTTTTGCTGTGCTATTGTTTGTAATATCAAGAAACTGCAAACGACCTAGATATCCATTTAGAAGGGAAACAATAAATAAGTTATGGCATATTCATACAATGGAATTCTATATGCACCTTAAAATGAGTGAATTAAATTTGCATGGATCATCATGAATAAAATATAATCTTGATATAAAGAGCAAATTGTTGAGAGTTAGGTGAAGTATTCAGTTTGTGTAAAATGGTAAAAACCCTGGGAGAACCACAGATTCATACATGAAAGTGTCAAATCAGCCAGGCACCAGTTAGTAACCCAGGCCTGTATCTCTAGCTACTCAGGAGGCTTAGTTCTGAAGATCCTGGGTCAAAGCCAGCCCAGACACCAAAGTCTGTGAGACACTCATCTCCAATTACCAACCAAAAAGCCAGAAATGGAGCTGTGGTTCAAATGATAGAGTGCCAGCCTTGAGCCAAAAAGTTCAGGGATAGTGCCCAAGCCCTGAATTCAAGCCCCAGTACCAGCACTAAATCAATTAATGAATTATTACACGTCAAATCATTGACTTTTCACCATGAATGTAAGATCATCAATTGGGAGACAGGCAAGCAACAAGGACTAGGGAAATAAACAGAGAGAATTCTAATCATTGAAGTAAGACAACATGACCATATTCATTAAACTGGGAGGGAACATTTTACTCTCTTCATTCATCGATCCAACCAGTTATTCCTCAACTTTTTGTTGAATGCTTGCAGTATTCTGGGCACTACTCTAGGTGCTAGAGACCCAGCGATAAACAAAACTAACCCCTGCCCTGTGGAGCTGTCAGCAAAGATGGCTATATGATAAATAAGTAAATTGGATCACACTGTTCAATGAACATAAGACATATGGAAGGAAAGCTGATGTGGAAGTTGAGGCATCAGGGAAAGAGGGCAGAACGGGGAGATCCGGAAAATAAGAAAGGGTTAAATAAAGAGACTTAAGAACTGAAAGAACCAATGCCAGGGAGAAGAGAGGATGAGCAGTGGGAATGGCCAGAGGGAATGATGGGTGTCAGGTCTCAAGGGAAGAACAGTGCCCGGTAGATTCACAAAGCTGAGTGATAGAGGCAGATGATGGGCTCCAAAAGCTAATAGGGCACGAGAAGGGCCTGCAGGTTGCTTTCAGATGTTTTACGCTCCATGTCAAGCAGAGAAAGGAAGGCAAGGATGAAGAGAGGGGATGATTTCCAAATTACGTTTGGTTGAATGCAAGCAAAAAATTATATTTATATATATTATATATATATATCATTGGGAAATGTAAATGCAACACCTGCACAAACATTGCCATGTTTAGCATATGCCAATGAACACGGTAACATTTTGAGAGGGGATCATGGGGGAAGGAGGTGATTTCTGGACTCAGGAAGCTAAAACCAGCCAATGCCAGCAGAATGTAGTCACTGGAGCAGGCATGGGTGCGCAGCAGCTGTCCCTGCATGACTGCAGGGTGCAGCAATGCTAGGGGCCTATGAAGGATGACTGCAGTGCCCCTTTGCCTAGTAGACTGAGGAGCCTTATCTTCATGGAATTTTCCACATGTTAAATCACAGGACAAGGTTTCCCCACAGAGTTTGTTTTAAACATGGTTTATAGAGAGAGCATTTTTTGGAGTCATTCTCGTGAGACAGATGTGAAGCACTTTCAAAAATGTTGGCACATCATAGCAAGAGCCCAGTACAGGCCAGGCACCAGTGGCTCACACCTGTAATCCTAGCTACTCAGGAGGCTGAGGTCTGAGGATCCTGGTTTAAATCTAGCCCAGACCAAAAAAAAAAAAAAAATCCAAGACTCTTATCTCCACATAATGAGCAAAAAAAGCCAGAAGTAGAGCTGTGGCTAAAGTGGTAGAGCACCAACCCTGAGCACAAAAAGCTAAGAGAAAGCATAAGGCCCTGAGTTCAAATCTCAGTATACACACACACACACACACACACACACACTCAATATAGAAATGTTATCATTATTAGTGTCACCGTAGTCTGTACCTTAGCATGAGAAAGTTGAATTTGAACACACAGTCAGACACGCAGCCCTGGAAGGCATAGAGCTACTTTCTCTCTTCCTAAGAATAGATCTTAGTGGGCTATCATCCAAACATATGTTAAGTGCATGTGTTACAGGAGGCTGGGCAGTAGGGAGGCCTCTGTACTTCCAGATACTCAGGAAGCAGAGACTGGGAAACATATAGGTCAAGGCCAGCCCAAAGTTAGAGTGAGCCCATCTCAATCAACAAACCAGGTGTGGCGATTTGCACTCCTAATCCTAGCTACTTAGTAAGCATACCTAGGAAGACCACAATCTAAGGTCAGTCCAAGACCCTACCTGCATAATTACTAAAGCAAAAGTAAAGAGCTGGGGTCATGGGCCAACTAGTATAGTGTGATTTTGGAGCAACTGTGAGGTCCTGAATTCAAACTCTAATACTGCCAAAAGACAAAACAGAGTATATGTCACAATCTTACAATATGTCAGGGACTTCATTAATTTACAAATAGAGTTATTATGACTTTAAAGATGAGGAAATGAAAGCTCAGAAAACAACAGATATTTGATAGTAGAACCAAAACTGTGTGTATGGCTCTTGCCCACTAATAAAATTTTATAAGATCATTTCTCTTCACTGATACATGAAAGTCATTTTTTATTTTATTCTTGTGTAAAAGAATATATAAATGAGAGAACCAGATGGTTCAACATCTCTGGCCACAGAGGAAATGCAAATCAAAACAACACCAAGATTTCATCTCACTTCAGTTAAAATGGCTGCCATCAAGAATTCAAATAACAGCAGATGCTGACATGGATATGGAGGGAAAGGAACCCTAAATACACTGGTGTTGGGAATGTAAACTAATACAACCACTGTGGAAAGCTATTTTGAGATTCCTCAAAAACCTAAACATAGAACTGCCCTATGACCCAGAAACACCACTGTTGGGCATTTACCTGAAAGATTACAAATCAGGACACAGCAAAGCCACTTGCACAACCATGTTAATTACTGCACTATTCACCAGAGCCAAAGTATGAACACATCCCAGATGTCCCTTAATGGATTCAGAAAATGTAGCATATGTAAATAAATAAACACACACACACACATATCTACACATACACTCATGGATTTTACTCATCCATCAAGAAGAATCACATCAGGTGGTGTTTTCTGTCTGTAAATTCAGTTTGTTTCCCTCTGCCTTGCTCCTGAAAGTACTTGGAATTACAGTTTTGCCCCAGGCGGGGCTCCACCTCTCTAGATGATGTCAGCCTTGCTTCCAGAATCTTCTATTCATTGCCAATAGGAACACAGAATGGATGGATCTGAGGGCACTGTTTTTCTAAACCCAAGTAGATAATCAAGCTGGAGGAAGGTGCAGAACCATAGATCGGAGAAGCCTCAAGGCAAGAATTTCCCAGAAATGTTTGGACAGTAGGGAGGCACCCCAACTCGCTCCAACTGAATAGCGAGCTGGGAACTCCAGCACCCAACACCCCATCAAGAACCCAGCAAAACCAGCAGCCAGAAGCAATAGAGAAACACAGGAAACGAAAAAGAACAAAAAAAGAAGAGCCTACAACCTGCATGGAGCCGGAAAATCTCCGGGGTACCCTCCCCCCACCCACCGACCCTGGCCCAAACAGGGCCAGGCTGGGAAAGGGGACCCGGCAAAAACAAAGCAACTGCCAAAAAGTCACGCCAGGAGCACAGAGTCCAGATAACAGGACTCCATGGACCCCAGGGGGAGCGCAGACCAATCAAGACAGACGGCGGCAATGGGAAGTTCAGGACCACACGGCCAGGATCAGACGTGAGCGGCAGGGGAACCGAGCAGTACAGAAGGCGAGAGCCAGGGAGGCCACCACCAAACGACCGATCGCCACACCCCAGCACCCCACCCCCAAAGGGCCAACAGCAGCGCGGGACACACACACACACACAATCCAGGACCAGTAAGTTCCCCATTACCCCCTCCCCCAACGGGAGACCAGCTATCAGAAACCCAAACCCTACAAAGAAGCTAGAACTCCCTCCCTCCCCCTCCCCACCCCAAGGGAACAAAGAACCCGCAAATCAGGCCGCAAAAGGTCCCTTTAGACTCTGGGAGGACACAGGAGCTAGCAGAGGAGGGGCGGAGCAGCGCCAAGGCAGCAGAGGAGCCTGAACCGGCCTCACCGGCCATGCCCCATTCCCAACAGGGGCCCAGGGACGGCAAGCATTGGAAGCCCCACCTGAGGCACCTGGGCCTCGGGGAATTTTTCAACAAAAGTCATAGGTGCGCTGGTGGGCATTACCAGCCCAGCAGGGACACCTGGGCCCGACCACATGCCCCCCTCGCAGCGGAGGTGCAGTCTGTGGGCGCTAACCCGCGCCTGGACACTTGATCCCACTGGGGCCCACACATACCACCCCCCACAGCAAACTCGCAGGAGGGCACAAGCAAACCCCAGCAACCCGGGGCTCGCTCTGGTAGGCGTACCCCACACAGGTGGGCAGGGCCCCCCAGCGGCAGCACCTGCTGTGGTAGGCGCACGTCGCACAGGTGGGCAGGGCCCCCGCAGTGGCAGCGCCCGCTCTGATAGGCGCACACACACAAGAGGGCAGAGCCCCCCAGTGGCAGCGCCCACTCAGTTTAGTGCATTTCGCACAAGTGGGTAGGCTGCCCCTCAACAACACCGGCCCCGGAGCAATCCACACAGGAGGGAGAACCGCTTGAGAGGTGAGCTCCTCTGACCAAGATACAGAGTGGGGAAAAAGAACCAAAGAAGAGAAAAGCCTCCACACCATGCTGAATTAGCGACCAGCAAACCCCCATCAGGGGCATGCTAGAGTCAGCACAACACAGTGGCAGGACACTATCCCGCAGAGAAAGACACAAAACCTACCCACCCCCAAGTGCAGAGAGGGTGACCACTCCGGCAATAACCGAGACGGTCACGCTCACCCATTGGGCAGCAAAGTTCAATAGCCAAACTCAAACCCAGAGCCAGGACACAAGTCTCCCACTGAGGGACCAGCGGGAACCAGCACAAAGCCAAACCAGGGAAGCCACCCACAGATCTCCAGATGCCCAAATCACAAAGAAATATAACAAATTACATCAAAGGGCAAGCCAACTCGCCAGCTCCAAAAAGCAGCACGACTGAAGAGGAGATGGAGAATAAAAAATCAACTGAGGCTATGTTAGCAGAAATGATGGAAAGCCTCAGAAACGAAATCAGAAAATAATTCCAGGAGTTTACAGTGGAAGTCTCAAAGGACATCCAGGAAGCCAAGAAAGAAATGGAAGCAAAACTGGATCCAGTGCAAACCTCCGTTAAAGAAGACCTTAACATCCTGAGAAGTGAAATGCATGAAAAAAATAGATTTAAAATACAACTCTTTAAAGGAAGAAATTTCCACAATCAGAGCTGATCTGGCAACCATAAATACCTCTCTGACATCCATAAACTCCGCAATTGAATCCACAGCACAAAGAATTGACCCTATTAAAGCCAGAATCTCTCTCTTGGACGATGATGCAGCCGATAAGAACCAGAAAATTACCACACTCCAAGAAATGGTAAAACTCCAGGGCAGACTAATCCAGGAGCTAGTGGACAAAGACAAGAGATATAATCTGCGCATAATTGGAATAGAAAAAGGAGCTGAATACCAGAGCAGAGGGCTTCAACATATTTTCAATAAAGTGACTGCAGAAAACTTCCCCAATCTCACAAGGGAACCCATCCAGCCTTTAGGACATCTGGTAGACCAGACCCCAGAAAAGCCTCACCAAGGCACATAATAGTCAAGACTTCAGATCTCAAGAATAAAGAGCAAATTTTGAATGCAGCCAAAGCGAAGAAAGAAATTTATTACAATGGGAAGAGGATCTGAATAACAGCAGACCAATCCACACAAACCTACCATGCACGAAGAGAATGGAAGAACACCATCCAAGTTCTACAGGCCAACAATTGCCAAGCTAGAATAAAATATCCAGTGAAGCTGGAGTTGATATTCGAGGGGAAAACCAGGTCTTTCCATAGTAAAGAGGATCTAAAGGAGTATATGAATAAAAAAACCAGCCCTACAACGACTTCTAAGAGGGGAATCCCACCCAACAGAAATTGTACAGGACACACAGACAGAAACAGAAAGAAACTACAATAGCCAGAGCCCAACAGAAAGAGCAGCTCACTGAAGACAAGAAAGAAAAAAAAAAAGAGGAAAAACAGCCAAACAAGAAAATGGAAGGAGAAAAAACACCCTAATCCTTGATCTCTTTGAATATAAATGGTTTAAACTCTCTGATAAAGAGGAGCAGACTGGCAGAATGGATCTACAAACAAAAAGTTTCCATCTGTTGTCTACAAGAGACCCACCTTACAGCAAGGGATTAAAAACAGGCTCTGAATGAAAGGATGGAGCAAGATCTTCCAAGCAAACGCACCTACCAAAAGAGCAGGAGTAGCCATCCTGATCTCAGACAAGCTGACTTCTCATTAAAATCAACTCAAAAAGACAAAGAAGGTCACTACATTTTAATACAAGGAAAAATCCAGAATCAAGACATCACGGTGATAAATGTATACTCACCGAACAAAAGAGGCCCTACATATGTCAAGCAAATTCTCACAAAACTACAGAACAAGATAGATCCAAACACAATCATAGTGGGTGACTTTAATACCCCACTCTCTCCAAGAGACAGATCCAACACCCAGAGGATCAGCAAGGGAGCTGATCCCAAATGGATCTGACAGATCTATACAGAATCTTCCACCCTACAGAGACCCAATACACCTTCTTCTCAGCAGCCCATGGATCATACTCCAAAATAGACCATGTCATAGCCCACACAAAGAACCTCAGCAAATACAAAAGTATTGACATCATCCCATGTATTATATCTGACCACAGTGGATTAAAGGTAACCCTCAATAACAACGGTTACCACAGAGGCTATACACATTCTTGGAGGCTAAACCCCACACTGTTATACAACACTTGGGCCACAGACCAAATTAAAGATGAAATCAACAAATTCATAAGCCACAATGACAATGAAAATACATCACAAAGAAACCTATGGGACACAGCTAAGGCAGTACTGAGGGGCAAGATCATTGCCCTCAGCACTCACATTAAAAGAATCGAAGCGGAGCAGGTGAATAACCTCACGATGAAACTAAAACAACTGGAGAAACAAGAAATGACTGAACCTAAAATGACTAGGAAGAGAGAGATCACAAAGATTAAAGAAGAGATAAATCTGATTGAAAATAGAAAGACCATTCAACAAATAAATAAGACTAAAAGCGGGTTCTTTGAGAAAATAAATAAAATTGACAGACCCCTCGCAAGACTTACAAAAAAAGAAGAGAAGAGACTCATATACGTAAAATCAGGGACTCCACCGGAAAAATTACAAGTACACACGATATTCAAACAATCATAAAGAACTATTTCCAGAACCTCTACACACTAAAAAACAATAATTGTACAGAAATGGATCAATTCTTAGAGAAGTATAAACTGCCCAAACTGAACCAAGAAGAAATAAATCAACTAAATAAACCAATAACTTACAGTGAGATACAGGGGGTAATCAAGAACCTACCAACAAAGAAAAGCCAGGCCCAGATGGATTCACCAATGAATTCTATAAAACCTTTAGTGAGGAACTAATACCAATACTCCTCAAACTCTTCCGCGAAATAGAAACAGAGGGAGAAATCCCAAACTCATTCTATGAAGCTAATATCATACTCATTCCCAAACCAGGCAAAGACCCAACAAAAAAAGAGAACTACAGACCAATATCACTAATGAACACAGATGCAAAGCTCCTCAATAAAATATTAGCTAACAGGATCCAGAAACTGATCAAGAAAATTATACATCATGACTAAGTACACTTCATCCCACAGTCACAAGGATGGTTCAACATCCGTAAATCAATCAATGTAATTTACCACATAAACAGAACTAAAATCAAGAATCACATTGTTATCTCAGTCGATGCCCAAAAAGCCTTTGACAAAATACAACATCCATACTTATTAAAAGCTCTGGAGAGAACAGGAATAGATGGAACATTCCTCAAAACAATAAAAGCCATATACAACAGACCAACTGCTAACATCATATTAAATGGAGGGAAACTTAAATCATTCCCCCTAAATTCAGGAACAAGACAAGGATGCCCACTCTCCCCACTTCTTTTCAACATAGTGCTGGAATCCCTAGCCATAGCAATAAGGCAAGAGGAGGACATCAAAGGGATCCACATCAGCAAGGAAGAAATCAAACTATCTCTATTCACAGACGACACGATCTTATATCTGAAGGACCCAAAAAACTCAGTCCCCAAACTCCTACACCTAATAAACCGTTTTGGCAAAGTAGCAGGATACAAAATCAATCCAAAAAAGTCAGCAGCTTTTCTGTACACCAGCAATGTACAAGCAGAAAAGGAAATTATGGAAACAATTCCATTTACAGTAGCCAAAAAAAGAATAAAGTACCTAGGGATCAACCTAACCAAGGATGTGACGGACCTATTTAATGAGAATTATAAAAATCTAATAAGGGAAATCAAAGAAGACACAAGAAGATGGAAAGACCTCCCGTGCTCATGGGTAGGCAGAATCAATATAGTGAAAATGGCCATATTGTCCAAATTGTTATACAAATTCAATGCAATCCCTATCGAAATCCCAGTTACATTCTTCACTGAAATAGAGAAAGCAATCCATAAATTCATATGGAACAGCAAAAGACCTAGAATAGCCAAAGCAATTCTAGGCAAAAAAATGCAGTGCAGGACGTATCACAATACCAGACTTCAAGCTCTATTATAGGGCCATCATAACAAAAACAGCCTGGTATTGGTATAAAAACAGACCGGAAGACCAATGGATCAGAATTAAAGATCCAAAAATAAAACCGCACTCTTACAGTCGACAAAGGAGCTAAAGACATACAATGGAATAAACATAGCCTCTTCAACTACTGGTGCTGGGAGAACTGGGCAGCCATATGCAGAAAACTCAAAGTAGACCCAAGCCTATCACCATGCACCAAGATCAACTCAAAATGGATCAAGGACCTCAATATCAGACCTGAATCCTTGAAACTACTGAAGGACAGCGTAGGAAAGATGCTAGAACTTATAGGCACAGGAAGAAACTTCCTGAATAGAGTCCCAGGGGCACAACAAACAGGGGAGAGACTCAACAAATGGAACTACTACAAATTAAAAAGTTTCTGCACAGCTAAGGGCATAGCCACCAAAATAGAAAGATAGCCAACCATATGGGAAAGGATCTTTACCAGCATCTTTACCAGCACAGCAACAGACAAAGGCCTAATATCTGTCATCTACAGAGAACTCAAAAAACTAAGCCCCTCCAAGCCCAATAAACCAATTAGGAAATGGGCAAAGGAGCTAAAGAGAGACTTCACAAGAGAAGAGATAAAAATGGCAAAGAAACACATGAGGAAATGTTCAACATCCCTGATAGTAAAGGAAATGCAAATAAAAACAACCCTGAGGTACCACCTCACTCCAGTTAGAATGGCCTATACTCTGAACTCAGGCAACAACAAATGCTGGAGGGGGTGCGGGGAAAGAGGAACCCTTCTCCATTGTTGGTGGGAGTGCAAATTAGTACAACCACTTTGGAGAACAGTATGGAGGTTTCTCAAAAAGCTCAATATAGACCTACCTTCTGACCCAGCCATACCACTCCTAGGCATCTATCCTAAACAACAAAACCTAAGATATCAAAAAGATATTTGTACTTCCATGTTTATCGCGTCACAATTCACAATAGCCAAAATATGGAAACAACCCAGATGCCCCTCCACAGACGAATGGATCCAAAAAATATGGTACTTATACACAATGGCATACTACATAGCGATTAGGAATGGTGAAATATTGTTATTGGCAGGGGAATGGTCAGAACTCGAACAAATAATGTTGAACGAGATAAGCCTAGAACACAGGCTTGAACACAGCCTAGAACACAAAGGGGCATGATCTCCCTGATATATGACTGCTAAGATGGGGTGATGGAGAGACAGTAGAGACCAGGTCTGTGAAACCAAAAACTGCTTGTCAAATGGTATTTCCCACAGGATTGGGTCAGCGACCCAACAGTATGTAACTAAAACCAAACAACTACTCAACATATAAAGGTCAAAAATTGACCTCTCAGTGGAATACAATAGCTCAAAAGCTATGTATGTACATTCATATAAGACTACTGTTGACATATTGTCTAATGTCGACATTACATTTAAAGCCCTAGGCAAATTTTCTTGGGCGTAGGTCCACGTGGCTACTGTATATGTTCTTGGTACATTGTGTATTGTATATATGTCTACCTGACCTAGGGAAAGGAAAGAAAAACAGGGTGTAAGATATCACAAGAAATGTACACACTGCCCTACTATGAAACTGTACCCTTTTTTCACAACACCTTGTCAAAAAATTGTGTTTAATTAATAAATAAATTACAAAAAAAAGAAGAATCACATCATTTGCAAAGAAAGGGATAGATTGGGAAAAAATTATATTAAGTGAAGTCAGTCAGGCCCAGAGAAACAAAAGATGCATGTTTCCTCTCATATGTGGGAGTCAGTTCTAATTTATAAATATATACAAATAGACACATACAGAGTGATATGCATGTGTATAAAAACACATTAAGTAAAGTATGGAATATGTAGGGGAGCATTCCAATGGTGTAACTCTTTTAAAAAAAGTGCTCTACATCACTGGCCATAAAATAAATGCAAATCAAAACAACATTGAGATTCCACCTCACTGCAGTAAGAATGTCTATTATCAGGAAATCTAATAATAACAAATGCTGGAGAGGATGTGGCCAAAAGGGAACCCTACTACACTGTTGGTGGGAATGCAAACTTGTTCAACCACTCTGGAAAGCAGTGTGGAGGTCCCTCAGAAGGCTAAACATAGAGCTCCCCTATGACCCAGCAGCCTCACTTTTGGGCATCTATCCAAAAGACTACAAGCAAGACCACACTAAAGCTACCAGCTATGTTCATCGCAGCACAACTTGTCATTGCTAAAACATGGAACGAACCCAGATGCCCCTCAGTAGATGAGTGGATCAGGAAAATGTGGTATATATACACAATGGAATTCTATGCCTCCATCAGGAGGAATGGCACTGCCTCATTCGTAAGGAAATGGAAGGACTTGGAAAAAATCATACTAAGTGAAGTGAGCCAGACCCAAAGAAATATAAACCCTATGGTGTCCCTCATAGGGAATAGCTAGTACATGATTAGGCTGGTCATGGTAGAAGATCAAAATACCCCAATAGCTACACCCATATGTTCACATAAGATGATGCCAAGTGAAATGAACTCCACATTACGGAAACAAGAGTTATATCACTGTTGTAATTATTTTCAGCATGCCATGTGAAACCATACCTTTTGGGGGATTTTTTCTTGTCTGTTTGTTTGATTGGTTTTTTTTTAGTTTTGTTTTTCTTGTATTCCCTCCCTGTAGTTGTACCCCCATTGCCACTGTATCTCATCTGAGTACCCTGGATACTGTTTATATGGGTATTCGAACTAGGGAAGGGAAAGGGAATATCAAAATTGAGAGACAAAGGATAAAAAGACAACCCATTCCAAAAGCACTACTTACAAAACCATTTGGTGTAAGCCAACTGCACAACTCTTGAGGGGAGAAGGAAAGGGGGAAGGGGGATGTGGGGGGAAAATGAGGGAGGGGGTAACAAGTTGAACAAGAAATGTACTCACTGCCTTACATATGAATCTGTAACCCCTCTGTACTACACTTTGACAATAAAGGAAAAAAACTAACACAGTCCAACAAAACGGATACCAGAAAGTTAGAAGCTGAGGTGGAGGAGGTCCTAGATGAGGGGCGGGGTTGACAACAAAGAGAGAAAAGGAGAGGAACATACTTATAATATTTACCGTTTATATGTGAAAATAAAACTAGGAAAATTGAGGGATGAGTTCATTTGGGAGAGATGGGGAAGACCAATAAAATTCATTGATCAAAATGCATTGTACTGATTAACTGGCATGCCAAATTGTAACCCCTTTGTACAAATACTTAAAGATAATTAATAATCAGACTTTTTTCATAAAAAAGAGTTCCAGTCTACAGTCTGGTGTTGGTAGCTGTGTATTTTGGATGATTTTCTGCACCTCCATGTATGTCCATTTTTATTTTTTTTTTTTGCAGGTCCTGGGACTTAAACTCAGGACCTGGGCACTGTCTCTGATCCTCTTTGTGCTCAAGGCTAGCAATGTACCACTTGAACTGCAGAACCACTTCTGGCTTTTTTTTGAGTATTTTTTTTTTTTAGAGCTAAGAGTCTTGTGAGGACTTTTCTTCCTGGGCTGGCTTTGAACTACGATCCTCAGATCTCAGTCTCCTGAGTAGTTTACAAGTGTGAGCTGTCCATATTCTTCTATACGAAACAGGGGTCACAGAAGTACCTTCAACATAAGGTATACTTCTCCTGAAGTACCATAATCAGCATTAAATAGCTACCCCTATTCTGCTTTGGTGAAGAGCTACTCAGTCCATATTCACTAGATAGAACAGAATGCTGGTTGGTGATGATGACTGTGCAAGACTGTGAGCATATTTGAGGTCATTGGGTCATTTTCTGTGACGTGAATTCCACTGTAATGAAAATAAATTATTACAACTGGCCAAACTCCATTCCCACCCCAATTCACTATGTCTCAGATTAATCTGTTTTTTGGTCTGTTCAAAGGTATTGATAGCCAGGAACCAGTGGCTCATGCCTGTAATCCTAGGATGAGATCTAAGGATTGTGGTTCAAAACCACCCCAGGCAGGGAACTCGGTAAGACTCTCATCTCTAATCAATCACAGAAAAAGCCAGAAGTGGCACTGTAGCTCAAGTGGTAGAGCACTAGCCTTGAGCAAAAGGAGCCCAGGGACAGCCACCAGGCCCAGAGTTCAAGTCCTGGACCTGCAAAAAAAAAAAAAAAAAAAAAAGTATTGACAGAGATAGGCACTGGTGGTTCACACTTGTAACCCTAGCTATGTAGAAGGCTAGAATCTGGAGCCTATGGTTCAAAGCCATAGTAGACAAATCTGCAAGACTCTTATCTCCAGTTAGCCAGCCAAAAGCTGTCATGGTTCAAGTGGCAGAGCACCAGCCATGAGTGAAAAAACCAAGCGAGAACACTGTGAATTCAAGCTTCAGTACTGCCCCAAAAAAGAAAAGGTAATGATAAAATATCCTGAATCTTATGTGGGAATTTACATTGGTGGTTATATAATTCAGATCACATGGGTGAAGTACTTGGTGCATAATAAATGCTAAAGAAATGATAGTGATTAGTCTGAGCGTGAGGCTAACACAGCGAGCACTTCATGCAGTGGATGGACTCAGGTTCACGGAGGCCAGATCGGAATTAACCAGGAAGCACCTCTTCCAGGATTTGCCCGGGAAATACATCGTCTCCAAGCCAAAATCTGTCCTCTTTAATAACTTTTAAATCGCCAGTGGGTATTTGGAAAACATTTGGAATAAACCCATTGTTACCAAATATATCTCTAAATAAAGAGGTTTTCTCTCCACCTTTATCAGATACCAGGAAGCAGCCCCTACTCCAACATTAAAAGTCTCAGTTTTGCAGGGTTTGGTGGTACACATCTGAATTCTAAAGGTGGGGGACAAGAGTCAAGAAGATCATAGCTTGAGGCCAGCCTGGATAAAGTTAGCTGAGGACCTTCCCTAAAAAAAAAAAAAAAACTGAAAGCAAAAAAGAATGGGACTATGGCTCAAATAGTACAGTGTATATACACCACACACACACACACACACACACACGGGGGGGGGGGGGCAGACGGGGGGGGGGGAGGAGAGCTTTGACAATGCCCTTGATGAAAGATATGACAGAAAGGAATTTCTCACATGCCATTCTGTGAGCAGTGCTTGGTTTAGTTTGAAAAAGAGTCATCCAGGAATTTCCACAACACCTGTTCTGGCCTGGGGGGTGGAGGATAGCTTTAATTAAAGGGACATGTGTCTATCCTGCCCTTCTATAATCTGATCAAATTGCAGCAGAAGGAGGAGAAGAAAAAAATATACACAGGGAGATTTGTAAGATCTAAATCATAAAACCAGCAAAAAAAAAGGGACAGAAATATTATAAACAGAAGACCAGGTGCACCATTTCCAAATTATGCTGAATTAAGCCCAAATCCCTAATGACTCATTTTGTACTGGCTACCCAAACAGATGTCCTAGCCTTCAGAAAAATCACTAAAAATGGAGCACAGATCCGACTGGGGTGATTGCTTTACCCAAACTTCCTGCCGCCGTAGCGATGATATTAAATCCACCAGCAGCAGAAAAGAGGCAAGTCTGGCGCCAGAATATCTCATCAAACTTTTTTTTGTCCCCTCCTACTGCCCATCAGAAAACATACTAAAAAAGTTAGCATTCATTATCTCACTTAACTCTTAGATAACTGAAAGTAGAACTTACTTACCAGTTTTTTTAATTTAATTTTGTCAAGATGATATATAAAGAGATTACAGTTACATACCTTAAGTAGTGAGTACTGTTCTTGTCAAACTTCTTACCCCCTCCCTCATTTTTCTCCCACCTTTCCTCCCCCCCACCTTCCTCCCCCCCGAGTTGTACAGTTAATTTCCAACATATTGTCTTGTGAGTATCACTGTTGCATTGGTTCTCCCTTTATTCCTTGTCTCGCCATTTTGATGTTCCCCTTCTCTTCCCTAATTCAGATAAAGGCATATACAATACCCAGGGTAACAAAATCAAATACTGTGGCAATAGGGGATAAACCATAGGAAAGAAAAAAGAAAAAAAAATCACATACTACATTAAAAATAACAATAATGAAACACTTCTTGTTTCCATATCTTGGAGTTCATTTCACTTAGCATCATCCTATGTGATCATATGTACACAGCTGTTGTGCTATTGTGACCCTCTGCTAGGTCAATTGTAGACATATACTAATTACCAGCTTTTTAAATACACAAATCTACTAATCAGCTTTCTCAGAACTGTAATGCATACTTGAGTTCAACAGTTTATAAGACGGAAAGGTTTGTATTTGCTCATGGTTTCAATCCATAGTGGACTGACTCCATTGCCTACAGTGAGGCAGAAAAGAACACAGTGGTAAATGTATGTGGCAGCGGTAACTACTTGTCTCATGGCAGCCAGCAGGCAGATAGAGGGGAGGGGAGGAGAGGGGAGGAGCGCCAGAATCACATAATCTCTTTTAAGGACACACTTCATCATGACCTAACTTCTTTCCACTAGACCAAACCTCCTAAAAGTTCCATCACCTCCCAACAGCACCACAGATGGTTGCCAAGGCTCTAGCACATGGACCACTGGGTGACATTGATCCAAATAAGCAACAAAACAAAACAAACAACAACAACAAAGATCTCATGAGGCTGGAGATTTGGCTCAATGGCACAGCATGTGCCCAGCAAGCATGAGGCCCTGAGTTTGATCCCAAGCACAAAAAAGAAGGGGACAAATGAAGGGAGGGAAAGAAGTCAGGTAGGGAAGGCAGGAAGGGAGGAAGGAAGGATAAGTAGAAAGAGAAGTAAGGAGGGGGAGAGAAGAAGTCAGAAAGGAAGGAATGAAAGGAGAGAAGAAAGAAGGGACAGAACAGAGGGAAAGAGAGAAAGTAGACAGCAGGAGGGAGGAAGGAAGGGACAGAAGAAGAGGTGGGACAGAAAAGAGGAAGGGAGGGAGGAAGGAAATGAAATTCCCCAAATGTTTTAGAAAGCGTGAATGTTTTAGAGAGCATGAGATGTGAACTCCAGATCTTGTTTATTTTCCAAACGTGGATCAGGTTGATGGCGAAAACAGCCCGATTCTTCCCCTCCCTGGACCTTTGCTCTTTGCAATGAGACTGTGCAGATCCTCTACCATAAAGAGGAGGCTACGAGACCAGCAGTCTATGGGACCTGGGCTGATCTGTGGCTTCTGTTAGCCGGTGCTCATGGCAGTGGTGATGAGCACCAGTTTTTGAGTCTGGGCTTGAACAAGCGTAGGGATTACCACGTGCTGTCCTGGTGCCTTGTTAGAAAAGAGACCCTCAACAGCTCGGCTGGTGAGGGCAGAGACCACATGCAACAGCGGTAAAGCAGCACAGTTGTCCCAGTGGAAATACCCGACGGTGAAATGGCCCACCAAGATCAGCAAAGCTGACCTGTACTTGACCAGAGATATGGAAACAAACCCTACCCTCCAGTTCAGATCAGCATAACCATTAGCCGGAATAAGTGTTCTGGTAGACACCACTGTGGTTTGGGGTTTGTGTGTTAGACAGCATAAACCATGGTCAGCAATGACTTATACACCCTCCCTTTTCTGCCTGTGCACAGGCATTTTTCCTCCACTATTATCTGCAAAGGAAGTAGCAACAGCTACTTATTCAACCGAATGACTAAACAGTGATCAGAAGAACCGCCCTTAAAGTGTGCCAAGCGTGAAGGTCAGGACAAGGATGGGAACGTGCTACAGCGGCCCTGCAGGCTTAAACGCTCCCACTGGAGTCTCCCCTCCCGTGACCTGGTCTCAGTCACTCTCCCAGATGACAGAATCCCACCCAAGGCCTTGCCCTGTACCTTTACACACAAGGGTCACAGAGCTGCAGCACCTTTGCTGATAAAACAACAAGGCAATGTCACAGGATTCTCGTGCGGGAGAGAGTTTGAGATGAGAACAAGACTGGGCTAGAACTTTCCAATCACCTAATGCATGATATTGAACAAGGTACCGAATATCCCATGCCTCAGTTTCCCTCTATGGACAAAGGAGGAGGATGGATATAATTGATCCCTCGGGGCTGTGGTACCATTTCAATCAATCAGTCTCTGCAAAAATGCCCAGAAGTGTCCAGCAATTACAAATACTCAATAAAATGAAGCCCCAAGAGTGATCATCATTCAGGACGCACTGTATTCATAAACTGCTTGGTTAAATGGCACCTCCTTTGTCTATGACTTAAAGATAACTTTAAAAATCATCTTTTAAAAGAATTATCACCATTTCTCTTTGAACACCTTTACCACAACCCAGACAAGTGAGTCCCTTTTTATAAAGGATGAATTCGCTGCTTGGGAAAATGTCAGCTCTCTGTTCTGATGGTACAGCAAAGCCAGGAGAAGTGAAGATCCACACAATTCCTCCCCACCCCCTTTTCCCTTCTGCCCACCTCACCTAGATCCAAGCAGCTCCTCCACCGGCCTTCTGCCCAAGGCCTCAGGCTCTCACGTGGGCATCTTTACACCTAGCACACTGACTAGCCTCTCCTTTCCAGGCTTATGGCGCAGAACCCTGAAGTGCACCGTCATGCCTTTTGCCCCATATTATTGTATTTTTTAATTAACATTGTCCATATTAATGGGATTGCGTGCGGCCTTTCAGTGCATGCATTTTGATGGGTCGTTCGGCCTTCACTTTAGAGTCTTCCTCTAAGAGAAGCAAGAGGAAGCCAGAAGATGGGGCGCTAGATGAACAGGGAAGCTGAGCGGGAAGAAGCCAGAGGAGACAATGGGGGGGGGGGGGCTTCCAGCAGGAACCTGTCCACCTCTATGGGGCTCTCACAGTCATTTCCCCTGCAAAAGACTTATTAGCTGCAGAATGGAATGGGGAGCCCACAATAACGAGTCTTTAATTACAAAACTCTTTTACCTTATTGCTTTCGTGTGGCCCGGGATGAAAATGAGCAGTGGCAGTTTCTATTAGAAATGTTAATTACTTTCCGGGATAATTAGACTCACTGGGTACTGTGAGCACCTGACCTCACTCCTCACAGCAAAGTTGAGATGAAGGGGGGTGGGGAGGGGAGTGATCTGGGCTTGGAAGAGGTGGGGGAAGGGCAAGTGTTTATAAATGCTGAGGAAAGCAACAAACATCCGAGAGACCTACTCAGAAGGGGCTTTTCACAAGAAGGAAACAGTGTGACCATGGGACAATGACAAATGCTCTGAAAATGAGGGTCTATGGAGAGATTCTCAAGGTCACACCTGGGGAGGAAGATGGGCTGGGCACCAGAAGGAATGAACCGGAACCAGAACCGGGCATCCACTTCTCATAACGGCTCCCCCAGTCTGATGCGGAAGGGCTCCCTGCTTCTTCCTTCAACAACCATCCCTTGACCACTCACCTGGTTGTGTGGCACCAGAAGAAGGGAACTGACATAGTCCCAGTCCCTAAGGAACTCAGGTATGGGGTGGGGGGGGGAGGGGGTGGTACCTACAGGTCCTGTCCATACCACAGGAACAGGAGCCCCTGGGGAGGATGGCAGAGAGTCTTGGGTGAGGGCCTTCAGTGGAGACCCTGGGAAGAAAGTCCAGGAGAGACAGTCTCTAGGAGGTGGCCAAGACTTGGGGATGAAGGAGTGTATTATTCATGGTTGTGAATTTAATAGGGTTCTCCCCTTACCCCCCCCCCAAAAAAAAATTCATGTTTACCCACAACTGACCTTACCTGGCAGTAAATGCTTTGGGAGATGTCACTACAGACAATCTGACTTCAGGAGCTGAATCATAGTTTTGCAGCCTTACAATGGTGTCAAATGGATACATAGTCAATGGAAACAAGTATAGTTTTTTTGTTTTTTTTTTTTTTTGTGTGTGTGTGTGTGTGTGTGTGTGTGTGTGTGTGTGTTTGCCAGTCCTGGGGCTTGAACTCAGGGCCTGAGCACTGTCCCTGGCTTCCTTTTTGCTCAAGGCTAGCACTCTACCACTTGAGCCACAGCGCCACTTTGGCTTTTTCTGTTTATGTGGTGCTGAGGAATTGAACCCAGGGCTTCATGCATGCTAGGCAAACACTCCACCACTAAGCCACATTCCCTGCCCAAGTTTAGGTTTTGAATTTGGATCTTTTCCCTTGGCTAGGGATCCATCTACAGTATGATCCTTTCACAAGGTGCTGGACATAGCTCCCATTTGACCCAAAGGCCAACCAGATGGATGAACCACTGCATACTCTATGGTCTACCAGGTGGCCAGGCTCTGAAAATAGGTAGGCTAGGCATATGAAATTAATTTTCCATTCATAATATTTTATATTATACCCTGCCATAAACCAGAGAACATTTGTAACTAAGATGAGGGTATAGTAGGTAGGGAATGGTAGGCCCTAAATCAAACAGCTGGTGTTTTCATAAGAAAAAATGAGAGACACTGACACACAGGGAAGACGGCCTCGTGATGACGGAGGTAGAGACTGCAGGGAAGCAGCTTCACACCAAGGAGAACTGGGCACTCCCCCCATCACGAGGCGCTTGGAAGAGGCCAGGAAGAATTCTACCCGGGAGTCTGCAGAGACAGCAGACCTTTTTGACACCTTAAAATATGTGTGTGTGTGTGTGTGTGTGTGTGTGTGTGTGTGTGTGTGTGCATGGTTCTAAAGACTGTCCAGTCCAGCCTTGGCTGTGAGCTCCGGTCTGCCCATCTGTGTTGACCTCAGGCATGTCCGATACCAGTCAGAATGGCCCCTCCACAACTCACATCCGGAGTCTGAGATGCCAGGCAATGCCAGGAACCTGCGTGCCAAAAGCAGACTTGGTCCTCCGAGTCATTAAAGAAGCTGTTTACGGAACAAGCTCTGCTTTTAATTTGTTTGTCTTTGCGATTGTATAATTGAATCCTAGCCACGGGGCTCAGCCGAGCCCTGCCAGAGAAGGCAGAAATCTGTGGATACCCAGGAGTGGCTGGCAGTGTTTGCAAGGCAAGAGAAGAGGCTCTCTGGGGGACAAATCAGACCATCTCAAGTTCAAATATGTCATGGAATGGGCTGTGTGACTTGGGGCAAACTCCTAAACCATTCTGTGCCTCAGATTACTGGTTTGTGAGCCCAAAGATAACACATCCACCTCATAAGGATACAGGATGAATAGAAGAAGCAGTTTCATTCAGGGACCCAAATAAATCATAAGTGACTGCGTCATCACCGTCATTCTCGACCACGGAAAGCCTGCACTGGGGAACACGGCTTCCGTGGCCATAGGCAGCCGCTGTCAAGAGTCGGGAGGGCTCTGGAGAAGGCAGCGTGGTGGCCCAGCAAGGGCCCAGGGTGGAGAGCCCGGATTCTCAGTTCCTCCTCCTGTCCCCTCTGTGGCCTTGGGCGAGTCACAAACTCCCCTTGCAGTGCCAAGGTTCCCCCCTCCACACTAGAGACTAGATCTCCCCACCCCCACGCAGACCTCTCCCGTGACAATCCAGTGAGGCAGCATATGTGAAACTGGGTGAAGTCCAAATCTTACAAATCCAAACAGGGAATTATGTTTCCTCTCCTTTGGGATAGTTTTATTTAAAAATGCCAGCATCCAGACCTCTTCCCAGACCAGCCGAATGGCAACCTCCACCACCGTGTGCCATTAGCACATTAGCTACCCCCAGGATGTGGCTGCCCGGCCCAGAGAGGTTCTGAGAGGAGACCGCAAGGCCCACCGAGGGAGGGGTCCAGCTCCAAAGATGGACAGCTGGCTGGGTGTACTCTGCAGTGGCCTTCGCTTCCCAACACTGCCACCTGCCAGGGAAAACTTCCCGCGGGCAGATTCTCAGGGGCCAAGGGGGAAGGTGGTAAGGATGACTTGAGCATCACCACATCCATTTTTCAGATGAGCGAGTTGATGGGATCAGAAATGACTCGGCTCATTCCTGCAGCCAACAGGAGGCAGAGGCCGCTCCAAACTCACATCTACCAAGCCCAGAAAGGCAAGTTACTTTCATTTCGCCATCTGTGCCCTTACCCAAAAGCCCAACTCTGCTAACTTCACAGTACAGGCGGAACCATGGTCCAGGTCCCCTGGAAGCAGAGCTACTCTCTCAACCTGGGGCTGTCAAGATGTAAGGAGCGTGAGCCTCACCTGGGAGCTTGTTAACCAAGCCAAGGAGCAACTCCAGCAGGCCCAGACCAGAGCCTCTTGAACTGTGTGTGCCCCAGGAGTCACCCCAAGAACTTGTTAACATGCGCATTTGCATTCCATGAGGGACAGGCAGGGAGGGGCCTGTGCATTTCTAACCATCCCTCAGGTGGTGAAATGCTGTGGTCCACTGGCCACTGTCCTAAGTTGTAAGGGGCTAGAGGTACACCAGAATCCCATCCTTAGTGCTTCATAGCCAGCTAACACCTGACAAGTCACCTGCCCTGTGTCTCAAGCTCCTCACACAATCACAATCCATAGGTCTGCCACCAAAGATTTAACCAACCACAGATGGAAATGCTTTTAAACTGCATCTGTACAGCCCTTGTAGAGACTGTTTTTCTACTCATTATTTCTTAAATAATGCAGCAAAACAACTCTTTGCATAGCATTATCAATCTAGAGATGATTTAAAGTATATAGGCCAAAAAAAAAGCACATGGACAGATAGGTGTATGTCATATGCAAAATTATGCTATTTTGTATAAGAAACTTGAGCATCTTTGGAATTTGATGTCTGCAAGGCCCCTGCAGATATCAAGGAATATGAAGTGTGTGTGTGTGTGTGTGTGTGTGTGTGTGTGTGTGTGTGTGTGTGTATGTACAATGCTACCTTATGGGGTTGTTTTTACAATTAAATGAGATGGTCTGTGGAAGTTGCTAGGTCCAGCACCTAGTGCATAGAAAAAAAAATCTTAATCTGTTGTTACTATTATTATTGTTACTGGTGAATTGTGTGGCACATTATAAACTTTCAACAAATAAATTAACAGCGATATATTTTCCCACTCGCTTACATTTGTTTGGCTTACACCTCCTGTAGCTTCCTCTAGAAATGAATTTCAGAGCTAGCAGTAGCATGTAGTTTCCATTTGGAGGGTGTGAACTCATGTATATTTCTGTTTCAGCCATCGGCATTTAACTTAACACATCAAACAAGTCCGATTTGGTACTCCCACAATTCTGTAGTGGACTGAGTTAGGGAGGGGGGATGGGTGGGTTCTGCTGCTCCTTGTGTTGTCCCTGAGGTCACTCACTCATGTGAAGCTTGGCTGGGCACATCCCTGAGGCTGGACCAGCCCGCAGGTCTCACTCCCGCCCCCTGGCCTTTCACCCTGCAGAAGCCTGACGCGGGCTTTCTCAACCAAGCAGCCAGCTCCCTGGACTGTACGCTCCAAGAGGATGACTCCCCAGTGCACAACAGCACATCCGCCATGACTTGCATTATGCTCTCTAAGGTTTCATTGGTCCAAGCAAGTCATGTGGGCAGAGTCCAGGCAGAAGAACACAGGTGTAAGGACTAGGGAGTGAGGGCCATGTAAAGCCACCAGTGTCGGGTCTCACGGTGGGCACATTTGACCATGAACCTGCTGGTGCCACGTGCACTATTGTACTGTCAGCCCTAGATTACTGACTACGTCTGATCTTCACACCCAGAGAAGCAAGCAAAGCAAGACCATGACTCACGATTACACATGGATGGGCAGAGAGTGGAGGGTGGGAGGAGACAGTTAGCCTGAGATCCTCTGCTAGGTAAGACCCATTACCCAGGACATCAGCTCTAGTCCCCTCCTTCTTTCCTCTCACGGCTTAACCTAAGAGCTTCAAGTTTTCACCTAGGAGCTTCAAGTTTTCCTGCCAGCCCTTCCCTTGCAAGTCGCCTTTCCCCTAAGCCTCCTGGCGACATAGTTAATTATTTATAAATGAACATTTAAATGTGACCAAATAAGTGCTATTTAAAGGAACCCTGTGGTGACTCATTGAGTAATTAAAATAATCATTTATTCCATAAGCATTTCTCAGGTTCTCAGTCTGTGCCAGGCACTGAAGGGCATAGAGAGACCAGGGTGGAGTGCAAAGAGGTAGATGGGGCTCCTGCTCTTGGGGAGTGCAATCATGCAAGAAATACTTCTTAAACACTTGTGCAGTCTGTGTCCAGCTAAGTGATAGGCAACCGAGGGAGCCCAGCATCATGTCCTCCTCGTGATCGTTCGACAAGAGCTGTGTGGGGGAAGATGCTCGTCAAGCAGCAAAAGAAGGCCTGGATGCTACGTGGTGTGAGATGAGGGTCAAAAGACTTCCCCAGGAACAGTGACCCACCAGCTATCTCTGAACACAGTAGAACTTGATCCAGTTGTTGAGGCTGGAAAAGCCTTCTTAGAAATCACAAGGCAAGAGAGAGTGATGTATGTCCTAGGTGGTGGGGGTATCCGGGAAAAGTTAACCATCTCCTGCAGCCTGTGGGCAGAGCCACTTCCCTGAGACAGACAGGCAGAATGCTGCTGCAGTCCAAAGCACCAGATGCCACATTCTACAGAAGGATGTCTCTGTCCCTCTCTTGCAGTATCCTGGTCAATGCCAACAGTTTCACACAGGTGCCCTGACGTCCAAAGAGGGCTTCCCATCCCTATTTCTGTCAGGCCCCATGTTTGTCTCCTTCGTGGTGCTCAGTACTAGTTTGTCTTACTTATACGTCCATGTAAATAAAACTCAGAGAAGGTAAGGACTTGCCATTCTCTGCTGTCCCTACTAGAATATAAGGTGTGAGGGCATTATTCAGCTTATGCTCATTTGGGTAGCTAAAGAACATGGTCAGTATTTAAAGACAAGCACTGACCAGCACATGGTCAGTATTTAAAGAAGGAAGGAAGGCAAAGGTCCTTGCAGTGAGGAATGAAGGAGATATGGAGAAGCAGAGGGAAGTAGGTATGAACAGCTGCAGTTCTGTGCTTCAGAACCAGCTGAGTCGGATGCTGGTCTTGCCTCTTACTCTCTTGGAAACTATGATAAAGAGTTTCTCAGCTCAAGAGACGGAAACAGATAGGACGGTTCTATTTGGGGCTGGCCTTGGAAGAAAGCCAGCTGTCAGTCTGCCAGGGAGATGAGGCATAGGAGGACCCTAGCCAGGTGATGAACAGAAGAACAAGAGAGGCATTTTACTGGCTTCTGTATTTTCATACATGGTGATCTCTCTTTAGGAAAAGACTTCCTTGCCCTTCACCCTCATCCACCACTGAGAACCCCATTGAAACGCCCATCGACTCTAACAAGTGCTGTGCTTCCCCCATACAAAGCTAGCCGCTCCATCATGGCAGCAGAGTCTTCAGACTCTGTGTATGTGCCCGTGTTGGAAGCAAGTCCTTGATGACCCAGTAGGATTTCCCAGAACCCCTAGAGTGAATGGCAGGACCTAGAAATCTTGGCCTCTTGTAAGAGGGGCTGTTCTGGATTCTGGATTTTCTTTTTCTTCCATAACAAAGCACCTTGACCATGGGGGTCCTTTGACTGCCCCAGTGCTGGAACCCTCCCCCCACTATTGGAGGGATTTGTCTGTGGCTTGATGTCTCCTGGCTGCAGTGATCTGTACAAATGGGGGTGTTCACACACATACACACACACACACACACACACACACATTTCTACCCCTATTCATTCTCACCTTGTTGGCAATAACCCCCAACAGGAACACTGTGGTTTATGCACTCAAGAGACAGAATTTCTTATCCAGCTGCTTATTTCTTATTAATTTCTTATCCACTGGCCTGTCACCAGTGTAATAGCACCTTGTGAAGTTTTGGGACTGAGCCTAGAAGCTCTGATACTCAGCCCAGAGATACACATCTGCTCTCATTGGGACAACCAGCTGTTTCCCAGCCCAATGACATGCAATCGACAGCATCGTGTGTCAGCACACAGTCATCATGCCCACGCAGCCATGCTTCTACCACAGCTCTGTGTACAACAGGGGCCCATCAATGGAGGAATGGGCAGAGAACATCCATTTGTAGCATACAAAGAAGAACAAAATTATGCCATTTACAGAAAAAAGCTAGAGATTATCATGTTAAGTGAAATAAGCCAGACTCAGAAAGTCAAATACTTTATGCATTCTCTCAGATGTGGACACTAGATTTCTCTAAGGCGTTGAAGTAAAATGAAGATTCTTGGTGGGGAGGGAGCTGCAGGAAGACAAAGGAAACAAGAGAGGGTGATGGGAGCAGAGTAAGATCTATGTAAGCAAGTATGAAAATACTGCATGATTCCAACTATTTCCAGCTTTTTTTTTTTTTCAAGTTGTGAATGAGCCAAGTGCTGGTAGCTCGTGTCTATAATCCTAGCTATTCAGGATGTTAAGACCTCAGGATTGCAGTTAAAAGCCAGCCCACACAGAAAAATTCCCGAGATTCTTATAATACCCAATTAACCAGCAAAAATAAATAAATAAACCTGGAAGTACAGGTGTGGTTCAAGTAGTAGAGTGCCAGCCTTGAATGAAAAAGCTACGTGACAGGGCCTAGCTCCTGAGCTCAAGCCCCAGGTATACTACAAAGAAATAATAATAAAGTTGTGAATGAATTGGAAAGCCTTATACATAAGACTGATTTGGAAGAGCCAGCATCTTCTCAGATCCTCTGTCCAAAAGTACCAAAGATTCCCAGCCAGCCTCATCCCAAAAGCTGGATGTAAGCAGATGCCACACCACAGATGGTAGCTGGAGCCATAAAAAATAGTCTCAACAGGAACAAGTCACAAGGATGGGTACATGACCCGTCAAACCCTGAAACTGACCTTTATGGTTATAAACACCAAAACTGTACAGCTCAGATGACAATCAGAAGCAGACATATTGGGGAGTCTTGAAAATTAAGACACTGCTAATAATAGTATTCAATATAGAGTATTTATTGATCAATATATAATATAATAATCATTTGTTAGGCATCTATTGGTTCTAAGCCATATGATACTCTGCATGTATTATTTATTATCAATCTTTCCACAGTTCTAAGGGGGACAACTATTTCTCTGTCTCCCCCCACCCCCTCTCTCATAATACTGGGGTCAGGGCCTTATACTTGCTAGGCCTCTTGAGCCACACCCTAGTCCCTTTTGGTTTTTGCTATTTTTCAAGTAAGTCTTGCATTTTTGCCCAGCCTGATCTGGGCCACAATCCTCCTATTTGTGTTCTCAGAATAACTGGGGTGACAGGAATGCACCACCACACTCCATTTTATTGTTTGAGATGAGACTTTCTTGAGGTTTTACCCAGGCTGTACTTGAACTATCATCCTCCTGATCCCCAGGTAATTGGGATTACAGACACGAGCTACCATGCCCAACCAATAGTACTCTCACTTGACACCTGAAGAAGCCAAAAGTTCAAACAAGTCCAATGTCTGCATGCTTCCCAGCCGCAGAGCAGTAGAATGCAGATCTGACCTCAGGCCTGGGTGACTGCTGAGTCCCCATGATAATATTCCAGAATGAGAGTCAAGCTGAACTTTGGGTATGACTGACTTGCAGAGCTTCCAAGCTAAAGACCTCAGAATCACCCCAAATCTTCTTCAGCAAATTCTAAGGAGGCAGGCGGTAGCGTTTTGCATGAAGGGAGCCACTGACAGCCAATGATCATAGCAAACCAGCTGCCCCTCATCTCCTTACCCAGTCAGACGTCTTACCCAGTCAGACATCCCCTTACTCCGGCCCTGACTATAGCCCATCTTGATACAACAAGGATCCAGGAGAAGGGAATTCCCTTCCCTTCCAGAAATACTCATAAGTTGCTGGCTACTGTACCAGCTGATGACAGAAGACCCATAAAAGTGTCACTCCTTTGAATATACTGGATCCTCGGCCAACTGTACTTGGGCAGTCTTTAGATCCTTTCTCTGTTAATCTGGGAACCAGAAAGTTGGCCTCTGAGGACTCGACCAGCTTTAGCATTGCCAGGACAATCTGTTCCACAGAACTTCCTGTGCTGGTGTCAGTATTCCACATTTGTGCTGTTTCATGTAGAAGCCATCAGCTACCCGTGACTACTCAAACCTGAAGCAGAATAGTTGCTCTGATGTAAATTTAAAGACATCCATGGTGAAGAGATACCCATACTGCACCCTGAAATTCTAGGATTCTTCAGGTAGTTGCTACCTTCCTATGAAGGCCACTTCTTTGCAGGATAAGTGTGGGAATACCAGATGACCCTTGCTTAAGGCCTAGGGCTCTGGAAATTTACCAGATGCTTGGTGAATGTGCCCAGCACCAGGTCTGGGGAAGATACCCAGAAGAAGGAGGCTGGGCTGTCCACTCTTGGTCATTGTCTTTTGAAGAGCCAGCTAACCTGCAGGACTATATGTAGAACAGTCAGGAAAAGCCCCTGGAGTCTGTCAGACATGGGTTTCCCTTGCTGACTCTGCCCTTCAGACGGTGTGGTCTTGGGCAGGTCACACCCTCTCCCTGAGCCTTAGTAATATCAATAAAGTACAATCGCATCACCCTTCTCTGAGGTGGTGGTAACCATGAGGAAATACATACAAAGCAGTGTCTATCAGCACTTCCTGTGACAGGACTTCCGCTTTGCTTTCCAGCCAGTGGAAAAAGAGAAACACACACACATACACACACACACACACACACACACACACACACACACACTCACACACATCTTCCAGGAAGTTCGAGTCATCCGTTGATTCACCTGCCCTGCTCTCCAAGCCTGCTGTCTGCTTCCAAGCCCTGCTGGATGCATCCTGAGGCAGGAGACAGAGACAGCTAGGGTGGGAGATGCCGGCTACCAGAGATTCAGGTTACAGTGAGGGAAGCAAGTGCTCCCTCCCAGAACCAGTTCCTAGGCCAAATCTTCCCCTGCCTTGGTCCAGACCTACTGGAAAATGGCTCTCCCAGAGGCTCCCACCCAGGACCCCACTCATACACATAGGAACAGCTCCCACAGACGCTGGGAAGAGACATCTGTCTCTCTCCTTCCCACCAACACCCGGATGCATCTAATTAATTTGCATCTTCATTCAGTGCCACGCAAGTACAATGAGTGGTTGGGAACACAGATGCCTGGGAACGCCACACTCTTGCCAACTTCAGGGGTCAGGGACTGTGGTTCATGTTGGAAGCCTACAGCCTAACCAGGGACTTAGGGAGAGAAAACTAGAATGGGAGCTGTTGTTCTGGAAGGAAGTGAACGTTTTCTGAAAACAGCTTTCAAGCCAAGCTAGGTTTGGGAATGTTATGCCCTGAATTTTGGATCTCTGATGAGAAATTTTATCAGTCAGGGTCCTGGCAGGAAGCAGGAGCTAGCTTAGCTGCTATGTTGAAGAGGTTTTTCGTGGAGGGACTGGGGTAGGCACACAGGAATGGTGTGCAGCGCTCTGAGAGCCCACACAGGAGGCTGAGGTTCCCTGAGGTAAATGCTGCGGTACCTGTAGGACAGAAAGGAAAGGAGAGAGAAAGGGAGCATCTGAGTCCAGTCAAGAGCTGGACCCTGGAGAAGAGCCACCTTCTAGAAGAACTGCATAGAATGCACTAAGACTCCAGCCTTCCCCACCTCCTAGCCTCAAGCTCCCCCCACAGACTGAACTCTAGCAGAAGTCCAAAGGTAAGAGCCCAGCACATGCAGGCCATATTGATCAAGGCACTGGGGTACAAAGCAGGGCTGGGAAAGGACCAAAGTGAACAGGGAGAGATGAAGAACATCCACGTCAGATGAGGAAAAAATTCTTGGGTTCAGAATTGTTGGCCCAGGGTCACACCTTAACTCTTGCATAGATTAGCTAACACAAAGCAAATTCCTTATAGTAAGCAAATTTTCTGAGTCCTGGTAATCTTGTTTATAAATGACCCATGATCAAATTCTGAAAATTAGAAAGAGATTTTGTAAAAAATAAAGCAATGATTTCAAAAAAAAAAAAAAAAGAGAGAGAGAGATTTTGTAGTGGTTGACTAGGAAGAGGTAATCACATTCAGGTACCTTTAAAAAAATTGCCCCAGAAGGGGAATGTATTGGGAAATGTCTGATACTGACCGGAACCTGGTGAGGGAGGCAGTTAGAAGGGATAGATTTGAATTGATTTTCTCATGCCTGCATTTTGCAGATAATAGCCACCTAGATCAGAAAAATAAGTTTTCAAAATTGAGGCCTCTCATAAAACAAATGAATAAAAATTTCCTCTTGTAAAAAAAAAAAAAAAAAACAGATACCTAGGTTTATTATCTTGACTCCAACAGTTCCTAATTGTACGGTATGTGTGGTTGTGTGTGTGTGTGTGTGTGTGTGTGTGTGTGTGTGTGTACATGTGTGGATACTGGGGCTCAAACTCAGGGCCTGGATACTATCCCTGACCTTTCCTAAGTTAGAGCTATACCACTTGAGGCACAGCTCCATTTCTGGCTGTTTGGTGATTAATTGGAGACAAGAATCTTGTAGACTTCCCTGCCCAGGCTGGCTTCAAATCACAATCCTCAGATCTCAGCCTCTTGCATGGCTAGGATTATAGGTATGAGCCATCAGCACCCATCTTGGTGTATCACTTTCACCAACAACCTATCTGTGCCCAACCACCTCACATGTTAAGTAGGGACCTAAGAATACCTTCTTCACTGAATACCATGTTATACAATATACATCAAGAATTCAGCAGAAGCTGGGCTCCAGTGGCTCACTCCTTTAATCCTAGCTACTCAGGAGGCTGAGATCTGAGGATCACCATTGGAAGCCAGACTGGGCAGGAAACTCAGTGAGACTCTTATCTCCAATACACTACTCAAATAAGCCGGAAGTGGGGCTGTGACTCAAGTGGTAAAGTGCTCATCTTGAGCAAAAGAAGCTCAGGGACAGCACCCAAACCCAGAGAATTTAGCACAGCACCTAACACAAATAGAACCAATTGTTGCTCTATCTCTCCTTGCTATTTATAAAGCCTGAATAGAAAGTATGTCTCAGGTGTATGTGGCTGGCGGGGGTGTGTGTGTGTGTGTGTGTGTGTGTGTGTGTGTGTGTGTGTGTGTGTGTGTGTGTGTGTGTGTGTGTGTGTGTGTGTGTGTTCTTGACCTTTTCCTCTTAGCAGAAGCTGATACATTTGAAGTTCATTGATTCCTCATACAGCAAATCCTCTTTTCTACTTGTGATTCTCTTCAAACTGGAACCCGCAAGAACGAAGCTGGAGCCTCAGTCTCTCCTCAAGCATGCTCCCAACTCCACAAACCAACTGTTCCCCCACCCAGAGAACAGCAGCACCCAGCTGGTGGGCCGTGGAAGGAGGCAAAGCTAGATGAAGGAAGTTTGTTCTCTCTGTGTCCTGTGCCAAAGCTGATGGTTTTCCTATATTAGGACAGAGAGAAACAGGCTCTGAGAACCTTGCTGGTCCTTTCCCAGTTGAAACAATGGGGGAGCTAAGGCCCTAGCTTACATCTTAACCACAAGCAGCTCAAGGACTGTGTTGGTCCTACCCAGTGTTCTGATCTCACAGCTCACAGAGTCCTGGTGATGCACCTGAACATGCGCATTACACCGAATCCAGGGCTGGACACAGAGTGTCCTTCCTTGAACAAAACAGACCCAGTTTGTGATGCTTGCACGAAGGTTGTAAGGGTTGTGAAATTCAATGTAGAAGATCCACTGCAGGTAAGGAAGCACAGGGTCACCAAGGGCTGTCGCTCCCCCCCTTCCTTCTCCCCCTAGACCTGGGTAAACATCACACTTCCCTTCAAAGTCACCAAAGAACAATGGATGATACAGAGTCTACCACTCCCCTTCCCCGGATCAATCCTCAGGTCTCCCTGAGCAGTTGGAGGAGGCCAGCCAGAGGCAGAGGAACTTCAGGGAAACTAGGGTAAACCTGCCCAACTTTCAGTGACAGTGTGGGCTGGCATGACAGATGGGAATGTGGAAGAGTCCAAATGCAATCACGAATCTCCTGGCCCAGCAGCTCTCCCGGAGGGGAATGTGCCCCCGTAAGCAGCTGTGGGGGAGGGCCACAGCTCCACCACCAGACAGAGATGGATCGCACAGCTTTCTCTCAGCGCCAGCGCTAAATCTCCAGATAAGTTGAAAGTAAGAAGAGCTTCAAATTCAGTTCCTCTTAGCCCTGATTTCAATCAGATTTAAGGACCTGTCCCTGAGCAATGGAAGCTGGGTACTCAGAAGAAGGACAAAGACAGATAACCGGTTCTCTCATTAAAACCACAATAGTTTCAACGTTAGGCCAGCTGAGCTGGATCCGTCTCTCACTCTAGCTTTCTGACAAGGGAAGGGTGGCCACTCTCTGGAGAAAACAAAGCAAACTATCTTACCTAGTTCAGTCTACTAGGATTCCTCTAATTTAAGCATCCAGTACCCAACAAAAAACGTGGTAAGAAGCAGAATACGTGACCCATGATCCAGAGAGAAGAAATTCAGCAAAGATAGACCCACTGGTGATCCAGAGAAGGAATGAGCAATCAAGGGCTTCAAAGTAATTATCATGAACATGCTAATGTACTAGTACATTAATAATGATAATAGAATAATATAATATAGGACATGTAGAACACACAATATAATAATAATATATTTCTTACATATTAATTGCAGTAGAAAGTAAAAACATAATGAGTGGGCAAACAGAAAACTTTGGAAGATAAGGGGAAGGTGAATAGAAAAGACTAAAAGAAATTCTAGAACTTGGTGGGCACCCCTATAACCCTAGCTACACAGGAGGCCGAGATCTGAGGATCGTGGTTCAAAGCCAGCCCAGGCAGGAATGTCCATGAGACTATTATCTCCAAAATTAACCACCAGACAACCGGAAGTGGAGCTGTGGCTCAAAGTTGTAGAGTGATAGCCTTTAGCAAACAGTGCCCAGGACCAGAGTTCAACCCCCAGGACCAGTAAAAAAAAAAAAAAAAAAAAAAAGACCTAAAATTAAAAAAAATTCTAGAACTGGCAAACACAGTACCTGAAATGAAGGAATCAATGAATGAACTTAACAGCAACTGTGCTCTGTAAGGTCCACCCGGGAAGGGCTCCATGCAGATGCCCCCCCCCCCACCTCATTAAGTCTCTACCCAGTTACCTGGGTAATCAGCAGACCTGGAGGCCATTACCTCCCCTTTCCTGAGGTCCCATCCTAATCCACCTGGCCACACCTCCTGCCCCTGCCCTAGATAAGGCAGGGCTGGGTGGGGGTCGCCCTTCTCTTCCTTCTCTCCCACCATGCATCATCTTGGCTACAGGCCAGCAGTTCGGTAATAAACTTTCTCTCCTGCCTGAATACCACGTGGCGTTCTCCTTTCTCCTTTACCAGCTACCTACTTTAATAAACCTAACAGGCTCAACAGAAGAAAATCCATGAACTTAAAGAGCAGAGAACTCCGTGTGTGCGTGTGTGTGTGTGTGTGTGTGTGTGTGTGTGTGTGTGATACCTAATTAAATCACAGGGAAAATAAAATACAAAGAGTCAGCAAGGAAAACAGAGAAAGAAACATAGACAGAGAGAGCGGTAAAGCAACAAATGGTCTAACATATGTAATTATGTAACTGAGAGGACAAAGAGGATTCCCACGAGGGATGTAACCCACCAGAATGTCCCTGCCACACACACACTCCATTGTCCAGGAATACAGATAGCTACCACACTCATCTCATGCCCACGCATCCTTCAGCATGCGCTCAAGACCCCCTCTCGGTGGGGTATTCCCTGAACATCCTATACAGAATTTACCCTCATCTCTTCTTGCACTCCAGCCTGCTCTCCCTACTTACACTCCCTGCTCACTCTTACACTCACTATTGGCTTTAGATTTTCTGTGACCCTATCACCATGAAGGAGCCATATGTTTGTTTCCTTTTTTAAAAATGTATCTATTTATTGTCAAAGTGATGCACAGAGGGGTTACAGTTTCATATGTAAGGCAGTGCTTGCATTTCTTATCCAACTTGTTACCTCCTCCCCACCTCCGCGCCTGCCCCTTCCCATTTTCCTCCCCCCCTCCCCGCACTTGAATTGTACAGTTGGCTTATAGCATATAGTTTTGTAAGTATTGCCATTGCATTGGTTCATCTTTTATCCTTTGTTTCTCCATTTTAATGTTCCCTTTCCCTTCCCTAGTTCCAATACACATATATACACTATCCAGGGTACCAAAATCAGCTACAGTGACATCAGGGGTAAAACCATGAGGAAGAAAGACAAAAGAAAAAGGCATGGTTTCACATGGCACATTGAAAATAACAGCAACAATGATAAACCACTTGTTTCCATAACTTGGAGCCATACGTTTTGTTTCTCTGATTTGCTAATTCTCCTCCACTAGAAGGTAGGTTCCCTAAGGACAGTAGCTTTGGCTCTTTCCTTTAGGGATGAATCCTCAGCACCTTGATAGTAAATATTACTGATCAAATAACAGTGAGGTTTAAGCCTAGGGTAAAATAAGCATGAGGGAAGAACTTTAGGCAGTAACTGGAAAAACAAGTGTATTCAGTGAGCCCTTTTGAATATAAGCCACAGAGCTTAAAACAGCCAAGGTAAAATAAAAAATGTATCAGTTCACTTAAGTGAAAAGCGTAGAGTTTATAATTAGACCTAGAGGAAAAAAAAAAGGATCTTTTAAGAAATAGCCTCTCTGGATGTCTGGCTACTGTTTTGCACAGTGTAAGCTTTATTTGCAAGGAGGCTTTCCTCAGGAGGTGCTAACAGCAGGCCCCAAAGACTTCAGCTTGGCAAGTGTTTCTGCTCAACACTCCAGGAGAAGAAACATTTCACGATAGTTTAAACAAAACTCCCAGGACTCTGCACAAGGCTTACGTCAGTCAATTCCTAGTGGGCTGGATGTGGCCAGGTCCTGGGTCCTGGCACCTTCCCATTAAGCTACAAGGTCTCGGAATGCCAGGTCCTTGAAGAGAAAAAATAAGCCAGGTACAATTCCCAGAAGAGAGAAGGCATGCTAAGCAGGTGAAGAGGTGTGTCTTTTTCCATGAGAAACTTCTGAAGTGCAAGGATAGGTTGCATTAGAGTAGACCCAGTAAAGGCTTAAAGCCAAAACTGTGTGAAGCATTTAGAAAAAAGAAAAAATAGGGGCTGGGAATATGGCCTAGTGGCAAAAGTGCTTGCCTCGCATACATGAAGCCCTGGGTTTGATTCCCCAGCACCACATATATAGAAAAAGCCAGAAGTGGTGCTGTGGCTAAAGTGGTAGAGTACCAGCCTTGAGCAGAAAGAAGCCAAAGACAGTGCTCAGGCCCTGAGTCCAAGCCCCAAGACTGGCAAAAGAAAAGATAACAATTTCTATTTTTTAAAAAAGGAAGAAGTAAAACCTCCTAAATCGTGACTAGGAAGCCGACTGTGATGGTGCATGCCTGCAATCCCAGCCCTCAGTGTTAGGAAAACGGAGGAGAATGGCAAAGGCATAGGCCGGACTTGATTGTCAACAGGCGAGGACTGTTTATTGAGGAACAGCGAGGGACACAGACCTTCCCACGTGTTTGGAGTTTGTGCCTAGAACTGGATTTTGAGGTGGGCTTATATAGGGTTTCACAAGGAAGTAGGAAACCGAACATGGGTTATGGTCTCTTGGGGGTCCTGGGCTATGTCCTTGGCCAGGCCCACAATAGAATTCTCCACCTGGGGTGAGGAGCTTCCATCCCCTGGGGACCAAGGGTGGTGTCCCTGGCCGGGCCCAGGTGGGAATAACCTGCCTGCGGACAGACATATGGTCAAGCTTGACCTTGGGAATGAAGCAGGAATCCATCCTTCCCTCAGTAATCTGAGGCAGGAGGACTGAGATTGAGGAAGCGCTTGAGGCTACATAGCGAGTCACTGTATCAAAAAGAAATAAGTAGGTAGATAAATAAATAAACCATGTCCAGGAGTCAAAATGCAATACAGGAGAGGGGAACACTTGAAACCCTTCAAGCAAAAGAATCACTGTTAGCTTGGGTACCCATCCACTCTCTGGCTCGGAATGGGTCAGGCAGAGAGGAGCCTAGAGCCGGTCACCTGTTCAATGTCGCCATCCTCCACCTGGGGACCTATGAAGGGGACCGTGGGGGAAGAAGGAAGGACAGTCTGGGAGACATTTGAGCATGCTCTGAATAGATGTCCTACCTAGAAGACCCCGAGCTGTCATTTCCATGTTTGCCCTCCATTGGTCATTCCAAGATCCCTGTGGGCCTTTGACTTTGGCGAGCCCCTCTCTCGCTCCAGGGTCATCCCAGGGCCATTCGCCAGCCTTCCCCAGAAGTGGGTCCCTGCTGTGACATCCATATGTAGATGAGCTGCTGAAATTAGTTTAGGTGCTAAAGGTGCAGGAAGAGAGCCCATGCTGACACCACCTAGGGCAAGCGCTTCGCCCTCAAGTCAAACAGCCAGGTTTTATTCCTGCCTCTGCCACTTATTAGCTGTGTGCCCTTGAGCAAGTCACTTAACCTCTCTGAACCTTAGCTTCCTCATTTGAAAAATGAACGTATTACATGAGCTCACCGAGTGCTTATGAGATTTAAATGACTTTGTGCATCGGGGAGGCCAGGAGTGGCGCCTAGCGCGAACTTCGCTGAGATTGGTTCCACTCTCCTTCCCATCTTTCTTGCTTAGGGGCCTGAGGATCCATGCCCACCCACTCGCCTTTTTGACCTCAATCCTTCATCATGCTCCAGTTTTGAGAAATCATGTTGGTACATTAAATGCACACCATCAGAGAGTCCTTTAATCCATTCCGCTTGGCTTCTTCAGTGACAACTACTAACTGTCCCAGGCCTCCGGCAGGACACAGAAGAAGGTGGGTGGCCTCAGGCTACTGGTTAGGCCCTACTGGACCATGAGGCCATGTGTTTGGGCTAACTGGGAGGAACTGGCATTTAGAAAACAGAGAGCAAAACACAGCTCTTTAACCATTAGGGCATTCGTTAAGCTCCTGGACATCAGGAAATGGCTGTCATTCCACTGTGATAGGCAGCTCCCTACCACTGCCCTGTTTACATCCACACACTGTGCCCACTTACTGCTTGTCACCCCAGTGCAGCTGGTGGTTAGAAAACATGGGGGGAGGCAGAGATAAGCAAAATGAACTCACAGCAACTGTGTGTGCTTGACCTATGGCCTGCTTCTAACCCACAGAATGGAACAACGGCGACAGGACACAAATGACCTTGCAGAAATGATTCTCCAGTGTTGCCACATCACATGGTAAACCGGATCTTGATGGAGTCTCTCAGACTTGCTGGTCTTGACCAAGCAAACAGCCATATTAGAGAATGATGCATAGCAAGGGAACACCTGCAGCCTCTACCAACAGCCACCATGAATCTGAAATCCCCAAGAGACTGCGTGCTAATAATCCTGGCACTCAAGGAAAATGAGGTAGGCGGACAGAGGGTCCTCGGTGGAAGCCAGACTCAGCTACAAAGTGAGACTGTGTCTCAAGAAAACGGCCAACAGAATAGATCGCTGCCTAGAACAAGGACAGCTTGAACTCCAAACTCCAGGTGAAAACCACTTCCTAATGACAACCTTGCTAAGACCCACCCAAACCACACCCACACGCCAAACCCACAGAGATCATGAGATAATAAACGCAAGTGGCTTTAACCCACACGTTTATAATAATACCATTACATCAGGACCGATAGCTGATACACACAGTAAGTGATACGTGTGTGACTTAATGTTTCGATGAATGAGAAAGTAGAGGAAATTTCTAATTAGAAAAGGAGCAAACCAATGCACTTTGATTGAACATACATCTACCTATTGAAGTTCTATTTATGCAGAATGACTGGCTGATGGTGCTGAAGACTCGGGGGCTGGTTCATTCATCAGGGTAAGCTACCGCAGTAACAAACAACCTCAGAATCTTAATGAGGGTCAGTGTAGTACATGTTAAGTTTTCACTTACCTCAGACTCCAATGCTGGTTGTAGAGGGTAGGAAGAGAATTAGCTCTGCACCACGTACTCAGAGACCCAGGCTCCTGTCACCTTGTGGTTTCCCTGTCCTCTACAAGCCTGAGTCTTTTGCTGGATCTTCCTGCATCCAGCTGGTAGACAATGAAGAGAGACAACTTTGGAGAACCCTAACAGCGTGTTTTTAGTTGGTGGCAAGGCCAGAAAATAGATGACTTCTGTCCTCATCTATTGGCTATAAATCAGTCACATAATTCCATCTGCCTACAAGGAATGCTGGGAAATATAGTCTCACTGATTCACCTGGCTGCAAGGGATGCTGGGGGATGTAGTCTAAGGATGCTGGGAAATGTAACACAGCTCATGCTCTCCAAGAAAAGGAAGGGATTTGTTCAACAACTCCTACTAGGCTGTGCTCCAGAAAAGACCAGTTGAGAAGAAATAATAATGAAAGGACAAGTTCACCTTCAAGTGACTCATAATGTACTGTGGAAAGAAGACAAACAGGGAGTAATAACACAAGAAATAATAAGATATTGTGTGGCAGAGAAATAGGGAATGAGACAAGGTACAAGACCAGAGAGGGTCAGTGCCAGGAATCTCATCACCTTACAGACAGACAGACAGACAGACAGACAGACAGACAGACAGACACAGAGAGTGGAGTAATGTGATGTGATGGGAACTTGGAGTCATGCCCTAACTCTATCCCATATTGACTTTACAGTTCAGATTCATTCACTCATGCTGAGATTTTTATTATCTCATGTTTCCATTTGAGAAGGTAAGTTCATCTCTTCATGCCTCAGCTTCCCCACCTGCTAAATAGAACTATGGAAGGTAATCCATGTAGAGAAAATACTGTGCCTGATATACAGTGTTGGACATACAGTGAAGGTTCCATAAAAGTTATGGAAGGAATATGAAGGAGTGTGAGGGGGCTTTTCATATGGCATACAGTTTTTCCGTTTGTGATAGGTGGTTATTATATTTCCCCAAGTGTAAAGAGGGTTGTTTCTCAAAGATTTGGATAGACTTCCTAGAGGTAGGGGTATTTAATCCAAGCTTTGAAGGACCAGAACTCTAATTGCCCCCATGACCTGACACAGGAAAATAGTTCTCTCCACTCACCCCTACCCCCCCCCCCAAAAAAAATAAATAAAGCTGTGGACTGAGAAGAGGAAATAAAACCTGCAGATCTCAGGGCCCACTGAAGTGACTATGTTCCCATGAGAGGCAGACACCTCCCCAATCCATCTTTTTCTAGCATGGATTATTTAAAAAGACATTTAGAAGTAAGCGCTAGGAGACACAGCAGGTCATAAACTTAAGGAATTCATTACTCCAGGAGACCACTACCGAGGTAGAAATTTTAAATCATTTCCCTAAAAGCCCAGTTAAATGTGTGTGTGACTGGTTCCTAATGGATTGTCAAAGCCTATTGTAAAGTAAATCCTTAGACTTAAAAGTTGAAGGCCCAAAAACCAGAAGCGCTCTCTTAGGATGCTTCTCTCTGTGCCTCTGTCACAGATAAAACACTAGATTATAACCATCTCCAGGGATCCTCACTGTAGCAATTCAGTAAGAAAGCCACTTCAAGGAGTCACCTGAAGGAAACATTTGGACCAAGGAGAACCAGTGCCTACAACTGTGCCATCACCCTCTCACTGACAAGTCCCTGGAAGACATCACTAGTCTATCATTAGTCTACAAGCACCAGAGATCTCATTACACCTCCAGATTCCTCCTCCACAGGGTAGCCACATGGCTAGCCCTGATAGAACTTGCCCCTTGATTCAGGATAGAAAGGATACCCAAAGAGTAGAAATGATTGGTTTGGGATATTTGGGCCAGGGTTCTCCCTTTTAAATCTCCAAACAGCCCAGTGAGTAGGAAGTAGAACAAAACCTAAATCCAATCTGGTTCAGTGTCCATATTCCAAATGATCCAGGGGCATGAAATCCTCTGTTTCTTCTATGTTCTCATTGAAGTCTAGGCTCTAGGGAGAGTGATGCATAAGAATAATGAAGAGGAGGGGAGGAAAAGGACAAGGTAGAAAGAAGAAGAGGAAGAATAGGAAGAGGTAGGAGAGAACGACAGAATCACATGGGTGTGAAATGCATTTGACATTTTACCAACACCTTTATAGTCCTTACTATTCTATTGGGATCTCACTGTGACTCCACTTTTATAAACAAAGAAAAAAATAAGATTCAAGGAGGTGAAGTGACTTACTTAAAGTGATTCAGCTACTAAGTGGTGGTGCCAACACTCCAACAGAGCCTTCTGGGCCAAGGTCAGCTCACTTTCCGGTCTACAAAGCAGGATTCAGTCAGAAGTCCATCTCTCTCCTCTAAGAGTCAGAGATAAAAGTGTTCCGTGTGGGTTGAGAGGACAATTCAGCTAGATCAGACCCTGTTTCTTGACAGCATGAGCAGTGGTTTCCTCTGCCAGTGCTCTTTCCTGCCTGCTTCTGATGTCTGAAGAATGAAGATCTATCTGTGGAAGTTCTGGCCGAGGGTTCCATCCACATAGTGCCTGCATTCAGGTACCACATGTCCGCCGTCTCCCAGGCCAAATCTGTGTCCTTTCCTAATGGTGATCTAATGACCTAATTAACTCACGGCCTGTTAGTGGTTCACCCAACAAATATTTTTTGAGTGTTTACTATGTTCTGGGCACTGGTCCAGGCCTTGGGGACAGAGATAATTCATAAAGCATACATTGTAGGAGAGAAGAGAAAAATAATGAACACATTTGAAAATAAATGAAGAAAATAGAAGCGATCTATATGGTAATCAGGCTTACCGGACAAGGGAGTTGGGAGGTTCCGTGGGGCTTGTCCACTTTAGAAGGGCCTCCTTGAGGAAGGGACAAATCCTTATGATGGAGGAGCTCTGTCCTTGTAAAGAGAAGACAGAATTCTCAAGTGAATGGAAGGTCAAATACAAAGGCCCAGAAGCATCAACATTTCAAATCAAGGAATAAGAGACCCGCAGGAAGCTAGGAAAGGGTTGATGTCCAGTTGGGTAAGTAGAGAAGCTAAAGCTCAGAGAGACAGAGCAAATGATCTGTGGTCACGGGCATTTCTGAATGACATAAATCAAACTAAAATCCTCCAAATGGGTTATGTCATTGTAAACAGCTCCACCAAGGTCTTCCTCAGAGAGCTGACCCTCTAACACTTCACATTCACCTCTTTCTCCTCTCCCTCCCCTCTGGAAAGTCTCATTTTCCCAGAGTGACTTCACAGTACACACCCCAGGCAACGGACTGCAGGGTTACTGGCTGGACATGGTCTCTGAGCTGAGGTCATTGGAAGGTAGAAGAGATTATTCTGGACAGGAGGTCCCTTCTGCTCCCAGGTGAGCTGCTCCTGCAAGGAGAACAGGAGGGGAAGAAAACAGCACATTGACCAACATAAGCAATGAGATGGGGGAGGGGAATCAGGGGGAGGGCCGGTCTGGTCTGCTTGTCTAAAAGCATCAGTGAATCTCATGATCTAGGCTAGGATACTAGTTATTTTATCTTATTGGGGTTGATATGAGAGAATCCTCTGAGAACAGTGCCCATATCCAATAGGGCCCTAATAAATACCAGCAGAATGAATGAACAGATGATACCAAGAAAGAGAAAAATACAAAGTATGTTATTCTATCAAAGAAAAGACTAGAGAGGCTATAATATATATATATATATATATATATATATATGAATGGACTATAGAGAGAGATAGACAGATACAGATTCAGAGATAGAGGGAGTTCAATACAGCTCCATTTCTTATGAGGAACTGGCTCCTGGGGTTATGGAGGCTTCAGAGTCCCACTATCTGCCATCTGCAAGCTAGAGACCCAAGAAAGCTGATGGCGTAGTCCCAGTCTAAGGACAAAGGCCCCAAGAACTGATGGTAGCAAGTGATGGGGTGAATCCCAATCCAATGGCAGGACTGTGTCCCAGCTAACTCGTCAGGGAAGAAGCAAAAGGCCTCTCCTTCCCCTGACTTGTCCCGTTCGGGCCCTCCCAAGCATATCAAGAGGGCATTCTGAGAAGTCCATCCACTCCTGTGCTAGTCTCATCTAGAAACACTCTCAAGACACACCCACAAACAGCCCTCCATCTGTGCACCCCTGACAAAGCCAAGTTGACATTATCACCGTCCGTTCATCCACTCACCCATCCATTCATTCATTCATTCACTCATTTAGTTATTATCAATAACCACTGTGTTCCTGTGTCTATCTGGCACTGTGGTAGACCTAAGATGGAAGAGGCTAAACGGCAGAGAAGCTATGTTCATTTACTGATTCCCCGGATCATGACACATGTGCTGGGCTTGGGCCAACATTTCATAGCGCTTTGTAGTTAAAACAGCCTAATTGTACAGTGGCCATAGCTAGACGCTTAATTTATGGGATCAACTGAGTTTACATCAAGCCTGACCATCTGTCTAACTTTGCAAGTCTAAGTTCTCCATTGTAAACATGAAAATAGCATCCATTTTATTCAGTTACTCTAAATAGAACCACCTTTGAAAGGGACTTAGTGGAGATTCTAGCACATGGTAAGTGTTGAGTAAGTGGTAGCTTGTCTCATTATTCCAAAGTCTGGGCAAGTATCTCAAGGAACCAACTAAGTTCGAGCCCCGCCATCCATAGCAAGAACCTCCCAGCATGCCTTCTGATTCCAGTAAGGTATTAGATGGCTTGTTGGGTGCCATGGTGGAAAGCTTCCCATTTGAGGCTTGCTTTATTTACGTGGATCCAATAGCAAACCATCCTAGGTCAACAGTCTCCAAGGAGCTGGAGTTTCCTGGGTTCTTGGGTTCTTACTGTGTCAGACAAGGTGCCTCAATTCCAAAGATAACAAATTAAATATGACACAGGCCCTGCCCTTAAGATCATCAGCCTAAGGAGACATGGGCCATTAGAGCTGTTTTTCCCTGAGAAGAAAGGCTCCGGGAGAACTTGTCGGCTGTCTTTACCGGTGTGGAAGCACTGTCCTTTGGAAAAAGAAGGTGGAGTCATGAAACCCTGGGCTCAAATTCTGACTTTTCCATCCTCAAGTCTTGTGACCATGGTCAGGTCACTCATCAGTTCTGAGCCTCTGTTTGCTCATCTCTAACATGGACATGCGCTTCACTTCCATTGGTTGCTCACGGCCAATCAGGAATGGGCTTCACCCTTCCCAGCTAATCAGGAATAGATTGTATCCTTAGTTTCAGCCAATCAAAAATGGACTGCATCCTTCCTCCCACCTATAAAGATGATACATGTCAAAGTAGGACTAAACTGTGACCACTTTCCATCCGTAGAGATCTTGTCTAATATTGTCTTCATCATGTCTAACACACGGCATGGGTGCTATGCGGAAAGGGAAGGCTTGGGTAAGGAAAGGCACCCCAGGCAGAGGGGAAAGTGTGAGGAGAAAAAAATCAGTAGAGACAAGAAACGCACCCCAGGTGCTGCTGGGAAGGTCCACGCAGGAAGCATGGGCAGAGACAAGGACAACTGAGGGAGAGGAGACGGCAGGGAGCTGCGTGCCATCCTGGCACCTGGCTCTTTGTGTCAAGTCTGCTCACTAGTAAAATTCACACTACAGGGTGGGGCGGAGACTGTGGAAAACACTGTGAACTGTCTACACCCAGACAGCTTCAGGGCCTCAGGCCTCTGAGGAAGAGAGAGGAGAGAAGGCATTTAGTCATCTGATCAATCATCCTTGACTTATTTACATGACTAAAGAGGTTTGCTATTGTTTGTAGAGGAAAGCAGCCCTTCAAAGACTTGAGAGCCAGCTCTAGGGATATCTCCTCTTCTTCCCCTCGGATCTGTCTTCTATTTCCAGCAGGAATCAAAGAGATGCAGCCTTGCCCACCATAAGACTTAGGCTTTTCTGCACACCATAATCCTGGCTTCGTGGTCAAGATGTTTTCTTTCCTCCTGAGGGTGAGGCTGGAGGGGGGAAATGGCATGGCCTCTGTGTTCTCTGTGCATCCAGGACTGCTTTGCTTCCCCAGGGTCCTGCTTGTCCTGTCTACAGCCTTGCAAACACCACAACTCCAGGCTTAGCAGGGGGCTGGCACTGAGGCAAGAGCACATCTCAATATGTTTATCCGTATGTTTTTTTTTTTCCTTCTCTGCAATGCCTAGAGGATAATTAGGATTGTGATGATCTTTTTACTGTATTCTTTCTAACTTGCACCAAAAAAAAAAAAAAGAAAGATAAGCTCTTTAGAGCCAAAGCGAAGGAGCTGAGGGAAGCCACCGTGGTGCTCACACCATAACAACCCTCCAGGAAAAGGACACGGAGAACCAGATGGCTCTGTCACCAGGGACACCCAAGGAGGATCTCTGGTGTCAGGAGAATGTGACAAAGATGTGGAAATAAGCAGCATCAAGCACTGAGTCTTTCTTCTGTGGCATGCACATATTACCTCCAGGACTTCCCAGAATTAACTGCTGCTACCATGGGCATCTTGGACAGACTTCAATCAACCAGGTTATTGACAGCTCTGTAGGGGTTGATGCTATAGGGCAATGCAAATAATCCTCCTCCTTGGCAATGAAGATGAATTGTAGCTGGTAGAAGTATAATCAATCTCCACTCTAGAGAAATAAAAATAATAATCCTCAACATGACACGTGATTGCCCTATAGCTGTGGTTGTCAAGGTGTCATTAGGGAACATCTTAGCAGGCATCAGCTAATGCTTCTAAGGAGTCTCTTTGGTCAAATCTATTTTCATAATAATACTAAGGATATTTGCCTTATTTTTGGGTTCTCATTTTTTCACAAATAAAGAGGAACATTTTCTCAATGCTACATAGCTTGCGATGCTACTGTCGTCTCTCTGGTGACTGATAGAGCATGTGCTTATGTGTTCTTGTGTTCCAAAAATTCCTCTGCTTTAACGTCTTACATGGCAATCTTTGATAGACATAGCCAACCGGAAAGAAACCTTTTGAGATCACTATAATTTTTAAGACAATAAAGAGATGCGTGGCCAGGTGTGGAGGCTTGTGCCTGTAATCCTAGCTACTAGGAAGGCAGAGAACAGGAGGATTTGAGATCAAGCCAGTTAACAAGACTCCCATAGCAACCAATAACTTGACATGAGGGCACTCACCCGTCACTCCATCTATGTGGGAACTACAATAGGAGGATTGCAGTCCAGGCCAATCAGGAAAAAAAAATTCAAGACCCTGTTCAAAAACTAAATGAAATGTAAAAAGGCTTGTAGATAGGGCAATTACATGGCCAAGTATCTGCATGGCTCTAGATTGAAGCCCTAGCATTATGAAGAAAGGAAACAAGAATGTAAAAGGATCCTGAGATCAAAAGGTTTAAGGACCACTCTCCTGTAGAGTATTAGCTAATTTAACTAATCATCATCTATCAGCAAGCTCATTTCAGCATCCTTGATTAGTGTGGATGTGTGTGCGCGCGTCTATGTTCGCCTTTGAGCTGGTTTTAATGTCTTATTGAGCCCTCTGTTAATGAGTTTTTGAGAAGCTGTGTTCACTTCATATCCGCTTGCATGCTTTGTTTTTAACGTGGTGTCAAAGGATAGCTCACCACTGGGCTTGGTGCGGCTAAGAGGAAATCAAGGCGGCTGGACAGCATGGTATTTCACCAGCTCCACCGTGGGTGGACCGACCGGCCACCTCTTGGGATGGGCCTGTGCCCTACAGCGCCACCATCAGGAAGTCACGTGAATGCCTAGCGCTCCCTTTTTATCCATACAAGGACAGTGCTGACAGCCACCAGATGCTGAACTGCCTAACCACAGAATCCCAGCCATCCCCCGAGGCTTTACTGAGACCCTCTGCAGTTCCTGCTGGGAAATTTCTCTTTCTGAAGCCCTGTGCTTTTGTAAGCCCCTCCAAACAAGAAGAGAGACTTCTGACCCCAGAAGGGCGGTGACACTACAGAAAAGCAAGCCCTACTCTCCTGCTCCTAGGGTTAGGACTAAGCAGCCATGTTAGACCATCCAGTTATACAGCCAGACAGGGACAGAAGATAACACACCTGCCCCAGGGCATACAGACTCCCAAAGGGGGGGACGGGGGCAGAATTAGGGCCTTGTCTCCCAGTCCAGGACTCTTGCTACTGCTTCCTACTGCCAATTATGTTGACAAATCTTACTCATGCCTGCAACTGGCTTTCCTAGGAGTCCACAAACTTGGGAAGGTCTCTCAAACCCTCCCCCAGTCGAGGGGATAGATCTGTAACCTCCAGTGCAGGCTCTGCTCTTATAGACTAGTCCCCCTCCCCTCATTGAGCCTCAGTGTCCCCACCTGCTGGTAGAGGCAAGAACAAGATAAACCAGCCAGATGTTGGGCCTGAATGGGACACACGTCACATTGGCTGACTCGGCATTCTTTTCTCTTTAATCCTTGCTTATGGCAGGTGGAATGGAATCCAACTTTCTAGGTGGAGAGACACAGGAATGCGCAAGGAGAGATGTGGGAACAAGGACGAAAACAAGGTAAATGGGGCTGGCCAAACAGAGGCAGTCGTGAAGGAGAGTTCTCGAAGTAATCTCCCAGTTTTATAAGGGGGAGGAGGGGTGCGGAAGGAGGGAGGGAGGCGTGATGCCTTCCCACCATATCAGACACAACATTATCCTTGCATGCATGCATATTCCTGCCTTTCCCTCCATCTGAACACCAAGAGGAGGAATCCCTGCCCCATTCTCTGTCCCCATCTCTCCTTTACTGGGGAAAGACTGGGTGCACAGGTGGAGCAGAGAGTATTAACAACTGAAAGGCTAAAATGATCAAACACAGCTCTGCACCAGGATTTGATACAGATCATGAGTCTAGAAGTTTTTTAAATTTTTTAATGATTATAACAAGATCAAAACAATAATGTTCCATGACATGTCAAAATTACATTAAATCCCAATTTCCGCATATATAAATAAAAGTTTGATCAGAACCTGTCTCTCTCGCTCATTTACTTCTTTTTGTTTCTTTATTTTGGGGTAGGTCATGGGGCTTGAACTCAGGGTCTGGACCCTGTCCTTGAGCTTGAGCTTTTTACTCAAGGCTAGTGCTCTACCACTTTGAGCTGCAGCTCCACTTCTGAGTTTCTGGTGGTTAATTGGAGATAAGAGTCCCACAGACTTCCCTGCCTGGGGTGGCTTTGAACCGCAATCCTCAGATCTCAGCCTCCTGAGTAGCTAGGATTCCAAGCATGAGCCACCAGCACCCAGCACTAATTTACCTCTTGTCTGTGGCTGCTTTGAGGTTCCAATGGCAAATCTATGTCATTGATGCAGAAACTAGGGCTCAAAGACATTAAAACATTCCCACTGTAGTCTTTTCCAGAAGAACTTTGCCAACCTCAATCTACTCAATAAGCCAAGAGACTGGAAACGCAAGCAGGTGGAGTGTCAAGAAGAATGTAGAGATGTGGAATGGTCATTAAAAGGGGGAAGCAAGATGTCAGGGCGGGGGGGTGGGGTGAGAAATGTACCTGCCATCTCTGAAGATATGGAGAAGAATCATATCAGAAAGAGTGATGGTTACAGTTGCTGTTGTGTCTTCAAGAGTACTCTTTTTTTTTTTTTTTGGCCAGTCCTGGGGCTTGGACTCAAGGCCTGAGCACTGTCCCTGGCTTCTGTTTGCTCAAGGCTAGCACTCTGCCACTTGAGCCACAGCGCCACCTCTGGCCGTTTTCTGTATATGTGGTGCTGGGGAATTGAACCCAGGGCTTCATGTATGCGAGGCAAGCACTCTTGCCACTAGGCCATATTCCCAGCCCCCCTCAAGAGTACTCTTGATCAACAGTTTCAGAAATTTTGGTTCTTTGTAATTTGGGGCAATAGAGGGGTTTAAAGTCAGGGCTTTGCAGTTGCTGGGCAGGCATTCTACTACTGAACCACCCCTCCAGCTCAGAAATGTTGCTCATACAGAGACATGGGCATGAAAACGCCCATCCAATACCGACTAAATTCAGGACAAAGGTTCCCTCTGAAGCACAAAAGGAAATGGCAGATAAGGCTCTATCTGTAACATATTACACCTTTAGAAGCTGATAAATGTATATTTCTGGAGAAAATAAGTAGATAAAAAATGAAAGATGAAAAGATTAGTGCTATTGATGGAACCATAAGAATAGATTTCTTTTTCCTGACTTCCTGGTACATGGAATTAGGGGTAAGAAAGGATAAACCTGATGCCCCTAACTATAAACTCTTCTCATTATTTAATTGTCATTGTTATGTGGACTGTGCACTCCTGTTTGGAACTGAATCTAAGACTTTTTTTCATATTTAACAATCAAAATAGCTGGGCACTGGTGGCTCATGCCTATAATCCTAGCTATTCAGGAGGCTGAGATCTGAGGATCATGTTCAAAAGCCAGCCTGGGCAGAAAGTCTATGAGACTCTTAGCTCCAGTTAACCCCCAGAAAAGCAGAAGTGGCACTGTGGCTCAAAGTGGTAGAACACTAGCCTTGAGCAAAAAAGCTCAGGGACAGCACCCAGGCCCTGAGTTCAAACACCAGGACTGACAATTTTTTTTAAAAAGATGCATTTCATACCTGATAGTAGAATATAGTAAATTATCAGAATTTGTTTCTCTCTCTCTCCTCTCCACTCCTCTTCTCTTTCTCTCTCTCTCCCTCTCTCTATTTCTCTCTCTTTCTCTCTCTCTCTCTCTCTCTCTCTCTCTCTCTCTCTCACACACACACACACACAGGCACAAAAATATGGTTTATCTTGCAGAGCACTGATGGCTCACACTTATAATTCTAGCCACTCAGGAGACCGAAATCTGAGAATGACAGTTCAAAATGAGCCCAGGCAAAAAAGGTCTGCAAGACTCTTATCTCCAATTAACTACTGAAGAGCTGGAAGTAGAGGTGTGGCTCAAAGTGGTAGAGCATGAGTCTAGAGTGAAAAAGCTAAGCAACAGCACCCAGGTCCCTGAGTTCAAGCCCCAGCCCTGTCACAAAGACAAAAAAGGAGATAAAAGGTTCGTCTTGTAAGCAGGTCCTCCTTTCGATGGGTCATTGCAGAGTAGATCTTATTCTTTAAAAATGAAGTGTGTTTATGAATTTGATTTGACTGGGGAGCTTTGCTTGAGTAAGACACTATGCAATCCCAGGGTTTACCTGTGTGTAATCATCTGATAGACGGAGGAAAGAGGAAAATTGGAATCGCACACCGTTGCTTATGACCATGCTTTTTAGGGGACAGAGAGAAAGGGAGAGAGAAAGAGAGAGAGAGCAAGAGAGAGAGAGCGCGCACTCATAGGGAGCTTCTTTGATTTAAAAGATGTGATGAATCAGAGAAAAAAAACTTTGTGTTGGTCAGCAGAACCTGACCTGGGGAAAAAATTGTCCTAATTCCTAAATGTTATTAAACTCTGTCTCCCAAAGTACGCTAAAGTACAGAGTCAACAGTAATGAGCCCTTCCCACTCTGAGTTGGTCTCAGAAGCCGGGTTTTTATAGGAAGCTCCCTGATGTAACCCTCTAGTGGGAGGGAAAGGAGAGGGCACAGCAGAGCTGGCAGCAGGGAGGGGGAGAGCGATGAAGGATTTGGGGTGTCGGCAGACACAGTGTTCCAATTAGACATGCCAGGCCAGACACGGGGGCGAGGGGGGAGGGGGATCCCCTCCACCGGAAGTGTTGAAGAATGTTGAACTCAGTAAATCCACTGGGAAGTGTACAGGCTTCACTCATTCAACAGACACGCCTCGTGTAAGTCTATGCCTGGTGCTGTTCTAGGGGCTGAAGCGGAGACCCCTCCATCCCCCCCACCCATGTGGCTCTGCACTCCTCCAACCTAAACCCTGCACAAATTACCTCTCCTGGTCTCCATTACTGTTGCTAAACTGCAGAGTTGGAATTTGAACTCATGCTGTCAAGAATCTATCTTTTAACCACCATGCTATATCACCTCTGCTGACAGAAGGGAAAATGACTATGCTGAAAATGGCTTCTCTCTCGCTCTCTTTCTCCCTCTCATTCTCTCTCTCTCTCTCATTCTCTTTCTCTCTCCTGTCTCTCTTAGAATCAACCTTGAAACAACAGAGATAAAAGCCCAAATGTGGAAGTCAGTAGGGGTTAGAATTCCTTCCCTCCTGCTGGCCTCTAGTCTCCATCGAGGCAGAGACATTGTTTATCTTAGGATGGCTGCATTCCATAAAATCAAGCCTAGCACACAGTAGGTGTTCACTAAAGGTTCACTGTATAAGTGAGTCCATTCACTCACCCTGGTGAGGCCATCACAGAAATCAGCTATTCTGTCTTCCCTCAATGTTTCTGTCTCTGCTGCTACAACAAAAATACCTCGGACTGGGTGGTTTAGCAACGATTGGAGTTGATGTTTGCAGTGCTGAGACAGGAACTCCAAGCCCACGGCAACAGGAGATTCGGTGTCTGATGCCGGGTCCCTTCCTGCGTCAAAGCTGACGTCCTCACAAGATGGAAAAGGAGAGAAGCGAAAGTGTATGCTCAAGCACCCCCTTTGCTCAGGGCAATAATTCTACACTTGAGAGCTCTGCCCTCACAAGGGACTCCCTTCCCCCTCAACACTAGTGAGAACCCAGACATTCAAGCCCTCAGGGGCCCAGTAGGTGTGGACCTCCCTCGCCATGGCTCACAGTGACGTCATCTAATTGTAGACCCACAGCAGAGTGTACTCAGTGCAGCAAGCACTCAGCAAGTAAGTCTGACTCTTCCCACCCCGTGTCCCACGCCAGGGCCTGGGCAGGTGCTGTTCAAGGGTCCAGGAGCTTGGCTTAAAAGACAATGACCCTATATGAGAGATGGAGAGAGAGGAAATAATGAAGCTCTCCAGAACCCACTCTCCACCACGCCTAATGAAAGGCCCGCTGATAAGCATTTATGATCTACACCAAGAAGACCTGACTGCAGTCTCCCATCACCTGCAGCAATCCAAACCGTCAATCCTTGAGAGAGGCTGAACAAACCATAGAGAGACTTGACAGCCAAGAGGCCAGGTCATCCCACGTGCCCAGAAAGGTGGCTCCTGGCTCCCTCTTGCCTCCTCTCAACCCCACGCCCCTCTGCCTACAAACATTTCCAACACAGAATAAAGGATGGAAGACCTAGAGAGAAGAAATGAGACCACTCCCCTCATGTGACTGGGGAATCGGTGACCACACATGGTAAGTAAGCCCTCGTGATCTGGGGGCTTGGCTAATGGGATCTCCAATGAATGTCGATCTAAACCACTTCAGAAACATTTCATGACGGGTCTTGAGGAACAGAGCTCTGCCAGCTCACATAACTCTTGCTCTGGTGCTTTGACATCCAACTTAGGCCTCTCTGAGAAGGCCAGTCCCTACCCCTCAACTCCTGCCCCTGCAATTCCTACCCACACTCCATCTTCACACAGCTCAGCCTCCCCAGACTCTGGGCTTTTCCATCTTTGTGGGCAGTCACCCCCTGGTGGGGATTCAACCCCTTTCCAAATTAGAAAACTTTAGTCAGCAGGCATGACAATCAGTCCTGGGCTTCCAGGGAGGAGGGCTCTCAGCTCCACCCACCGGTGCCCACAGAGTTTCAGTGCCTGGGTCTCAGACTCACATCTCCACTCTAACAGCCATATAGGCTACCTCATTAAAGAGAAGAATGGGGCTGGGGATATAGCTAGTCAGGAGGTAGAGGCAGAAACATTGTGAGTTCAAGGCCACACCAGACAAAGTTTTAGAACACTATCTCAAAAACAAAATAAAAACAGCTGGGTGTTGGTGGCTCACTCCTGTAATCCTAGCATCTCAGGAGGCTGAGATCTGAGGATCTTGGTTCAAAGCCAGCCGGAGTAAGAAAGTCCATGAGTAGCTTATTTCTAATTCACTACCAAAAAGCCAGAAGTAGCGCTATGACTCAAGAGGTAGAGCGCTAGCCTTAAGCAAAAAAAGGAGTGCCCGGGCTCTGGAGCTCAAGCCCCAGAACCAGCCCAAATAATAATAATAAATACATACAAACAAAAGACAGCATAGCTCAAGTTGTAGAGCAACCAGCATGCATGAGGCCCTGGGTTCTAACCTAATGCCAGTATGCCTATTTAAAAGCCAGACTTTCCATGGTAAGTGCAAAAGGATCGATTTGTTGTTTCTGACCTCTGTGTCTCTAAGGAGGGGCATCCTCCTGCTCCCCAGGGTTTTCTGTCTCTGAGCTGAGCAGGAAGTCCACGCCCCCAAGGGCACCCTGAGGTAGAGCCAAACTTGGACAGAGACACAACCTCTTGGTGCCTCAGTTTCCTCTATGGCCAACAGGTATCGTACCCTGACTCTTTGGTTCCTGGTGGGAAGAAACGATACATTCCCACAGAACACCTGGCCGGTGGCCAGGACTCTCCTGGCATTCCCAGGGCACCATCCCCACGGAAGTCACTGTCACTGGGGATCCCCAAAGCCCTTCCAGAGCCCCCCTCCCTTTCACAGCCTGCTGTCTTGGGGAGCATCTTTCCCCACCAGCCTCAGCAAGCTTGCATCAGACCCTGGAAAAAAATAATAATAATAAAATGAAACAAAACGGTCCATAATTAGAACGGCAATAAAAGCTGGGAGGAGGAGGAAGGCAGTGAACTCTATTAATAGTGCTAATAAATGTTCCGGGATAATACCGCTGTGTTCTGAACCTGCCCGTGGGAGGTGTTGCTTACACTCATTTGCATATTAATTTGAATGGAAAATGCCGTGGCTCTTTCTGTTGGGATAAATCAATTCCAGTGGAAGTTCTCAGATGGGGAGCTGCTAATTCTTCTTCCCCTTTCCTCCCAGCAGGAAGACACCCATTTGCTGCCAGGAAAATATTTTTTAAGAGCCACCATGGTATGGGGGGAGGCGTGGAAAAACTAGGCCAGAAAACTACAGGCAAAGTGCAGGGTTTGCAGATGGCTGTAGCCACGCTGTGATAGACAGGGTAAAGCTCTGCTTCATGGGGATGCCTGAGCCGGGGTGACCCCGGTAGAAACTCAGCTTCTCTGGACCAAGGTGGATGAATCCCAGTTCTTATCAACTGGTACTGGGTAGAGAAAGATCCAAATGCCAGGGCCAGACTCAGAATGCTGAGTGCTACGGTCGATTAGTGATGTCTGCACAGGAGAGTATGATCTGAGCAAAGTCTGCCATCCTCCCAGAAGGAAAGTCCATACTCATAGTCTGGAACAGAATGTTATCAGCAGACAAGGTGCAAAATAGAAACACAACTTCAGAGAAGCCCAGCAGTAAAAAGACAGCCTGAAGAATGTGAGGAGAGAGGACCCAATCGCCTAGTGTTTTTTGTTTTTTGTTTTCTACAATGTTTTAGACACTGTGTCAGACCTGAAGAATACTAACAGATGAATAACACAATGCTTTGTTTCAAGAAATTAAATCTAAAGGGGAAGGCACAAGTTTGGATACATGGCTGGTGCTCGCTCGCTCCTCTTCCAAAGTGTGGGTTACATTTTTCAAATGACCTTCTAGATTGTAATGACAAACAGTGAAAATACAGACATAATCCTGAGAAACAATATGGACAAACAAAGCCTGCCTTGCCTTGTCTTACCTGATGGATTTGAGTGGTATCACCCAGGTATTAACTGCCAGGTAGTCAGTACAGACCTAAAAGGAGGAAGAAGAAATTAGGGATAGCAGAAGGTTGAGGCCCTTCTAGAATCTTCTGGTGCCCTCCTGGAGGGCAGAGATGCTTTCTCTAATGATAAAACATAGCCAGTCTAATTTTTTTTCATGCGCACACAGGCCTCAGATTGTCATATACTCACCAAATCGCACCTTCTTGGAAATATGACTAGAGTACATTCCCCAGCATCCTTTGCAAAGAGGAGGAAGCAAGAATCGCATGGGGCTCCCTGGGATGGATAAAAATGATGAACTCCACTCCTAGAACCATCCCTTCAAAACCTTTGTGAGCCTTCCTGTTATTCGTCTTCTCCCATCTGCTGGTTGGTATAAAGGAACCTCCAGATGTTAGACCCTCGGGTGGAAGGGTCCTTGAATTACAGCTGGATGACTGCACCCACTGATTATGGGTGAATGAAAAATCAACTCCTATTTTACTAACTCTGTAGATAGATAGATAGATAGATAGATAGATAGATAGATAGATAGATAGATAGATAATGATGATGATGATAAATAGATAGATAATGATGATGATAGATAGATAGATAGATAGATAGATAGATAGATAGATAGATAGATAGGTAGATAGATAGAATAAAGGGGCCAGACATGTAAACAGCATAAGCAGGATGTGTTGTGATGTAATGAGACAAGCCTCCCATCTTCTTCTAACTCCAGGACTGCCCCTCTCTGTGTCCACAAGCTCCTCTTTCTCTGCTTCTCTCCTGTATATTAAATCCCTCCTGGAGTTGCCTCCTTCAACCCATTATCTCCTCTCCACAGTATACAAACAGGGAAGTCTCTCCCACTCCCCAACTTTGAACTTCCTCTTTTCCACCAATGGATCTCAATGTCTCTCTTCATGCCACAGTTTCTCCCCAACATCATGCTCAAGTGCACAGTACAGATCTTCCCAATGACAGCCCTATGCTATCACTGGGGAAACTGAGGCTCAGAGGAATTCAGTAACCTGACGACAGTGAAAGCTAGACCTAAGAGCTGTGTGCAGCCTCAGCCCCCAGCCAGCCGTTCTGCTAACCAGCTGGACTTTGCCTAGAGCATCGCAATGGCCTTTGGCTCACAGACAAGATGCCTGGAGGCTAACCTGGAATGCCCCGTCCTTCATCAACCTGAATCACAGTGCAGGCTGCCCATGATGGAGAATGGGCTGTCATGGTGGCTGATGGGACAGGCTGGATTGGGGAGGTTCTGAATACTGGACAGGATCAGGGCTTCATGACTGGGGGTAAGGAAAACAGATTCTTCTAAGCTGCATGTTCTTAGGATACATCATGAAGTCAGCGAGGTCACTAGGCTTTTCCAGCAAACCAGATACTCAAAGAAGGGGCCACGGAAATGCCTACCTCCAGGCAGAGGGGAAACTGAGGCTGAGAAAGGGCAAGACCTCTCCCAGACAACACACAGCTAGCAGCAGAACTGCCAAGCTGTCAAGCCTCCAGCCCCCAGCTATTTTCTTTCAGACCAGAATTCTCCAACTAGCACCAGACAGAAGTCATTTGAGGTGACATTTGTTAAAGATGGAAGAACAGGAAAAGAGAAATTTGCAAGAACTTGTATTGAAGAGCACAGAATGTGTAAGGATTTCGTTGTTAAAGCATGCTCTTGGTGCTTTGCACCCACAGTGCAGATAGAAAGGGATTGTGGGTATTGGGCACCTGGGGCTGCAGACCATTGCTCATGTCCTAGCACCCCCATATGTTGAGTGGACACTCCAGTATCACTCCTTCAGAGAAGGGACAGGCCTGCTCAGCCCCACCCTAACATGAGTGCTTCCATGACACCCCCAGACTGTGCTAGTACCTCTGTCCTCCCCATGGCACCTTCCCTATAATGGAAGAGGAGTATGGCTTAGGAGCTAAGAGCAGGACTTTCAAGACCAGAGAGCTTGTGTTCCAATGCCAGCTCTGTTTCCTGCAGGTGGAAGGCCATAGACCAAGCATCTCCCTGAGCCTCCTTCCTTCCCCCTCTAACAGAGAAATGGCAGCACATCCCCCCCCACAGAGAGGTCCAGAGGATGACCAGCCAATGACCCAGTGGGCACCATGGTGCCTACTTGACTCGCAGAAAGAACTCACCTTCATCACTTCTCTCTTTCCTGCTTTCTGTCTCCCTCCTTTGCACCAAGGCAAAGATAGTTTTGTTCAACACTGAATCCCCAGCATCTAAACAGTGCCCAGCACTGACCGGTGGTCAATTCATAGAACATAGGATCGACTTGCACTCTCCCAGGTGCAAGGCAAGGTCAAGGGAAGAGAATACAGCAGATACAGAGCAGAAAGGCCTGCACAAGGAAGCGATGTGCACAGATTGTCAAATATGAAGTGCAGAGATGGGTGACCCAAAGAGGTCAGGCTCCAGAGCAGACTAGACTGAGGCTGACCCTTCCCAGTGCCTTTGTCTAGTGTGAGGTGGACAGGGACTAAGCAGGTGTGCCCCTTGGAGCCTGTGTCTTCACCTAAGAAACTGCATCTCTCATCTCACGGGTGGGTAAAGGTGAGGCCCCAGTAGTCAGGTGCTCAGAGAACACTGGCCTCTTTCGCCTGAGCTCTGGCTGTCCCAGAGTTCCCTCTGTCACAGGCCTCCCCTGCCAGGGCAGGGGCTGCCTCTGCCAGCCTGGAGTTAATCAGCCAGAACTCATCCCCTCTCCGGATCCTCGCTGCTAGTCCAGTGAGGCTGCTAGCTGGAGGAGGGAAGGGGTTTAAGCTCCTGTTTTTGTTTAGACAATGTAAAATTTGTCAACTTGGCACAGTTGACAGGCTTTCTCCATGCCATCACTCCAGTTCCTTTAATTGCTTTCTCTGCATGTGAGCAGCTGTCTGTGTGTGTCTGTGTGTGTGTATGTATGTGTGTGTGTGCACACATGTGTGCATGTTTCCCCCCCCCCAAAAAAAGGCTTACTGCCTTTAGTAGAAGGGACAGTTCTAGAAGATAGATCCACTCCTGGAAATAGGGCCATGACCAGTGCCTCCTCAGGGAGACACTGCAGGGAAGGGGAGGAGACTATTCTGGAAGTCAGGAAGCTAGGATTCTGGTCCACACTCATTCCCACACGTCATAACAGAGGCAGCAAAGTCAACAGGAACAGGGTACCAGGTGCTAAACCCAGGCTCTTTCTGGTTTCATCTTCATTTCAGTCCCTAAGATGTTCCCATGCGTGGGCCTCTTTTCCAGAGCATATGAAATAGGTAACAACAGAATACCTGTTTTGTGGATGGCTTGCCTTGGCTGGCCTCCCATTCACAGAGAAGCCTTGCAGGGTTTGATGAGGGATTTTTCTTTGGGGAGCTGACCCTTGCCCAGGATGATGGGATGGGGTTTGGGGTACCTCCTTCTCACACCACAAGATGGGATTCAAGAAGGCCTTGGAGGGATGGGGATATAGCCTAGTGGCAAGAGTGCCTGCCTCGGGGCTGGGGATATAGCCTAGCGGCAAGAGTGCCTGCCTCGGATACACGAGGCCCTAGGTTCGATTACCCAGCACCACATATACAGAAAACGGCCAGAAGTGGCGCTGTGGCTCAAGTGGCAGAGTGCTAGCCTTGAGCGGGAAGAAGCCAGGGACAGTGCTCAGGCCCTGAGTCCAAGGCCCAGGACTGGCAAAAAAAAAAAAAAAAAAGAGTGCCTGCCTCGGATACACGAGGCCCTAGGTTCGATTCCCCAGCACCACATATACAGAAAACGGCCAGAAGCGGCGCTGTGGCTCAAGTGGCAGAGTGCTAGCCTTGAGCGGGAAGAAGCCAGGGACAGTGCTCAGGCCCTGAGTCCAAGGCCCAGGACTGGCCAAAAAAAAAAAAGAAGGCCTTGGGTCTGCACACCATGGGTTGGCTGCCATGTCACTTAGAGCTGAAGAATTCAATGGCCAGAGCCCATTGCATTCCAGCCCTGGGCTACAAGAGGAAGAGGGAGATGATGATGTCAGGATCCACCAAGTGTGCACCCAGGTGGGTTGAGGTGCAAGCATCTCAAAGGCAGGATAGACTGGTCACCAGGTCCCCGTGTGCTGGGGAGGAGAGCTAAGTGGTCAGTTGGCCACCTCGAACCCTGAGAGAAGCTGAGACAAGGTAAAGCTGGAAGAGAGATGGAACAGAAAGAATCTGAGTCCCTGGTGGGCTCCTAGAGTGGCTGAGTGACCCAGCCTGGACCCCTCCATCCTTGAACATCACAGCATGTAAGGGAATCGTGCTCTTCTCGCTGCTGAAGCCATGTGAGTCTTGTTTCTTGAACCCAGGCCAGGATGAGTAATTGGCCCTGGCATATGCAACTAGTGAGTGGAGGGAGGAGGAAGCACTGGTGGGGGGGGAGGGGGAATCTGAAGGACTCCTGTGTCAGGTGCTGGCCACGGGTCATCACGTTTAGCACTGATATGTCAGCCCAAATCACAGCGGAGGCACTGACCGCATGAGGACCAAGGGAAGGCCAAGCAGAGCCCAGCAGGAGCTCCAAGCACACATCAGGACATGATAAATACGTTCCATCCAAGCGCCCGCTGAGAGGCCATCCCAGAGCACGGGAGACTGGGGAGATACCATGTAGCATGGCGCCCCGGATGGAGCCCCAGACAAGAAAGAGGACATTAGTGGAATACAGATGAACTCCAAATAAAGTCTCAGGTGTCCTTCCCTGACATGAGCCAGCTTCTTAGGCAAATGGAAGTAACCCAGGTCAAACACGAACAAGGAGGGGCCTCACTGCTCTCCTTTGACCCCCACCACCCCCCTGGCATCACTAGCAGAGCCCCCTGTTAGAGTTGGGGAGACCCCCGTCATCTCTCTATGACCATAACTATACGACACTGCTCAGCTCTCCAGCCGATGCCTGGAAAAACCTCCAAGCACAAAGAAGGTGCAGCATCTCCAGACCTTCCATATCAGCACCATAAATCTCAACTCTAAAATTTAATAATATGTGCTTTTGCATTTATGGCATTTTTAGTACAGAGCAATCTGCTGGGCCTCAGGTGACTGCAAACAATGATTGGTTTGGTGGATCCCCACAACTTGCCCGCCCTCCCCGAAGCTGGGACGCTACCCCACCCCCTCCACAGACACAGGAGCAGCCGAAGACAGAGGAGGGAGGAACCAGCCCAGAGAATTCAGAATGGCGGAGAGTGGTCTCAGTTAAGAGTGTCCCAATAGAGTGCGGGCCGTGTCTGCAGATTGTAAGTCTTCCCACCACTCCAGGGATTCAAGACTCATCGGCTGATCTAAGAATGCTAATGGAACAATCCAGAAGGAATGAAACAAGAAAACTGGTGACTTCTCGCCCCCTTTCCTTGCTCCTCCTCTAAAGCTGCCAGCCCTCTAGGACCACCCGCCACTGCACCACACCACTTCCCAGCGTCCACCTGCGTGGAGGGGCCATTTGCTCACTCAACACACCTTGACTGAGCACCTACTGTGTGCTACCCTGTGAAGGTGTGACCCTGACCAAAACAAATGTGAGCCCTGGCGTTCTTCACGGAGCCAGGAGCCCAAGTGCCCGTATGTGAATCTGAGCCCACAGTGAACTGCGGATTTCTACAGGCAGAGGCTTCAGTTTTCTTCCTCTCCAATCCCAAAGCTGGGGACGATACCCAGCACATATTAGGAGCATAAGAATTGCTTGCTGACACCAGGACTATTGTGGTTTGGATATAAAAAAAAATATATCCCCTGTCTGGAAGTGGCACTGTGGCTCAAGTGGTAGAGTGTTAGCCTTGAACACAGAGGGGCTCGGGGACAGTACCCAGAGCCTGAGTTCAAGCCCCACAACTGCCAAAAAAAAAAAAAATCCCCTGTGAGGGGTACAGAAAGCATGGGGCAAAGGGTAAACAAGTGCAGCAGCTGATACGCACCAGACACTGTGTAGAAAATGAAGTATGCAACGTGTGGGTGGGGACTGGAGGGGAAAACCAGAGGGGGGGAGGGGGAACACTGTTCAAAATGAAATGCTTGACTTACATAACTGTAACTCCTCTGTGCATCACCTTTACCATAACTACATATATATGCATATGTATGTGTGTGCATGTGGTTTGAGGGTTGTTGGGTTTGTTTGGGTTTTATTTGCCAGTGTGGGGTTTGAACTCAGGGCCTGAGCACTGTTCCTAAGCTTCTTTTTGCGCAAGGCTAGCACTCTACCACTTGAGCCACAGCACCACTTCCGGCATTTTCTGTTTATGTGGTGCTAAAGAATCGAACTCAGGGCTTTGTACATGCTAGGCAAGCAAGCACTCTACCACTAAGCCACATTCCTAGCCCATGTATTTTTTGAAATAAAAAATGAAACACTTCCATAGGCTTGTGTGCCGAAGGCTCCTATAGAAGTTGACCAGTAGGAAGTGACTGAACCCTGAGGGTGTTGTCTTCATCAATGGATTCATGCACTGATGAGTTCACTGACGAATGGACTGTGAGGAGGTGGGGTCTGATTAGAGGAAGAAATCTGATTGGAGGAAGACACTGGGTGGGGGGGGTCTTTCTATGCTGTCCCTGTCCCTCTCCCTCTCCCTCTCTTTCTATCTCCGTCCTCTCTCCTGGCTGCCACTAAGTGAGCAGCTTTTCTCAGCCACACCTGGCCTCCATGTTGGGTTCTCACCACCAGCCCCAAAGCAATGGAGCCAAGGACCACAGTTGGAAACCTCTAAGCCCACCAGCCAAAATAAACCATCCATCCCTCCTTTCTCGAACTGTGTCTCCCAGGTATTTCATCACTCACGGGGTGAAAAGCAAACAGACACAATGCTGAAACCCAGCGGGTTTCCTCTCACTTTAACCCCTCAATTGCATCCCATTGTCCACAACAGGGACAGGAAAACTAGAGACTCTGGGTCAACCTCTGACTGCCACCTGTTTCTCTAAATAAAGTTTTATTGGAACACGGCCATGGACATCTGCTTACCTATGTCTGTGGCCACTTTCATGCTACCACGGTAACAGTGAGTAGTCGAGAGGGAGACTGGATGATCCGAGGAGGTAAACATTTACTATCTGTCCCTTTACAGAAAAGAGATGTGATCTCTGGGCTGAGCCCTCACTTCTCTCCGTGGTATCAAGGCCGCTGGCAGTCGCCTCTCCCAGCTCCACCTCGGGTTCTGGCTGCACCAGACTGCCCACAGCTCTCCAATACCCGTAGCTATCTGCTCATGGCTCTGCTTGAAACAGTCTCATCTACAAACCCTCCCACCCAGCTGGCTTCAAGATCACACAACCCGGTCACCCAGGCTCAGCTGCCTCCTCCTCCTCCCTTCTCTACCCTTGACTTATTCAGGTGCCCCCCCCCAAACTCCATCACCTTGGGATTTTTCTTTATACATACTGGCTTCTGGCACTTGGGGGAGTCTCCTGTCATTCTAGGGGTAATCACATACATGCACGCACAGACACAGACACACACACACACACACACACACCACACAAACATGCACACACTAGTTCTGGCAGGAACTTGCATAGGCGGAGGTTCTTCCAGTTCTCTCTTGTTTATCACAAGCTGCTGGTCCAGGACAGAAAGTTCTCAGCGAGGGCACTGAGGAGACGCCTGTAGCTCTTTTCCATTGCCTTTCTCAGTTCCATGTACTTTCCCCTACCCCCACCCCCAATGCCCAGCCTCCCAGTGGCTCAGAGAACATGGTAGCATAGAAACAGAGCCTAAACAGCAAACTCCCATCATATAAACTGGTCTCTATGAGGTGGGCCTGTGTGTTATGACACCGCAGAGGGCAGGAACGGAAAAAGACGGAAACTTAAGAGTGGTTCCTAAACCAGGCTCCAATCAGAGAGACCAGCTAAGGCCCCCTTCCAATGGCGGCTCTGGCTGCTGGTGGTGGGAGGAAAGCTGCCTGCCACACCACAGTCATGGACTCTGTGACTTCAACAAGCAACACCAGACCCTAAGGAAATGGGGAAGGAATTTCTCCAGAGCAGGCCAAGAAATGGAGGCTACCAGTGAGACGAACCTCTCATCATCTCGGATGGGCCCAAAGGAGTCACTAAAATGTGTCTCAAATCTCCAATAGCTCAGAGCCCAGAAAGCATTAGCTACCTACCTGATCAACTATCTGGCCAGCCTGGACTCTCTCCTTCCTGCAGTTCAAATTGCATTCACTTCCCCACAGCCAGGATGCTTTGGTTGGGACCCCTGTGTGTTTAGGGTCAGGTAGTCTCTGTTACTGCTCCTGATACCAAGACTGCTCTTGGTACCAGAGTAACCGAGCCGGGACAAGTCATGGCATTTGGGAGATTTTTATGACTGCAGCGCCTCCATTAGGATAAGCTAGGGTGTGCTGCAATAAGGAACAGAACTTTCCACCACTTGGAGCACTCTGTGTGAAGACAAAGAAGCAGGGGCCTCTGTGCTCCCTCTGGCTCTGCAACTTGTTGTCCAGTGGTCTCCATTTCTTCCTGCTCCTGAAGCTGATGAACACACGTGCAAGAGCCACCGAGCCCCTCTTGCCTGGAACAGCACAGGAATTCCAGCAAACTGCCATCCAGCCTTGAGATCCTCCCTCCAGCCATCTATTGGGTGTTAACCAAGACCCAGTCAAGCCAGGTACGATCCAACCCCAAGGGTAGAGGAACAAGCGGAGCCGCTAAGCTCCTATCAGACTGGCTAGTGATTCCCACATACCCAGTTCCCCCATCACGACGGAAAGATCACTGTCCACTTTGAGCCACAGCACCACTTGTGGTTTTCTGGTGGTTAATTGGAGATAAAGTCTCTAGGACTTAACTGCCTGGGCTAGCTTTGAACTGCAATCCTCCGATCTCAGCCTCCTGAGCAGCTAGGACTACAGGCGTGAGCCACCGGTGCCTGGCGGTCTTTTCCAAACTCATAAAGCACAGGGCTGACACAAGCGCTCCCTGACTGGCTGTCCCTCCCAGACTGTGGGAAGGATACTGTTTGATCTCGTGAAGACGTACTGAGCACCTATGGTTTGATGTGGCCCTGTTGGGCTGAGTCTGTGGGGCTCTGGGAAAAAGGGTGCAGATTTGGTGAAGGCTGCAGGACACAGAGCAGGACTGTGGTGCTGGATTATTAACGCCTTGCCTCCGGCCCCAGGGCTGCTATCACCCCTTGCCACAAGCCAGTGACCTTAGAACATCAGGAACACACTGTCCTCTGCTTGTAAGGACGGAAGGGAGGGAGGCTCCTGCCCCCCTCTGCCAGTGCCCGGCTGTTCTTGGGCAGGGGAAGTCCCCCCTCCATCCCCCTCCTCATCCCACCCTCCTCCCTGAGCCCTCCCTTTGGAAAAGGGTGCTACTCATTGGACTTAGGGCCCACCCCTCCCTCACCCAGGACGCCCTTTCGTGCAGGTCTTCCTTTCATACGGTCTGTGCCTCTGTTTCCCCTTCTGCGAACAATACCTTCCTGATCCCTGGGCCCAGCCTGCCAGGATCATAGGCCCCACCTGGCTTAGGGCAAGGGAACCCAGCCTGTTTCCCTGACAGCTCCTATGCGGGGATTGTCCCAGGGCCGTCTCTGGGGACTTTGGAGAGGGGTGGGAGCCATGGGGAGGGAGTCCAGGTGGGATTTTGACCCTTTCTTTACCCCCCCTTCCACCCCCATCAAGCCTCATCTCCCAGCCAAGGCCAAGGCCCAGGCCTGGGTTAAAGCTGGGGCCACAGCGCCCCCTGGCGGTCTCCACGAGTTCGCACCACAGCTCCCTTGCGCTCAAGCAGCCGAGCGCGGCGGAGGTGGCTGTAAATGAATTTAGCATCAGCACAGTTATTTAAATTGTTTTAATTAATCACAGATTGAGCAGTAAATGAACCACTAAGTGGAGAGAGAGAGCGGAGCGAGCGGAAGAGAGAGAGGTGAGGGAGGAAGGCAGAGCCTAAATGATTGCTCCAGGCACAGGCAACTCCACCAGACAGGGAAAGGGGGCTGCAAGGGGCAGGGGCTGCAGGGGGATAGGACGGGGGGGGGGGGGCTTCGAGGGAGAAGGGGCTGCAGGTAACTGGCTGAGGCGCTTCTGGCCTCCTGGCTCTCGCCTTGCCCCACCATCCCACCCCACCCCAGAACTGGTATCCAGACAGACAGGTGTGAGCATTGGCTTAAAGGGGTATCCATGAATGGGGAATAAACTTGGAAGGAAATTAACGCCCTGGGTGCTTCTCTACAGATTTGCGTGCATTCTTGTATTAAAACCCACTGCTGACGCACCAAGAATCCTTCCCTCCGAGCCAAACGCTGCACCTGGCTTTGCCCTGTGCAGAATGGAAAGGGGTTGTGTACCACGGGTGGATGGGCTTTCTTTTCTCCTGACTACGGGGTTTCCATGCCTCTGGGTGTGGCTTTGTGGTCTGTGAAGCAGGTTTATCCCTTCACTGTCCCACGACATCCAGGAAACTGTAGCCTGAAGGTCTGCTTTTTTGTTGTGTGGTGGTTATGGGGCTTGAACTCTGGGCCTGGGCACTGTTCCTGAGCTCTTCAGCTCAAGGCTAGCGCTCTATCACTGGAGCCACAGCACCATTCAACCAGAGCACCACTTCTGGCTTTTTTGTTTCTGTGTATGTGGTCCTGAGGAATAGAACCCAGGGCTTCATGCATGCAAGGCAAGCACTCTACCACTAAGCCACATTCCCAGCCCTGAAGGCCTGCTTTTTTATAGCCCACAAGCTGAGAATATTTTTCCATGTTCCTAAACTGTTGCACAAAAAAAAAAACAAAAGGAGAATAATATTTCCTGGCACGTGAAAAAAAATATGGAACCCAAATTCCCTAAATAAAACATTACTGGATCATAGCCACGCTCCAGTATGCTTTGTCTATGGCTGCTGGGGGGTGGGGTCCCCCCACAGGGCTCAAAAAGCAAAGGCCTGAAGAGTCCTGGTTTCAGGCCAACCTTGGCAAGATGTTTAGGAGACCCCCCTCTCTCAACCAACAACAACAGGAAAATGGGGTCATGGTGGTGTGCCCTCCTAGGTAGGACACATAGCTGGGAGAATCTCAGTCCAGACTGGCCATAACAGCCAGACCTGTTCAAACGATACAAGCACAAAGGATTTGGGGACATGGCTCAAATGGCAGAACACCTGCCTTGGGTCCAGTTGGGAGAGATCAAGCGAGAGGAAGTTTAACCAGGAATCATTAGCTAGCTGGTGGCTAGGGACTAACTTCAAAACAGCATAAAGAGAACAACAACCACCAAAAAAAGAAATCACAGGTGTAAAGAGCAGACCCTGCCAGCAGGACGGGGGCAGGGCAGCCGAGGAGCATGTACACAAGCCCCTCACCCCACTCAAAGATGGAGGTTGAGACCTCCTTGGACAGGGTGCAAGCTGAGCCCTACGGGCGGTGGTCAGGTTAACTCAGGTGCCGCTGCCATTCCTGTTGCTATAACAAAACAGTACCGTCTGCTGCAGATGATGCTTGCAATGCTCGGTCCTCTCATGGTGGAAGGGAGGAAGGACAAAGGGTTCTAGAGAGTCCCCACCGCTGGCCCTTTGACAGGATTCATCCATGTGGGCTCTGCCCGTGTGACCCAACTACCCCCTTCCTATTAAGTTTCCCTATGTGATTGTTGGGTCAGGAAACCCAACAGGCAAGGAGTGGACACAAGCTGGCTTCCCCCAGGAGCCTGGCCAGGGCCTCTGACACACCACGGACTGGGACCTATTCACTGGGTGGTGTGCAAGCCAACCCCAGGAAAGAGCAGGCACAAGCAGGGCATCCAAGAAGAGCCTTTCCTCTGTCGCCCTCTGCTGGCTAGTCCAGGAACTGCATCCACTTGTAAGGAACACTTGGGTCTGGTGCAGAGAAGGGAAAGGACCGGTTAGGAGCTAACTGAAGAGCAATCCACCGGTGGCCAGCTCCCTTCATGACCAGCAAAAGCAGGAGTTTTCCCCAACATAACAATCAGTGCCCTCTGCAGCTCAGCCCCTCCTACCTCTTCAGCGCCATCTCCCCATACCAGGACGGACAGACAGACGTTGCACTCCCTGGAAAACCTGGCCCTTCCTTCTGCTCATCTTCTGCAGCATCTAAAGGCAGAGCTTAGACATCCACCAGTCTCAGTGCACAGCCATTCCTGTATGGATCATGTTTAGTCTTAATCCCTGCTCAGGAAGGACTAATAGCTCCATTTCACACACAAGGGATCTGAGGCTCAGGACCAGTACAGGGGAGCTGAATTCAAGTGTGTTCTCTCTCCCCGCCTTCCCATCTGGGGGCCATCCTCTGTGATAGCACCCAGTGCCCACCCATCCCAGCCAAAGCCACCTCAGGGAGCGCCTTACCTGGACTCTTGACTGAGACGGGTCCCTCTTGAACTCTGCCTTCCGGCTCCAGGATTCCTGGACCCCCATCCCCCCACCACCAGTGACAGTGCCAGGAATGCTGTTTCAGTATTATTAGAGATGTTCAGAGTTGTTTAAAAGACAGATTTTCGAATCATTTACATGTTAAGGCATCCCCTAAGAGTTGTACGCGGACTCTTTTTTTAAGAACTCAAAGTCAGTATTTCTGATCCTATCCCACCTTTGCTTGAGAGTCCCCCGGGCATTTCTCAAGTGGAGGGGGGATGGGCAGAGCCAACTCACATGGGCCAGATCTGGACAGGAGGCACCTGACCCCAGGCACCAGGGGGAGGAGGGGTCTCCAGGCCTGTGCAGGCTGACATGGCACATGTGGCCCATTTCAAATGAGCCAAAGCCACAACCCACATCACAGCCTTCCAGGACCCAGGCCAGAAGGAGGCCATCCAGGCCTGGGAAAGGCAGAGCATGCGTGGTGGGTGGGCAGATGCTCCTCCATTTATTTCCTGTTAGCCTCGTTATGCCATACACTGTGCGTAATTGGTACATGAATCAGGAAACACTCTCGCTCCTCTGCAAACCTCGCTCTGTCCCTAGTGTTTCTCCTCCATCTGGCCAACCTGACATTTCTGAGGCCGGCAGAGAAGGTACTAAACCGCAGTCCCTAAATTGGAGAGTGACTGCATCTTCAGGCATCGGTAGATGGCAGCGATCAAATCAACAGGAGGCCATCCTCCTCCGCCATTCCTAAAGACCAAGTCTTTCCCAAAATAAGAAACCGGATGTCCCAACTGGTGACCCCGAACACAGACAAGGCTTACTCCGGATTCCCTCAGGTCACCTCACTTCCTCAGTCCCAGTGCCCATGGAAGCACAAAAGACTCCAACGAGAAAAAGTAATCCTGAGGGAAAAAAAGAGCAACGCTGGAGGCATCAAAATATTGGACTTCAAATTACGCCACAGAGTCATAGTAACAAAAACAGCCTGGTGTGGTTGTCAACATAGACACAAAAACCAGTGGAGCAGCATAGAAGACTCAGAAACAAACCCACACATCTACAGTCACCAGATCTTTATCAAAGGAGTCAAAAGCATACGCTGAAGAACGGACAACCTCTTCAGCAAATGGTGCCACGAATCTGGCTATACAAAAGATTGAAACTTGACCCCTAGCTCTCACCCCATATAAAATTCAACTCCAAGTGGATCAAAGATCTTAATGAAAGGCCTGCAACTTCAAAACTGCTGCAAGAAAACATAAAGAAGACTCTGGAAGATATAGGCATACCTAATCATTTTCTCAGTAAGACTCCAACTGCCCAGGAAATAAAAGCATGAACTGACACAATCTAAAAGTTCCTGCACAGCAAACGAAACAATTACCGAAATCAAGAGACAACCTTCAGAATGGGAGGCCATCTTTGCCAGCTCCTAAATGGGTAAAGGATTCATATCTAGAATATACAAAAAAAGCTCAAAAAAATTAAACAGCAAAAGAACAAGTAACCCAATTAATAAATGGGCTAACAAACTGAGCCCAATTTTCAGAAAAGGAAACACAAATGGCTTAATAGATACATGAAGAAACATTCAACATCCTTAACCATGAAACAAATCAAAACCACAATGATATATATATATATATATATATATATATATATATATATTGCCAGTCTTGGGGCTTGAACTCAGGGCCTGGACACTGTCCCTGAGCTTTCTTTGCTCAAGACTAGTGCTCTACCACTTTGAGCCACCGCACCACTTCCAGCTTTTTCTATGTATGTGGTACTGAGGAATCGAACCCAGGGCTCTATGCATGCAAGGCAAGCACTCTACCACTGAACCACATTCCCAGCCCCACACTGAGATTTTCATCTCTTCCCAGTCAAAAAGGCATTTGTCAAGTTAACAAAAGAAAATAAACACTGGCAAGGATGCAAGAAAAAAGGAACTCTTTACACCCTGCTGTGAGAATATAAGTTACTGCAAACACTATTGAAATCAGTATGGAGGATCCTCAAAAGAACTGAAACCAGACTTAGCTATGGACTACGACGCCTTCATGCCAGTCTTGGTGACAGAGCCAATGGAATGTCAATCACAACATCCAAGAGAGGCACCTGCCTCCTTATGTTCACTGTAGCTCTGATCACAATAGCCAAAGCTATGGAATCAGCCACTAGTGAATGGAAAAAAATGTAGATGTGTGCACATACACACACACACACACACACACACACACACATACACATACACACTGTGGAATCATGAAATACCACTCAGCCATAAAAAATGAAAGTATGTCATTTGCTGGGATAAGAGAAGTGGAGATGGATGTAGGCCAAGTTCAAAAAACCAAACATCAAATGTTTTCACTCATTTGTGAAGTATAGACTGAAAATGGAGGTGATGATGATGATGATGATGATGACACATACATTGAAAAGGGGGATGAGTGGGAGGAGAAAGGTAAAGGAAGGGATTCTGAGGGGTGAACAGAATCGAAGGATGATACATACATATACCTAAAGAAAGCATCATGAAATCACCAAATAATGATTAGAAAGAAGGAGGGGAGGCAGGAGGAGAGGAAGTGGCATATAATAGAGACAAATTTAACTTTAAGAAGCCTTGTTTGAGAAACCCACGTGTACTAATTCCAATTGATCTCTGGATGCCTCGGCCACGTGACTCCCCTCCTCACGCCTGTAACATGGGTACCATATTATCTGGCCTCTCCTAGAGTCTGCTTACCTAGCCCAGGAAGTCCAGCCAGGGCTGGTGGGCTAACTTGATGCCTCCCTCTCTTTCCCATCCACCTTAGCCCAGCCTGCCACATCCAACTGTCATGGCTGACTTCCCATCAAGTCAGAAAGCAAACTCAAACTGTACTGTGAGCTCTTCACTCTCACACACCACTACGAATTTACTTCTCCCTAGAGCAGTTCTCGTGTGAATTCTTCTTCCCTGGCCACACGTAACAATCCCTCTGCATGATCTAACACCAGGCACTCCGAGGCCTGCGAGGTTATTGTGTCAGTCACGGATCCATCCATCTGGGACATTGACGCCCCAGAATACCATGCGCCTGAAATGCAGATTCATTTCCCTTGGGAACACACACACCACGGAGAATGCAGGAGTTCTGAGACAGAGCAAAGCAATTTAAAGCATGGCTCAAATCACACACAGAGACTTTGTCACAGAAAGCTGGCTGTAGCACACTTCACCTCAGATGCACAGTCACAAGCAAGTTACTTGATTTCTCTCTACCTCCATTTCCCTACAACATACACATCATAATATCACCGACTAGATGCAGTAAAGCTAAATCCATGAATGTCCAGGCAGAACCTGGCATATAGTAAGTCAAAAAAAAAGACTGGTTGATCACACCTACAATGCTACCTATTCAGGAAGCTGAGATCTGAGGGTTGTGGTTCAAAGCCAGCTGGGGCAGAAAAGTCCCTGAGAGATTCATCTCCAATTAATCACACACACACACACACACACACAAAAAAAAAAAAAAAAAAAAACAGAAGTTAAGCTGTGGCTCAAGTGGCTCAAGGTGGTAGAGCACTAGCCTTGAGCAAAAAAAGCTCAGTATAGTGCCCAGGCACTGAGTTCAAACCCCAGGACCAACTACAACACCACCACCAACAAAAAAGCTACTTATTAGTTGCTATGCAGAAGGATTTGACCCTTAACAATTAACAAAGAGAAAAATCAATGAGGATAATGAGTAAGTACCTCCACCTGGGAATCATTTAAATATCAAAGTTCTAAGAGAGGCCCTTAGGAAAACTTGTGAAGCTCTCAAGCATTTTTAGAAGAAAAAAATAATGACCCTCTTCCAACTGGACTAGGTGAAAACCTCATCAGAAGTGAAGCTTTTCTTAACAAAGCTTTATGCCATCATGTCAGAAAAATCCCCCCCCCAAAGGAAAAATGTGATTCATTCTTTGTTCACTCAAAAAAAAAAAAATTAGGAGAGAGTTTAAATTGTAGCAGAATCGTGTTAAACATAAGATGCAATTCTCTTCCTTTCATTACAGTGTGGGCTGCCCCGGGGTGGGCCTGGTTCAACAGGAGGGAGACACAGGCAGACAGACGGAGCTGATATTCACGTGGGCAATTCGTAGTTTGTGGCTGGAAAGGTAGCCCAGGCCAAGGGGAAAACAAAACACAAAGCAAGACCTTCAACTTTCTTTATTTGGATGAAGAAATATTCATTGGGATTGATATGTGTTGGCAGCACCAGACCCTGTGTTTGCAATGCAAGGGCAAATAAACCTCCCAAGCACGCTGGCCCGCTGGACGGGTAAATTCAAAGGGGCCCAGAGACAAGCTTCAAGCCATAGGCGTGCTGAATGAGGGAGATAGCATTGCAGAAGAGGACAGACCTACAGGTAAAGAACAAAGGAGGACTAGGGTGACAGCAGCAAGGTGACAAAAGGGGGGAGCAGGGGCCTGCTTGAAAATGTAGCACTTGAGAAGACCGGAAGGAATGAGCCTTGAGACTGTGTAGGGAAAAGCATTCTGGACAGAAGGAATAGCAAATGCAAAGGCTCACATATGTCTCACATGTTCCAAGGTACAGCCAGCCAGCGGGGTGGGGGTGGGGGGCTGTGTAGTGGGAACTGAGTCAGAGTCCAAGTCTGTAGACCATTGGCTCTGACTTGGATTCATGGCAGGTGGGGTGGGCCCTTTTGCAGAACAGCCGAAGAGGGAGGACTGAAAAGGAAGTGGGGGAAGCAGGGGACTGCAGATAGTGGCCCAGATGGGACAGAAGTCACTCACCCCAGCAGCGGTAAGGTGCTGTGTCAGGGGATGGTCTGATCAGCAGCATTTGCTGGTATAGTGTGAGGAGAGTAGGAGTAGGGGATCAAGCATGGAGTTTGGTATGGACCAATCAGAGCCCAGATGGGATTTGATGTGGACCAATCAGAGCCCAGACTCAATGCCCAGGTCAGTTCCAGGATTGGAGTGGGTATGTGGCACTTCTTATAAAGAGCCTGTGACACAGGGGCCATTGGTCCCTCTAAAGGGATGAGGGAACTTGAACCTGAGAAGTCACCAAACAAGATGGATGCAGCCAGCCAGGGGTTGGACTAGGAGCTGAGACTGGGATTGTCCTGCCTCCTACACAGGCCATGCCCTGGGTTGCACCCTTGGCAGGCAGGTCATCTCCCCTTTGGATGTCTGCTGTGTGGGACTGGGAGAGATGGTCCCAGGGTCATCAGGCTCTGGAATGTTCTATACTAGGAAACCCACAGAGGGATCCAGCTGCGGCCATTGTGGCTCCACCTCACAGCTGACCCTGTGGCCTGGGGGAAATTGTTTCTGCTCCCTTCACAGTTTGAACTTCTTTCCTCAAAAAAAATCGCGGGGTGAATACTGGTATTTCTAGAAAGTTCCAGCAGTCCTTATTAAGTAAAGAATTGGAGTCTCATCTTTTTAAGAATCCTCCCAGAGAAACCCTGCAAAGCTGTTCTTGGTCCACTCTGAGACCCAGGTTCTATCACTAACCCATTTTACCAAAGCGGAGACAGAAGCACACAGGGCAAACACAACTGACCCACCCTTCCCTGCTCCTCTCCTCTTTGACGTGTTAGCTTTGGGTAAGTTGCTGAACTTCTCTGATTTCAGGCTAGTTATTCTCCCGCTAGTCTGCCCAGGTTTCTAAGTCTGGACAACGGATATTTCTAGCATTTGTGAATACTCAAAAACAGACAAGGTTTTATAGAATCTTTAAATCATCTTCTTCCGTACTGTTTATACCATGATGGACTTGCCCAAAGAGGTAAGGTGACTCATTAAACATTCATCAAAGGAGGAGGGAAGCTCTACAAGAAGGAAAGAATGAATGAATGAGAGAATGAATGAATGGGTGCATGAATGAATGAGCAAATGAAGGAGTGATTGAGCAAATGAGCGAGAAGTGGATGAAGAAGAGAAGGAGAGAAGGAGGGAATGAACACACCCATCCCCTCAGGGAAAGCTCTGGAAGGCAGAAGGGGCCCTAAGGTGTGAAGTTACCTTTAAGACCTACGCTTGAGAATGGAAGCCTCTAGGTACAGAAGCAGCTGTGTCCAGGACGCCCTAACCACTGCACAGCTAGGCGGACATCTCCCTTCACTCCCAGAGCCATTTGCATCTCAGTGGATGGTGACACCGAGGGAAATGTCAATTGATTGTAATTGGTCCATAAATGGACCCCGTGGCACACGTTATCTGTCTAAGCCCCCAGGGATGCTTTATAATATTCCTAATTTACGGGCTCATTTGAGAAGTCATCATGGACAACAAACCTAATAAATCGCGGGTTAAAAGGACTCCAGACAGCAGCGCATGGGGCCCTGCACCGTGGGGGGGCAGCTGCTGAACTTCAGAGACAACCATAGCAACTGTCACCAGGGAGACGGCTGCAAAAGGGAGTCTGGAGTCAGCGGCGATGGTGACAGCTGGACACTGATGGCCAACAAGCACAGCTTCCCCTCCCCCACTCCCGTCCCCCTGGCTGGGGACGGGAGGAACCTCGCCATGCCCTGCTCTGCCTGGTTTCAGCCTCAGGAGACAAGCCTGGGCAGCAGCCATGCCCAGCCCGGGTCACACACACAGAAGGATGAAGGCGTCGAAGGCAGAGGTACCCACAGTGTAGAGCATGCTCCTACCCACTGCCCTGTCCAGCACCAGGTCCAAGGCACCCTTCCCACGGAGGTGAAAACGGAGACCCAGTGATCTACATGCCTGAACAAGCCGACAAGCAAGGTGGGCGGAGGATCCTAGCCTTAGCATCTCCCCTGAGCATGTGTTCTGGCCCTCCTGCTCTCCATCAGGTGGGCGCCTGCCCCTCACCTCCTTGGTCCGGACAGCGTGCGCTACCCACCACGGTGCACACTGGAACCCCACGGGCGCTCACCGCTCCATGAACAGGCAGAGGATTTGAGTGGCTCAGTGATTCACTCCACGTGGCAAAGCGTCTCTGTATTCCCATGCAATCGATCACACAAAACACACACACACACACACACACACACACACACACACCTCCAGGGCATGGTCTCCGCCCTCGGAGCCACAGCCACCAAAGTCCATGTTCTCCCATTGTCCCATAGCCCAGAACCTGACCCCAAGGATGGGGAGGAAGTGTTTCCCACACTGACCCTTTGAGGGCTTCCTTTAAAAAAAAAAAATGTCAGCCATGGGGCTTGAACTCAGGGCCCTGGTGCTGCTCCTGAGCTTTTCTGCTCAAGGCTAGTGCACTACCACTTTGAGCCACAGCACCACTTCCGGTTTTCTGCTGGCTAATTGGAGATAAGAGTCTTGCAGACTTCCCTGCCCAGGCTGGCTCTGAACCGTGATTCTCAGATCGCAGCCTCCTGAGTAGCTGTAGGTGTGAGCCACCAGTTCCAGGCTCCTTTTGAGGGCTTTCTTGGGTGGCCATGAGTCTAGCCCTTCCATCTGAACCCATCCTCCACTACTAGCTGGTTCAGGGGCTTGTTATTGCCTTTTTACTGACCAGAAGGAACACACACACACACACACACACACACACACACACACACACACACACACAGAGTTTTGTCTTTGCCTGGGCCCGGGTTCCTCAGGCTCAACCACTCCCGTTTAGAAAGCCGTTCATGGAAAGCCCTGTGTCCCCCTTGTGTCCCACTCACATGGGCCTGAGCCAGGAGCCTGTTGCTTCCCCAACAGCTAAGCAGTTATTCTGAAACCCTGGTGCCTATTCCAGGGTCTCACAGGAAGCCACAGGCCGGGCCGTCAGGAGACCTGCTCCTGTCCCCGCCCTCATTAGCCGTTCTGGGTGCTAAGCGAATGCTTGAATTCCATATGCGGTGTGTATTTGTAGCTCTGCTCATCCTGAAAAAGGCTGGAGATGTTGATACAAACACATACAACCCAGTACTTTTTTTTTTTTTAAAGGAAGGACTCTACAAGACATGGTGATGTGGAAAACAGAAGGCAGCAGACAGTAAGACAAAGTCCAGCACATTCTAAGATCAGAGAAACCAGATTTTTTTTTCATGCTTCACTTCCTGGTAGCCACAGGAGGAGAGAGACAGAAACACAGCCACTTGCAAGGGCTCAGTACAACCATGATGTTGAATGACAGAACATGGCTAGCTGACAGAACATGGCTTTTCCTGCTCGGTGGTCTGAGGAGAATTGAACTGTGAGTTGTCACAGAAGAAGCATCTCGAGAGCCTTAGCAAGGCCCACTCCCTTCCCACCGGGGCTTTGGGGAGCCCATTTTCTCTCCAGCTCTTTAAAGATGCCATGTGGACACCGTCCTTGGAAGTGCTTGCTGCAGTAAGAACTGGCCTGTGCCACAGACATTCCACTACACCCGTGGAGGGAAGATCCCAGTGCCCTGGCAATTAACCAAGCCACCAACCTCAGCCAAAGAGAAGCCAAAGGCACCTGTGGGAATTCCCGTGCATATGTCTGCAGGAATGCCTTTAGAAAATGCCTGTGTAATCATGCCCATGAGAATATCTTAGGGATATCTGTGAGGATGTTGATGAGAATACTTGTGGGTGTTCCTACAAGGGTATTTGTTTTCTTTTTTTCTTTTTTTTGGCCAGTCCTGGGCCTTGGACTCAGGGCCTGAGCACCGTCCCTGGCTTCTTCCAGCTCAAGGCTAGCACTCTGCCACTTGAGCCACAGTGCCGCTTCTGGCCATTTTCTGCATATGTGGTGCTGGGGAATCGAACCTAGGGCCTCGTGTATCCGAGGCAGGCACTCTTGCCACTAGGCTATATCCCCAGCCCCCTACAAGGGTATTTGTGAGAAATCTGTGCCAATGCCTGCAAGAAGACAGACCTGAGGAGAGCTCTGTGGGAATGTCTATGAAACACCTTGGGGAATAGCCAGTAAGAATCTGTGGAGACGTGGCCTTGACAATGCCTGTGGGAATGTATGGGGGAACATCTGTGGAGTGTACACATTCCTTTCTAGTAGGACTGTCCGGGAATCCATGGGGGAATGTCCGTGGGAATATCTGTTGGAATATGTGCGGGACCAAGTATGGGATATGTATGAGGATATCCATAATCACGTCTAGGGGAATCTGTGTGGGATATTGGATTACCTGGTGAAAGCCTGTGTGAATATCTCTGGAAATCTGTTGTTCTTGGGAAATTTACTAAGGATGGGATCCCTACACCAAGAAACCATGCGATCGTTTGTCAAGCTAAGCCTTAAAATGTTTAGCTCCATGGTTTTTGAAGAACATTTAACTGATCTCCCAAGAAAGATTTGAAAAAACACCCCGCCCATGAGACACCTGAAGTTCTAGATTTAGCTTATAAACTTAGGTAAGTAATACATTAGTTAGTATACAAGTGCACACAAATGGATTAACTGAAATAGGGCACATTCAATAGGGAATACTCCAAATAATATAATTCCTTAGAATGGGAAAAGTCAAAGTTCAGAAAAATGGACACCAAGAAGTGGGTGGTCACCAGGGGTGGGGTGGGGTGAAGAGGAAAGGAGTAGACAAATGAAAAGGGAGAAGGATGCAGTCCAAGAATTCAATGTATGTCCTACTGAACTAAGATGAGGGAAGGGGTGGGGAGGGGAGGGATGGGTGAGAATGTTGAAAGAGGTGACACTGATTGCCATATACTGTATTCATAAACTGCTTTGTTAAATAGCAGCTCCTTTGTACAACTACTTTAAGGTATTGTTTTCAAAGGGGGAGACGACTGGTAAAGTTAAGCAAATACAGCTCTGGTGAATCGCTCCATGTCTTAGTAGGAAAATGTAGAACTAAGTGACTAAATGAGAGGTTTGATTCAAGGTTGAATAAGAGCCAACTTCGTGTTAATGGACATTTGCCAAAAATGACAAAGTGGCTTGGAATAGTTCATCCTGGACCATTAAAAAAAATGAACCCAGTAATGGGGCCATTCCCAACTCATGACAATAAGACCATGTCATCTGCCTAGAGAAGATTTCTAACCTCCTGTTCTCCGTAGCAAGGGCATTTACCCTGCTCATCCAAAAATCAAGTCATCAAATACCCATTAAGACAGCAGAGACTAAAGCACACTGCCCTTATGCTGTGGTTGGCATTGTTACTTGGTTCTTTGGGACAATAATCTGTCTTTTATAAAATTATTATCTTTAAGTGGTTATACAAAGGAGTTGCCATTTAACAAAGCAGTTTAGGAATACAATATATCTTGATCAATCTCTCCCCTTCCAGCATTCTCATCCATCTCTCCTTTACCCACCCCTTCTCTCACTCTCAATTTTTTTTTTTTGCCAGTACTGGGGCTTGAACTCAGGGCTTAGGCACTGTCCCTGAGCTTCTTTTGCTCAAGGCTAGCACTCTACCACCTGAGCCACGGTGCCACTTCCAGCTTTTTCTGTGTATGTGGTACTGAAGAATCAAACCCAGGGCTTCATGCATGCCAGGAAAGCACTCTACCACTAAGCCACATTCCCAGCCCCACGCTTCTTAATTTTGTAGGATAGATATTGGATTCTTGATGGCATTCTTCCCCTCTTGTCTTCTTCATGTGTCCATCCCATTCCCCTTGGCCCCACTCATCCCTTTCTAGTGGCTGCTGGGATACTACTTCTACCCAGCCTGGCCTCATGCTATGTGCCCGTGCTCATTCTGTCTAAATACCTGTGGCTGGGTGGGGATTAATATCAAGCGCCTGTCGTTTAGCCCATAATTGCTTTCTCTCCACGTAATTAGTTTCTCTCCATTGAGTCAAAGGCCAAACTCAGTCATGGCTGTTATAATTCTTCTACTGTTCCTGACAGATTTTTGCACGAGTGATATGTCTAAAAGGCTCAATAGTATGGAATAAATGCGCTGGAAACCTAGGGGTTCCTCAAACAAAACATCACGCTGAGGAGCTCGGACTTACAATTTTAAAGGGAAAAATTGTCGGTGGGGTAGTTAGAAAGTCAAGTAAACCAAGAGAACAGAGCATGGGCCTTTTCACAAAGTGAGATCATCTACTCTGGGTCCATCCACATAGGATCACATAGAGAGAATCATGGGAGTATAAAATCTGGCTGCTGACCACATGAATTGTGGTGAATCCAAGATGACAACTGTAAACTACACATCAGAGCTCAAGCAAAGCGAAAAGAGAATGCAAAACCATCTCCTTCATAATCTTATCTTGATTGCATGTTTAAAATGGTCATATCAGAACCAGGCGCTGGTTGCTCATGCCTGTAATCTTAGCGTCTCAATGACAGCCCAGGCAGGAAAGTCCATGAGACACTTATCTCCAATTAATCAACAGAAAACCAGAAGTAGCACTGAGGTCCAAGTGGTAGAACACTAGCCTTGAACAAAAGAGTTCCGAGACAGTGCCCAGGCCCAAAGTCCAAGTCCCACAACCAACAACAACAAAAAAAAGTGATATGTGGATATTTTGTGTGACTAGAATATATCACTCAGTGTCTCAAGTCTATTGTGTGTGGCTATTACAAAATCCCCAAAGCTTGGCTTCATGTACAAAGCACGCGATTCAGCTCACAGAGTCGGAGGCAGAGCATCCAAGATTGAGCATCTCTTGAGCTTCTGGTGAGGGCTACCTCATAACATGGCAGACAGTACCACATGGTAGGAGCACGAAAAGGTGTGGGGAGGGAGGGGGGAAGGGAGAAAGCGAGAGAGAGACATGCCACATGGCCAGAGAGGATTCAAGAGAGAAAGATGAGAAAGATGAGCTCAGTTTATAACAACCTGTTCTCATGGGAGGCAAGCGTCACTCCCTTCTAAGGGTGGTACCCCAATGGCCTAATCACCTCCCACCAGGCCCTACCTCAAATAGTTCACCACCATAAAGATTCCTCTTCAAATCATAACAGTAGGGACCAAGTCCCCCAGGACATAAGCCTTTGGTGACAAACCATGGTCAAACCACAGAACCCAAATGAAAGACACCATTTCTGGGGGTGGGGGTGGGGAGTAGAGGTTGGTTAGTTGTTATTCCTTTGTTTGCATTTTTAGTGTAACTACTAGAGAATTAGGAATCGTTGTGTGTACACTGCAGCAGTCGCTCCAAGATAGCCTGAACCAATGTAGTTTCCCCCCTGACCCTCCTCCCACACCATATCAGCCCTGGCTTCCGTGAACAATAGCAGGTCCGAGGTAATGGAGTGTGTGAATTTTATGCCTCAGCTTGACTGAGATTCCTGCCAGTGCTGTAATCCTAGCTACTCAGGGAGGCTGACATCTGAGGATCACAGTTCAAAGCCAGCCTAGGCAGAAAAGTCCCTGAGAGACTCCTATCATTAACTACCAAGAAAACCAGAAGTGGTGCTCTGGCTTAAAGCGGTAGAGCACTAACCTCGAGCAAAAGAGCTCAGGGACAGCGCCCAGGCCCTAAGTTCAAGACCCACGACTGACACACAAAGAAAAAAGCCCAGCTTCCAACTCCAGCACTGAAAAATAAATAAAAGTATGTGAAGCAATATATATGTTAATTAGCTCAATTTAACCACTCTGCAAGGTATGTATATTTTTCACCATCCTACTGTGCTCCATAGATACATACAATTTTAACTTAACTTAAAGTAAACCTTGAAAAATATAATGAGCCAACAACCTTGAGGACCGCAGAGCAAATAAAAGGCAGTGGGGCTTTTTCCTTGACCTTGGATACAACAGCCTACCTCTGCCCCAGTTTAAGCCTCCGGAAGGTGGAAATCAGATCGCACACAGAGCTCAGGCCCAGAGTTCCTCCACTGATGTGGCTGGGACCCCAACACAAGGCCTGTCACTCATCTCCATCTTCTGGGGTCCCCCAAGCTTTCCGTGCCTGCAGCTCAGTAGGTAGTAGCACCGCTCACACGCACCTCAGCTGAGGCTCTCTATTGCCTAGGAGTAGTAAACTTTGAATCTGAAAAGCTAAAATGCCTTTCCTCCCCCGGTTCCTTTCTCATCCAATACCCAGCTTGACTTATTTGTATCATTATCTCTGTTAAAGTAGATTCACATGGAGACCAGACGTAAGGAATTCCAACAGACAAAGCCACTTAGTCTTCATCAGCGGCCTTCTTCTTGTTTGATTGACAAACATAGCAAAACTAACCTTGAGCCATTTCTTGTAAAAATTAAAATAAAAATGCCTGTATTAAAGAAAGACAAAACTTAAGCTCCCATGAAAGAAGCAATGAACACACTTATGATGTGAATAGGTAAAAGAAAGCAACTTGATCACTATAACCAATCAAAAATGATGATACAAACATGAAATATTACTGTATAATAGCATCCCCTAAAAGCCTGTCCCTTACGCCACTTCACCTAGACAGACACCCAGAACCACTTCCAGTTTGGAGCTGCCCAGTTCATGAATCTCTGTCTGCTCAAACTCTTCAAATCCAGTTGTGCATCTATTTATCTTTCAGTATCGTGAACGGAAGTTACCAGTTTATTATCTGCTTCTAATCGGTGTATTCCCTAGGCTAGCTGCTCCTCTGGGCAGGGCCCTTGTCAGTTTCCATGCAAGTGCCTCTCCTGAGTGGGCTTTACTGTCTGAAATTGGACTGTGGGTAGTTTAAAAGTATTTAGTGATGTAGCCAGAGATGCTGGAGGCTCACACCCATAACCCTAGCTACTCAGGAGGCTGAGATCTGAGGATAGCAATTCACAGCCAGCCTGGGTAGAAAAGTCTATGAGACTCTTATCTCCAATGAACAACCAGAAGCTAGAAGTAGAGTTGTGGCTCAAGTGGTAGAGTGCTAGCCTTGAGAAGAAACAAAAAAACAAAACAAAACAAAAAAACCACTAAGGGACCAATGCCCAGGCCCTGAGTTCAAGTCCTAGGACCAGCATTAAAGAAAAAACAGTATTTGGTGGGTGCATAAATGAGCAGATGGCTCAGTTCTACCTTTTTGGCATATTCTTCATAAGCACCTCTAACCATCTGACTCCCGTCAATAAATCAGCTATAGCACCTGCACTGTGCATAGTTTACATAGTCCCATGCCAAGTCACTGTTGCTGCTCTATTCATTCTTCACTACCCTATTTGAATCCTGCCTCTGACGGTCTCAAGAGTGCAACAGAAAGAGCTAGACATTGGAACTCAGCTCTGCCCATTGGAGCAAGTCACTTAAAAACCTCAGTTTAACTTTAACTACAAATAAGTATTCTACACTTAGAAAAATTTAGATATAGTTGTATTGTGTATGCTTGTAGTCGTGGAAATCTATTGCGCTGTCTTCAAATTACATTTCCATATAGACAAATATTACATTGAATTTTGATTCATTGCAGCTCAGTTTAAAATACAAATCACTCTGATCAAATACACTGCTAATATCTTCTTATCCATTGTGTCTGATCTTCAATGCAGAGAAATGATCAAAACTTCTGTAGTTCTACAGAAATAATAACAGCAATTAAATAAAAGGAAATTATTAAAAATGAATATTCAAAATTATTAACATGTTTTTTATCTCCACTTAGTAGCTTCCCATAAAATGGGCAAAGATACCTACTTTCACAGGGTCTGTGTGTTTGTGTTTTAGATTCAATCTGATAAGAGCTCGGGAACAAGTTTGTATGTGTTAGTGCCTCCTCCCTTACTGACTCCTTTTCTTCAAAGGTTTCATTTTTACACACACACACACACACACACACACACACACACACACACACACAGAGTCAACATGAGCTTCTCCCGAGAATGATGGCATTTATTGGGTTCCACACCTCCCTAGGGTTGGCACAGTGTAGATGCTCAGGAAATGCCTGTGGAATGAACACCTGCTTGAATGATAACAGGCCAGAAGTCAGAAGGTCAGGGCCATGGTTCACCTGGGAAAGAGAGCCAGGATCGGGGTCCCTGCTCAGGGACTAGGCTCACCCCCAAAGAGTCAAATAAGCAAAGGCAAACGCAAGATGCTGAAAACAGCTCATGCAACTCTGCAACTTCTCCATCTCTGCTATTCAGTCCTACAAAATGGGAGGGCTGGGTGGGAGTACCTCCAAGTGGAGGGACATGAGGTTTATAGTAAGGCTTGACCTAGAACTTTCTACTAGTCAGCTGTGTAGCCTCATACCCACCCCTCCACCCTTCTGGGCTCATCTCAATTATAAAACAGTAGTGATGGCCCTTGAGTGACATCATTAACCACCAATGGGAATTAAAGGGGGCAGTGAGGGCTCAGCTGCTGCAGAAGGCCCGGCATGTCAAAAGCACTCTTCACCTCTCTCTTCTCCACCTCTCTCTTCTTCACTTCTCTGTCTCTTCTGCTGCCTGGGCTCTTTCCACACTAGAAGCTCCTGTCCTTCTTGTCCACCCACTGCACAGATGAAAGAGATTCACTTTCTGCACAGCAAGTACTTTGGCTGCAGGTGGGAAATGGTTTGGAATGAAAGGCCCTACCTCCCATGTCAGACGGTGGCATGCGGAGCCGGCGAAGGCCGCTTGTTCCTCCTGCAAGGCCTCCTCTCTCAGAGAACCCGCTACCCCCAAGGGCCTCAGCAAGCAAAAGCAGGCTTGAGTCCCACCTTGCCCTAGCTCTCCCTGCTGAGGGAGAGGATACCAGCCTCTCCCCACCACCCTCTTCCACTCCCACCTCTATGGGGAAGTCTAGACTCCAACCCAAGTTCACATTCAGTCTCTACCAAGGCATCCATCTCTCGCTTTCCTATAAATTGGCTCCTTGATGGCATTTGGGGCATCCAGAAGCTCCCTTGGGAAGCTTGTGTGGGTCCAATCTGACATCCCATCCACTGACCCCGCCAGCCTGGGCCTCAGTTTCCCCACCTACACCACAAGGGCTGATATTTGCCAGAAGAAGATAAACACCCCTGAGAGAGATGTAACACTCCCCCATTGCACCCCGGCTCGCCTCCAGCCTCTACATGCCCCATAAATTTTCCTAGCTGCAGTCAACACATTTTATTGGACCTGGCCATCCTGGTCCCGCCTTTCCTTCTCTTTCAGCCTATTTCAACCTGGCCAATTCCCCAGCACCACACCTACCCCAAGCAGCCAATGTCCATCTTGAGATCCATGCTGCCTCCCGCCCCCTGTCTATCCCAACACCTGCACCCCGGGCCTCTGAGAGGGGAGAGATTTTCTCTTATCACCCGTTAACTACCCCCTTTCTCTTTGGTTACACAGTAATTTGGAGCAGAATTCCTGGTAGGACAGACCAATGACTGTCAGCTTCCAGCCTGCAGTTAATTGGACAGAGAGAAAGGTTTTCTTTCGTACTGTGTCAGAGACAGGTGAGGGGAAGGGCAAGCAGAAGAGAAGCAGAAAGACCTTGGAAGGAAATAAAAAGAGACCCTCAGGGAGGAGGAGAGAGAGAGAGCTTGACAAGTGACCTAAGCCCGAAGAAAGCCAGGGCCAGCCCAGGGACACCGGAGAAAGGCTTGGCAGTGACCCAGCCACCTTTCCTCAGACTGCACCTCCAGAAGAGCAGAGGCTCAGACACCCCAGAAGGAATACTCCAGAGGGTGAAGCAGCAGAGCTGAAGGAAGTCGGGGAAGACATCTTGGACCGCCTCTCAAGTCATAGGGCAGCCCGGGACCTGGCTGGCCACCACGGACCCACAAGAACAACGTTAGCCTCCCAGGGGGTGTGCCAGAGCCACCAGAAAAGAGCCTCAAACCAGAGAGAAGGCTAAGGGAGACACCCTAGAGGCCAACTTGATCTTGCCTCCTGTGTGTCTTCTTGCCTTCTCTCTCTCTCCCGCCTGAGGAGTGACCTAGAAGATCCTGACCCAGGCTGGTTATTTTGACAACCATGGACCCTGCTCTGGTAGACTGAACCCCTCCCCCCCCCCAGCATGGTGCCTCCTTGGACCCTGGGCTGGTGAAGACTGTTGACTTGTGGACAAGGGGCGCAGACACGGGACTCAGTACCTCTCCACCCTGCTGCTGGGAGCTGCCTCCTTAGTCCCAGTGGTGTTTTGGGAGTCCATGGACATCCCAGAAACCATAGGATTATGCCTGGATAAGCCAGCAGGGGGCACCCTGGTCTCCCTCTCTGCATGCCCATCGGGTCCCAGGAGCCTCTCGGGAGGAAGCAAGCCGCCTTTGGCTGATGTCACCCTGGGCACACACAGAGACCCGCTCCTCGAAGCAGCCCATGGAGTGTGCCCCGGCAGGCCCGGCCCTCCACGGGGCCACGGAGAGGAAGAGCTCCGGCTGCCGCGAGGCTCCAAAGAAGCTAGGCCTGTCCTTCTCCATTGAGGCGATCCTGACAAGGCCGCTGGGGAGAAGGGATAGGGTCGGGCCACCAGGAGAAGACGGAGCGGCCCCTGGGCACACTGAAGCCACCAGCTCCGGCCTGGTGAGGCCTCCGCAGGACCAGCCCCAAGGTAAGCGACTGCCCACCATTCGTCCTCATCCCGCAGGGCTCGGGCAGAGAGTAGGCGCCTCCGGTCACAGCCGCAGAACAGAGGGCTGTAGCAGTCAGGGCTACTAGTTGTCTGATCAACCTTCCAATCCAACCCAGAATTGTGGTTTTCCAAGTGCAGAGAGCCCCTTCCCCACTCCCAGCGACCCGCCCCCGCCCCCCTGGGCTGAGTAGGTTGCAAAATGTAGGAACGCGGGACTTGTGCTTGTAACCAGGCTGGAGGGTGAGGATGTGACTTACTGTTCATTAAGATGGCCGCAGTGGGGTGCGTGGTTCCTTCTTTGCAGAACGAATGATCACAGCCCCGCCGATAAGAAAATTCATCTGTGACACAGAGGTAGATAATGTCCCCCAAGTTACACAGTGAATAGCCAGGGCCCCACGCTAAGGGCCTGGCTCCAGCCACCCCCAAACCCTGCTGCACCGAGCATATTCTTCTCAGTTTGCACAGATTCCAGTGACTGTAGCTTTGTTGCTTGTGGCCTGTGGTCTAACCTTCTCGCCCAAACCAGTGACCACTCCAAGCCAAATCCCTAAACAACAATGGCGAGATAGATTTCAGGCCCCTGAGAGCCGACTCTAGGAGACAGGAAAGCCCGTGTAAGGGCAGTGAGGTGGGCTCATCCTGCTCTGGGAGCCTGGGCATGGGTCTCCATTCTGCTCCAACCTGCTGTGTGACCTCAGGAAAGTTCCAGTCCACTCTGAGTTCATCTTCAATCCCAGTGAAACAGCTGAAGCAAAGGAAGAAGAAATCTCAAGAGTGGAGGAGTCCATGAGCTTAGAGTGGATCATGTGAGGTTCCTGTTCCCTTTCCCCTTCACCCATTCATTCAAGAAAATGCTGGAAAGGAAGTTCAGGAAGCCCTGATCATATTGTCTCCCTTACAGAGCCCCAACCTAGCCCAGTCTCCCCCAGAGGAGCTGCGGGGGCTCCGCGACAGGCCAGAGGCAGACCCAGGAAGGCTTTCTGTCCCAGAGCTGGGGAGCCAAACCTGTCAACAAGAATGGCCCATCTGAACTTCCAGAAGTTCATTAATAACTTGCAGTCCATTGGGCATCCACAGAGCCAATTTCACCGGGCCTCTAGCCTGGGGCTCTCCTGCTGTAGCTGTGTAAAATTCCCTCTGATCCACAGTTCTGGACAGAAAGGGAAAAGACCGGCTTGGTCTCTCCTACAAGCACAGCTTTCCATCCTCCAGCCTGATGGCACCCATGGCAAAAAGGAGGCCAGCTTTCCTAGGCCTGCCCTGACTATTCTGGCACATTCCATGTTCACTCCTGCTAGTCCCAAATTGGACCCCCAAAAGGGCTAGCCAAAATAGCAGTCATAATATTGAAGGTGCCCTATGGCCCTCGCGGCATTTTCTGGGCCATTGTCATAGCTAATAGTCATACCCATGGGCCTCACTCTGTAAATGAAACACAGAGGAGGAGAGAAATCACCTGCCAAAATTCCCTGAGCCATCCACTCTGGGTTATTCCTGAATGTAGCCTAAGTCTACATCTGCAGAAATTCAGCATCCCCGAAGCAAGAGGAAGATCCCACTAATACTTTCAAGATGTCTAGAGGGTAGAGGTGAGGGGGGAGTACATGAACATTACATCACTAGTTCCATAATTATTTCTGCACTAGCCCTCAATGATGACCAGTGGTGCTGATTATTATCCAGCGGTGGTCATATATCTATTTTAAATTAAATGTATTTGGGCAAAACAAACAAAAAAAGTCTATCTGGAAAAACAGTAAACAAATAATAATGGAGATGACATACTAATGTGTCAGCAAGTGCAAAGGTGATGATCTGCAGGGAATGCAAACGGGCTGGGGTTTGTGTGACTTGCTGGGTGAGGAGTTTGAGAGCTCTCTCTCTCTCTCTCTCTCTCTCTCTCTCTCTCTCTCTCAGTGCAGACCAGGCACCATTTCACAGGAAGACCTCAGGCAGGTCACTTCCCTCTCCGAACCTCAGTTTCCTCATCTGTAACATGAAAGAACAGAGCAAGAACTTCCGCCCCTCACTGATTCACCAGCAGAGTAGTTGTTGGGAAATCCTGGAGTCGTCGGGAATTCTTGGTGGTCATTGTGCGTGGCGGGGCTTTTCTCCCTGCACAGGGGCAGTCCCAATGCCAGGTGGCCAAGAGTGCATCATTAGAAACCCCACCCCTTTCTGGCCCCACAGGAGACCCCACACATGTTGCTGTTGGCTGATGTCTGTCTCCCCACCTCCCCCTTTTCTATCCCCTTCTCCTGTGCAAGGAGGACAGGACTAGAAATGGTTAACGTCTTCTTCGCTCCAATAGTGGCAAGGGAGGAACAAGTTCTCCTTGGTCTCACTGAACATTGACAGAAGGCTCCAAGAAAGGTTTATGGGCCTTGCTTCCTATCCACTGTCACGCAGGGAGCTTCTAAAAATGCAGTGTTTGGGGTCTCACATGTGACATGAGCTCAAAAGCAAGGACAGGAACCTGTGCTCTCAGAAATCTCAAATGGTGACGTTGGCAGTCCAAGGTCACTCTTTGAGGAGGCTGAGGCTCAAAGAAGCTACAGAGCCAGCATGCACAAGAGCTGGGGCCAGGCCAGGTATCCAAGCTCCAAAGTTCTTGCAGTATTCCAAGATTGCTTTGCGTCTCATGGCAGGGGGCTGGGCCTCCTCTTCACATCTGCGCCTTCTCATGGTGGATGAGTTGAACCCTCCCAGACCCCAAGTTGTAGGACTATCAGGGGGGGAAAAAGTCCCCCTAAACTGAAAAAATATGATCCTGGCTCCCTATTTTTCCACCCTGAGAGGGGCAAGCTCCCCAAAACCGGGGGAACCCTCCAAAGTCAGGGACGACCCAGTGGAAAGGAAGTTTTTATCATGCAGACACAGTCCCTGAAAAGAAAGGAGTTGGTCATCTCCTCATCTGTCCGTAATCATGACCCCAGGGGAGAAGAGGAAGAAAGAAAGACAAGGAGGAGGGGGGGGGTCATTCGTTCACCCAGTGAAGAGCTGTGGAGGAGGGCTTACACTGGGCCAGGCTGGAGGCGGGAGGAGAGTAAAGCCAGTGACTGACCACCACCCAGAAGGCCTGGCAGGGCCACCATCTCTAGTACAGCTAGCTAGGACACTGTGGCATTGTAGGTATTTGAGTGCTATCCTATAGCAGGGGTTGGCAAGTTTTGTTGTGTTTTTTTTCTGCAAAAGGCCAGAGGGTAGTTGCAAGCTTTGATGGCTAGATGGTCTTTGTCTCAATTATTGGCCTCTGTCATTAGATCTTAAAAGCCTCTGTACCCAGGAACTGGGGGCCACACATATACTCCCAAATACTCAGGAGGCTAAGATCTGAGGATGCAAGTTCAATGCCAGCCCAAGCAGACAAACCCAAAAAACTCTTATCTCCAATTAACCAGCAAAAAATCTGGCTCGAGTGGTAGAACACCAGCTTTAAGCAGAAAAAGTGAAGCAAAAAAGTGAAGCCCCACTACTAGCACAAAACAAAGGCATCTCGAGATGATACAATGTGTAAAGCAATAGATGTGTTTGTGTTCAATAAAGCTTTCTTGTTTAAAAAAAATAGACAGTATGTTGGACTTGACCCTCACATAGCAGTTCCTTCATTTCTTCCCTAATCCATTGATGTGGCCCTCACAGTGCTTCTGCTAGGGGCTCTAGTGGTCCCCCAGCTCATCTCCAAACGTGGGCCCATTGTCTACCTCAAAGTGAGTGGAGCTACTCTGGGACCTCCAAAGCTTTCCTCCCTTCAAATTCTCCCAGCTTTACCCCTTAGAAGACTCAGCTCTTTCACCTCTCTTTCTCCTTTTCCTCCTCTCTGCCTTCTTCCTACCCTTCTGTGTTCATTTCTATGGCTATCATGACAAGCAAGCGTCTTAAAACATAGACACATATTCCCTCAAAGTCTGGAGGCTGGAAGTCTGAGATGAAGGTGTGGGCAGCTTAAGTTCCTGGAAAGTTCCAACAGGAATCCTGCCCATGCCTTACATCTGGATTGCAGTGGCTCCCACAAGCCTTGGCTTTCTTTGCTCCAGCTCTGCCTCTGTCTTGTACACACAGCTCTCCTCCCTTTACTGGTGTGTGTGGGAAGAGGGGTATGCATGTGAGTTAAAATGTTTGGGCTGCAGTCATCTGAAGGCTGGCTGGGATAAAGGATGTGCTTCCACAGTGGTTCATGCACGTGGCTGTTAAGGGATACCAGCCCTTGGTAGAAGCTGAGTTCCTCTCCATGGAAAGGCCTCCACAGGCTACTTGCATATCCTCACAATATGGCAGATAGCTTCTCACAAAGTGGACAAGCAAAGAGAGAGAGAGACAGAGAGACAGAGAGAGAGAACACACACAGAGAGAGAGAGAGAGAGAGAACACAGAGAGAGAGAGAGAGAGAGAGAGAGAGAGAGAGCCCGGTAGAAGGTGGACACCCATTCTTTTTATGACCTACACTGTGGTCCTTAGAAAGGTGTTGGGTGAAGAACCTGAAGGGGGTGATGTAAAACAACTTGCAAACCTATCTTGCAGCTACAACTGTGCAGTTCTGAGTCAGGATCAAGGGGTGGTAAGGAGAACAAAACACATACACAGCCACTCCCCTCACCTTCAGTAGAGACAAAAGATCTGTCAGATTAATCACAAGTAAAGGTATCATTGCAACTGTGTCAGGCTTGGGGTGACATGGTGACACGGCACCCTAAGGGCCTGTTCAAGGGGAGATTTGATCGGTCAGGAAGTTCAGGGAGAGGGGGGTCTGCTTCTCAACACTATAACAAATGCCTGAGATGATCAATTTGTAAAGAGAAAGTTTTATTTGGCTCATGGTTTCAAAGGTTTCAGTTCATGACCAGTGGTCCCATTGCTTTGGGCCTGTGATGGCCCCGTCTGGTCAAGCAAGTAGCACTATCCCTTCTCAGTGACCTGAAGACCTCTCTCTTGAAGTTCTACAGCTTCCCTATAACACCACCGGAAAGGGATCAAATTCCTAACAAATTAGCCTTTGAAGGGCATTCTAGATTTGAAGTGTAGCAGAAGACTTTCCAGAGGAGGTAAGGCTTGATCTACAATCTGTAGGCTGAGAAAGGGGGAAGGCATGACAAGGACCTCGTGGTAGACAAGATGTTCAAGGATACAGGATAAGCTTGGCACTAACCCAAACCAGATGAACCCTCATGGGTCTTACCAGAGACTTTTTCATTCTGTTTTGTATTGAATGAGGAACCACTTTAGGTTTCAGGCAGGGAAATGTACAATGCAATATTAGTAAGAACTCTTTGATTCTGGTTGACAAAAAAAAAGTCTTAGATAAACTAAAATGGAGAGGGAAATGTACTACCTTGGAGAAAATTAAGAAGTCGTTTTCAAAACTAACCCAAGGGAAGGGCACAATTGGAAACAGGTTTTAATCAGGCACGAGTGGGTCGTGCCTGTAATCCTAGCTACTCAGGAGGCTGAGATCTCAGCATCATGGTTCTAAGCTAGCCCAAGCAGGAAAATCCCTGAGACTTGTATATCCAGTTAACTACTGAAAGTCACCAGTGGAGCTGTGGCTCAAGTGGTAGTACACTAACCTTGAGTAAAAAGGCTCAGGGACAGTGCCCAAGGCCTTGAGTTCAAGGCCCAGTACTGACACCAAAAAAAAAAAAAAAGCAGGTTTTAGCCAGGATGGGAGAGTTGCTAACCCCATCCAGTCTATTTCGCACTTTCCCTCTACCTGTGGGCTCAACTTTCTCACTGCCCATCCTCCAAGTGGCTTCCAATCGCTCTAAGAATGACATTCATCTTTGCGTCTATCCCCAAGCTCTCCAAAGTCTGAAGTCCAAAAGTTCCAATAAGGGGGCAGATTGGCCAAACTTGAGATATCTGCCTCTAAACCAATCAGCTGAGGCCTGAGGGTGTGGCTGGTGACCCGGTGTGGAGTCTGCTTGCTGATCCCTTCTACCATGAGAGTACTCACCCCCCCCCCCGCCCGCCGTCCCTCCCCTGGCCCTTGCAAGTCCTCATAGGTCATTTGTAGTCTTCCTTTATGGAGCACCCACGTTTCTCTATTAATGCTGTGCTCCCAGAAAAGTTTTCTCCTTCCGATATGCCTTGTAAACAAGCAGTTGTAAGCAGTTCATTGAAAGAAATAGTTCTTTCTTAGGACAGGGAATGACTTTTGTCCATCCCTAATCTTGGCATCAAACGTGGGTCGGAGCTGGTCTTCCTTATTGAGTTTAGTAGAGGGAGCAGTTAAACTCATCCTCGGTTTCTGGCAGGAAGTGTAACTAAAAATGGATTCACTCACAGAATAAAAACAGGTTTTATGGCACTTCCTGCGTCACGCCTTGAAACAATCCTTGGCTACACAGACTGTGTTGTTGGGCTGTTCCACTGCATTGTTACAGCACAGACTGGAGAGGACCCAAGGTGTGCGCAGTGGTGAGGGAACAATCATGAGCTCACATGAACACACGTGTGCATGTGACTTCTCAGCAAGGAGGATGTTGAAATGAGAGCATCATCAAAGCATATGAGACCAGTCTGCTGTTCCCCAACACCATCATCTACATCCCACCCCACTGCTGGGAGCCTGGGATGGGACATTATGATTGATTGAGTCTTCCCACACCAGACAACCCTGTCCTGGGAGGCATGGTGCCATGATATCAATACAACAGCCAAGCGTGGCCAAGTTAGAACATAGAAGAAATCATGAGCTCCATTATAAGGTGCCCCCAGAGGGCTTCAAAGAGTAGGTGCCATTGGAGATATAGTCCCAAGCTGAGAGGGGGAGGGGCATGCCTGGCAGCCAGACTCCTGTGCAGTAACCGCAAGGAACAGAACGGTGTATTCCTTTCAAGAAACAACAAAATTCAGTATAGTTAGAGTCTAAATATCACATGGAACCAAAAGAGGTCAGATAGACTGAAGGTCGAATGTGCCAAGACAAGAACTTTGGCCTTTATGTATGTACATCAGCATTTTTTAAACCATGTTTGGTGTTGATTATCTATTCACCAGTTGATGAAGAACATGTGGGTCGTTTCTATATTTAGGCTTCTGTGAATGGAACTGCTATGAGTACACATTGTTATTTGGTGTAGATTCCTAGGAAGGGAATGGTTAAGTGATATGATAAATTTATGATCAGGGTCTTTCAGGAAGGTTTTCCGAAGTGGCTATGCCTTCTTCCATTCCCTCCAGAAGTATAGGAGGGTTCTGACTTTCTTACAACCTTGTCCACACTTGCTATTATCTCTTTTTCAATTATAGACGTCTTTTTGTGGATGGAAAAGTGTCTCATTATGACTAGTGATGTATTCGTGTGCTTTTTGCCTGTTTGTACATGCTATGAATAAGTGTTTTTTGAAAAACCTAAAAATAAGTAAATACATGGAACCATGTTTATGGAATTTGGGGCTTCTATTGAGATACATGAGCAGAGGTATCTTGGAGGAGGGGGAATCCCTGACATATGTCAGTAAAAGGGACACATGCACTTTTACCAAAAGTTAAAGAGGAACGAGTAGAGAAAAGGACAGTGAAGATGGTGGAAAGTGTGTTGTGTGTAATTCTACAAATAACGTGTTCGAAATGGGACCTGCACACAGACATGAGCTGCACCCCAGATGCGAAGGCTGTCACCGCTGGGAGCAGGATCAGAACACACTCACTGCCAGGAAGATGCTGAACCCAGAGGAAAAGCCAAGCACTTTCTCCTTCCATTCTCACCCAAGACCGGTGGACCTCCTCCAGGCTCTTCTCTCCGTTATTTCTCAGCGTGACTTCTTTCTCTTCTCTCCCCTTCCTATGTGCAAATTTTCTTTTTCTTCTTTGCTCTCATTAAGAAATGCCTGTTTCATACCCCCCCCCCAAAAAAAACAGAAAATACAGATTTTTAAGTGCAAGGAAAAGTATCACTATTAACTTTTTGACATATGATAGAAACAAAAATTTTAATATGGAGGCTGATTGTTGTAAGCTGAAATGTAGCACTTAGATTTCTTTTTTATTATTATTAAAAAGAAAGCAGGGCTGGGGATATGGCCGAGTGGCAAGAGTGCTTGCCTCGTATACATGAGGCCCTGGGTTCGGTTCCCCAGCACCACATATACAGAAAATGGCCAGAAGTGGCGCTGTGGCTCAAGTGGCAGAGTGCTAGCCTTGAGCAAAAAAGAAGCCAGGGACAGTGCTCAGGCCCTGAGTCCAAGCCCCAGGACTGGCCAAAAAAAAAAAAGAAACCAATTCTTGCGTTCCCACTAGATAAATCACAACAGATCTTGGCGAGAAGGAAGCATTGCTTGGTGTGAGCGTTGAGGGATGAGTAGATCACCAAAGACCCACAGAGGACTGCAGACTTGGGGGTCTGCAGAACCAGGATCTAGAGAATGAAAGGCCACGGGCCATCTAGGGGAATCTAGAAATGGCCAAGTGGGTCTGAAATCAGAGGACTGAACGTTAGGGGAAAAGCTGGTGTTCGAAAGCAAAGCGGGAAGAGCCTTGAACACTATGCTAAGGAGCTGACTCTCTTCCCTAAGGGCATATAGCAAGTAAACGACCTGACTTGACAGAAGAGGCCAGTACTGGTCAGCCCTGCGGAGACTCAGCCTACATCCCACCTGCATCCCCCAGCTGTTGTCTCCAACCTGCAGGAAGACTGAACATGTGCTCTGGATCTCCACAGTAAACCCGCTGCCTTCAGAGACAAGGGCAGACCCATGTCCAAAGCTTTCACCCAGTGGCAAAGTCCCCCTGGAGCCTTGAGCTGAGCAGCCAGGGCCAATTAGCAGACCACAGAGAAGGAGCAATCAGGGGAAGGAGCCGAGCGCAGAGAAACATTGGTTTATAATTAGGTGGCCTAATCACCTGTGTAAATTGTGTATTTCTTATGATCGATGTGCTAAACAGCTCAGGTTTAATTAAGTTCCGCTGACTTGTTCACTTTGAAGACCCACTGAAGTGTGATTCACAACTCACAATTAACAACGTCCAGAGAAGCAACTAGAAAGGGATGGCAGTTCCCTGCCGCCTTCCATCCCCTCTCCCTGTTCCCTGGGTGCCTTTAGCCAGTGCACAGATGGGCTGGGCTTTTCTGCCAAGAACCTGGTAGGTAGAAACTGAGTGTAAAGGAAAGCTAATCGATATTCTCACTCTCAACCCAATACTCCCTGTCCTCTGTGAGCTAGGAGTCTAGAACATTCTGACTCTTGCTAGTGATAGGAAAAAATCATGCCTATGACAGCTTCATCAACAAGCTCATGTTCCCAACCTCTTGATGAATGAGCTCCCTCCGGTCCGAAAGTCTACAGATGAACGGTACTGAAAAAGAAAAGGCAGGGGGAGGGTAGGTTATCTTTTTCAGTTGTTCAAGTCATCACCATTTTCTAGAGTGTCTTCTCCAGTTTTGGGTTTGGAATGATCCAACCACTTCTTTAAGTACAACCCAAGGAGAGCGGATTGAGGGGGAAGGAAGAGACTCCAGCTGAAGCACAGACTTCTGCTCTCCTTGTAGTCAGCTTAAGCTCTTGATTTATGCTGTCTGACTTCTGACATCTGACATTTTAGACCAGTTCTGGGAAGCTGCCTTCCTCTGTCCCGTGGGATTAGACTAGACTTGAATTTCATATTCATTCATTTAGAGCAAATAGCATTTAAACTCCCCTTAGCTTCTCCCTAACCTAATCCTCACCCCTACCCCACCAGGGGTACCCGGTGCGGAGGAAGATATCAGAAGGTAAGGCTGGGCTTGCTCACCAGAGGAGTTGAGTGCCAGAGACCCCGGGAAGAGCCGCTCCGTCATTGTCAGAGAGCAGATTTTTGTTATAGGAATGACAAAGAAATCAGGAGAGGCAGGGTTGATGTTTAGAATTCTAAAAAAAAAAAAAAAAAAAAAAAAAATCCCCTGGCCCCTACAACTGGAAGTGATTTGGGCAGAAAGTTGGTGCCTTTTCTGTCGCTTTTACAATACCACCATGTGTCCTTTGTTCTAAAGCTAGAATTGCACCCCTACGCTCAGAAATCCAGGGTCAGATACACAAAGGGAATGCTTCTGGATTGGTCCTTCTTCCAACATCCAATATCCTTTGGCTCCAGCTAGAAGCTATGGACTCCCCTGGCTGATTCCCCTGTTTGAAAGCTGTCCCTGGGAGGGACAAGCTCAAGGACCACTTTTCTATCCTCATCCCAGTTAGTCCACCTGACACATAGGCATAGCCTGAGTGTGCTCTTTATGGAAACTCCTCCCTCGCCTTCCTCCAGTTCCTCCTTCTCAGCACCTTATTGATTTCTGCTACTAAACCTCTGTCTAGCAGAGGTGTCCTGGGCTTGTTCCCAGAGCCTCTGCGCTTTCTCCATCTACCCTTTCTAAGGGACCTCATCCATTCCTGTGGCTTCAAAGCCACAAGGTAGTCTCACTATTGCCTCCTCACTGGGACTTATCCCCAGGCTTGCCTCTGAACGCCAGACTTACAAATGCATTTACCTGTGCTTTACACGTAAATAGGTCACCGGCATCTCAACCTTAACATGTCCAATTAAAACTGATTTCCCCATTTGTCTCTTGTCTCTCTCCCTCCTCCCCCCTCCTCCTCTCTCTTTCTCGCTCTCATATTCAAGCCAAAACTGAAGAGCTGTCCCTGATTTCTGTGAGCCAATATATAATCCACCAACATACTGTGGCAGCCACCCTGTAGAATCTATCACACAATCAGCAACCAGTTCCCAAGCTCCTTTCCCTGAAAGCAACTCCAGCAGCCTGACAAGGGAGAAGGTGGTGACTGATGACTCAAGACTCACTTCATTCCACTTCTGCCACCATTAGAGAGGTTTGAGTCTCCTTCCTCTTGGGTTTTGGCTTGAATATGAGAGTGTGAGAATGAGAAAAGGAGGGTAAAGAGGAAGGAAAGAGAGAGAGAGAGAGAGAGAGACAAATGAGGAAATCAGTTTTAATTGGACATATTAAGACTGAGATGCTTATTATTCCATTTAAGTATAAAGAACAGGCAAATACAGTTGTAAATTTGGAGATCAGAAAAGGGGAACTTGAGGATAAGTTCCAGTGAAGAGGCAAAAACAAAAATCAGGGATAGATTCTGATAGGTCCAGTTCAGTTCATAACCCCGGAACCAAACCTGTTCACTGCATGTTTGGTATCTGGGAATACTCTTCAGAAGGAGAGGAGTTCCTTGTTCACCTTCCTCCCCCCCACCCCACCAACCCCAAAAAGAGAAAGTTCTGGACAGGTGAGTCAAAATACAAGCTTCCCTCACTCTGTTGGAATCCTCTTAGTCTCACACACACCTCAGCCACAGCTGGAAAGATCTGGAAGGAGTGTTTGGAGATAAGATTACAAAATTTAAGTTAGGAGTTGAAGAACCAGTAAAATTTGGAATTTGGGGCAAGAACGATGATCAATACCAGACAGATGGAGGAGTAGAGGGAAATCAGGGATCAGGGAGATAGGAAAACAAACACGCCCATGATGTGGTGGGCTGCAGAGGTGGAGTGTACCCCAACTTGAGTGAGGTGAGGTGCACACACCGGTGGGGCAGTGAAGGTGAGTATAGTGGCCCAATGTGGCAGGCAGGGTCCTGTGCCCAGAGGAAAACCCTATGTGTGAGACAGAACACTTATCATAACCTCTCGAAATTCTTAATACCTTTACGATTGAGTCTGTATTTTACAAGTGAAAGCTGTTGACTCACAAACCATATTCCAGGGGTTTGGAATTTAGGTCCTGTCACCACAGTCGGGGTGTCATCTCCATCTCTGCTGTCCTAGGATGGACTCTTGGCCTGGTGTTCACAGAGGCTGCAGCCCCATTCCAGCTTGGAAAGGACCCGGCATAGATTCGATGGGGATAGAGCCAAGGGTCTTAGCTGGACACCCCTATCTTGGGGTGGCCACCAAGCCCAGGGGTGGGTCAGCACTCCCTTGGGGAGAATCTCTGTTTTCTCTCAGGGGACCTCGACATTAAATAGCAAATTAAAAGACTACCATGATAGATGGAGAAAGAGAGAGACTGTGAAAGGAAGGCAAAAGCTCTTAGCTTCTTTTTGAACCAGTGTGGGGGGGGGTTGTTTCATGTTTTCCTTTTTCACTGAACATCACAAATGACAGAGCCATCCCTGAGTAGAATTGAAGCTGGACAGGCAGGTTGGAGACAGACTGGCAAGGGCCTGACTGCTGTAGAGCTCAGCCTGCACTGTGTAGGCCAAGGTTGGCACACTTTTCCTGTGAAGGGCCAGATGGTAATTATTTTAGTCTTTATAGCCATATGGTCTCTGTTGCAATGACTCAATGCTGCTTTTATAACGCAACAGAAGTCAGAGACAATCCATAAGCCAATGGCTGAAGCCATGTTCCAATAAAACTTTATTTAAAAACAGACAGTGGGTGGGATTGGCCTGCAGACCATAGTTTGTCATCTCGTGTTGTAGCCAAGGAGCAAGTTGCAGACATCTGAGAAGCAGCAAGGCATAAAGCCAGAGAGAATTTTCTCGAAAGTGAATGGTTCCACTGTCCAGAGTGGATGAGTATGTTTGTTGGGAGAGAGAATGTTACAAAGCTCCAAGCCCAAGGAACTGGAAGCCAAGTCTCAGTAGTGGCAGTGAGGGCTGGAGAAAGAAGACAAGGTGACATAAGAATCTCACTGAGGGGCTGACACCAAAGCCACTGAGCCAGCTCGGCCCTTCTCTCATGCAGAAGAGAGGAAGAGTAAACGCAGGGTTCGGACCACCTTCACATCAGAGCAGTTGCAGGAGCTGGAGAAGCTTTTCCACTTCACCCATTACCCCGACATCCATGTCCGCACCCAGCTGGCTGCCAGGATCAACCTGCCTGAAGCTCGAGTACAGGTACAGTGTCTGCCCTCTACCCAGCCCCAATGCCCCTGGGCCTTGTAAGGTGCTGTCCTGGTCCCTCTGATGCAGACAGTTTCCAGCTGCTCTACCTCATGAGTACATCATCATAGCCAAATAGTACTTCCAAGAAATAAGATCATGGTCATTATAAAATGGTTCTCTCACCGGGTGCTGGTGGCTCACGCCTGTAATTCTACTCAAAAGGCTGAGACTTGATAGTCACAGTTCAAAGCCAGCCCACACATGATAGTTCATGAGATTCTTTTTTTATTGTAATGGTGATGTACAGAGGGGTTACAGTTCCATGAGTCTGGTAATGAGTACATTTCTTTTTGACCATGAGACTGATCTCCAACTAATCACAAAAAATAACCCAGAAGTGGCGCTGTGGCTCAAGTGGTAGAGCGCTAGCCTTGAGCAAAAAGAGCTCCGAGACAGTGCCCAGCCCCAAGTTCAAGCCCATGACTGGCAAAAAAAAAAAAAAGAGAGAGATGATTCTTTGAAGTAGGAAACATCATCCATCCCTGCCCATCTTTGCCTTTACCTCCTCTCCCCCAACCCCCCTCATTTACATATAGTCACATTCACGAGATGGGCCATGGTCAACAAACTTCTTCTACAAAGAGCCATGTGGTAAGGACTTTAAGTTTTATGGTCACACAGTCACTGGTGGAGCAGCCATTTTCCATTGCCACAATAGCCAGAAACAACACAGACAACATGAACATGGTGTGTCCCAATAAAAGTTTATTGGGGAGTACTGAAATTTGAATTCTGCACAATTTGTACATATTACAAAATATTCATCTTCTTTTGATTTTCTTCCCCCATAACCATTTAAAAATGTAGAAACCACTCTTAGCTCATGGGCCATTCAAAACCATTTGGAAGGGAAGACTTATCCTAACAGTTGCTTTTGGGGTCCCTCAAAGTAGACCACATGGATGTTCGTGAAAGAAGCTGGGAGTTAGACAGGCCCGGGCTCCATGGACACAGCCTGGTTTGAAGACCAACAGCCTAATGTATTGCTCATAATGTCTTCACCCCAGAGTGTCCATTGCTTTGCCCATGATTAAAAATACTGAACAATACTGGGTGTTGGTAGCTCATACCTGTAATCCTAGCTACCCAGGAGGTTGAAATCAGAGAATCACAGTTCAAAGCCAGCCTGAGCAGGAAAGTCTGTGAGATTCTTAGCTCCAATTAACCACCAAAAAGCTGGAAAATGGAGCTGTGGCTCAAGTGGGAGAGCACTAGCCTTGAGTACAAAAGCTCAGGGATGGTATCCGGGCCCTGAGTTCAAGACCAAGAACTGGCAAAAATAATAAAGCAATGAACCTGTTTTAATTCAAAATCTAAACCAGGGCCTAAGCCACTGCTCCACTGCTTATACCATTCCAACTTTCCTTCTGGCTAAGGCCCAGCCCGATCTTAAGACATCTCCCCTTTGCCTCTCATTTGGAATCAGGTTAGCACCTGTGTCTACGGTAAAGCCTTGAATTCAACACCTGCCTCCACAGAATTACCAAATACAAATGACCACATGTCCGGGACCACCAGGGCACTCATGAATGCAAGAACTGCCAATGTTCTTCCTAGAGATGCCAAGTGGCCCACGGGGGTTACAAACAGATGGCCTGCTGACGGAAAACAGCCCGCAGATGGGTTTTATGTGGTCTGTACAGGATTTTCAAACTCAGACACGAGCAACATTTTTTTTAATCCAAGATTTCCACACTGGAAATCTAGATGAATCCAAAACACTGGCCTCATATTTCCAGGTGGTAGCTGTTGGCTTGAAATTTATAAGCTCAGCCCAGGCTCTCTCTTCCCCAATTCTTGCTTGCCCACCCCCCCCCCAACACTGAAGGCACTAAAGGTTGTGACTCTAGGCATCTCTTAGAAGGCTGACCTCCAACAAATCCTGGACAAATGTAGCTTCATAAACGGTCAAATGCTTGTAACCTAGGAGGTGCCCAGGGGAGACTGAAGGGCTACATGAGGAAAACCTCTTTTATGTGTCTCTATTCTGTTTCTCTAACCACAGATCTGGTTCCAGAATCAACGAGCCAAGTGGCGGAAACAGGAGAAAAGCAGCAGCCTTGGTGTGTCACAGGCGCTGGGAGAAGCCAACTTGGCCCTGCCCTCACCTCTGGACATAGCTGTGAGTGGCCAGTCAGCAAGGGAGGGATGGAGAGACCTCTGTCTGGAAACATGCCATCCAGACCCAGATGGGAGAAAGTACCCAGTACCAAAGGCAAGGAAAACTCTCCCAACATATTAGCCGTCCTGTGGTGCCCTTGCAGGCCTTGGACGAGCATCAGGTAGAGATGGGAGCAGTGAACCAGCCAGATGACCCTGCCCCTCCCTGGGGCTCGGGGGTTTCCATACCTGCTCTAGGGTAGGATTTCTCATTCACTGTTTTATTTGCTACTTCAGAAACAAGGCTTTGAGGAACAAAGTGACCACACTTCCTATGTGACCACCTATCCAGGTGTGCCTGGGCCACACAAGATAGCCATTATTAAACCCCTAAAGCCTCAGCAAAGCAAATCAAGCTGGTCGCACTGTCCACTCGACATGTCTGAGCCATGGCGACGGCCGGGAGGCTGCAGAGGAAAGCTAGGGACTCACGTCTCCCCCTGACTTCTCTCGTGACAGGACCCCCTGCGGACGCCCACCGCTCTGCCCAGGCTGGCTCCTCCCATCGGGTGTTACCCACTGCCTCAGAGTAGACTCACCTCCCCATGGTTCCCTTCCCGGATCACCCTGGTCCCCCAGCACCCATGGGAGCTGCAGCCCTTCCCGGGCCCTCGTGTCCCACAGACGTGCACGCCTGACCTCTGCATCCTGCCGCCTTCACACCCCAAGTGGAGCAGTGTCTGTGCCACTTCAACATAGGGACCAGGCACCCTCTCCCCAAGGGAGCTGCTCTTCCTCTCCCGGTGACAGCAGGTGGCAGATGGTGCCCTGGGCATCAGAGGTGGCCTCAGCCCAGGAAGCTGCCCTAAACAGGTCGTTGAAAACCAAGGCCACAGGTGAATAATAAGGGACAGCACTATCTCTTCCAATGGAAGTCCCCCTCCTGGTCAGGTAGACTTATTTACCTGCATGCCAGGCATGGTGGCTCATATCTGTAATTCAAGCTATGCCTGAGGCAGAGGTAGGAAGATCACAGTTCGAAGCCAGCTCCAGACAAAAAGTCTAAAAAAATAACTAAAGTCAGAAAGGGCTGGGTGTGTGGTTCGAGCAGTAAAGCAACTGCTGCAAAAGCACAAGAACCTAAGTTCAAGCCCCCCATACCACCAAAAAGACTGGCTCCATGACAGCTCGTGATGGGCTCCGAGATAGGATTCTGTCCTCCTTGAGCTTCCTTGAGCTTGCTGCCCAACCTCCAGCTGGCCGCTCACCCCTCTGGACCTCATCTGTTATACGAAACAGTCGCATGGATGACTTCTGATAACACCTCTCTCCCTCACTCTGAGAGGAGGAGCTATGGGAAGGACTGAGACATCAAGGAGACTTGTGCATTCATATCGGCATGCATTCGGTATGCATTTATTGAGCACCAACTGAGTACTCCATCCGTGGAACTGGATATGAAGCCAAACAACTCAGATTCTATACAGGTTGGTTGAAGGGAGATACCGACCTTCATCTGCAAGCCGACTCGGTGACTTTGTGCCTCGCTCATGCCTAACGCATCCTTTAAAGCCTTGATGTTGTTAGACACTGGTGGCTCGCGCCTATAATCCCAGCTACTCAGGACACTGAGATCTGAGGATCACAGTTCAGAGACAGCCAGGGCAGGAAAGTCTATGAGACTCTTATTTACACCCAACTACCCCGCCCGCCCCCCCAAAAAAGGGCCCAAAGTGGCACTGTGGCTCAAGTGATAGAGCACTAGCCTTGAGCCAAAGGAGCTCAAAGACAGCAACCAGGCCCCGAGTTCAAGCCCCAGGACCCGCAATAAATAAAAAAAAAGGTTTGATGTGAAATTTAAAAGAGTTCCTTTGCTGGGCATTGGTAGCTCATGTCTGTAATCCTAACTACTCAGGAGGATGAGATCTGAGGATCACAGTTCAAAACCAGCCCATGCAGGAAAGTCTGTGAGAGTCTTATCTTTAATTAACCACCAGAAGTAGAGCAGGGCTCAAAGTGCTAGAGTGCTAGCCTTGAGCAGAAGAGCTCAGGGACAACATCCAGGCCCTGAGTTCAAGCCCTATAACCGACAAAACAAGAGAATTCACTGTCTGGTTATTCTGGGTTGGGAAGGGATGGTGACATCGTTGGTACTCAGGAAGAAAAAGACAAAGCTTTTCTCAGGGTCTGTCTCCCCAGGGCATGTGCCAGGGTCCGGCCACAATGCCAGTCTCACTCTGCACTGGAAAGCTATTCAACTTGGTGAGAGTCTGAGCAAACCCCATGCCCTGCCTGAGCCTCCCTCGCCTCACAGGGAGAGCAGGATCCTCTGAGGGGCAAGTGGGATCTACAGGGCACTAGGCTGGGCTCCACCCACTGTGGAGTGGTGTTGCTCTTCCCAGGTTTCCCTGCGAAGCACCTGCTCACTGAACCACCCCTCAGCTGGGCAATCAGGCTCAACCTCTGTGTACAAGTCCTGAGTGAGTTCTCGGAAGTTCCCTGAACCTCTGCAACCTGCCCAGGGCCCTTGGCCCACCCTGAAGTTGGACCAGGAATTGGGAAGCCAACCTCTTTATTTCTGTGTGTCCTATCATTCACTGTGCGACATTACTGTTTAACCGCTCTGGGCCTCAGTCTTTCTGTCCATGAGTTGAAAGCAGTAACGTCAGCTCTGCCTTCACAAAATACCGCAGAAGCGCAAGACTGCGCAGTTCAAAGGATGTGGATCTGCTTCTCCAAATTAGAAGTGTGCCCTCTCTCAGAGCCCATGAGAACTGTGATTGACAGTTTGGATGAAAGGAGAAGGAAAGGCTGAGGCCGGCTAACATCACAGGCGAGTAGCTCAAACTCTGGGCAGAGGGTGCTGTCAGCATTGTGTCACTGACAAAATGTCTCAGACAATCAACTTAAAAGAAAGAAAGGTTTATTTATTTCATGTTTTCTGAGCTTTCTATCCAGAGTTGCTGGGCCTCGTTGCTTTGGGCCTGTGGGGGGCACCGTCCATCATGGTGGCAGTATGTGATAGAAGAGGCCCGCTCACCGCATGGCAGCCAGAAAACAAAGCAGAGAAAGACAGGAAGGGGCGGTGTCCCCATATCCCCTTCAAAGGACCACCCAAATGATCTAACTTCCCCTTCCTGCAGGCTCCTCCACCCCACAATGCCACCCCAGGCCTGCTGCCAAACCTTTAACACTTGGCCTTTGAAGACATTTACAATCCATAGCACAGGTTCCCATTTTATGGCCCTAGATACCAATGGGCAAAATATAACTCTTAATCACTGTGCTGTAACTGCATTTGCTTTCTGCATTCTGGGCAGGGAATCTATCCTAGTAGCTTCTGGGTTACTGGTCCTTCAGACACTAATGTGGCAATTTGGAGAGACGTGTTTTTAAAGGCCACCTCATCCCCGGGCAAGGAGAGATCCACTTGCCAGCCTGTGTCTAGCCGGTCTCCAGCCAGCATTCACTGAGGTGCGTCTCATCACCTGGACCCAGGTCTGGCTTGAACTCCCCACCCTGTTCATGTACTGACTGCCTCACTCGATCCCCTGTCAGTGGGGGGAGGGGGTCACTCTGACCCCCTCCACAGCAGCCTCCCCATCCTGGGTGTGAGAACTCCCCAGTTCCTGTCTCTCAGGAACAGAGCCAAAGCCAACGCATTGCTGTCCAGTCTATGGCCACCTTACCACCCCGCCCCTCACCCCAGGGCCAGGGAAGGCTGGGGCTCAGCACAGATCTCACCCGCTCCCACGGCAACCCCCCAGGGCCGCTCCTCACACCCTGGAGCGCAGCAGCAACATAGGGGAGACAACACATGTTCACCCTCCCAAGTGGATGGGAGAACTCCATCCTCTTCCCCGTCTCCCGTCCCATCCCCCTCTTCTTGTCCAGACACAGAGGCTGCAGTGAGCCAATGGCTCTGCTTTGCTTCTGCAGTGGGTGTTGATTGTGCTGCAGCATTTCTTCCTCCCTGAGGATACCCACCCACCCAACAGCTGTCTTATCCCCTTTACCTTATATCCATGGGACAAATGAACCACTGTAGAGCTCTTTCTGTGGCTTTGGGCAAGTGACTGTCACTTCTCAGGATGACAATAGCGGCTTGCCTCTTAGGGCTAAGCAAGTTGGCTTATAGAAGTACTTAATGCATGTTAAGAAAGAAGTCATTTTTCCCCACTACCCCTTTTCTGCCTCTCCTATACTTGAGCAGCTCCTCTGACCCCACAGTCTTTGTAAGAGGCCAAGGAACTCTCCAGCATGACTGTGCAAAATCATGTGTGGCTGTGTTTATTTTGCCCAGGGAAAAGGCTTCATTGCTTTCATTTGCTATTCAAAGAGTTCCTAGGCGAAGCCTTAGGAATCATAAAGAACCCCTGTTGGACCACACCAAAGCCTGACTGGCTCCCACTCCAGCTGCCAGGACTGGAGACTTCAGAGAAGTACTAGGGTAACTTCTGCTAAAGTTAAAGTCACATAAATGTTGGGGTTTCAATGTGTTCCTCTCCACTCCCCCAAAAAAAGTGTTGGAGATGTAGCAGCGATGGTCATGGCAGTGTTAAGAGGCAGAATCTTTTTTTTGTGGGGGGGCCAGTCCTGGGCCTTGGACTCAGGGCCTGAGCACTGTCCCTGGCTTCTTCCCGCTCAAGGCTAGCACTCTGCCACTTGAGCCACAGCGCCGCTTCTGGCCGCTTTCTGTATATGTGGTGCTGGGGAATCGAACCTAGGGCCTCGTGTATCCGAGGCAGGCACTCTTGCCACTAGGCTATATCCCCAGCCCCAAGAGGCAGAATCTTGAAGAGGGAGCCAGGCTACATCTGATGGGAATCTGTCTGCTTTGTTCTCACGGCTCAATGTTCCTCCCGTGGCATGGCCCACTCCCCCAAATTCTCCAGCCCAGAATCTTCATCTAAGTGTGAAAGTCCAGTCCTCCACCTCTACCCCTCAGGTGACAAGCATGGGCTACACCTGGCTGAACCATTAACCTGTACAATAGGTTCCCAGAACCAGGCTATGTCAGGCCATTACCACAAACTCTCAAGGCATGTCCTGAAACTCCTTGCAACTCCCTAGCTGCCTCCAACCCTATCCACACCTAGGACCCTACTTAGATCCCCCCACCCCTGCCTCCCCTGTGCCTCAAGTCTCCTGATTCTCCTCAGATCACCATGGCATTCCTCTTCAACTTTCCATTAAAGTCGTTCTAGTCTGTTGAGTTCGCTTTTCTGCTCTTGCTTTATCCTAGTACCCTCATAACTCAGTTTGCTAACTGCATCCATGAGCAAACCCATCCCATTATCATGGGAGTGGGTTCAGGTCTAGTTCTCCCCACATCTACCCTTGCAGTGGCACCTCAAGAAGGCCCTGTGCAGCTTCCAGGCCTTTGATTGTGGACTTCCCAGCCTCCAGGATTGTAAAGCTACACCATGAATATCTGTGCACTGTAAATTACCCAGTGTGTGGTCTTCTGATATAGAAAAATGGTCTGAGCTTTCCATCCAGAGTTACTGGGTCCTGTTGCTTTGGGCCCATGGCGGCGCTGTCCATCATGGCGGGAGCATATGATGGAAGAGGGCCGTTCTCTCTGTAGTAGCCCAAAAACAAAATGGAGAAAGACAGGAAGTGGTGGTGTCCCAATTTCCCTTTCAATAGATCCCTGTGATCTAACCTCCCCTTCTAACTGCTTGACAGGACAAAACAAACTAAGAAGGCTATAAAATGAACACGCAGGAAAGCTTTATGTAACTCACTAACAAATGAGTACCAAGAAGCCGTAACCAGCTCCAAGAATAAAACACAGATTCACAATATAGGTGCAGGGCCAAATGTAATGGGGCTCTCCTACAAATCCCAGCACACAGGAGGCTGGGGCAGGAAGATCATGAGGTTGAAGCCAATATGGGTTACGTAGCAACCCATGTAAAAAATAAATAAATAAAATAATAAACAAACAAAAAGAACAAGCAACCCAACATGCTGAAATAAATTACACATAGAGACAAAGAAACAGCAACCAACAGGAATTATCAATTTCGCCTCCACTGGCTAGGGTACATTTGCATTGCTAGTGACAAAAATCATTTGCATTAGTAACATATTTCTATTTGCCTGAGTTGAAAAATGGCTCAAAGACAATGAAGAGGAAGATTGCCTAGACAAATGGGCTGATCCCAACTCCTGGTGAAGTGTGTGTGTGTGTGTGTGTGTGTGTGTGTGTGTGTGTGTGTGTTTACGCGTGCCAGTCCTGAGACTAGAACTCAAGGTATGGCCACCATCCCTGGGCTTTTGTGCTCAAGGCAGGTTCTCTCCCATTTTAAGCCACAGCTCCACTTCTGCCTTTTTGTTGGTTAATTGCAAATGAGCCTAATAGACTTTCCTGCTTGGCTAGCTTTGAACCTCCATCCTTAGATCTCAGCCTTCTGAGTAGCTACAATTACAGATGTGAGTCCCCAGCTCCTAGCTTACTCGGGGTGACTTTTATCTGTCCATTTCAGATGTCTTTCAAAATTGTCCCAACCTAGAGTAGCTTTTCTCTCTCTGGCTCTCGTTTTCCTCATCTATGAAGTAGGGTGAGATCAGCCTCAGGCGACAGCTCTGAGGATCACATTAGGTGACAGGTGCCAAGGTTTTGTACTTGTAAAAACTCTCAGTGGATGCAGAAAATTATTATTTATTGCTTTTTAAACTCCTCTCGAACTTCACTTAAAACCCATATCTGCAAAGTGTTTAGAAATATGGTAACATTTCTTTCATATCCATCAACATCTCATAGTTATTTTTAGAAATATACAAACATATTAAACAAAGGAAATTATTCTCAATTTCATATATGGTGAAAAACACAGATAAGCCAGGCACTGGTGGCTCACACTTCTAATCCTAGCTATTCAAGAGGCTGAGATCTGAGGATAAGACTCACAGCCAATCCGGGAGACAAATTTGTGTGACTCTTGTCTCCAGCTAACCAGCAAAAATGCAAGAACTGGAAACGTGGCTCAAGGGATAGAGCTCCAGCCTCAAGCAAGGGGGATGGGGGTTGAAGAGTGGCAAGCAAGAGTTCAAACCCTTGAGTTCAAGCCCTAGTACACACACACACACACACACACACACACACACACACACACACACACGCAATACGTTGTTTTATACCGTTGAGTCTGGTATGAATGGCAGGTACAATGGTGTAGGCTGAATGAAACAGGTATTCCCACATAAGAAAGTCTGAATTGAAAAGTCATCTTGGAAGCAATTTATCACCAGCTATTCACATTGTAAGGCATGACTCTTTAGCCCAGTAATTCTGTTTGCGAGAACTTGCCTGATGAAGGCACATGTGCTACCTTGTGCCTCGTAAGGACATTTTGGTCAAGGGCAGATCACGTATACAACGCTGGCACCTTAGCAATGCTCTTCCTAGTGACATCACAGCTGTCATCTGGCTGAGCCCATTCCGTGGGGTTGACATAACGACGGAACCACCTGGCAGGTTTCGCAGCAGGTATGGCTGTTGTAAAGTACCATGTGACCATGAATACAACTGTAGATAAGAAGGTTCAGGGGGCCACAGGTAGCAGAAACCAGGAACTACCTAATGTGGTACCTGGTTGAGCCTACAGTGATAAATTCATCCCACTGTTAAGAGGTGGGGCGGCCACAGATACTGGGGGCTCATCCCTGTCATCCCAGTTACTTGGGAGGCTGAATTTGGAAGGTTCACCATTTGAGGCCGATGATTGAGTAGACTAATTCATGATACCCCTTCTCAATGAAGAGCTGGACAAGGGTAGCACATGCCTATTGTTCTGGCTAGACAGGAAATCTAACAGAAAGAGTGTATGCCCAGGCTCACATTAACACACACACACACACACACACACACACACACACACACAATGTAGACTCTATCTCTAAATAGAACCAGGATTAACGAAAGGACCAGGATTAACAATGTAGCTCAGTGGCAAACATGCCACAAGCAAGCACAAAGCTTTGGGTTCAAACCTAGTATATGAGAGAGAGAGAGAGAGAGAGAGAGAGAGAGAGAGAGAGAGAGAGAGAGAGAGAATTTGACATGCCATAGGAGGTTTCCACTAGATATGTCCTTAAATAGAAAGTTGCACAGTATGACCTCATTCAAGTAAGAAAAGTATCAGGGTGTGTTCCTGTATAAAAACATCATCTAGCCAGGAAACAGTGGCTCACTTTCTCACTTCCTCCTACTTCCACCCAGAGATCTCTGCCCTCAGGCCACTGAGCTACGGTAGCACACATGCACCTGCCCTGTCTAAGGTGAAGGGGACACTACTCAGCTTTGAGCAGTTCTTCCTAGGCCTGATATAGTGTCTGCTTGCCAGGCCGGATAAAAAGAAGAAGCAGTTGGCATTCTATCTATCTATCTATCTATCTATCTATCTATCTATCTATCGGCCTGCCTATCTATCTATCTATCTATCTATCTATCTATATATATATATATATATATATATATATATATATATACCTTAGGTACTTAGCCACTACTAGCATGAATCTACCCTAAAGCTAGTTTCTCTCACCTCCAGTCACTTACAAAGCTACCCGATCCTGGGCCCATTCTGGAAGTACTGTCCCCTCCAGAGGCTGACACTGCCCATAGACTTGGAAGGACAAAAGGCAGTGTGGTCTACTCTCAGGTCCAGGACCTAATGCTTGGAAGAAATTGCTGGGTGAAGGGAAAAGTACACTTTGCACATAGACAACTCCATGGCCCGTGCTGAATGAACGAATCACACATGGTCTCCCCTATGCCCAAAGCAGCCATCACTGAGCCTACCACCCTCTACCCACCCAGCCTCCATGCAGGACTGTGCCCCCCACTTCCTGTGTCCACTGCTCGCACTGTGTCCTCCCTCACTGCCCTCCCTGCCTCCTGGCACACTGTGCTGACACACGGGGCTCCGAGCTTTGAGCACCTACGAAGCTTCCAGCTGGGATCCAGGCCTACCATCAGCATTTTGGCCGCGTTCCTATTTTGCATGGTGGTAGCTAATTTGCCCCTGCTCAGTGACCCCATTTTCTCGTTGGTAGGAACACACTGGCCTCAGGTGCCCTCTGAGGTCTTGTCCAGCTCTGAACCACCTAGAACCATCTGAACCATTCCAGAACCATCATTCTATGGGAAGCCAGGGTCAGTGCAGACTCTTTGGTGCCCAGGAAACATCCAGATGCAGGAATCCTGGTGAGAAAGTGGCTCAGGTGGTGACTCCTGACTCCCCAGAAAGAGGGAGCAAGCGGGTTCTTGAGTTAGGTTTGCCCTGCCTGGGGCCAGAGCACAGAGAGGTTACGGATGGAAGTTGTTCTGATCGTTCCCTGAGGTTGTGGCCAACGTAGAGTCTCCCTGGGGTCTGAGGCGCTCAGGTTAATCGTCTGGAACTAAATCACAGCGAATGAGCAGCCAGAGCTGCTGTCAGGATGTGGGAGACACTGAACAGGACAGGTGTCAGAAGGGTCCCCTTGCAAAGGGCAGCGAGGGCTCCCTAGGGGATAATCACTAAGCATTGCAACAGGGCAGAGGCATGGATCAAGCCAAGAGCAAGGCCCTTCGAAGGCCATATTGCCCATCCAGCGGACCCTGTGGCTCTGCACCTAGGATTGCTTAAGTCTAGATTCTGCCGAGATCAAGTTTACTGTCAGAGGCTCCTGAGATCCGGATATATCCTGTTTCACAGGGGCGAGCTAGCAGTTCCAGCCACCAACAGGGCGAAGGGATTTAATCTGGTAGATATATAAATCTACCACAAGTCCAATCCTCACGCAAGCCCATTGTCCCATGCTGCTGGCTCTTGAAAGAGTTAACGGGGCCTTTTGACTTCATAAATTGATGAGTTCAATGAAATCTCTCGCAGGGGTCTGTATGAAAGTCATGGCTTTCATTTTGCGAACTAACCTTTAACAAGTGAAATGAGTGCATAGAGTCAGGATGACCAGCTCATTTCGCATCCGAACCAGGACACCCTTGGGAATGAAAGGCGCAGCTAGTAATCATCAAACTAGGGCAAGAGACATGAACCAGGACTGCTTCAAACACACCAGGACCTTGGTCACTCTGTGTGGAACCGATGAATGGCTGCCCTTGAAGCATTTGACACACAGTCTTTTGTATTCATAGAAATGTGGGGGGAAATATGGACTGGACAGGCCCAAGTGGATAAGTTAAACAAAGGACAGTAGACACAAGAGACATTCCTGCCCCTGGGCCTTTGCACTTCCTCTTCCTTCTGAAATACTCTTTTCCCAAGTCCCACATGCTCCCTCAGTCTACCCCCCCCCCGCCTCCTGTCCTTGTTACAATATCACCTTCTCAAGAATGCCTTCCCCAACCAGACCTTTAAAATTGAGAGCCTTCCTCCCCATCTCCTGGAAATCCTGCCTCCCTTTCTCTGCTTCCTCATTCCCCTACTATCTGGCACACCCTGAAGTTGACTCAGCCATATGTTTACAGAATAATTCAATTAATGGATTGCTGTCAGACTTGGGTGTCTGGGTATTGGGTAATATTGGGTAACATATTGGGTAATTATGCTCAATGCTTTTGGGTAAGGATACCAAAGCTATGGCGGCGAACCAAGAACTGAAAGAAATAGCGGATTCATTCAGCCAGCCAGCTCATAATCGTGGGCACCTACTGTGCGCGCCTGTTCTGAGGGCCAGGGTTTGACAGTGAGCAGAAGGCCCAATCCCTGCAGAATTAAAATGCCATCATAAAGCTGGGGACTGTAATTCTAGCTACCCAGGAAGCTGAGATCCAGAGGGTCATAAGGCCCGCCAAAGGAGAAACGTCCAACAGATTCCATCTCGAAAACAACTAGCAAGGGCTGGGAATATGGCCTAGTGGTAGAGTGCTTGCCTCGCATACATGAAATCCTGAGTTTGATTCCTCAACACCACATATATAGAAAAGGCCAGAAGTGGCACTGTGGCTCAAGTTGGCAGAGTGCTAGCCTTGAGCAAAAAGAAGCCAGGGACAGTGCTCAGGCCCTAAGTTCAAGCCCCAGGACTGGCAAAAAAAAAAAATAGAAAACAACTAGCAAAAAGCAGCACTTGAGACATAGCTCAAACAGTAGAGCACACGCTCAGGGAGCGTGCTAAATGAGTGCAAGGCCCTGAAGTCAAGCCCCAATACCTCCAAATAAAAATTAATCTTGACTCCAATCACTAAGACTTAACTAGCTGTTTACGGGAAGTATAGAAGATAGAAAAATGAAAAACTCCATGGAGAAGCAATCGGCCATCTTCCAAACATGGCACAGTGAACAGGACAAAGGATTCTGTTTCTCCAGTAAATCCGTGGCATGGGGAAAAAATGAGAGAGGAACTAGAGCCAAATTAAAGACACTTAGGAGGCATGCGTGTGAAGCTTTGGGGGGAATCTTTGTTTTAAAACAAAACTGGAACTGGGAATATGGCCTAGTGGTAGAGTGTTTGCCTCGTGTACATGAAGCCTTGGGTTGATTCCTCAGCACCACACATATAGAAAAGGCCAGAAGTGGCAGTGTGGCTCAAGGGGTAGAGTGCTGGCTGGCCTTGAGCAAAAAGAAGCCAGGGACAGTGCTCAGGCCCTGAGTTCAAGCCCCAGGACAGACAAAAAAAAACTGAAAAAAAATGATAGGATCAAAGAATTCTGAGTACAAACTGCATGTGGGGGATTTGAAATTATTCTGCTAATTGTGTCAGTTTCCATTGTCACATGGCCCCTCTGTCAGAGATGCATACTAAAATCTCATGGTTGAAAAGACGTCGTGTTTGGGATTTGCTCTGAAGTACTCCAGTGCACAAACACATAGCCCTGGGAGGGGAAGAAGGATGGAGAAAGCCTGGCCAAGACCAAGTGTAGAGTTGTTGAAACTTGCCGGTGGACATTAAGAGTCACTAGCTATCCTCTCTGTTCTTTATGTGCTGGAATTCTCCATAATAATAAAAAAAAATAGATGGTCCAGGAATCACTTATTTTAAAGAGAGGGAAGGAGGGAGGGAAGAAGGAAAGGAAAGAGGGAAGAAGGGAGGAAAAGAAGGAAGGAAGGAAGGAAGGAAGGGGAGGGAAGAAAGAGGGAAGGAGGAAGGAAAAAGAGAGGGAAGAAAGGAAGAAGATACAAAGAAAGAAAGGAAGGAGGAAGAGAAGGAGAGAGGAAGGAAGGAAGGAAGGAAGGAAGGAAGGAAGGAAGGAAGGAAGGAAGGAAGGAAGGAAAGAAGGAAGGAAGGAAGGGAGGGAGGGAGGGAGGGAGAGAGGGAGGGAGGGAGGGAGGGGGGAAGGAGGGAGGGAGGGAGGGGGGAAGGAGGGAGGGAAAGAAAGGAAGAAGATACAAAGAAAGAAAGGAAGGAGGAAGGGAAGGAGAGAGGGAGGAAGGAAGGAAGGAAGGAAGGAAGGAAGGAAGGAAGGAAGGAAGGAAGGAAGGAAGGAAGGAAGGAAGAAAGGAAGGAAGGAAGGAAGGAAGGAAGGAAGGAAGGAAGGAAGGAAGGAAGGAAGGAAGGAAGGAAGGGAGGGAGGGAGGGAGGGAGGGAGAGAGGGAGGGAGGGGGGAAGGAGGGAGGGAGGGAGGAAGGGAGGGAGGGGGGAAGGAGGGAGGGAGGGAGGGAGGGAGGGAGGGGGAAAGGAGGGAGGGAGGGAGGGAAGGAAGGGAAGAAAGAAGCAGGTAGAAAAGAACATGGAATGGACCTGGAAAGCCCAGATTCTGAAAAGCAGAAGTCCTGAGAGTCACACCATGGATCTAGGGGTGCCGAAGATACAACTGATTATTCTGTAAAGACAGCAAAATGAAACTCGCTGAGGGCTCTTAAATAATGCCCAGTGGTAGAGACTGGGGAAAGTGAGAGTAATTAAGGGGGTCAATCTGATGAAAGCACTGTATATGCATGTACAATGAACACATATACAAATTGAAAGTATATGACAGGAAAATAAAAGCAGGCCCAGGTGGGGTGTGTGTGTTCAGGGGGGGGGGGGGAGGGGGTGAAGAGGAACACTGCACTTGCTTCGCATCCATGGAAGAAAACGAAAAAGCAAAGCTTATGGGACCGGTTTGTTCACGGGGGAGGGGGATGAGGGAAAGTGGCCGAGGGGGGGATTTTGCTGAGGGCCCATTGTGTGCACGTATACACATATCACAACAAAGCCCCTGTGTGCCACTAATGGATGGCAGTACACAAAGCGATGACACGCAACCCTAAGTTCAAATATCAGGTGCTTGTCTGAAATTAGAAGAATGGTGCTGTGCAATCCCACAGGACAAAACTGGGTCCCCTGTGGAAAGAGCAGGAAGTCAGGTTTCAGTTCAACACGGAGAACTTTCCCTGGGCCTCTCCAGCTGCACACCCCCCGCCCCCCGTGAGCCCCCCATTCCAACTTCATACCATGCTGGGAGGGCATTGGAGTTCCTGACTCCTACCCTTTGCCCTGCATCCCCTTGGCCAGAAGAACCCGCTTTGTCCCTGCTTCTAGGAATTCTCACCTGCCCGAAGTCCTTCTAGGGCCCCCGCCCCAGTCCCTGCTGTCCGCAGTCTCTCCTTCGTGAGAAGAACCGCTTTCACATAATATAAGTGCTTAGGGCATGCTGATGACTGCGGTGTGCCTATGACACGCATATGCTATGTCGCTTAGAGAAGCGGTGTGTTATCTTTACAGAGAGAAACCCCAGATAAGTTATACAACTATCTGTGATCCTGAGTCTTCTCCCCTGTTTCCCACAACCCTGTGGACCTTTATCATGTGAGTGAGTGGCTAAAGTCCTGATGGGCTGATGTATTCATTCTCACACCAGTGCAATGACAGACTTCGTAAGTGCAAGAGGGGAAGGCAGGTCCCCAAACTCACACAGTGGGGGTCTTGTTTGAATTCAGGTTTGCCTGATACCCAAGCTTCCCAACCACCTCATAGAGTCACAAGTATATCATTAGTTTACCTAGCTAAATCACGATGATTCATAGTGCCTATATAAGTGTATGTAAGAGGATATCTCTAGCCTCCCCTGATTCATGGAGTCGATTCTAGCTTCTTGTCTAGCAAGTGGTAAATGCTCGAAAACCATGTGGGCGAGGAATCAGGGCTGTTTTGTGACTGATAATCTTTCTATTCCCCTATACCCATATTGAACGCCAACTCTGATCAACTTGTGCACAGCTGGAGGAAAAAAAAAGAATCACTGGGACTCCTAGTCCCAGCTTCCATACTAGATAGAAGGGAAGTACTCATACATAAGCAAGAGACCCGGACATAAAGGCAGGGGCTAGCCAAGGTCCCCAGGAAGTTGAGGGCTGATGGAGGGAGGGAGGCGAGGAGCCCATGGGGTCTCCAGTGCAATCATTTCCTGCAGCCCAGGCTACTCCAGGTGCTTTGGGAGAATAAGACCTCTCCTGCCCCACACCCCCACTCACCCACCCCACCCCTACCTCCCCACTCCCCACACACACCAGGGCCCTGACCGCTGTGTGACCCTCTAGGGGTGGGGACCTGTTTTCCCTAGGGGAGGAAGGTTACAGCTCAGTTATCTCCAGCGGGCAATAAAGTCATTTTGCAGCAATTAGAATCCTAACCAATGTCAGTCATTTACAGCTCCCAAACAATTACACAGTGATTCTTATCAGGCCTAAGAACCCTGCCATGTTATTTGAAGGGGGTCATAAAGAGGACCTGGCTGGAGGGGTGGGGAGCAGACTGAGGGGACCAGGAGGGAGGGTGGAGGGCTGCCCACAGTCCTGGACAAAGATTTTTATTTTAAAGCCCCCCTCCATCAAATGTGTCAAACTCCTCTCCAGGAACTTAGTAGCACCACAATGGCCACCCTGACAAGTTCCCTCTCCAAAATCACAAAACCAGAGCGCAACATCCAGCCCAGAAGTTCCCAAATTAGAAGCCCTGGACTCCAAGTGGTTGGTGACAGTCCAGTCGGCAGGTGCTTGATCAAAAGTTATGCCAGGAATGATCATCTGTGTCAAGTGACACCAGGGTGAATCCTGTTGGGAACTTTGCGACCTTGGCCTCTGTCTTGGGGATTCCGAGGGCCTCTGAAGGGTTCCCTGGGTTCCAGAGAGGTCTATGGGACAGGATCTATGGAAAAGCTTAACTCGGTGACACCTGTTTGCCTAGAACTGTGACCACTGAGCTTTTTGCTCCAATCGGAACTGAGAACAGCTTGGACGTGTGGTCTGATTGTCATGCTACCTCCTATCTTGGCCTGAAGCTGGATCCAGAGGGTATCGTTTCCATGGCAATGGGTTCCCCAGGTTAAAATAGGGTCTTTCTCAGCTCAGAAAAGCTAGAAATCTGAAGTCGCTGTAGAAGATAAAGAGGTAGCCCTCATTTCTTTGTCTTGCCCGAGAGGACCTGAAAAGGCAGCAAAAGACAATCTTTGGACAACTCAGAAATGAGGTAATCAATTGAAGGAGAGATGGGGCTCACCTCCAAAGGGGACAAAGAGACTTTCTGAATGTACTAATGGACAGAAGAACTGATGGATTAAGAAGAGACTTTCCAGTAGTCACGAAGGCAAGCAAGCCAGGCACCAGTGATTCATGCCTGTAAGCCTAGCTACTTAGGAGGCTGAGATCTGCAGATCATGGTTCAAAGCCAATTCTGGCAGAAAAGTCTGTGAGCCTTTTAACTCCAGTAAACTACCAAAAAAGCTGCAAGTGGTGCTATAGCTCAAGTAGCAGAACACTACCCTTGAGCACAAAAGCTGAAGGACATAGCCCAGGCCCTGAGTTCAAACCCCAGGGCACACACACACACAAACACACACACACACACACACACACACACACACACACACACACGGCAGGCAGCTTCCTGGGCTGGTAGTGAGCTCCCTGAAGGCACGTGAGTGTGAGCCAAATAAAGATAGGCCCATTGGAACGGAATGTTCAGGCAGAAAGCACAGTCTATATTTCTCCAAGCACTATTTAAAGGTAGTAAATCAGTAAGAGGCAAACCAGAGAAATTCCCTGTCATGGTGCCTACAATCTGATGGGGAAAGGAAAGAAATAGCTAAGAATCAAAGAAACTAAGAAATACACATCATTTCAGAGAATCTGAAAGCTTTTCAGCTGGTGAAGTGGGAGCAATGATAGAGGGTCTACTGACACTGGGGGACCAGGTAAAACCACTACGGAATCAAAGTACTCGAGAGCTCTGGGAATGGCAGGGGGAAGCCAGGCAAGATCCAGAGGCAATGTTCCAGGCCTCCAGCTCCCCAAGTGTGAAGGATGAGATGCAGGAATGACTGCAGCATATCCAAAGGACAGCCATTGATTGTCTAAGAATACAGCTCTTGAAGGTGAGCAAGCTGAAAGAGGTCACAAAGTCCTTCTCCACTGACAAAGAGCATCATCAAAGCCAGGATCCGTGGTTCACACCTATAATCCCAGCTCTGAAGGAGGAGGAACTTAAATTGGAGGTCATCTGGGCTACTTAGCCAGATCTAATATAGTCATCATCATCATCACCACCACCACCATCATCACGATCACCTTATCAACAGGCTTAGGCTCAGGTGGCCATGTCTATATCTGATTGCTGTATTGGAAGCCTACATTGCAAAGATGCTACATGGCTAAGTGACTGTACACTCATTTGGCAAGCATATACACAGCACCATGCCATCTAAACACTTTATATACAGTGGTCTCCAAAGCCTCCTAGCAGCACCAGGCGGTTAACACTAATCATATTCCTGGGATATTGATGGGAAACTGGCCTCTTGGGACTTCTAATGTCCAGTAGATGTACAACCTGAAACTTGGAAAATACTAGAAAAGACATAGAGGAGAGCCTGAAAATTGAGGCGTACACAACAACTTTCTGCATAGAACTCTAATCACTCAGGAAATAAGAGCAAGAATTGACTAATGCGACTACATCCATGTAGAAAGCGTCTGCATAGCACCAGTGCCTCACGCATGTAATCTGAGCTGCTCAGGAGGCTGAGATGGGAGGATTGCCATTGAAAGTCAGCCCTGGCAAGAAAATCTCTGAGACTCTTATCTCAATGACCAAAAAGCAAGAAATGGAGCTGTGGTTCAAGTGGTAGAGCATTACCTTGAGCTCAGGGACAGCACCCAGGCCCTGAGTTCATGCCCCACGACTGGCACACACACACACACACACACACACACACACACACACACAGCTTCTGCACATCAAAAACAACAAGTATCAGAATTAAGAGACAACCAACAGAATGGGAGAAAATTCTTATTAGATATTTAATCGAGAAAGGATTATAATCCAGACCATATAAAGAGCTCCAAAAATTCAAAAGACAAGCAATTCAATTAGTAAGTAGACAATTAATAACTGGGCAAATGAAGTAAACAGTTCTTCAAAAAAAAAAGTATAAATGGTCAATAAGTATATGAAGAAGTGGTCCACATCTCTAAATAAAAAGGAAGCACAAATTTTTAAAAAAAACAGCATGAAGTATGGCACACTGTACTCCTAGCTAGCTATTTAGGAGGCTAAAATCTGTGGGTTGAGGTTCAAAGCCAGCCCAGGCAGGCAAGTCCATGGAGACATTTATCTCCAATGAACCACCAAAAAGCCAGGCGTGAAGGAGCAGTTCAAGTGGTAGAGCATCAGCCCTGAGCCAACTAGCAGCCAGACTCTTATTAAATTCAAGCCCTAGTACCAACACACACACACACACACAAATTCCATCTCACTCCAGTGCAAATGGCAGTCATCAAGAAAGCAAACAACAAATACTAGCAAGCACTGGGTGTTGGGGATTCACGCTGCCCTTCCCCCAGTCCTGGGGCAGTGTAAAAGCTAGCCAATCCCATCTTCCCGGTTCTACCGGAAGAGAAGCAAAGCAGCCCCGCCTCTCACCGAGGCCCGATCCTTAGGGGGCTGTGGTCTCCGCCCATAGAGGAAGTTCCGTGACATCACCTGAGGGACAGCCCCATTAGCCAATTGCTAATATTCAGTTAGTCCCTCCCCTTCCTGCCCGCCATTACCATTATAAACCCCTCCCTGATTAAAGTTTTTTGAGACTGGTGGACCATCCAGACCGGCTTGTCTGAAAATCTCTGTCTTGAGTTGACTCCGGACATGTGAGGGGGGACAGGGGGAGGTCTTGGCATCTTTCCTCTTAGCATAATCCACAAAGACAAGCTTTACTCCTTCTGCAGGCGGGCCGAGTAAGGCTGAGTGTCTTTCACAATTTGGGATCAGACATCTCCCCAGGGAAAAAGGGGGGAAGGGGGTCCCGAGCCCCCAACAACTGGGGAGACCATTATGTACCATTCGTTATCATTTAAGTTATCAATTTAAATTGATACAGCCCCTACGGAAATCAGGATGGAGTTTCCTCAAAAACTAAAACCAGAGCTACCATAGGATCCTGCGATGCCACTTTAGGGCACAGAACTAAAGGAATATTAAGTCAGGATAATGCCCAGCACTGCGCAGAACAGCCAAGCTATGCAAGCAGCCCAGGTGCCCACCCATGAATCAAGAAAACGTGGTATATATATGCTATTGAGAATTATTCGGCCATTAAAAAAATGAAATTATGCCATTTGCAGGAAAGTGGATGGAATTGGAGCTCATCATGTTAAGTGCTATCAGCCAGGTTCAGAAAGACAAGTATCACTTGTTTTCTGTCATATGCAGAATATGAACCTAAAAATAATGATATAGATGGGAAGGGGAACTTTTGTGGGAGACCAGTAGGAAAGGGTAGGGTAAAAGGAAAAGGTGATGGGGGTGAAACTGATTATATTACTTGGATGTGTGTATGAAAAGAGAATGATGAAGCCCATTAAAATATAAAAAGGAAATAGGATGAATTTAATGAAAGTACATTGTGTGCATGTATGGAAATATCACAATGAAAGCCCCTTGTACAATTAGTATACACTCCTTTTTTTAATTTTAAGTATTTATTATCAAACTGAATTACAGGGAGGTTACAGTTTCATACATTAGGCATTGGATACATTTCTTGTACTGTTTGTTACCTCGTCCCTCATTCCCCCCGCCCCCTTTCCCTTTCTCCCCCCATGAGTTGTTCAGTTCATTTATACCAAACAGTTTTGCAAGTATTGCTTTTGTAATTGTTTGTCTTTTTTTACCCTGTGTCTCTCAATTTTGGTATTCCCTTTCAATTTCCTAGTTCTAATACCAGTATACACGGTTTCAAATATACTCAGATAAGGGCTGGGGATATAGCCTAGTGGCAAGA